>NC_136058.1:264026557-264646557 GCF_964261635.1 Lissotriton helveticus
GTCCTGCCTTCCCCTGATTCAGAATCGCCAGACCACACGGAGGTCTGACTGACCCTCTCCCTAGTAATCCGGAGGAAAATTACCCCCCTTTCTTGTAATCCGTGCACTAGAGGTGACAGAGGGGACCCAAGGCACGAAAGTACCCGACCTCCTGGAGCCCTCGCTGGGATCCGGGAGGCAAATGGCACCTCATCGGGACTTCCAGGGAAGTTCGGCCATCTGGTCGCCCCCATTGGAAAGCATTGCGGGCGACCAGATGGCCGAGGCGATCCGGGCGACCAGATGGCCGAGGGGAGAGGGGCGACCAGATGGCCGAGGGGAGAGGGGCGACCAGATGGCCGAGGGGATACGGGCGACCAGATGGCCGGGCACGAAAGGGACGCCATCTGGTCGCCCCGTGCCCCGACGAAGGAGGGAGCGGGTGCCCGGGGCATGGCGGGCCGGAGGCCCGGGGCCCCAGCCGGGCCACAGCCATGGAGGCTGCCAGGGGCCGGCGGGCCCTCCGACCCGGGGCCCGCTTACACCTTGACAAGCAGGGGAGGCCTGCAAGGGACCGACGGACACCTGTCCTGGGCCCTGGGTGGAGCGGCAGCCCGGGGGACCGGGCCCAGGGCCGGAGCGCCCGACCCGGGGCCCCGACCGGGCCCCTGGACCCAGCCCGAGGCTCCCAGGCCCGGAGGCGCAGGGGAAGCCTCCCCGGGCCCGCCGGACCCCGTCCCCGGCACCCTGCCCCGCGGCAGGACCCAGGACGGAGCCCGGGGTGGGGAGGCCACCCTCCCCGTGGCCCTCAGGGGCCCCGGGTGGGGCTCCTGAACCCAGCCAAGCACGGAGAGGCTCCCCGGGGCACCACGGAACCCCGTCCCGGGACTTTGGCAGTGCGGCAGGCCGGGGGACAGGGCCCGGGGCCGGAGCACCCCACCCGGGGCCCGGCCGGGCCCCTGGACCCAGCCGGGGCTCCCAAGCCCGGAGGCGCATGGGACGCCTCCCTGGTCCCTCCGGACCCCGTCCCGGGCACCCTGCCACGCAGCAGGACCAAGGACAGAGCCCGGGGTGGGGAGGCCGCCCTCCCCGGGCCCTCAGGGGCCCTAGCCACTGCTCCTGAACCCAGCCAAGCAAGGGGAGGCTCCCCAGGCACATCGGAACCCCTTCCCTGGCCCTTGGTAGTGCGGCAGGCTGGGAGACAGGGCGCAGGGCCGGAGCACCCGACCCGGGGCCCGGCCGGGCCCCTGGACGCAGCCGGGGCTCCCAAGCCCGGAGGTGCATGGGACGCCTCCCCGGTCCCTCCGGACCCCGTCCCGGGCACCCTGCCACGCAGCAGGACCAAGGACAGAGCCCGGGGTGGGGAGGCCGCCCTCCCCCGGGCCCCTAGGGGCCCTGGACAGAGCTCCTGAACCCAGACAAGCAAGGGGAGGCTCCCCGGGCACAACGGAACCCCTTCCTAGGCCCTTGGCAGTGCGGTAGGCTGGGAGACAGGGACCAGGGCCGGAGCACCCGACCCGGGGCCCGGCCGGGCCCCTGGACCCAGCCGGGGCTCCCAAGCCCGGAGGTGCATGGGACACCTCCCCGGAGCCATGGAGCCCGTCCTGGGCATTGAGCCATGCCGTTGGCCTGGAGATGGGTGCCCCGGACGCCCGGTGGAGGTCTGTCCGGGACACATGGAGCCCGTCCTGCGGTATTGACCCATGCAGTTGGCCTGGAGAAGGGAGCCCCCGGACGCCCGGGGGAGGACTGCCCGGTACCCGTGGAGCCCTTCCTGGGTACTTTGCAACGCCGTTGGCCTCCTGGAGATGGGTGCCCCGAACGCCCGGGGGCGGGCTGCCCGGGACCCGTGGAGCCCGTCCTGGGCACTCTGGCCTGCCGTTGGCCAGGGGGAGGGATCCCCGGACGCCCGGGGGAGGACTGCCCGGGACCCGTGGAGCCCGTCCTGGGCACTCTGACAAGCCGTTGGCCCGGGGAAGGGAGCCCCGGACGACCGGGACCCATGGAGCCCGTCCTGGGCACTCCGGTATGCCGTTGGCCCGAGGAAGGGAGCCCCGGACGTCCGGGGGAGGACTGCCCGGGACCCGTGGAACTCGTCCTGGGCACTCTGACATGCCGCTGGCCCGGGGAAGGGAGCCCCGGATGCCCGGGGCCCGTGGAGCCCGTCCTGGACACTCTGACAAGCTGTTGGCCCGGGGAAGGGAGCCCCAGACGCCCGGGGCCCGTGGAGCCCGTCCTGGGCACTCTGACAAGCCGTTGGCCCGGGGAAAGGGAGCCCCGGACGCCCGGGACCCGTGGAGCCCGTCCCGGGCACTCTGCCATGCCGTCGGCCTGGATGGAGCCCCGGACGCCCGGGGGAAGAATGCCCGGGTCGCATGGAGCCCGTCCTGGGCACTTTTCCATGCCATCGGCCTGGATGGAGCCCCGGACGCCCGGGGGACGACTGCCCAAGAGCCATGGAGCCCGACCCGGGCACTCTGCCATGCCGTCAGCCTGGCTGGAGCCCCGGACGCCCGGGGGACGAAGGCCCGGGACGCATGGAGCCCGTCCTGGGCACTTTTCAATGCCATCGGCCTGGAGCGCCCCGACACCCAGGGGGAGACCACCCTGAAAACCATGGAGCCCGACCCGGGCACTCTGCCATGCCGTCAGCCTGGCTGGAGCCCCGGACGCACAGGGGACGAAGGCCCGGGACGCATGGAGCCCGTCCTGGGCACTTTTCCATGCCATCGGCCTGGAGCGCCCCGACACCCAGGGGGAGACCACCCTGAAAACCATGGAGCCCGACCCAGGCAATCTGCCATGCCGGCAGCCTGGATGGAGCCCCGGACGCACGGGGGACGAAGGCCCGGGACGCATGGAGCCCGTCCTAGACACTTTTCCATGCCATCGGCCTGGAGCGCCCCGACACCCAGGGGGAGACCACCCTGAAAACCATGGAGCCGACCCGGGCACTCTGCCATGCCGGCAGCCTGGATGGAGCCCCGGACGCCCGGGGGACGAAGGCCCAGGACGCATGGAGCCCGTCCCGGGCACTCTGCCATGCCGTCGGCCTGGATGGAGCCCCGGACGCCCGGGGGAAGACTGCCCAAGAGCCATGGAGCCCGTCCTGGGCAATTTGACATGCCGTCGTCCTGGAGGTGGGAGCCCCGGACGCCTGGGGGAGGGCTGCCCGGGACCCGTGGAGCCCTTCCCGGTTACTCTGCCATCCCGTTGGCCTCCTGGAGATGGGTGCCCCGGACGCCCAAGGGAAGTCTGTCCGGGGCCCATGGAGCCCGTCCTGGTCAGTGTGACATGCCGTCGGCCTGGAGGTGGGAGCCCCGGACGCCCGGGGGAAGGCTGCCCGGGACCCGTGGAGCCCTTCCCGGGTACTTTGCCATCCCGTTGGCCTCCTGGAGATGGGGGTGCCCCCGGACGCCCAGGGGAGGTCTGTCCGGGGCCCATGGAGCCCATCCTGGGCAGTGTGACATGCCGTCGGCCTGGAGGTGGGAGCCCCGGACGCCCGGGGGAAGGCTGCCCAGGACCCGTGGAGCCCTTCCCGGGTACTTTGCCATCCCGTTGGCCTCCTGGAGATGGGTGCCCCGGACGCCCAGGGGAGGTCTGTCCGGGACACGTGGAGCCCGTCCTGGGCATTGAGCCATGCCGTTGGCCCGGAGAATGGAGCCCCCAGACGCCCGGGGGAGGTGTTGCCCAGGCATATCTCATCTGGTCCCCCGGGCAGAGAACCACCAGCCCTGGAGGGGTGTCCAGGCGTACCCTGTCCTTAGTAATCCGGAGGGAAATTACCCCCCTTTCTTGCAATCCGTGCACGCGAGGTGACAGAGGGGACCCAAGGCGTAAAAGAACCCGACCTCATGGAGCCCTAGCTGGGATCCGGGAGGTGAATGGCACCTCATCGGGACTTCCAGGGAAGCCCGGCCATCTGGTCGCCCCATTGGAAAGCATCGCGGGCGACCAGATGGCCGGGATCGAAAGGACTCCCAGCTCCCCATCCATCCCAAGCCTTCGCGGTAGGGTTCCTGACTGCCTGCCCACGCAAGGCAGGGCTCTTGGACCCCGGCTGGGCCTCAGGCGCAGGTTGGACCACCGGCTCTTGGACCCCGACCGGGCCCCTGGACCCAGCCCGAGGCTCCCAGGCCCGGAGGCGCAGGGGAAGCCTCCCCGGGCCCGCCGGACCCCGTCCCCGGCACCCTGCTCCGCGGCAGGACCCAGGACGGAGCCCGGGGTTGGGAGGCCACCCTCCCCGTGGCCCTCAGGGGCCCCGGGTGGGGCTCCTGAACCCAGCCAAGCACGGGGAGGCTCCCCGGGGCACCACGGAACCCCGTCCCGGGACTTTGGCAGTGCGGCAGGCCGGGGGACAGGGCCCGGGGCCGGAGCACCCCACCCGGGGCCCGGCCGGGCCCCTGGACCCAGCCGGGGCTCCCAAGCCCGGAGGCGCATGGGACGCCTCCCTGGTCCCTCCGGACCCCGTCCCGGGCACCCTGCCACGCAGCAGGACCAAGGACAGAGCCCGGGGTGGGGAGGCCGCCCTCCCCGGGCCCTCAGGGGCCCTAGCCACTGCTCCTGAACCCAGCCAAGCAAGGGGAGGCTCCCCAGGCACATCGGAACCCCTTCCCTGGCCCTTGGTAGTGCGGCAGGCTGGGAGACAGGGCGCAGGGCCGGAGCACCCGACCCGATGCCCGGCCGGGCCCCTGGACGCAGCCGGGGCTCCCAAGCCCGGAGGTGCATGGGACGCCTCCCCGGTCCCTCCGGACCCCGTCCCGGGCACCCTGCCACGCAGCAGGACCAAGGACAGAGCCCGGGGTGGGGAGGCCGCCCTCCCCCGGGCCCCTAGGGGCCCTGGACAGAGCTCCTGAACCCAGACAAGCAAGGGGAGGCTCCCCGGGCACAACGGAACCCCTTCCTAGGCCCTTGGCAGTGCGGTAGGCTGGGAGACAGGGACCAGGGCCGGAGCACCCGACCCGGGGCCCGGCCGGGCCCCTGGACCCAGCCGGGGCTCCCAAGCCCGGAGGTGCATGGGACACCTCCCCGGAGCCATGGAGCCCGTCCTGGGCATTGAGCCATGCCGTTGGCCTGGAGATGGGTGCCCCGGACGCCCGGTGGAGGTCTGTCCGGGACACAAGGAGCCCGTCCTGCGGTATTGACCCATGCAGTTGGCCTGGAGAAGGGAGCCCCCGGACGCCCGGGGGAGGACTGCCCGGGACCCGTGGAGCCCGTCCTGGGCACTCTGACAAGCCGTTGGCCCGGGGAAGGGAGCCCCGGACGACCGGGACCCATGGAGCCCGTCCTGGGCACTCCGGTATGCCGTTGGCCCGAGGAAGGGAGCCCCGGACGTCCGGGGGAGGACTGCCCGGGACCCGTGGAACTCGTCCTGGGCACTCTGACATGCCGCTGGCCCGGGGAAGGGAGCCCCGGATGCCCGGGGCCCGTGGAGCCCGTCCTGGACACTCTGACAAGCCGTTGGCCCGGGGAAGGGAGCCCCAGATGCCCGGGCCCGTGGAGCCCGTCCTGGGCACTCTGACAAGCCGTTGGCCCGGGGAAAGGGAGCCCCGGATGCCCGGGACCCGTGGAGCCCGTCCCGGGCACTCTGCCATGCCGTCGGCCTGGATGGAGCCCCGGACGCCCGGGGGAAGAATGCCCGGGTCGCATGGAGCCCGTCCTGGGCACTTTTCCATGCCATCGGCCTGGATGGAGCCCCGGACGCCCGGGGGAAGACTGCCCAAGAGCCATGGAGCCCGACCCGGGCACTCTGCCATGCCGTCAGCCTGGCTGGAGCCCCGGACGCCTGGGGGACGAAGGCCCGGGACGCATGGAGCCCGTCCTGGGCACTTTTCCATGCCATCGGCCTGTAGCGCCCCGACACCCAGGGGGAGACCACCCTGAAAACCATGGAGCCCGACCCGGGCACTCTGCCATGCCGTCAGCCTGTCTGGAGCCCCGGACGCACAGGGGACGAAGGCCCGGGACGCATGGAGCCCGTCCTGGGCACTTTTCCATGCCATCGGCCTGGAGCGCCCCGACACCCAGGGGGAGACCACCCTGAAAACCATGGAGCCCGACCCAGGCAATCTGCCATGCCGGCAGCCTGGATGGAGCCCCGGACGCACGGGGGACGAAGGCCCGGGACGCATGGAGCCCGTCCTGGACACTTTTCCATGCCATCGGCCTGGAGCGCCCCGACACCCAGGGGGAGACCACCCTGAAAACCATGGAGCCCGACCCGGGCACTCTGCCATGCCGGCAGCCTGGATGGAGCCCTGGACACCTGGGGGACGAAGGCCCAGGACGCATGGAGCCCGTCCCGGGCACTCTGCCATGCCGTCGGCCTGGATGGAGCCCCGGACGCCCGGGGGAAGACTGCCCAAGAGCCATGGAGCCCGTCCTGGGCAATTTGACATGCCGTCGTCCTGGAGGTGGGAGCCCCGGACGCCTGGGGGAGGGCTGCCCGGGACCCGTGGAGCCCTTCCCGGTTACTCTGCCATCCCGTTGGCCTCCTGGAGATGGGTGCCCCGGACGCCCAAGGGAAGTCTGTCCGGGGCCCATGGAGCCCGTCCTGGTCAGTGTGACATGCCGTCGGCCTGGAGGGGGGAGCCCCGGACGCCCGGGGGAAGGCTGCCCGGGACCCGTGGAGCCCTTCCCGGGTACTTTGCCATCCCGTTGGCCTCCTGGAGATGGGGGTGCCCCCGGACGCCCAGGGGAGGTCTGTCCGGGGCCCATGGAGCCCATCCTGGGCAGTGTGACATGCCGTCGGCCTGGAGGTGGGAGCCCCGGACGCCCGGGGGAAGGCTGCCCGGGACCCGTGGAGCCCTTCCCGGGTACTTTGCCATCCCGTTGGCCTCCTGGAGATGGGTGCCCCGGACGCCCAGGGGAGGTCTGTCCGGGACACGTGGAGCCCGTCCTGGGCATTGAGCCATGCCGTTGGCCCGGAGAATGGAGCCCCCAGACGCCCGGGGGAGGTGTTGCCCAGGCATATCTCATCTGGTCCCCCGGGCAGAGAACCACCAGCCCTGGAGGGGTGTCCGGGCGTACCCTGTCCTTAGTAATCCGGAGGGAAATTACCCCCCTTTCTTGCAATCCGTGCACGCGAGGTGACAGAGGGGACCCAAGGCGTAAAAGAACCCGACCTCATGGAGCCCTAGCTGGGATCCGGGAGGTGAATGGCACCTCATCGGGACTTCCAGGGAAGCCCGGCCATCTGGTCGCCCCATTGGAAAGCATCGCGGGCGACCAGATGGCCGGGATCGAAAGGACTCCCAGCTCCCCATCCATCCCAAGCCTTCGCGGTAGGGTTCCTGACTGCCTGCCCACGCAAGGCAGGGCTCTTGGACCCCGGCTGGGCCTCAGGCGCAGGTTGGACCATCGGAGCACTAGGGCCCAGACGACCTGGGGAGGAATGCCCGGGACCCGTGGAGCCCGTCCTGGGTACTTTGACATGCCGCTGGCCTGGAGGTGGGTGCCCCGGACGCCCGGGGGAAGCTGCCCGGGACCCATGGAGCCCGTCCTGGGTACTTTGACATTCCATCGGCCTGGAGGTGGGAGCCCCGGATGCCCAGGGGGGGAGGTCTGCCCGGGACCCATGGAGCCCGTCCTGGGTACTTTGCCAATGCCGTTGGCCTCATGGAGATGGATGCCCCGGACGCCCGGGGGAGGTCTGCCCGGGACCCATGGAGCCCGTCCTGGGTACTTTGCCAATGCCGTTGGCCTCATGGAGATGGGTGCCCCGGACGCCCGGGGGAGGTCTGCCCGGGACCCATGGAGCCCGTCCTGGGTACTTTGCCAATGCCGTTGGCCTCATGGAGATGGGTGCCCCGGATGCCCGGGGGAGGTCTGCCCGGGACCCATGGAGCCCGTCCTGGGTACTTTGCCAATGCCGTTGGCCTCATGGAGATGGGTGCCCCGGACGCCCGGGGGAGGTCTGCCCGGGACCCATGGAACCCGTCCATGGTACTTTGCCAATGCCGTTGGCCTCATGGAGATGGGTGTCCCGGACGCCCGGGGGAGGACTGTCCCGGACTCATGGAGCCCGTCCTGGGCACTTTGACATGCCGTCGGCCTGGAGGTGGGAGCCCCGGACGCCCGGGGGAGGGCTGCCCGGGACCCATGGAGCCCGTCCTGGGTACTTTGCCAATGCCGTTGGCCTCATGGAGATGGGTGCCCCGGACGCCCGGGGGAGGTCTGCCCGGGACCCATGGAGCCCGTCCTGGGTACTTTGCCAATGCCGTTGGCCTCATGGAGATGGGTGTCCCGGATGCCCGGGGGAGGACTGTCCCGGACTCATGGAGCCCGTCCTGGGCACTTTGACATGCCGTCGGCCTGGAGGTGGGAGCCCCGGACGCCCGGGGGAGGGCTGCCCGGGACCCATGGAGCCCGACCCGGGCACTCTG
Organism: Lissotriton helveticus; assembly: GCF_964261635.1. Taxonomy (NCBI): domain Eukaryota; kingdom Metazoa; phylum Chordata; class Amphibia; order Caudata; family Salamandridae; genus Lissotriton; species Lissotriton helveticus. The sequence goes on from NC_136058.1 coordinate 264,034,921, forward strand.
CCATGCCGTCAGCCTGGATGGAGCCCCGGACGCCCGGGGGGCAAATGCCCTGGACGCATGGAGCCCGTCCTGGGCACTTTTCCGTGCCTTCGGCCTGGAGCCCCCAGACACCCAGGGGAGGACCACCGTGAAAACCATGGAGCCCGACCTGGGCACTCTGCCATACCGTCAGCCTAGATGGAGCCCCGGACGCCCAGGGGACGTATGCCCGGGACGCATGGAGCCCGTCCTGGGCACTTTTCCATGCATTCGGCCTGGAGCCCCCAGACACCCAGGGCAGGACCACCGTGAAAACCATGGAGCCGGACCCGGGCACTCTTCCATACCGTCAGCCTGGATGGAGCCCCGGACGCCCGGGGGATGAATCCCCGGGACGCATGGAGCCCGTCCTGGGCACTTTTCCATGCCATTGGCCTGAGGCGCCCCAACACCCAGGGGAGGACCACCCTGAAAACCATGGAGCCCGACTCGGGCACTCTGGCATGCCGTCAGCCCGGATGGAGCCCCGGACGCCCGGGGGACGAAGGCCCGGGACGCATGGAGCCCGTCCTGGGCACTTTTTCCATGCCATCGGCCTGGAGCGCCCCGACACCCAGGGGGAGACCACCCTGAAAACCATGGAGCCCGTCCCGGGCACTCTGCCATGCCGGCAGCCTGGATGGAGCCCCGGACGCCCGGGGGACGACTGCCCAAGAGCCATGGAGCCCGTCCTGGGCAATTTGACATGCAGTTGGCCTGGAGGAAGGAAGCCCCGGGTGGCCTAAGGAGGTGTTGCCCAGGCATAGCCCATCTGGTCCCCATGGCAGAGAACCACCAGCCCTGGAGGGGTGTCCGGGTGTACCCTGCCCCTAGTAATCCGGAGGGAAATTACCCTCCTTTCTTGTAATCCGTGCACTAGAGGTGACAGAGGGGACCCAAGGCGCGAAAGTACCCGACCTCCTGGAGCCCTCGCTGGGATCCGGGAGGCGAATGGCACCTCATCGGATCTTCCAGGGAAGTCCGGCCATCTGGTCGCCCCATAGGAAAGCGATGCGGGCGACCAGATGCCCGAGGGGATCCGGGCGACCAGATGGCCGAGGGAATCTGGGCAATCAGATGGCTGGGCATGGAGGTGAAGCCGCCTGGACTCTCCCCCACCCTGTCCCCGTCCCGGGACGAATGCCCGGGACGCATGGAGCCCGTCCTGGGCACTTTTTCCATGCCATCGGCCTGGAGCACCCCGACACCCAGGGGGAGACCACCCTGAAAACCATGGAGCCCGACTCGGGCACTCTGCCATGCCGTCAGCCCGGATGGAGCCCCGGACGCCCGGGGGACGAAGGCCCGGGATGCATGGAGCCCGTCCTGGGCACTTTTTCCATGCCATCGGCCTGGAGCGCCCCGACACCCAGGGGGAGAGCACCCTGAAAACCATGGAGCCCGTCCCGGGCACTCTGCCATGCCGGCAGCCTGGATGGAGCCCCGGACGCCCAGGGGGTGGACTGCCTGGGACCCATTGGAGCCCGTCCATGGTCGGACCCCCAATTCCGACAAATTCGTACGGGCTCCCAATCCCGACAAATTCGTACGGACTCCTAACCTTCCGACACGGATCGGAATCGAGCCCATTCTGACCCAGCAGATTTCAGGTTGACTTGCTATATACTTTACGTACGATTTTATTGGGGCCGATTCTGATCCGGTACGTAAAAGCACATCCGACCGAATGTCGGACAACCACGTACGCCCAGGGGATAGGACTGCCCGGGACCCATGGAGCCCGTCCTGGGCACTTTTCCATGCCGTCAGCCTGGGTGGAGCCCCGGACGCCCGGGGGACGAATTCCGGGGACACATGGACCCCGTCCTGGGCACTCTGATCTGCCGCCGGCGCCGGGGATCGAACCGTGATCACCAGATGGGGATATCCCAAAAATCTGGCATGGATACGGCCCGCCAGGACAGGTTTGGACACCCCTGTTGTACGGACTCCCAAGCCCGACAGATTCGTACGGACCTTCTGACCCGGATCGGAATCGAACCCAGCAGATTTCGCGTTGACTGCCTCTATACCAGGGGTGTCCAAACCCGTCCTGGCGGGCCGTATCCATGCCAGGTTTTTGGGATATCCCCATCTCGGGATCACGGTTCGATCCCCGGCACCGGCGGCAGATTAGCTCAGCACCATGTGACTCTGGGCAATAGCCTGCGCCGCGGCTAGGGCGGCTGACTCCGGAATCTGGAGATCACGGTTCGATCCCCGGCACCGGCGGCAGATTAGCCCAGCACCATGTGACTCTGGGCAATAGCTGGCGCCGCGGCTAGGGCGGCTGACTCCGGAATCTGGGGATCACGGTTCGATCCCCGGCACCGGCGGCAGATTAGCCCAGCACCATGTGACTCTGGGCAATAGCTTGCTTAATCTTCCCGACGGCCCCTAGCGCCTAGAGACCCTTACGGGCGATTGTGCACTTTACAAATGTGGAATATTAAAATTATTATTTGGGCCGATTCCGATCCGGTTCGTAAAAGCACATCTGCCTGAATCTGTCAGACAACCACGTACGCCCGGGAGAGGACTGCCCGGGACCCGTGGAGCCCGTCCTGGTCACTCTGACCTGCCATCGGCCTGGAGAAGGGAGCGCCGGACGCCCAGGGGGAGGACTGCCCGGGACCCGTGGAGCCCGTCCTGGGCACTCTGACATGCCGCTGACCCGGGGAAGGGAACCCCGGACGCCTGGGAACCGTGGAGCCCGTCCTGGGCACTCTGACAAGCCGTTGGACCGGGGAAGGGAGTCCCAGATACCCAGGACCCGTGGGGCCCGTCATGGGCACTCTGACCTGCCGTCGGCCCGGGGAAGGGAGCCCCGGACGCCCGGGGGAGGACTGCCCGGGACCCGTGGAGCCCGTCCTGGGAACTCCGGCATGCCGTTGGCCCGGGGAAGGGAGTCCCAGATACCCAGGACCCGTGGAGCCCGTCATGGGCACTCTGACCTGCCGTCGGCCCGGGGAAGGAAGCCCCGGACGCCCGGGGGAGGACTGCCCGGGACCCGTGGAACTCGTCCTGGGCACTCTGACATGCCGCTGACCCGGGGAAGGGAACCCGGACGCCCGGGAACCGTGGAGCCCGTCCTGGGCACTCTGAGTAGCCGTTGTCCCGGGGAAGGGAGCCCCGGACGCCCGGGACTCGTGGAGCCCGTCCTGGGCACTCTGGCATGCCGTTGGCCCGGGGAAGGGAGCCCCGGACGCCCGAGGCCCGTGGAACCCATCCTGGGCACTTTGACATGCCGTTGGCCTGGGGAAGGGAGCCCCGGACGCCCGGGGGGAGGACTGCCAGGGACCCGTGGAGCCCGTCCTGGGCACTTTGACCTGCCGTTGGCCTGGAGATGGAAGCCCCGGACGCCCGGGGGAGGACTGCCCGGGACCCATGGAGCCCGTCCCGGGTACTTTGCCATGCTGTTGGCCTCCTGGAGATGGGTGCCCCGGACGCCCGGGGGAGGACTGCCCGGGACTTATGGAGCCCGTCCCGGGCACTTTTCCATGCCGTCCGCAGGGATGGAGCCCCGGGCGCCCGGGGGACGACTGCCCAAGAGCCATGGAGCCCGTCCTGGGCAATTTGACAAGCCGTTGGCCTGGAGGAAGGAAGCCCCGGGTGGCCTAGGGAGGTGTTACCCAGGCATAGCCCATCTGGTCCCCCTGGCAGAGAACCACCAGCCTCGGAGGGGTGTCCGGGCGTACCCTGCCCCTAGTAATCCGGAGGGAAATTACCCCCCTTTCTTGCAATCTGTGCACGTGAGGTGACAGAGGGGACCCAAGGCGCGAAAGTACCCGACCTCCTGGAGCCCTCGCTGGGATCCGGGAGGCGAATGGCACCTCATCGGGACTTCCAGGGCGACCAGATGGCCGAGGCGAGAGGGGCGACCAGATGGCCGGGACCAAAATGACGCCAATCTGCCTGCCCCGGAGCTGCAGGGCTCTGGGGCTGCAGGGTTCCGGGGGCTGCAGAGCTGCAGGTCTCTGGGGCTGCAGGGCTCCGGGGCTTCAGGCCTCCCCGGGCCCTGATGGACCCTCCGTCCCGGGCGCCTCCGACCCCCGGCCGGCTTGCAGGACGGAGGGGGGGTTCCCGCACCACCGGGCCCTGCCGGACGGGGCTCAAACCCCGGGCCCAGTCCCCGGCCCCAGTCCCGGCTTTCCGAACCCTAGGCCGGGCCAGGGAGAGCCTCCCCTGGGCCCCCGGTGGACCCTCCGTCCCGGGCGCCCCGGACCCCCGGCCGGCTTGCAGGACGGAGGGGTACCAGCACCCTCGGGGCCTGGCAAGATGGAGTTCAAGCCCCGGGTCCGGTCCCACCTTCCGAACCCTAGCCAGGCAGGGGAGAGCCTCCCCGGGCTCCGGTGGAGCCCCGTCCCCAGCGCCCAGACCCTCTGGTGGCCTGCGGGACGGGGGGCTTGCGCACCCCGGGGCCGGCCGGCCGGAGCTCAAGCCCCGGGCCCGGTCCCACCTTCCGAACCCTAGCCAGGCTGGGGAGAGCCTCCCCGGGACCCGGTGGAGCCCCGTCCCCAGCGCCTGGACCCTCTGATGGCCTGCGGGACGGGGGGCTCACGCACCCCGGGGCTGGCCGGCCGGAGCTCAAGTCCCGGGCCCGGTCCCACCTTCCGAACCCTAGCCAGGCTGGGGAGAGCCTCCCCGGGCCCCAGTGGAGCCCCGTCCCCAGCGCCCAGACCCTCTGGTGGCCTGCGGGACGGGGGGCTTGCGCACCCCGGGGCTGGCTGGCCGGAGCTCAAGCCCCGGGCCCGGTCCCACCTTCCGAACCCTAGCCAGGCTGAGGAGAGCCTCCCCGGGCCCCGGTGGAGCCCCGTCCCCAGCGCCCGGACCCACTGGTGGCCTGCGGGACAGGGGGCTCCAGCACCCTCGGGGCCTGGCCAGATGGAGTTCAAGCCCCAGGTCCGGTCCCACCTTCCGAACCCTAGCCAGGCTGGGGAGAGCCTCCCCGGGCCCCGGTGGAGCCCCGTCCCCAGCACCCGGACCCTCTGGTGGCCTGCGGGACAGGGGGCTCGCGCACCCCGTGGCTGGCCGGCCGGAGCTCAAGTCCCGGGCCCGGTCCCACCTTCCGGGAGCCTCCCCGGGCCCCGGTGGAGCCTTGTCCCCAGCGCCCGGACCCAAGGAGGGTTAAGCCCAGGCCACGTCCACTCCCCGACGGCCTGCCCGGGGAGCCCATTTTCCTCGACTATTAAGCCCCCACTTAGTGGGGGCTTACAGAACTTTGGGGAAGGACAAAAGTTGGAGTTAGCCCGGCCGCCAGCCCGCAGGGCCATCTGGTCACCCGGCCCGCAGTCGAGACCACCCTGAAAACCATGGAGCCCGACCCGGGCAATCTGCCATGCCGGCAGCCTGGATGGAGCCCCGGACGCACGGGGGACGAAGGCCCGGGACGCATGGAGCCCGTCCTGGACACTTTTCCATGCCATCGGCCTGGAGCGCCCCGACACCCAGGGGGAGACCACCCTGAAAACCATGGAGCCCGACCCGGGCACTCTGCCATGCCGGCAGCCTGGATGGAGCTCCGGACGCCCGGGGGACGAAGGCCCAGGACGCATGGAGCCCGTCCCGGGCACTCTGCCATGCCGTGGGCCTGGATGGAGCCCCGGACGCCCGGGGGAAGACTGCCCAAGAGCCATGGAGCCCGTCCTGGGCAATTTGACATGCCGTCGTCCTGGAGGTGGGAGCCCCGGACGCCTGGGGGAGGGCTGCCCGGGACCCGTGGAGCCCTTCCCGGTTACTCTGCCATCCCGTTGGCCTCCTGGAGATGGGTGCCCCGGACGCCCAAGGGAAGTCTGTCCGGGGCCCATGGAGCCCGTCCTGGTCAGTGTGACATGCCGTCGGCCTGGAGGTGGGAGCCCCGGATGCCCGGGGGAAGGCTGCCCGGGACCCGTGGAGCCCTTCCCGGGTACTTTGCCATCTCGTTGGCCTCCTGGAGATGGGGGTGCCCCCGGACGCCCAGGGGAGGTCTGTCCGGGGCCCATGGAGCCCATCCTGGGCAGTGTGACATGCCGTCGGCCTGGAGGTGGGAGCCCCGGACGCCCGGGGGAAGGCTGCCCGGGACCCGTGGAGCCCTTCCCGGGTACTTTGCCATCCCGTTGGCCTCCTGGAGATGGGTGCCCCGGACGCCCAGGGGAGGTCTGTCCGGGACACGTGGAGCCCGTCCTGGGCATTGAGCCATGCCGTTGGCCCGGAGAATGGAGCCCCCAGACGCCCGGGGGAGGTGTTGCCCAGGCATATCTCATCTGGTCCCCCGGGCAGAGAATCACCAGCCCTGGAGGGGTGTCCGGGCGTACCCTGTCCTTAGTAATCCGGAGGGAAATTACCCCCCTTTCTTGCAATCCGTGCACGCGAGGTGACAGAGGGGACCCAAGGCGTAAAAGAACCCGACCTCATGGAGCCCTAGCTGGGATCCGGGAGGTGAATGGCACCTCATCGGGACTTCCAGGGAAGCCCGGCCATCTGGTCGCCCCATTGGAAAGCATCGCGGGCGACCAGATGGCCGGGATCGAAAGGACTCCCAGCTCCCCATCCATCCCAAGCCTTCGCGGTAGGGTTCCTGACTGCCTGCCCACGCAAGGCAGGGCTCTTGGACCCCGGCTGGGCCTCAGGCGCAGGTTGGACCACCGGAGCTCTAGGGCCCGGACGACCTGGGGGAGGAATGCCCGGGACCCGTGGAGCCCGTCCTGGGTACTTTGACATGCCGCTGGCCTGGAGGTGGGTGCCCCGGACGCCCGGGGGAAGCTGCCCGGGACCCATGGAGCCCGTCCTGGGTACTTTGACATTCCATCGGCCTGGAGGTGGGAGCCCCGGACGCCCGGGGGGGAGGTCTGCCCGGGACCCATGGAGCCCGTCCTGGGTACTTTGCCAATGCCGTTGGCCTCATGGAGATGGATGCCCCGGACGCCCGGGGGAGGTCTGCCCGGGACCCATGGAGCCCGTTCTGGGTACTTGGCCAATGCCGTTGGCCTCATGGAGATGGGTGCCCCGGACGCCCGGGGGAGGTCTGCCCGGGACCCATGGAGCCCGTCCTGGGTACTTTGCCAATGCCGTTGGCCTCATGGAGATGGGTGCCCCGGATGCCCGGGGGAGGTCTGCCCGGGACCCATGGAGCCCGTCCTGGGTACTTTGCCAATGCCGTTGGCCTCATGGAGATGGGTGCCCCGGACGCCCGGGGGAGGTCTGCCCGGGACCCATGGAGCCCGTCCTGGGTACTTTGCCAATGCCGTTGGCCTCATGGAGATGGGTGTCCCGGACGCCCGGGGAGGACTGTCCCGGACTCATGGAGCCCGTCCTGGGCACTTTGACATGCCGTCGGCCTGGAGGTGGGAGCCCCGGACGCCCGGGGGAGGGCTGCCCGGGACCCATGGAGCCCGTCCTGGGTACTTTGCCAATGCCGTTGGCCTCATGGAGATGGGTGCCCCGGACGCCCGGGGGAGGTCTGCCCGGGACCCATGGAGCCCGTCCTGGGTACTTTGCCAATGCCGTTGGCCTCATGGAGATGGGTGTCCCGGATGCCCGGGGGAGGACTGTCCCGGACTCATGGAGCCCGTCCTGGGCACTTTGACATGCCGTCGGCCTGGAGGTGGGAGCCCCGGACGCCCGGGGGAGGGCTGCCCGGGACCCATGGAGCCCGACCCGGGCACTCTGCCATGCCGTCAGCCTGGATGGAGCCCCGGACGCCCGGGGGGCAAATGCCCTGGACGCATGGAGCCCGTCCTGGGCACTTTTCCGTGCCTTCGGCCTGGAGCCCCCAGACACCCAGGGGAGGACCACCGTGAAAACCATGGAGCCCGACCTGGGCACTCTGCCATACCGTCAGCCTAGATGGAGCCCCGGACGCCCAGGGGACGTATGCCCGGGACGCATGGAGCCCGTCCTGGGCACTTTTCCATGCATTCGGCCTGGAGCCCCCAGACACCTAGGGCAGGACCACCGTGAAAACCATGGAGCCCGACTCGGGCACTCTGGCATGCCGTCAGCCCGGATGGAGCCCCGGACGCCCGGGGGACGAAGGCCCGGGACGCATGGAGCCCGTCCTGGGCACTTTTTCCATGCCATCGGCCTGGAGCGCCCCGACACCCAGGGGGAGACCACCCTGAAAACCATGGAGCCCGTCCCGGGCACTCTGCCATGCCGGCAGCCTGGATGGAGCCCCGGACGCCCGGGGGACGACTGCCCAAGAGCCATGGAGCCCGTCCTGGGCAATTTGACATGCAGTTGGCCTGGAGGAAGGAAGCCCCGGGTGGCCTAAGGAGGTGTTGCCCAGGCATAGCCCATCTGGTCCCCATGGCAGAGAACCACCAGCCCTGGAGGGGTGTCCGGGCGTACCCTGCCCCTAGTAATCCGGAGGGAAATTACCCTCCTTTCTTGTAATCCGTTCACTAGAGGTGACAGAGGGGACCCAAGGCGCGAAAGTACCCGACCTCCTGGAGCCCTCGCTGGGATCCGGGAGGCGAATGGCACCTCATCGAATCTTCCAGGGAAGTCCGGCCATCTGGTCGCCCCATAGGAAAGCGATGCGGGCGACCAGATGCCCGAGGGGATCCGGGCGACCAGATGGCCGAGGGAATCTGGGCAATCAGATGGCTGGGCATGGAGGTGAAGCCGCCTGGACTCTCCCCCAACCTGTCCCCGTCCCGGGACGAATGCCCGGGACGCATGGAGCCCGTCCTGGGCACTTTTTCCATGCCATCGGCCTGGAGCACCCCGACACCCAGGGGGAGACCACCCTGAAAACCATGGAGCCCGACTCGGGCACTCTGCCATGCCGGCAGCCCGGATGGAGCCCCGGACGCCCGGGGGACGAAGGCCCGGGATGCATGGAGCCCGTCCTGGGCACTTTTTCCATGCCATCGGCCTGGAGCGCCCCGACACCCAGGGGGAGACCACCCTGAAAACCATGGAGCCCGTCCCGGGCACTCTGCCATGCCGGCAGCCTGGATGGAGCCCCGGACGCCCAGGGGGTGGACTGCCTGGGACCCATTGGAGCCCGTCCATGGTCGGACTCCCAATTCCGACAAATTCGTACGGGCTCCCAATCCCGACAAATTCGTACGGACTCCTAACCTTCCGACACGGATCGGAATCGAGCCCATTCTGACCCAGCAGATTTCAGGTTGACTTGCTATATACTTTACGTACGATTTTATTGGGGCCGATTCCGATCCGGTACGTAAAAGCACATCCGACCGAATGTCGGACAACCACGTACGCCCAGGGGATAGGACTGCCCGGGACCCATGGAGCCCGTCCTGGGCACTTTTCCATGCCGTCAGCCTGGGTGGAGCCCCGGACGCCCGGGGGACGAATTCCGGGGACACATGGACCCCGTCCTGGGCACTCTGATCTGCCGCCGGCGCCGGGGATCGAACCGTGATCACCAGATGCGGATATCCCAAAAATCTGGCATGGATACGGCCCGCCAGGACAGGTTTGGACACCCCTGCTCTAATGGATTTCAATCTAGGAGTGAAGGAGAAATATGCTCTTAGATGATCAAGCTAAATTATATTTAAACACAGCAGGTGAGGGGGTGAATGCGTCGGCACATCCTGAAAAAAAGTCTGCAGTGTCAAAAGCAGCACACCAAAATTGGCTTCTAAGGTAGCCATCCTCAATTAAACAAACTAGAGGAAAAATAAATATATGCAGCAATGCAATGTTGTTGTCAGTAAATGACACATTTATTTTTGTAAGACTCGTGTAGACTCCTTACACTATTTTGATCGCCCTTTCGCTGTGATCTTTCCCTTGACAATGTCAGGGCTGATCACAGATGAAAATACATTATTTAATATTAGTCTTTTATTGATTCAGGCTCCAGATTCTGATGAATTGTGCCCACAAAGAAATGCTGATATACTTAGGTGGTTGAAAAGACTTCCAGTATCACTGCCAATGGAGCAGTTTTTTAATCTTTTTCATTCAGACAATAGTCCTGCGTTTGCCTTAAACGCTTACTGGGATGTTGCGTCTGCTCTGGGTGTTTTCCTTCAATTACCAACCTATTTCGACTAGTAAGGAATTGGTTCGGTGAGCGAGCTTTAGTATGTTCAACAAGCCCTGGTCTCTGGTGTATTGAATTCAGGAATGAGTTGGTTGTGTAATGTGAAGGAAGTCTATAGAGCAATAAATAATTTGCCTAAAGGAGTAATAGGTGGTTGCACTTCATATTATATGCTCTCCAGAGTATGTACCTGTTCTGGAGTTCCCTGGGAAGGTAGCAGCAGCAAAACTGTCTGACTCAGAAACTAAGCAAAAGCTGATGCAAAACATTCAAGAAGTCAGAACCAAACTATCCAAAGTGACGTAATGCCACTCTGCCACCTATGAAGTTAAGATTCCCAAAGCTGCTGACGGGTGTCACATTAAAATTCAAGAAAAGATTCCTGATAAACAAATATGTAAGCCATCTTACAGACCACCTGTTCCAGTTCTTGGTGACGAAAGCACATAGACTGTAATCCTGCATCCACTGCCTGATTCAAAGACAGCCTAGAAGGTGTCCATCACTCACATTGAAAGCACCATGTATCTAATTCTATTTAACAGACGGGAAACATCACTTACAACGAAACTTTTACAACGCACTACCATTACAACGCGGTCATTACAACGCAAACCATTACAACGCATTGCGCTGGGGGGCGCTCTAGGATAGGGAATAGGTTAATTTACTATCCAATAACCTTCCCTAGTGTCCACGGGGACTGGAGTTGGAATAGTAAATGAAACTATTCACTATGCAACACCCAAAAGCGCTATGCGTTGTAATGGTATGCGATGTAAAAACTGCGGTGTAAAGGCATGCGATGTAAAAGCATGCGTTGTAACGTCATACATCCTTAACAGACCCTCTTTCAACACCAAAGTGCCCTCGGGGAACAACCTCTGATTCTCTCCCTACTCTGAAGGAACTATCCCTGGAAGATTACAGTGATGCTGGATTCCTCAGTCACAATTCAGGGACTGCAGAGCCCACTGTGTCTCCAGCTTTACAACATTTTCCAGATTCCACAGAGGAACAGAATGAAATGTCATCAATTGTACACTCTAAACTACTGTTATGGTTTACCATAAACCTCAGCATAAGTCAACATTGACAGCGGTGCAGCCTTTTTGAGCAACAACTCTTTAGGAATTTGTATTGGATAGACTGCAGAGAATCCAGTCAGCAGCTGCCAAACTAGCTCTGGGTCTTTCTAGAAGAGCCTCAGCATCTGCAGCCCTAGCAACACTCCATTGGCTTCCCTTGAGACAGAGAGTACAATTTAAATCTCTATGTCTGGTATTTAAAGCTCTTCATGAGACTGCCCCCCTTTCCCTGCATAAAAAATTTGACTGGTACACTCCTTCTAGAAGTCTTCGTTCCTCTTCGGCAAGACTGGTGAGGATACCTAAATATAGAAGAGTCGGAATGGGAGGTAGACTGTTTGAAGTGGCTGCGGCTAAGCTTTGGAATAGTCTTCCCCGTGAAATCAGACAAATTAAGGAGCTACTGCCTTTTAGAAAAGCCATTAAGACCTAGCTATTTCCTACACTTTAGTTGCCGCCACACTGTACACACTCCCATTCCTTGGGCTGTTCAGCGCCAGGATGCCTGCCAGGCGATAGTGTGCTTTATAAGTTCCATAAAATAAATAAAAATGAAAATGACTTTGAATTCTACACAGAAGACTTTTCATCACAAACTACAGTCACTCTACGCCATTGATTTCTTCTTGCATATCATTGTTTTAGTGCATATCATTGTTTTAGTGAAAGGTACTGGATACCACTGTGGTCCTATGTTTGGATTACTACGAGAGTGTTTCTTTTTCATCATGTGGCTGAAAACGCTTAGTGTTGTTCTACTGCTACTGAACAGATATTACGTCCCTGAAAAAACTGTTCCACAAACTGTGGTTCAAGAACTTCAATGGCAACACTCATCCCACAAATCCCGACAAGATCTCTACGCTGCCAACATTCCAGCTTCTCCTGTACCCAAGAGAATAATTTGGGAAAGGGTTCCTTATTAAGTTATGTCCCACTGAGACATTGTAATTGCCATATGTGTTGAAAGTTTCAATTAATTATCTAATTATTCCTGATTCCTTTTTAGGTCTATGGGACATTGATCCTGTACAACAAATTACTGATTAATATGTCTGTTTATGCTACCTTTTAAAATGAATGTTCATGTTTTCATGTTCGAAATTACAAAGAAATGTACTCTTTTAATAATTGTGGTTATTATGAAATTCACAAAAGCATTGGATCCTGAGAAATGTACAATTATACACACTATATACAAAAGGAACACTGAAAGGCCGTAGGAACAAATAAGCTGAATTTTTCAGAGAAATATTTCTTATTCAACGTTGCTGATGCGTCAAGTATATCTGTTTTTTGCTACACGCAGTAAAAAGAGAAACTTCAGAGAAATATGATTAAACATGATTAACGCCCACAGACTCAGTTACAGTGCACATTTTGTTGTAACTCTTACTGTACAAGGCTACGAGCATTGGAAAGAAAACATTTCTGATAGTAGTTTAACTGAAATATTCAGAATGGTATTTTCGATTTGACTCTGTTCAGAACAGTGTTTTCCATTTGACTGAATGTGATTTTAATGTAAAGCCTTATGGCTTCAAGAAACATCCATATGCTTCTAGCCAATGATTCATGCCTTATTATGCCTGCATGCTAACTGTGCAAAGAGAAATGAAAATGTTGTGGTATTATTTTATTATTCCTCATGAAAAAGATTGTTTTGAAAGTGGCCTTTGTCGTACGGCTTCTACTTCGTCAGTAGGAACTGTGCGTTTGAAGGACAACTTAAATGTTGGGATTGAGCCAGATTGATTCTGTGCACCCCCTCAGGATATGTTGGCCTATAATCCTGCTTACTCGAAGTGCCACCATAAGTACCTCTAAACCTAAGAAGGCAGCAAAAGGATTGGGCAACCTCAAAATATGACAACCCTTACTCCCCAAAGAATCGGGGTAACAGATCTAGAAACTTTTCGCTCAGTCACTCATGCATACCCAGAAACACAAGAAATACACAAAGAGGCATCTCAATATGTATTGAACCACTGTGATTCTTGTGTTGAATATATGCGCTGCAATGATTAATAGACAGAAGCAAATGAAAGTGATTAGCAATATGAGAACAGTAAAAAGGATAAATAATTCCACCATTGTGCTAAAGCTGTGTATATATGCTGACATATAGGTACCGTGTATAGTGTGATTCTACTATGCGCTCCCTAACCTCTTTACCTAGGGCGGGTGATCTGCCAAAATCCACTACTGAATGATCGAACTCCTCATTACCTGAGGGTAAGTGGTTGTGGGTTGCCTTCTTGGTCACAAATTGGACATCAATCAATCAGTCATTTTTTAAGCGCGCTACATACCCGCGAGGGTCTCAAGGTGCTGGGGGAGCAAGGGGAGCCGCTACTGATCGAACATCCAGGTCTTTAGTGTCCTCCTGAAGGTCAGCAGGTCTTGGATCTGTCGTAGGCTCAGTGGGAGGGTGTTCCATGTCTTGGCGGCGAGGTGGGAGAAGGATCTCCCGCCGCTGGTTGTTCTTCGGATGCGCGGGATGGTGGCGAGTGAGAGGTCGGCGGAGCGGAGCTGGCAGTTGGGGGTGTAGAAGGAGAGCCGTCTGTTGAGGTAGGCTGGGCCGGTCTTGTGGAGTGCCTTGTGTGTGTGGATGAGGAGCTTGAAGGATATCCTCTTGTTGACGGGGAGCCAGTGTAGCTGTCTCAGGTGGGGGGTGATGTGGCCGTGTCATGGTACATCGAGGATCAGTCGTGCCGAGGCATTTTGGATGCGTTGTAGTCGATTGATGAGCTTGGTCGGGGCTCCCGCGTAGAGGCCGTTTCCGTAGTCGAGTCTGCTGCTGACGAGGGCCTGGGTGACTGTCTTTCTTGTATCTGTCGTGATCCATCTGTAGATCTTGCGGAGCATGCGCAGGGTGTTGAAGCAGGAGGAGGAGACGGCGTTGACTTACTTGGTCATTGAGAGCGTTGAGTCGAGGATGATTCCCAGGTTGTGTGCGTGGTCGGTGGGGGGCGGCGCTGCCTCCTGTGCCGTTGGCCACCGGGAGTCGTCCCAGGCTGAAGGGTTGGAGCCGAGGATGAGGACTTCCGTCTTGTCCCTCATCGTATAGGGAAAACAGGAATCAGCTGGGCTGAGACTCCGACAATAGCAACCTTACAGTGACAGCAGAGTGCTCCTCTGATTTGAATACAGAAATGCATGTGTATATATAATAATAGCATGCTTTTCTGCTTTTGTGCCGAGACCTCAGCCAGGCTGTCATTGTTCATCCTCTTGTTATAGCTATGTCGCCTTAAAGAGGAATAACAAACAACAACCTTTGTACAAGGTATAGTTAGGCCTTGTACTAAATGTTCAAGGTATCGTGATAGTGTGCCTTTGGAATGGAGACGTAATCAATGTTGTTTTAGTAAAACTAATCCTGCACTGTCACGCAAGCAAATGTGTCTCAAAAGTCATAGTGTAGAAAATAAGGCCATTTAAGAAACATGTGCATGTAAAATGGCACAAAGATAGATTTGATAGATTATTTTTTTCTGCAAACAGCTTATTGTTCATCTGAGATTTAAAGACCTTCAAAGACTGAATTTCTGATTGACTTACCTGCACTTTTGCACAACCACTCTTATTTGTTCAAACAAGCAATGTGAAATAAAGTTACTTACAAAGACAGAGTGCCATAATGGTGGCTTTCAGGGTTTGGAGCAACTATCTGTGAGCACTTGACTTTTGTCAATCTACAAGCAAAGTAACTGTTTCAAACATGCAGGTTGCATTAGCCTGTTGCACTGCAGTTGCCCACCCTGAGGCATGCAGAAGTTGAATTGTCATCAAACTCCACAAGCAGCCTTAAAACCTGCTCTCTCCAGAGTAAAGCCAGAAGACATTTCATCTTCATTGGACTCCATCAACAGTAAGGATGTGCTTTGTCTGCTTCAGCAACATTGGAAATTGATGTGCTTTATCTTCTCAATTCAAATCGAGAGCTGTGTTATGTAATCCAGCTGCTCCGGTTCTTTTTTGCTTCGCTGTGTTGTTTTCACAAACCATCACCAAAGATTAATTAATGTTCAGCCTTCAACTTCAGTGGAGAGCTGACATCCGAATCATCAGCAGAGAGAAACAAAGGTAACCAGATTGCATCCATATGCACAAAAGTAACTGTACCTTTGTTTTTACATAAACAGAAAGAGTTTTTAAAGAGACTGGTTACACTTTTTCTTTTACTCTTTTCCTTGATATTTCATCACATTCACATTTCAGCATGTGTGTTTATTCTGTAAATGTATAATAAATATGTCTGGTAAGCAAGATCAATCAAAACCACAATCAGTGATAATTTAGTGACTATTTAACTTAGAATTTATTAAATGTAATAAATCTTATGGCTGCTTCTCTTCATAATTCTATTATTTTAATCACTTGCTTTTGGGCTTCTTTCTTTTAGTTTTAAGTACTTAAACACATACCGGACAGTTTGCTTTTTAAGCTATAATCTCCATTTTATTTAGCCTGTCCAGCTTGTTTACCTTTGGCCCCAAATCCATCCAGGGTAATATAGGACTACAGAGGCTGCCATCTTTGACAATGAAGGCTGCCATTTTTCATTGAAATTTGCAGAATAATCAACGTCTGTCTTTGAAGCAGATGTCTGTGCTTATCTTTCCAAGAACTGTGACAGTGCCAAGTCATTCAGATATAGACATCAACAAAACCCCCAGTGCGACTTCAGTCTGGGACAGGTACCTTTTTCATGATCATATTGCAACCATAACCCAAATAACGTAGTCTTTATTGACATATTTTTACCTTATTAGTAAATCCACTGATGTCTATGATTATGCCTAAACATTCCTAAGGTTACAAAAAACACAGTTGATGGACAGAATGTAGAACAATGTCATACATTCACCCCAGTACAAGGATCTGGGCCTAAATCCATCGTTTTTTTCACTCCACACCACCCTGTGTGAACAACATTCCTAAGGTGACACTGCAAATTCCATCTTAGATAATATGCAATATATAAGGACTACCACTTAACCACTTGGTTCGGAGAGAAACTTCACCCAGGTCGCAGGCCGTAGATTGCACTTCCAGATGAGCAGGGCACCAGATTTCATCTTGACCGAACAAGCATCCAGTAAGACTCCCCGAGGATCTGTGAGCATTTCATTCTGCCATCGTGAACTGGTGCCAGGATTGTGTTCTCTCATAGACACAGTCGAATCACTTACAGAATATCGAGGAGCTAAATATCGACCTACAAAAATATCGGTGACAAAATATCGACTACCAGAATATCGAATTCCTATCTTCAAACAGGTAAGTACAAAAATATGGAATCCAAAATATCGTTGTAAATAATATAGTAGTATTAATGTAAGTTAAAAAAAATAAACATGCATTTGAATTTTTTAATACATATATATTAACTTAATATTAATAGAAAATATTCAATATTTTTTTAGCGTAGGATAGCGGGAAGGTAAAATTTACTATTCCCACTCCAGTGAGTGCAACAGTAGGGAAAGCGTTGGATAGCGGGAGGGTAAAAATTACTATTTCCACTCCAGTGAGTGCAACAATAGAGAAAGCGTTGCATAGCAGGAGGGTAAAAATTACTGTTCCCACTCCAGTGAGTGCAACGGTAGGGAAAGCGTTGGATAGCGGGAGGGTAAAAACTACTATTCACACTCCAATGAGTGCAACAGTAAGGAAACCGTTGGATATCGGGAGGGTAAAAATTACTATTTCCACTCCAGTGAGTGCAACAGAAGAGAAAGCGTTGGATAGCGGGAGGGTATCCCACTCCAGTGAGAGCAACAGTAGGGAAAGCGTTGGATAGCAGGAGGGAAAAAATTACAATTCCCACTCCTTTGAGTGCAAAAGTAAGGAAACCATTGGATATCGGGAGGGTAAAACTACTATTCCCACTCCAGTGAGTGCAACAGTAAGGAAAGAGTTGGATATCGCGAGGGTAAAAACTACTATTCCCCTCCAGTGAGTGCAACAGTAAGGAAACCGTTGGATAGCGGGAGAATAAAAATTACTATTCCCACTCCAGCGAGTGCAACAGTAGGGAAACTATTGGATAGCGTAGGGGTAAAAATGACTATTCCCACTCCAGTGAGTGCAACAGTAGGGAAAGTGTTGGATAGCGTAGGGGTAAAAATTACTATTCCCACTCCAGAGAGTTGAACAGTAGGGAAACTATTGGATAGTGTAGGGGTAAAAATTACTATTCCCACTCCAGTGAGTGCAACAGTAGGGAAAGTGTTGGATAGCATAGGGGTAAAAATTACTATTCCACTCCAGAGAGTGCAACAGTAGGGAAAGTGTTGGATAGCGTAGCGGTCAAAATTACTATTCCCACTCCAGTGAGTGCAGCAGTAGGGAAAGTAATGATTTAATATTTAAATAAAAATTAATGAATTATCCATACCAATAAAAAATGTAATTACGATTAATTACCAATTACAAAATAATTAATTATACATACCAATAAATCTTTTTTATTAAAACTTTATTTCATATTAATAATTAATTAACAACTAATTCATTTTCAATGCCAAAAAGTAATAAGAAATTTTAAAAAACAATTATTAATTAATTATCATAAATTAACTATCAATACACCAAAAAAATTCAATAATTACTTAATTACAATTAAATTACTTCCCACCCTATTCCCCTATAAACCCAGAACCCGCTCTGAATAATAAATTAATACAATGAATATAAATTATCAATTAATCAATTAATAAAAAATAAATACCAATTAATAACAATCAATTACCAATTATTAATTAATTAACAATAAATTAATGATCAATACCAATAAATAAAAATAAATAATTACTTAATTACAATTAAATTACTTCCCACCCTATTCCCCTATAAACCCACAACCCGCTACAGAACTAAATCACAAAATTAAATTAAAATTAATTTATAATTCCTAAAAATGTATATTTAATTTACTATAATTAAATTACTTCCCACCCTATTCCCCTATAAACCCACAACCCACTATGGAATTAAATCACGCAAAAATTAAATAACATAAAAGTCTGTACTTTAAAAAAATTCAAACATACATTACAAAAATAGTACATACTTTTAACACATATACTAACACTTAAAACGCTATAAATTTTTTTTATATTTTTTACAACTATATTATGACTGTCGATATTACTAACTTCGATATTATGAAAATCGATATTTCTTACCTGTATTTCGATATTCTGCACCACTATATTTTTGCAATTCGATATTCTGTCCATTCTATATATAAAACTCGATCTTCTGTCCAGTCAATATTTTTTTTTGTTGATATTGTGACTAGTTACGAGACACAGTTGCCTAGCTCTTGTGCTCAAGTTAGCGGACAAGCTATTCCGAACAGACAATAAACCCTGTTGTTCAGGTATGGGCACCACCTCCAAAACTCAGGCTTATTATTTATTCATCTGCTAGATAGCACATAGATAGCACATTGAGGGTTTAAGGGCTATAAATTGTGATGTTATGAATTTTCCGTTTTCACAGTTATTAAAAAGCTTAGCTGGTTTTTATTATCTTCTGTGATGTTACCAATAAAATGGTCACTAGACCCGGGTATTTTAAAATAACAATTTTTTAAAAAATCTGTTGAAATACATATTCTGCTTCTAGTGATTGTGAGTGTGTAAGTCATTAATGAACAATCATTTGGTTTACTAATACTCCCTGTTAGTAACCCAAAAGCACTGGCACTATCGCATTTGTATACTGGATGGGGTTCTGCTGGGCTACAATAACCTGTCTTTCACATTCAGCGCTGGTGCATTGGACTACGTTCACTCGTGTCACCCCTGGATGTGAAAGCAAACCTTGAAGATATGGGCTACAGACTTAGTTTACGCCACAGCAGTGGGACTACTCGAAAAGGCAGGTTTTCAGCTTCTTGTGGAATTCAATAAGTGGGAAGCAAACTCTTATGTGTAGTGGCAGGTTGTTCCAGGCTTTAGCAGTGATGTAGGAGAAGGTTCGATGGCCGGATCTGGTTTTTTGAATGCAAGGATGCATGCAAGTAGGAGTCCAGATGAGCGAAG
This sequence comes from Lissotriton helveticus, assembly GCF_964261635.1. Lineage (NCBI taxonomy): Eukaryota > Metazoa > Chordata > Amphibia > Caudata > Salamandridae > Lissotriton > Lissotriton helveticus. Next base: position 264,054,093 of record NC_136058.1, read on the forward strand.
GTGTCCGTAAGGTTTTAAGATTTGTGAAAGCAGGTGCGATTGTTGAGGCAGGTTGTCGAAAAGGCAGGTTTTCAGCTTCTTATGGAATTCAAGAAGTGGGGAGCAAACTCTTATGTGTAGTGGCAGGTTGTTCCAGGCTTTAGCAGTGATGTAGGAGAAGGTTAGATGGCCGGATCTGGGGGTATATTACCAACAACTAGCGATAATTTTTGTCTCTAACTTGTTTAGAGACAAAAATTATCGCCGCACATCGGCGATTTTTATCGCAGATAAACCTTGCTATTAGCAAGGTTTATCGCAAATGTGATAAAAAACGGCCGCAATGCATGAATATCGCTGAAAAGTCAGCGATATTCATGCATTATCGAGCAAATGCTCTTAGCCATGTTATCCACCTCCCATTGGATAACATGGTGAAGAACTGCTCAGGGCAGGTGTTAGCTTTTGGAGATATTCGCGCTTAGCGCGAATATCTCCAAAAGTTGGTAATAGGAGATAGCGATGTTAGCGACTGTTTCCAGTCGCTAACATCTTGGCACGCCCACTTTGCATGTCATTAGTGATAAATATCACTGACATGCAAAGCGGGGCCCAAGATGGTCGCTATCTCCTATTAGCTGTCACTAACTGGTGTTAGCGACAGCTTGGTAATAGGGAGATAATTTTATCTCCGCTTTCTTGGCTTTTAAAGCCAAAAAAGCGGAGATAAACCCCTTGATAATATACCCCACGGTTTTTTGAATGCAAGGATGCATGTAAATAGGAGTCCAGATAAGCGAAGGTGTCCGTAAGGTTTTAAGATTTGTGAAAGCAGGTGCGATTGTTGAGGTATATTTGGCAAGTGTTATACAGGGCCTTGAAAGTGTGGGTGAGGAGTTTACATTTTGCTTGTTTCTGAATGGAAATACAGGGGAGCTCCTTCAGGTGTGGTGGGATGTGAGTGCAGAATGAGAGAGGGGTCTGCAGTTTTCTGGTGAGTTTTTTGTTTGTCCCGGCATTGAAGGTGTTCATGTAGTCCGGCTTGCTTGTGACCAGAATGTCTGTGATGGTTTTCCGGGTGATGGTTGGGAGCCATTTGAAATTCTAACGCAGCATCTTCAGGGAATGGAAGTATGAGGTGGTGATGGTGTTGACTTGGGTGGTCGAATCCAGTTTGCTGTCAATGACGACCTTGTGATTCTTGCCCTGGGTGGTGGGGTTGGGTGTCTGTACTAGCTCTGTTTCCCACCAGGTGGGATCCCGAAGATCACAATTTCAGCCTTGTCGGTGTTCAGCTTTAGGAAGTTGGTCTTTATACGGTGGGTTATTTCAGTCATGCAGGCATTGAACTTGATCCTTACTTGCGGAACACCGCAGATGAAGTCACAGGTGTCTGAGGTTTGCAGTGCCAGGCTGACGGACTGTATCTTTTCAGTTAGGAAGAAACAGATCTAGATGAGTGCGTCTCTTTGGATTATGATGTCATGTAGGCATTGGATGAGAATGGGGCGGGAGACAGTGTCAAATACTGCGGATAGGTCAAGGAGGATGAGTGTTGCTGTGTCTCCTCTGTCCAAGGTCATGCAGATGTCATCCGTGGCGGCGATGAGGGCAGTTTCTATGCTGGGGGTTTATCTGAAACCAGACTGAGTGGTGTTGATGAGTTGGTGGTTGTTGAGATATTGGTAAGGCATCTGTTGATGATTTTATCCAAGACCTTGGCCAGAATAGTAGCAAGTAGGTCGGCCTGTGGTTGGGGCGCATTCAAGGGTTTTTTTCAGCAATGGGAGGACAGATATTTCATATTATCAAGGGGGTTTATCTCCGCTTTTTTGGCTTTAAAAGCCAAGAAAGCGGAGATAAAATTATCTCCCTATTACCTAGCTGTCGCTAACACCAGTTAGCGACAGCTAGTAGGAGATAGCGACCATCTTGGGCCCCACTTTGCATGTCAGAGAAATGTATCACTAATGACATGCAAAGTGGGCGTGCCAAGATGTTAGTGACTGGAAACAACACTGTTGTAATCAATGATGCCATTTCAGATGTTGAAGTGATGTTATCAATGATGTCATAGAACATGTCATAAGTAATGTAATATATGAGGTAATTAGCAGTGAATGACAAAGGGCGAGATATACTTACTCTAGGGCACGATTTACAGTTACTTGAGGTTATTTTTTTCAGTGAATTATTATGTTTTTTAACGAAAAGTAAGATGTCCATTTGTGATGTATTCCTATAGGTTCTGTATCGATTCCCCTATTCCCGGCCCTGTTCTGGTTAATACTTAACTAGCAGCCGACCCACGGTGCAAAAAAACGTTATCTGATTAAGCCACACCACGGCACAGAAACGTGTTATCTGATTAGGTAATAACGCATGCCATCTAATTAGACAAGCACTATTCCTCCAGCCCCTGATAAGGCATACGGAGTTCTCAAAACAAATCAAACCTATGACAACCTGGGAAAATCCCTGCGGCCATTGTTTTGATTTCACCGAGAACTTCAGCAAAAGAATGTGCGAACAAGCCCGTTCGTATGACATCCTTATTGACGTATCCATGTCCATCCTTACGTCAATCTCGACACCTTACAGGTATAAATATTACCGACATTGCCTTAAGCAAACACACGCGGTGGTGACGAGATCGGAGCAGCGAGACGCGCTGAGGAGCCCAACAGAGAGTGAAGCCCACACGGGCTGCCCCGCCTTCCTGACGCGCTGAGAACGAGACGCTGTTTTTCTCCTGCCGAGAAATCCAGCTTCGGCGCTTCCAAGCAGCCCTCGCAGGCAGCTGGAATATCAAGACCAGAGACGAGAGATACCAGCCCTCAACCATTCTAGATCTCAGGTACAGAACTGAACAACCCCTTGCAGAGAATTCTTGAGTCAGTCACTTGGCAAAACAAACTTAACTTAAACTGCTACTTATCTACTCCCGCCCACGTATTAGGCTTAGGTCAGGTACACTGGGGTAGGCGTGGTTAGAAGCACCAGTTGAGTACGATTAGTCAAATGTATATATGTATGTATCTATTTTATCAATTTTAACTATCATATGGCTTAGAAACCATATCAATGCTTCTGCAGTATTATTTTATACTTCTGCTTTTATTGTATGCACTTTACTTAACCATAAGTATCGCAATAATATCGATTCATTTCTCTTGTACGAGAAAAGAGACTGATCAATAAATAACATCTTTTATTGAACACGCCCGTCTCTTCCTTTTCTCTACAAACTGGTGAAACTAAGAATGCACGTACTGACTGAGTAAAATAAGTTGTCTTTTGTTTTCACACGACTCTAGAGATACACTCTTGATTGGGAGAGAGCAAAGTTGTCATGTTCTATGGTTGTCAGAAACTAAATCCCTTCTTGTCTATCCAGGGAAGTTAAACTCCTCCTTGTCTATTCGAGAAAGTTTCTAGTGAACTCTGAGCTAGCTGGCAAAACCAAAAACTTTAAGTCTAATATCGTCAGTAGAAGACCTAGTTAACCTCTGCCCTAGATCTATACTATTGAAGATATTATTTCAATGCGCAGAGCCTATTGGGATAATAGGAACTACACTACATGACGCCCAACGTTTGGATAGGCGATAAAACTAACGCAAGACATTAGAGTAACTCAGTCGTGCTTTTTCACACAGAACCCCTTTTTCCCATAATACTCCAAAGACGTCTGGAGTGGGTAAAAGGTCATATCCGCCAAACCTCACAGGAGGAGACTCCTATGTATGGTTCTTGGTTTATTCAACGTTGAAGGATACACTGTTCCAAAATATTGTGCATCTAATCTTTGTTTCCATAGAAACCTGATCTGCAAACAAACAGAATAACCTTCCTGTCAGTAAAATGGTAGACAGTGATGATGAAAGGGAGACAGCTAGACAAGCAGCTGAACTTGTAGCAGCTGATAATACTCTGCTACAAAATGACCCGGATATAAAACTCATCCCGGTCAACATAAGAAAATCTATAACTTTAAAACTTATAGAAAATGGACTGACATCGAGAGGTGGTACAGTCATATTCGTAATTGAGGCACACGAATATCGGCAGACAGAGGTATTCTATTCATGGATAAACTTTCCAGCAGCAAACGCTGTAACAAAAGAGTTCCACTATTATAAGATAGAGGAACCACCGGATACTTACACTCCTTTCGAGGAGGTAGAAGTACCACTCAAATTCCAAGAGCACCTGCTCTTGTTTGATGGCGCCCTAAAACATAATAATCACATCACCAGGCTCGGTCCACTAGGTAGACCAGGAGCAACGTGGCCGGTCCTAGCCGGATATACACCACATCCAGACATTGAAGAAATGTCTGCACCAGATCTTTTAGCACAGCTAAAACAACTAATCAAAATACATAGACAATTAGTCCAATATGTAATGCGGACTTCAACAATCCAACCAGCAAATAAAATTCCACAGCTGACCCCTCATCAGGGTAACACAAATAAAATTACACCACAGAACATATAGTCCTGTCTAGGTAAAGTACCCGCAAAACGGGAACAAATACCTTTCTGGCTAGCACAAAAAATCACTCAAATAGAGGCGGTGTTTCCAGACACCACCCCTGTAGATAAACACAGGATTCTGACTATCTGTCTTCCAATGGGAATCACACCACAAGTGGAGGACTGTGACACTTGGGGTACAGTCTTTGCTTCCATATACACAAAAACACATGGTGTACCATCCATGTCAGTAATACCAGATGTGCTAAAACAAATTCAAGATGAATATGGTCCAGAACCCGCTTTAACTCTCGGTATGAAATTACTGAAGGACTTCAAGCAGGTCTCGGCTATATTATTAGCCAACATAAAAGGAAAAGCAGCAAACGTGGCAATCCGCCAAAGGGTAAAAGAGACAGATATAGCGGACCAACCAACTGAAATTGCCAGAATCATAGAGAAATCCTATGAAGAACTAGGAAGAGATAGTCTGGGTGGAATACCGGTAAAACCTCAACTGATTTAAAGTCCTGAAAAGATATTTATTAAAAATAATTTAAACACTCAAAAAAAGAGCTGGGATGGAAACAAACAATCCAATCCTAAAGAAAAAAGATTCCAGTCCAGAGGAAGGTCTCCTCGGCGGAGAGAAAGATCTCCGAACCAAGGACGCAGGTCTCCCCAAAGTGAGCCCTCTGGGAAAAAATACAACCTTAGAAATAGGGATAATATAAAGAAACCTGATAGATATCAAGATAATGATACACGTCCCTCTCAATCTTTTCAGACTTCCTCGCAGAAATCGGAAAGAAGAGGACGATCAGAACACAGGGAAGAGCACGTCAAGTCCAAAGACAAGGAACCTGCTCATCCAAATAAAAAGTTACAATTTCCAAAAAATAAGGTAGCCAGTATTAAAGTAATCAAAGATGCCGAGAATACTGAGGACACAGCTGAAAAACGGAGAATGGGCTCAGACAATGCTAGACAGCGCAGCAGAAGTGAGCATAGCTCGCAAAGTCCTTATGAATCATCTGGAGACAGTGGACACGAATGAATATATTCAAGTGGAAACTGCCGACACCAGAGTTAGCAAACCTCACAAAATATATGAAATGACATTGCGTATAGAGGGGGATAAGACTAGAAAAATAAGGGGACTATTTTGGGATAATCTCTCCCAGGGCTATGACATCCTTCTAGCTGAGAAAGACTGGCCACCAGAGTTTGTCAGGGAGTGTCCTCATGGCGAAGAAATAATTATGCCTGCCTTCTCAAATCATATTCCAATTCATAAAAAATATACACTTGCTAGAAAGTGGGCAGTAGCTCAAGCTCCTGCTTTATATAAAAATCATGTAGGATGGGATGAGGACTCTCCTCCTCACAAAATCCAGTTAAAATCACAACCTACTGCACAGAGGCAGTACCCAATTAAGCAAGAAGATAAAAAACAGGTAAAAGAGATCCTAGATCAACTTGAATACCAGGGGGTGATTGAAACTTGCACCTCACAAATGAACAATCCTTTGTTTCCTGTCTCCAAACCAGACAACTCATATCGTCTAGTTTTGGATTACAGACACCTTAACTCATGTTGCAAAACCTTTGCAGTGCAAAACTCGCATAGTGCTGCACTAATGAATAACATAGTGCGCAAAAAATACAAAACAACATTAGACATCTCTAATGGATTCTTTTGTCAAAATATAGCACCAGAGAGCAGATATTTGACTGCGTTCTCGGTAAATGGCTCGCAAAAAAGTTTCTGCCGTTTACCCCAGGGGCACAAGAATAGCCCAGGATTATTCTCAAAGAGAGTAACAGAATTACTACAAACATACGATGACGAGGCATTATCATATGTCGACGACATTTACCTAACAGATGATGACTTGGATACTCACTTGAAGAGAGTGAACACCATAATACTTGGGTTCGCAGCAGAGGGTTACAAATTCAACTTTAAAAAATCAAGAATTGCCCATCTAACAGTCCTGTTCTTAGGATATGAATTATCAAGTGAAGGCAAAAGCCTGGCAGACAATTTCCTAGAGAAATGTGCTGTACTCCAAGCTCCTAGAACACTAAAAAACTTACAATCAATTCTAGGCTTCCTAAATTTCGGAAGAACATACATTGCAAATTACGCAGAAAGGATCAAACCCCTTTATGATCTAATAAAACCAGATTTTAAAAGAATCAATTGGACTCAAAAACACACAGAAATTTTGAGATCTTTACAAACAGACATGCTAATTAAAACAAAATTAGAAACACGTGATAACTCACGCAATCTTGTGATTCGAGTCATCCCAGGAAGATGCAGATTCACATACCTGACCTCTAATGAGGGAGAAAAGGTACCAATTGCATACAAATCACACTTGTACACAGAAGCTGAAAAGAAGTTCAGTATTAAAGACAACATTGTTCATGCAGTTCAAACGGCTATAGCAAGAGAAAAAGACAACGCCGACGGTAGACATATCACAGTCAGAACAACGGAGTCAGCCTTTGAGGCATTAACAACCCCATGTAATTTACCAAAAACAGCGTTGAATCCAGAATGGATACAATGGATGAATTCAATTACAACGGACAAAGTAAAATACTACTTTGATCCAGAATTAAAGGGATTAAAATATCTAGAATATGAAATAATATACCCTCTGCCAATCGACATTCTGCCTTTACGACAGTACGCCTGTGTAATACATACAGACGGGCATGCTCAACCCTCAGTTTGGGGAGAGCTGGCTTACAAGGCCACATGCAAAATTGTAAAAGAAGTGTGGCGCGGAGGTAAATTAAGACCTCTACTTACAAAAACACACTCAGTGGAAAATAATTCAGACCAACAAACTGAAATAATAGCGTTAAAAATGGCGCTAGATAATGCCGATCGCGAATTCCCGACACTTATTGTGTGCGATTCGTATAACTGCGTCAAATCATACAATAACGATTTCCAGAAATGGATTCAAAACGGTTACAAAGATGACACAGGTGCAACAATAAAGCAAAAAGTGCTTTGGGAACAAGTAGCTCTTTTACAGAAAGAACTACCAAAAACTCACGTGATACATTCAGTGAGTCATCAGCGTGATGGCGTTCACGTTGCAGGGAATTCATTGGCTGAGAAAGCCACAACGGCAGCAACTGAATCGGCTTCCGTAGTCAAGAAAAAGCGTACAGTAAAACACATTGACGGTGAAACTATGCTGGCGGTGAAAACGTCATCAAAAGGCGACTGCTCAGCACTACCGATCAACTATCCACTCAATTATACATACATAATCGATGCAAACTCCGTTCCTTTTGCTCGAATCCCTGGAGTGGGGGATAGAGTGATTCCAAACACGGACAGGAGAGGCTTGTTAATAGCAGACGCGCATATGGGTGAGGGTCTCAGACACCTCAAACTAAAAGATTCCGTGGAAGAATTACAATCAGTGTACTGGTGGCCAGGTATGAGCCTGCATAATCACATCTTTGTAAAGAACTGCCCAGACTGCAATAGAGATCGCAGTGGCGAGAGAAACGGTATATTAGCATGGCGTTTCACTCCAGGATTGATCAACAATAAAAACTAATGCGTCCAATTAACATATAAAGACTAGTTTCCACTTGTGATGTAGACCCCAGCCCTCGGCTGACGTCTGGACTGTTATAAAAAGATTTGCGAGTCTATAATGGCATATACACTAGAAGCATGCTACGTTTGGCTGAATGTTTTTTCTTCTTGCCCTAAAGCGTATGAAAAACATGGCCAAATGAGCATAGCATAGCGGGACTCTTCTCACTTCCTACCTGAGGGAACGGGATGGTGTAAAGAAAAAACCAAAGGCATAAAGCAATCTGTAACAGCGAAGGTATTAGGTTCGGGAGCTGGGTGGGTCAAACATCTAATAAGTGTCCAACGTAGTCTAAATAACCTGCCAAGAAATTCTCTGAGGGGATTCAGTCCGTACGAACTATTGTTTGGAACTAGAATGATGGTCTTAGATCTTGACAGTCAGACTTCAGTGGTTAAAGAAAAAAGCTTTGATATCAAAGATCGTTTGGCTATTTTACAGGATTTAAACGTAACAAGGAAAGACCTGAGCAACATAAAGTTGAAACAACAGCCAACGACCACTGAAGAAAAACCACCTGTCCCAGCAAGACCTGTCTGGATTCCAAAAGTCGGGGATCTAGTCAGAGAAAAGATCGCGGTAAAGAAGGAATTTGGGCCTTCTTACAGAAAAGCAGTTCCTGTCTTGTCTATCAACGGGACAAGATCAGTAGTACTACCGCCCCTTGCTGGTAAAAAGGAGAACCGAGTTGTATCCATCGACCTGGTTAAACCACACTCATGTGGCCGATAACAAACAGTAGGCCAAGTGGACTCCCGATAAGTAGTAGAACACCAAGGTTTGCTACAAAAACAGAGGTTCAATCTAAGAGGCTACTCACGTTTGAAATGCCAAAAGAACAACAACAAGGTCTGTGCAACAATGCTATGGAACTTAAACCTCTAAAAACCCAAATAAAAACATTTAGCAGAGACACACCAATCTACAATGAAGTAATAAATGACTATGCTGCTGCAACAAAAACCTTTAAAAATAAAGCTAAGGAGTTTTTTCAACATCTGAAAGAAACCTATCTGATTTCTCCATGGATTGAATTCTGGGTGGCCTTAGGTGCACTTATCCTCATACTTTGGCTCATCATGGTACTATGTTTGGGACACTTCATTGAGGGAAAATATGCTAAAATGGACACAGCAAGCCAGAAAATCAACTTGGTCCTCAAACCACACACGTCTTCACACATCGAGAAAAGGGAACTTTCTTCAGTCAACTTCACAGCCAATCCTATACCCGGTGGGGTAGCATGGGACAATACTGATTATGAAATCTATGGTCCGGTTGAAATCCTGAAATATCCACACCAAATCAAGATCTCATTGAGTGACTTTGTAAAACCAAGCTCAGTTGCTGATGATTGGGACGTTGAAAGCATTAATAATATGATGTCTGACCTAGTGATGTCTGCTAAATTTACAAAACATGATTATTTGCAGGGTTCGTCTAATTATGATAAAATGTTCTGCTATAATCACTATAGTAATCATTATCTGCATAAATCTGCACAACCTAGAAATGTTTTAAATTATAATCAATGGGAACACTGTGCAACCCCTCCAAAAGGTAGCTCAAGAACTTTTTATGACAAATATTCATATTTTTCAGGGTTCAACACAAGTAATGCAGAAACATTTTATTTCAAATTATCAAACAAGACAAGTACAAAGACCATGCTTACAAACACTAAATTGATATATTCAGACTCATTTTTTGAGCAAATGAGTACATTTGGTTTTGAATACTGGGACAAAAATGTTGAAGTAAAAAGTGTTTGGGGTACAAAGGAATGGCAAGTACAAGGTATAGAATCATTGTTTAGAGCCTGCATGATCCCAGAACAAATGATATTTTTGAATGACACTATTCAACAAACTACCTGTCTTGGCCTAGCGAAAATCAAAGATTTAAACAAACCGTCTATTCCAAAGCCAACGATAAACAGTAATAGCTCGACAGATGAGGAGATAGACGTAAACCATATATTAAGCCAAAACAGAACACATCCAGATTGGAAAAAGTGGTTGATCTGGCCCACAGATACTAATAACTGTCAAGACAGATTCCTGAACAAAATCCAGGGGTTCAAATTGACCAGGCCAGACCCTAGATATTCCCAAAGACAACACCCAGGGATAATTACCACGTACAGTGTGGGCAAGCTCTGCCTTCAATGGCTACAAATATCCACACTGGCAGAAATTAAGCAACACCTAACTTTACTTACTGATGGTGCTGACTTGCGTGATTTCATTATGGGACCACGCAAACAGCATCAAAAACGCTTCATAGCAGCCTCTGTATATGCAGCTTATAGCGAAGCCTGGAAAATAACTCAAATTGAAACATCAGAGAAAATACGGGAAATTGACCGTATTAATTTGGAAAAATCACTTTCTGTAGTGGACAATGGGTTAATGACTCTGTCCTCCAGAATATACTCTTTGGACAGCATTGTGTCTTCAGCAATCGACATAATATCGCAAGACTTACTGTTGTTAAAACACGGTCAGTCCCAATTGCGTTCTATTGTACAACTTGGCTGGACGTTACAAAATCTGCGTTCAGGCTATGTGCCTTGGCGTTTAATCAACACAACGTCACTGTTCGATATCTTTAACCTTACTGATAAACAAATCAGTATGGCACAGAAGGGTGCTGATTATACAATCCTGAGCATTGAGAAACTCGAGAGATTACCATTGACAATGTCAGAACGACCTGTCAGTGAGTGGATAATACATGGAATAATTAATATTCCAATATCTACTTTCAGGTTTCAATACTGCCAAAAATATATACAGGCTGGCATGTACGAAAAATTGGGTGAAGGGTACATTAAGTCAACATGGAACTTGCCCTATTCACACACGTGTGTCAGTAATAAAGGCCGGAAAGTGTTTCTTAGTGGCAATAATTGTGCCATGTCACTAAGCAGTACACTTCTGTGTAACGGTATTAGTTTACACAGAGCCTGTGAAGGGTCCTCAAATAACCTTTCATGTCACCAGCTAGGCACACCTGCGACACAAATAGAACCATTCTTTAGGAGACTATCGAACGGGAGTTACATTATAATCGTAGACCGCAGATGTTGTAGCTTGGTGCCCGGAGTAGCTTATCTCATAACTACGACTGCGAAGGTCATGTGCTGTGAACGAGTATTGTTCCCCAGCGCAATGCCAGACAGGGAGGCACGGTTATGGCCGAATTTGAAAATTTCTTCCATTAGAGTTGATACTTTAAGCAGAATGAAAACTGTGCTCCTTCAGACGCCTACAAGGCTCACGTCATCAAAAGAAACGTATGATCTCCAAGTTGCAAGGACAACGGCAGAGATTCATTCATTGTTATCAACTAATTCCCCCATACATTTCGCAGACATCCTGAACGAAAACTTAAATATTTCTGATACCAGTGGAGTCTCAAATGTATTTAAGACAGTGTTTTCAGGGGCTCTAACACCATTTAAAGCCATTCTGGGTATTTTTCCAGACTTTGTCCATTCCGTCTTTGGTGGACTTCCTCTCCTTTTGGGACTAGTGGCAGGAATCCTATTTTTGATCCTGTTATTTCGCTATGGCAAACCGTGTCACAGACAAAACACCTGCGACAAGGGAAGAAACAATCCTAGCCTTTGGATACCGGGACCAGATATCTAGAATCCTTGGACTGTCCCGGCTTAGAGACCTGAACATGATTTGGTTTCTTTCGTTTAGACCTATGTGGCAAAGCTGTGTTTTACCTGTATTAAGGTGCTTGCTATGCGGAGAAGAATGCGTGTTAGACACCTGTCTGACGCTACAATCGGATGCGCCAATGGATGCAGAAACTTTGTTGGGTCCGGTCACGGCTCATGCATTGTGCTGTCCCCTGCGGCTACCAATCCTGATGACGGCATTCGTGGAGACTTCACCACTACGATTAAGGGGTAGTGAGGTTCAAGATGAAAGCAGCATCGATCAGGTACGACCTTCTGTCAGCTATGCTGATCCAAACATCAATGAAGGCAATCATGCTCACGAATGCATGGTAACATCTTTTTCCGAGTTAATGGAACTTTCACAGGAAGCTGTTGACAGCTTTTTCGAGAGTCTAAATGATATGATGTTCTCACCAGAGCAGAAATAATGACTTTTGAACAAGCTAGCACAAGGCGTTCCCATCACCCTGAATTTGGCCTTCAACTTTGATAATAAAGTATCATGAACAAATTTCTCCAGTTTACGGACAGCGGAACATTATTTTTCAGCGGCCCCAAAAATATTTTACAATTTTCGGGACACTTATCTTCTGCTTAAAGTAGAAACTATTCTCAGAGAACTATATTTCTATTTTAGGAACTTTAGAGTCATTAGCTGCCCTCTGGCCTGTTCATAAATATTTTATTTTGTGATGAAATGGTCTCGCATTTTTTTCTTCTGTATTAAGAGCCATTTCATGTGTTGATTTTCATATTTTATTAGTTATGATGTATGAATATGCGTGATATTTAGCATTAATATACTGCTTGAATGCATATAATGTATATATATATATCTTCTCGTATATTTCATGTTTCAAAATGCATATGGATGTATTTTGGGGTGGTACGGTATACACATGCTCTACTAGTGTATTTGCTATGCCTAGATCTTGTAAATATGGACATAGTCAGCGTGGAGTGGGTGTGATGTATTCCTTTTTTTTTTTTTTTATTTTAAGTGTTTTTTATTTGCATCAAAGGGTCACATAAACAATAATAGACAATTCATTTTCCAACAAAAGAAAACAGAAGCAAAAATTAGAAGATAGCAATATTCCATAATTACCTTTAGATAAAGATAAACGTAGCATTACTTGTACAGTGCAAGGCATACAATAAAGGATCAGAAAACTTGTATTTTTTTTTTTTTTTTTTCCTTTTTTTTTTTTTTTTTGACAGACACCTACTAAGACATAAATAGGCCCCATATTCTGTCAATTTTTCGCCTGGCCTGCACTCCTCTAGAATCTGCAATAGCAGCTTCCATACTATAAGTTTCAGTTACTAACCTCCACCATTCTAGAACTGTTGGTGGGTTCTTTTCAATCCAAGCTCTAGCAACAATTAGCCTTCCACAAGTAATTAAAACATTCAGCAGATCTTTAAACCTATCCCCCCCACTAATGCCTACGCAAACGTCTGTATTTGAGAGTAAAAAAGGTTGCTCCAGCCTCTCAGTAATAACCTTAGTTATTCCTTCCCAATATTCCTTAAGATAAGGGCAAGTAAGGAACATGTGAACAATATCAGCCCCCCTCAAATCACATTTAGGGCATTTCGTTTTGTCTGAGTAAGTATTATTTGTTGACCATTTAAGTATCCTGTCAGGTGTATAATATAATTGACATATTGTTTTAAACATCTGCAGTTTTAAGCTGGATGATAGCACTGTTCTGTTTAGGCTTATAAATGTTTTAGTAATCAAATCTGTAGGGATATTTATGGCCAGTTTCCTATTCCATTTCTCGGTTAAAATGGTAATATCACTGGTCTTGAGATCAGAAAAGAGCTTGTAGCCCAAACTTATGATAGATTTATCATCATCCCTATAAATGCAGTCCCATATCTCAGATTCTGGGATTATGGTAAGTTCTATTTTTTTCACCAGATAATCTCTGATCTGATAATACTTAAACCTAGCTATTTCTGGTAGGTTGTAGCATAGTTTCATTTTATCAAAAGCCATAAAACCAAGATTGTCATATAAATCCCCCAGAGATCTAATACCATAGTTTAAAAACACTTGACAAGCTACATCATGAAAAATACTAGGAAATCCGGGGTTGCCCCAAATAGGTGTTTGGCTATGAAAAAGAGAGGTATTGCATTTAGCCATAATAGATCGCCAAATGCTCATAGTATCCTTAATGGTCTTGAATTTTACCCTTTTAAAATAATTGGGGTCGTTCATCCTATACACAAACATATTGACATCTAGTCCTAGTAAAAACTTGTGAAAATATGTGCATTTATCCAGAGCAACTAAGCTGCGAATCCGAGTCAAAAATGCAGACCAATAATATAATTTGAAGTCCGGAAGTAGCAATCCACCTTGACTAAAGGGAAGTTTAAGTAATGATAGAGCACGCCGGGCCTTTTTATACCCCCATATAAAGCTGCCAATTATGCCTTCTAACCTGGAAAAGAAAGAATTATTGACACGTAGGGGGATTGTGCGAAACAGATACAGGAATTTAGGCAAGATTTTCATTTTTATTAAATTTATTCGACCAATGATATTGATAGGGAGTTTATGCCATCTCTTAAGTTGCATAGCAGTTTCTTTTAATAAGGGCTCATAATTCAATCCTACTATGGAATCAATATCCGCACAAATTTTGACACCTAAGTAGGTGGCTATATCGCTAATTCCAAGGACGGGGGTAGTAGCTTGATAGTTCATGACTACTTGGGTTTTGGTGGTATTGAGTTTGTAGCCAGAAACTGAGCCATAAATGCCAGCTTCTTTTAATATACCCTCCATAGTCTTAGCAACGTCTGGGGTGAAAACAGCTATGTCGTCAGCATATACCGTGATATCCAATTTCTCTAATCCGTTAAAAAGAGGGGAAATTAAAGTTTGATGTTGTAGAGCAATTAAGAAAGGCTCTATTGCAAGAGCAAAAAGTAGAGGTGATAAAGGGCACCCTTGCCTTGTCCCTCTTTTAATAGGGAACAAAGAAGAGCATTTTCCCATATATGAAACCTTACCCATTGGATTATCATATAGAGATTGGATCCATCGTAATTGTTTTTCTTTAATCCCGAATGCTTTTAATGTGGCCCACAAAAAACCCCACCCCACCCGGTCAAATGCCTTTTCAGCATCTAGTAAAATCATACCGAGTGGGGTGTGTTTAATCCGTGCCGCATCAAAGGCTGAAATAGCCATATTAATGTGTGCTGTGGTGTCCCGTTTAGGGATGAATCCATGTTGTTGGGGAGAGACAAGTTGGGACATATATGGAGCTAATCTAGTAGCCAATATTTTAGCGAAGATTTTGGCATCACTGTTAATAAGGGAAATAGGCCTATAAGATCCCCTCTCTTGTGGTGCTTTACCTTTTTTCAAAAAGAAAATAATTTGGGTCAGATTCCACGATCTGGGTGCTTGTTGCCCATTACCAATAGCGCTGATCACATCAGCAAATAGTGGTAATAGTTCTTCAGTGCAATATTTATACATTTCCAAGGGGATAAGATCTTCCCCGACCGCTTTACCCATTGCCAGAGATTTTATTGCACCCCTCACTTCTAAAAGCGTGATCTCGGCCTCTAATTGAGCTGATTGGTCTGAATTTAAGTGCTTAACTTTATTAACATCAATATAATCCTTAATACATTCATCTAAAATAACAACTTCCGGGGTATAAAGAGTTTGATAAAAGGAGGCAAACTGTTGTAAAATTGATTTTGGATCAGAGAATAATTGATTGTTGTCCCCTTTAATTTCTTTAATCATGTTAATGGAGCGATCTTCCGCCACTTTGTAAGCTAGCAATTTCCCAATTTTATCTCCACTTTCATACTGTTCCATATGATACTTTCTAAGTTTGTTAATACTTTTATCCCTCAGAAGGTTTTTAATTGTTGCTTTTAGGTCGATTAATCTGAGGTTCAAATCTTCTAAATTTGAGGCATTGTTACATATGGCCTCAGATATCTGGAGTTCGATATCCCTTATTTCATTTAACCTTTGCTGATTAGTATTTCGAAGTTCTTTATTTTGTCGCCATATGTATTGTTGAGTAAATCCCCGTACACTAGCTTTGCATGCATCCCAGACTATCCATGGTAAGCTTGATTGTCTGTTGATGTCAATAAATTCCTTTATATGCTCCCTAAGCAGATTTATAAACATGGTGTCAGAAAATAAATAGCGTGGAAAGGAGAAGGAGCGAGTATTATTTTCCTCCGTTATAAGTGTAAATGTTATAGAGATCGGATTATGATCAGATGTCACCCTTGGATATATATCCATTGAGCATTTACATTTATCAAGAATCAAACCTGATGCCCAGATCATATCAATACGTGAGCACACCTTATGAGCCGCAGAGTAAAAAGTATATCCACCTGTATCAGGATATAAAGATCTCCATACATCTTTTAGAAGATGAATTGCTGCCAAATCCAAAATTGCCGCCCTAGTTTTCCTCATCCTTTGAAAAGCATTTTTCCTTGTAATATCCAATTTATAATTCATTATACAATTAAAATCTCCTAGCACCATTATCTCACCCCTCCATCCCAATAATTCCATGTTAATTTGGTCAAAAATTAAAGGTTCATCTTGATTAGAAGCATAAACTCCACATATTGCAAGTCGAAAATTTTCTAGTTTTATCTGCGCTATCGCCCATCTCCCCGCTTTATCGGTTAAAGTCTTAATTATTTCACATTTCAGCCCTTTATGCTTTAAAATTGCTACCCCCCTAATAGAAGCATTGAATTCCGTACTAACTATAAGATCAAATCCTAGTTGTTTAATACATTTTTTGTCTTTATAGGCAATATGTGTCTCAGTTAGGACTACTATTTGTGGACTATACATCCTGAGTTCCTCGTAGACAAGCCGGCGTTTAATTTTGTTGTTTAATCCTGAGACATTCCAGGTTAAGCACTTTATTAAATGCATCCTAAATTATATATTTCCTTCCCTATGTAGCCTGTGTAACCAAAAAAAAAAAAAATAAACACAATCAGAGTCTTGTAAAGTTTCTTAATTTTTTCCTTGTCATTTTTGTGCCCTTTGATGCAGTTTTTGCCCCCAACCATAACTACCCTTTGCCCACCCCATATTCTGATATTACCTCCCCCCACCCCGTGTTTACCTGTGGATCCCCCCTTCCTGTTGACTGCCGTTCACTTGGCAGTATGTGGGTGGAAAGGACGCTTATCGGGTCCAGGTACTATAATTAATCCGTGCCATACAGTCCAACATATATTTCTCACTGACTCTCTTTTGGTTATTTCAATATCATGTAAGCATTAAATTCATGCCCTGCAAATTAATATATATAATGAGAAGCTAGAAGAAAGAGAAGAAAGAGAAAAATTACATCAGTGTTTACTTCACATTAGTCTTAAATTCAATCAAACCAATCATCATTTCCCAGTTTTCCAGGAGGTAATTGCTTTTTCAACCTCAGCTGCGTCAAAGAAAAAATATGAGTGACCATTTTTGATCACTTTAAGCTTTGCAGGCTCTTGCAGATAAGCTTGAAATCCGAGTTCTTTAATTGGATCTATAAACTGTTTTAGCTTCCACCTTTTCTCCAATGATATCTTACTTAAATCCGATCTCACAAAAAAGGTGACTGACTCAATAGTGACTGGGGTATTAGGCCGTGCTTTCAAAGAGATGGCCTGTCGAAGCAGAAAGTTGCCAATGTGAATCAAAATAGGTCTTGGAAATTTCCCACTCTTATCTCTCTGGAATAAGGGTAAACGATGCGCCCGTTGGATCTGTGAATCCCAGTCCCAGTCAGAGAGGTCAGGAAAAGCCTTCTGAAACAGGTGGGTGATGTATGCCCTTGGATCTGCCCCCTCTGCTCCTTCCGCAATACCAAAAACACGGAGATTCTGCCTTCTATTGGTACGGTATACACAAACGCTACTGATATTCACTATGCCTAGATTTGTAAATATGGACATAGTCTACGTGGAGTGGGTGTGATGTATTCCTATAGGTTCTGTATCGATTCCCCTATTCCCGGCCCTGTTCTGGTTAATACTTAACTAGCAGCTGACCCACGGTGCAAAAAACCGTTATCTGATTAAGCCACACCACGGCACAGAAACGTGTTATCTGATTAGGTAATAACGCATGCCATCTAATTAGACAAGCACTATTCCTCCAGCCCCTGATAAGGCATACGGAGTTCTCAAAACAAATCAAACCTATGACAACCTGGGAAAATCCCTGCGGCCATTGTTTTGATTTCACCGATAACTTCAGCAAAAGAATGTGCGAACAAGCCCGTTCGTATGACATCCTTATTGACGTATCCATGTCCATCCTTACGTCAATCTCGACACCTTACAGGTATAAATATTACCGACATTGCCTTAAGCAAACACACGCGGTGGTGACGAGATCGGAGCAGCGAGACGCGCTGAGGAGCCCAGCAGAGAGCGAAGCCCACACGCGCTGCCCCGCCTTCCTGACGCGCTGAGAACGAGACGCTGGTTTTCTCCTGCCGAGAAATCCAGCTCCGGCGCTTCCAAGCAGCCCTCGCAGGCAGCTGGAATATCAAGACCAGAGACGAGAGATACCAGCCCTCAACCATTCTAGATCTCAGGTACAGAACTGGACAACCCCTTGCAGAGAATTCTTGAGTCAGTCACTTGGAAAAACAAACTTAACTTAAACTGCTACTTATCTACTCCCTCCCACGTATTAGGCTTAGGTCAGGTACACTGGGGTAGGCGTGGTTAGAAGCACCAGTTGAGTACGATTAGTCAAATGTATATATGTATGTATCTATTTTATCAATTTTAACTATCATATGGCTTAGAAACCATATCAATGCTTCTGCAGTATTATTTTATACTTCTGCTTTTATTGTATGCACTTTACTTAACCATAAATATCGCAATAATATCGATTCATTTCTCTTGTACGAGAAAAGAGACTGATCAATAAATAACATCTTTTATTGAACACGCCCGTCTCTTCCTTTTCTCTACAAACTGGTGAAACTAAGAATGCACGTACTGACTGAGTAAAATAAGTTGTCTTTTGTTTTCACACGACTCTAGAGATACACTCTTGATTGGGGGAGAGCAAAGTTGTCATGTTCTATGGTTGTCAGAAACTAAATCCCTTCTTGTCTATCCAGGGAAGTTAAACTCCTCCTTGTCTATTCGAGAAAGTTTCTAGTGAACTCTGAGCTAGCTGGCAAAACCAAAAACTTTAAGTCTAATATCGTCAGTAGAAGACCTAGTTAACCTCTGCCCTAGATCTATACTATTGAAGATATTATTCCAATGCGCAGAGCCTATTGGGATAATAGGAACTACACTACACATTACTGTGCGCAGTGTGGGGTTGGACGCTCAGGCCAACTACCCATGGGTGCCCACCCCCTCGCAATGCACAGCTTTAGGCTGTGTGAACACACCGATATAATTAGCTGTCTTGCACCTACTATGTGACTGACTCTAACCCAGACCTAATGGCTACCCAGAAATACTAACTCACCATTTGACTAACCAGGCTTTTGTACTACTTTTCTTTCTGGTGCATTTACCTGTGTACCACATGCCTATTCTTCTGATATGGAAAACACATATATGAGCCTAAAGTGCAGCATGATCTACAGCAGCCCAGAGGAACTAATCTGACCTGAATAATTCTACCCCTGTCTTGCAGGCATTTCCTGGGTCAAGGGTACTGGCATGAAATCTGATTTGCTCTGGGGTAACTTAGAGATATCGAATTGTAAGTTCATCTCTGGCACAGACAAAGTAACCTGTCAGACACACCTGCAGACGAATGGCAGATTCCGCCCTATCGGTACCAGCCTCTAAGAAGTGAAACAGCTACCTATACTATTCATGCTCCACATCTATGCCTGGAATGTGACAGACTTAATGGACAGAATAACACACAGCAGACTGTATAAAACTTTCATTTTTCATGTTCCATTGGGTGCCATACATAGCGATCCTGTAAGAAAGGGCCACAGGTTGCAAAAATAAGCACTGTATCAGTCTCAAGCGCATCACTCTTGTAACATGCCAATGTTTCCCTCAGGCCCCACATTTACAGCTTAAGTGGTGTATAGTATGTATCATTTAAGATTTTATAAGCTTAAGTGGTGTATAGATTTTATAAGAGTGTGCTTTGAGTCGAGAAACATTAATGGTACTCCGAGCCAGCGTATTGGTATACCATATCTCAAACACAGAGACATTGCAATGAAAGCGTCGATACTACTTAGTAGCTAGTACCTCAAATGTATTACCCATACTCCCATGATGCCCCAAGGTCGAGTAAAAAGTGTGTATCTAGCCACACATCCTAATCTTAATGAAAGTCTGTTTTTCGAGCAAAGTTTTTAGGCATAGGATTAGAGAAGTGACATCCACACCAAGCTAGAATGTGACAAAGTATTTTGCCATGTGTGCAGCAAAGTCTTCAAGCATCCGAGCTGAAAAATGACAAAAGCATTTTACTTCTACAGGCACAGTATTACAGCTTTGAATTAGTAAAATACCATCCAAGCCAACCTGGAATGAATAAAAGCAACAGCTGACACGTGTTTCACTCTTATTATGAGCTCTTCAGAGAAGTTTTTGTCATTCTCTTCTCTGGTCTTTTTTACTGGTTTTACAAAACTCGTAAAGAAACGCACGCACACACATACACTTATTTGTTTTGTAAAACCAGCTAAAGAAGAGAAGTATATTTGAAGCAATACATTTTATCAGTTTTCACAGAAGAAGATGATGAGGGGCCACACATGAACGCGGTGGCGGTTCGTGCACGCAAGCGTGGTAAGGCAGGGGAGTTGACAGACAACAGAAGAGGGAAAATAAATAAATAATTCCTATTTCATCGTCTGTTGACGTTCCCCCGCCCCTTCCCACCCAACTGCCCCACCACGCTTACCTGCACTGACCGCAGCTGCATCAACAGCAGTAGTGCTAATGGAGCGGCGGTGGGTGTTATTTAACTTACAAATGAAGGAAAACTACAGGAGAATTCGGCACTGGGGGTAATTAGCTGTGTTAAAAAGGATGGAGGATATTGCAAGAGGGCATCCAATCACTAAAAAAGGTTTGGTGAACTGATAAAAGGCAGTGGAGCTGGGAGGTGGCTTAGCACATCTGCTATTCAGCAGGGCTTAAAGTCACTGCTGAAAAAAGCGCAAGGATGCGGCCAGCGTAAGCCACATCATAGCGCTTTTTTGTGTTAGGAGGGGTAGGAAAATTAACTCAACATGGGGGGCAGAGAGACTTGGCATCGGCTCAACATCCTGTCATTCTGGGCTTTCAGTAACTTTCAGTCTTGATGAATAGCACATGTGCTGTTCGACAACATGGCCAATAGCTCGGACATTGCGGTGACCTATTGGGTTTGCCAATGCTTGTTTTTTTAATAAAACACAGCTCACATGGGTATTTTAGAGTCGAGGACAATACAGGGACGCCCCTGCCCATCATAGGGGCTTATTTATGAGCCCTTGCATCACTTTTGCTCCGCCGGTGCATCACTTTTTGTGACGCACCAGCTGCGTAAAAAATGCACCTTGTTGCACCATATTTCCAAAGTGATGCATCTAGGTAGATGCCTCACTTTGTAAACACCTGCACCACATTATACCTGCGCCAGGTATAATGTATGCAGAGTCGGCGTTCCGACGCAAGAAAGGGTCATAGAAGTGACGCAGTGAAATCTCATAGATTTCACTGCCCACTTCTAGGCTGCAATTGTGCCCTCCTGAGACATGATAGATGCGTCATATTTGCTGTATGACGAATCATGTCACAAGGAGTTACAGATACGTCAGTATTTCTGATGTAGCTGCAGGCGCAAAAGGGACGCAACTCCAGCAATGTGTCCTTCTTACGCCTGCTGTGAGGCAGGAGTATGTTTTTGACGCATTTGCACCCTAGAAGTGACGCAGTGAAAACTCGTAGATTTCACTGCATCACTTCAACAAGGCTTACTTACGTGGAAACGCCTACCCTGCATACATTATACCTGATGCAGGTATAATGTAGTGCAGGGAATTACAAAGAGACGCATCTGCTTAGATGCGTCACTTTGTAAATTGGGCGCACCAGGATGCATGTTTTACGCCGTCGATGCGTCACAAAAGGTGACGCAACAGAAGCGCAAAACTGTTGCAAGGCCTAATAAATAAGGCCCTCAGGGGCATATTAGCAACATATAGCGATATTTATCGCTAAATGCGCTTAGCGAATTTTTTTTATCGCTGCCTATCGCTGGATATTTTAGTGGAGAAAACATGCTATTAGGAACGTTTTTCTTCATTGTGCTAAAATATCCAGCGATAGTGGCGAAATGCGAGAATATCGCTGGAAATCCAGCGATATTCTCGCATTAACACCAATGCGGGCTTAATCTGATAATCCACCCTCCATTGAGTATACAGGTAAGTCAACTTTTTAGCAGGCATTAGATTTTGGCGAGAATCGCGCTTAGCGCAATTTTTTTTATCGCTTCGCCTGCCTTGCTAATAGGCGATAGCTGTGTTAGCGACTAGTCGCTAACAGTTTGGGTACGCCCACTTTGCATGTCATTAGCGATAAATATCGCTGGCATGCAAAGCGGGCCCCAAACAGGTAGCTATCGCCTAAAAGCTGGTGCTAACTGTTAGCGACGCTAGCTAAAAGGGCGATAAAATTATTGCCGCTTTAGCGGGAAGAATTCCCGCTAAAGTGGCGATATTGCCCTTGCTAATATGCCCCTCAGTGTCTAAAGCCTCTTAAATACCTATGCTGTAAGCACCCGGGGTGATATTTTAGGGGCATCTCACCAAAGTTTGGCGAGAGGGATCATTCGCATCTTGTGCTGCTCCACTGCATGCTTGTTACTTACATCAACCCACAAATGTAGTGTGCCACTAATAAGGTTGTATGACGATTGAGAGTAGATTCGTGCACTGGAGACTGCAGAAAGAAGGAAGTCTGGCAAGCAGGAAACAGATCACTAACCGCTGCTTCTTGCCCACCTCGCACATTTTCAGCAACTTTGCGTAATTGTGTCTGGGAGAGCTAAAATAGTTTGATGGGGGAAGATTAGACCGTAAAAAACTTCTCACAGTGGTTGCAAGAGGCCCACCTCTCTGTTTGTCCTTTAATCATTCAGGCATCTTCAAAATTGTTGCTTGAAAACATAATTACCCCTCTTTCAGTTCATGGCGAATATAATTACGGTCGCTATTAATACCGCCCGCTATGATTTGCCTCTTGAGTCTTATGGCGCAATGAACCGGTCTGCAGAAGTATAAATTGCGACCATTATGTCATCTGTCAACACCGAAAAACTTGCATAGCGCACTGTAAAGAGGCAGCCAGCGGCTCCTAGCAAGAAGAAATTGTATGTTTCCAAATCAGTTAGGGGTATATTTGAGCTTGAAAAATAACCCTTAGCCAAAGGGTCTACAGTTTGTTTGGACTGAGTACTTTGGGATGAATCCCAGCTTTTCACAACATTTAATTAATGAGCACTCGGTGAGAGAAAATGGAGCAAATGCCAGCATGTAGTGCTTTGCTTTTGGCATTTGTAAAGCGCACAGTTTGCCATTAGAATGGCCTCGCAGCACTATTGTTAGAGGCTGCCTTCGCGCAGGATTCTGTGGTTTCTATCGCAGACTGGAGTTTGAGAAGTTCTGTGATGAGATGTCCTTCTGGGTGTTGTGTTCTGCTCCATCTCTGGGTGGGTCGGGGTGTTGTTATGTGCCGTGAGCTTCAGGTTTGTGGTTTAAGGGGCAGATTTACGCCGCCGTTGTGACGCAGTGGTGACGCAAAAGATGCACCATGGTGCGGGGTATTTACAACGTGACGCAGATGCGTCACGTTGTAAAGCCCTGCGCCAGAAGAGGCGTACCATTGCAGGGGGAGCCGTTCCGGCGCAGGAACGCCCCCCAAAAGTGGCTGAGTGAAATCTACAATATTTCACTCAGTCACTTTTGGGCCCATGCTGCATCAAAACCCTGCGCCTGCTTGAAGCAGGCGTAAGGATTGACGCAGCATTGTGCACATAGGGCCCCCCTGATCATTGCTGGAGCTGCGTCGTGCTTGCGACGCAACTCCAGCAATGCGTCGCTTTTACGGCACAGATGCGTGACGCATCTGTGCCGTTTTGGCACCATGGTGCGCCGCATTGTAAATGCGGCACATCATGGGTGGCGGAGCTGCGGCGCACAATTACTGCCGCATCCCTGCCGATATGCAGGGATGCGTCAGTAATTGTAAATCTGCCCTTAAGTGTCTGGTGCGTGGTGCCTCACAGCTCTACCAGAAGGCATTTTCTGGTTGCTTGTGCAACTCTTCAGTAGGTACAATTCCCGATGGCTGGCAATTAAGGATATTCGAAAGATGGTGTTCTGTGTTCGTGTGTGGTGTGTTTTAGTGACTGGTGCTGTTCACAGCAACTCAATAACTCACTGTTGGGCATGTTGGAGATGCATTGGATGTATGTGGGATGCTGTGGCCAACATGTACTCCTGGGGTGATTTTTGTCTGTGTGTATATGATAGTGAGTGTTTATATTTCTCCCTTTGCTTTTGCCTACACCTTACAAATCAATACAGAATCAGAAATAACTCTAGGAATTCCTTCTTCATTCTACTATGTAATCATTATGCAATGTCCACCGCAAAATCCATAGTTCCTTTCTTGGTGAAAAATTGAGAGTCTCGCTACATCTCTAATGCCGGTTTGCTTCAAATATGGTCCTATAGTTGTTCAATTCTGTTTTCAATTTCTTTATTGTTCCCCAGTATACTGCTCTGCAGCATTGATCAAGTTCATACCAGGTCATGAAGATATTGGAGTGTGATCAATTTATATTCAATTATTCTATTTTGGGATTATTTGCATTTTTGCATAATCAGTGCTTCCCTATACATTTAACATATATCTGGAGCTGGTGGTCTGAGGTTGGACACCCCTGCTCTTGAGTAAGTAGACGCTCCTTGCACTTGACCGGGCAGAGCACTTGGCAGAATCTTGCAAAACTTGCTGAAATATACATCTAGTGATGTAGCTAAAAAAATGTAATCTCTACAGCAGATACGTCGCAACTGTTCCACCACTAGAGATTATGAAGCAGAGGCAGATAATCTAGAACACAACCTGCTGGTCAGCCACTACCCGGCCTGGGTGGTAGAAAGAGCACAGAAGCGTGCTAAAAATAACAACACACAAGCTCTCCCGGAGACCAGAGAAAGAGAACCCAATCAAACCCTCACGTGTGTGACCACCTTCACACCCCTATCCAACAAAGTGAAAAACATTATCAGACGGAATTGAAAAACTCTCAATAGCGACACGCTGGAACTGGCACAACCACGCTTTGCTTTCAAAAGGACGGCGAACCTCCGGGACACATTGGTTCACACACGTCCCTGTGACAAGGAAAAGACTACACAAGACACCACCCTTTGGAATATGCCCCCACATGCCACAGAAAACAGTATCACCTACTTCCAAGAATTATGTTAAAGACTTGCCAACCTTTTACTCGACATGATCACCACCATCCATAAGAACTTCGAACCTCAGCCCAAGCTGTCAGACTTCCTTCCCCTTTGCACACCCATCGAAATCAACACCGACCACCAACTTACCTCATGGGATCAGCTCACCTTCCATGAGATCCCTACCATCATGAACTCTGTGTACTCATGTGCCCCGAGGAACCCCTGCCCGCACCACATTTTCAACTTCTGAAGCCGCAGGCTCAGCACCGAGTTTTCCACCCTCTTCAACTTCTCACTTTCCATGGCCACCTTTCCTGAAGACTGGAAACAAGTAATAATCAAAAACTCCTCAAGAAATCTTCTGCCGACCTGAGGGAACTCAAAAACTACCGCCCCATCTCCCTTCTTCTTTTCCCGCCAAAATCCTGGAAAAAGCCATCAACCAACAACTCATGAAATGTCAGGAGCAGAATCTTCTCCTAGACACCTCCCTATCTAGATTCAGCATCAACCACAGCACCGAGACTGCCATGGTCGTAGCCATCACTGACATCAGAGCTCTCCTCGACCGGGGAGAAACAGCGGGTCTAATTCTCCTCGACCTCTCAGCAGCTATTGACACCGTATCTCATCACACCCTGATCAGAAGACTGCATTACATCGGTATGCAAGGATATGCCCTCAAGTGGATCATCTCCTTGCTCAGTGGAAGAACACAGAAGGTCTGCCTACCTCCATTCATCTCCGAACGCAAGGATATTATCTGCGGTGTCCCTCAAGGATCCTCCCTCAGCCCCACCCTCTTCAATGCCTACATGACCCCCTTTCCCAACATCGCCAGATGCCATGGGCTAAAAACCCTACCCTACGCAGGCGATACCCAGCTCATCCTCTCTTTCGCAGAAGATCCTGCCAACACTAGAACCAGCTTCCACAGGTGCATGATAACCATCACCAACTGGGTGAAAGACAACTGCATGAAGCTCAACATGGACAAAACGGAAGTGCTGATCTTTGGCAACAACAACACCCCTTGGAATGACTCCTGGTGGCCCTCAGAATTAACACCATCACCCAAACCGAACGACCCCTCCAGAAACCACTGGCTAATCCTGGAAAGCAAATGACCATGAAGTCTCAGATCAACGCAGTTGCCTCTGACTGCTTTCACACACTTTGCATGTTATGTAAAGTCTACAAATGCCTCCCCCTCAACATTAGGTGTACAGTCACTCAGCTCCTAATCACCAGCCTATTAGACTTCGGCAACACACTCTACGCTGGGATCACCACACACCTTCTACAGAGACTCCAGACCATACAGAACTACACTGCCGGACTCATCCTTGACCTCCTCAGATGGACCCACATCTCCCCCCACCTCAGAAAACTCCAATAGTTCTGCATTCAGAAGAGATGCCAATTTAAGCTGATGATCCAGGCCTACAAAGCCCTGTACAACCAAGGACCAGCCTGAATTTCCACCACCCTACCAGACAACTATGCTCTGCCTCCCTCTCACTCCCCCCGGAATTACTGAAGCAACAGCGGAGGATGCTCCTTCTCCTACTTTGCAGCAAGAGCCTGGAACGACCTCCCTCTGCAGCCAAGGACATCCACCTCTCTACTGGAATTCTGGAGAGCACCCAAGACCTGGTTGTTCGACTGAGTCACCTGAACCATCATGACCCTCAAGTGTCTGGATACCCTCTCGGGTGGTTAGCCACGTAACATAAATCCACTTGATTGATTTATTGAATCTTCTGTTTGTCCCTTCCATGGAGCTCTGCCTCTTTAAAATCTCTTTGATTGGCATTGCTAATTCCATTGAATGCTTCTCAAGCACTATTTTTTACTTTTATGTGAAGCACTCCATTAGAGTGTGTGTGTTTTCGAGCCATCTCCCTCGTGTAAATTTCTACGTTGCTGTGTTGCTCTCTGTTGCCCTACTCCTTCCCCCACACTCATCCCTCTTACCCTCACACGTGTTTCTCCGTATTGTTACAGCCCACCTGAGCCCTCCTTGTTGATTTTCCCAACCCCTCATTGCTTTTGATTCCCCTCCCATGTTGCTTCAGCATTTCTCCATCACCTTTCTCGTGTTGCTTCACCATTTGCCCGCCCTCAGCCTTGTTACTTCATTGTTTGCCTTCAGTGTCCCTCATTTTGCTTTGTTTTTCCCCCTCCCTTCGCCTTCCGACTTTAAAAAAACTATTTTGTGCATTTTCTTTTCTTATTAGTTACTGATCTAACTTGGCTCAGTAACTAAAAAGAAAAAAAGGCCCATGACTTTTTGTGGGCACACGCAAGGGTGGTGCATGCATCAGCAAAATGAAGGGGTTAGGCTCATCGAAGGCTTTTGTGGATGTTTTTTTACTGTAGCCATGCTGGACAGCATTGATAATGCTGTGCAGCGTGGATAAAATCCTTTGGTGAAGCTAACACAATGGCTAGACCTATTGGCTTTGCCAAGGTTTGTTTCTTTTTCTTTCAGCACTCCATGGGAGTGGACGTGTTTTCTTGATGTTTCCCCGTGTGCTGGTACTCTCCTTACATCTCACTTGCCCTGCACTGTCTGTGTTGCTCTTGTGGGTTGTTTGCCTGCATCTCCCTGTTCCATTCAAATGTTTTGTGGCTTTTTTTAAAGACCCTTTCCGCTTATTTCACCTGATGCTGAACAGCATTCACAAAAAGCATTGGCAAAGCTAAAAGCAAGACCTAGTGGCTATGAATTCCTAAGTCATTAAGCACTTTACTTGGCTGACATTTTCATAAAATATCTGCTAAATAGCTTGTTGTAGAGTTGTGCAATTTATTGTATTACTCAAGTGTAATGTCATGTAAATTACAATTACTGGGTAACCTCTATTTTGCATAATTTCTGATTTTCTTTTGTTTAGAATGATCGCGTCACTTTCATCTACAGACAAGCTGGTTTCCAGAAAAAACTTGCAGGAATTGTAAAACTGGATGCGCTCTTCGGCTGGATACGCTCTGCTAGCAATGTTTGCCAAATGGTTTTGAAACTATTCGAACAATACACTGACATGCTTTACATGCCTCGCGTATAATTTTCACAGCGGGGCATGCCTAAAATGCAAATCCTCATGAGAACTTCAACGTAGCACTAAATTGATGGTTCGTCCTTAACCGAGACCAACAGATATCCTACTTAAGAGGGGCATGTGTATGAAACGAATTTTCAGACGCAAACGTTGTGAATCGCAAAAAACAGCGTTTGCCACAAAAAATTTGCAAAACTAACAATATTAAGGATTTGCACATTTTACGATTACTTACTTTTGCGTAAGCATTTAAGGAATCTCAAATAGCGATTCCTTAAATGCTATGTAACAAGCACCCAAGTTGTGCGATTTCTCCTTAAGAAATCGCAATTTACCACCAACTTCAAGTTGGTGGTAATTTGCAATTTCTTTCAAAAATGCACTTTTTGGCATTTTTCAAGGTGCCATGTGGCGCACAAACATGCCCTTGAGGCATGTATGTGTGCCATAGGCGCACACATGCTCATTTCAGGGGTGCATCAGGATGTCCTTATTGCACCCTTGAAATTATTCTCAATTTGCGATTCTCAAATTGCAAATCGCAAATTGAGAATGACTTTCCATTCATTCCTATGGGCCTCCTGGCCCGTAGGAATGAATGGGAAGGTATTCCTTAATTGCGATTTCGCAATTTGCTAATCGCAATTAAGGAATACTAAGACATCGCAAAAAATTGCGAATTTTTAAATACATGCATCATCCCGGCGGTTAGCGAATTCCAAATTGCGAAAAATAGCGAATCGCAATTTGGAATTTGCAAAACGGGATGCATGAATTTTTTCTAATAATATTAGCGATTCGGTAAAATTCGCATTTTTTACTGATTCGCTAATATTATGCGAATTCTAATTTGCTAATTCGCATTTCCCATTGATTCCTATGGGCCAAAAGGCCCATAGGAATCAATGGGAATTGCGAATTTGCAAATTAGGATTCGCATAATGTTGATGCATTCCATGGGTGCAGGGGGGGGGGGTCCAAAGGACCCTCCCTGCACCCCTGAAATGTTTTTTTAAGTGGATGTTTCACACACACATGTCCTAAGGACATGTGTGTCTGTAACATGCAAGTTTTAAAAATGCTTTTTTTTGCTTTTTTAACAATTTTTGCAAATTAACACGAGGGTCAACCTCGTGTTAATTTGCACTTCCAATTTTCAAATTTGCTATTTTAAAAAAAATTATGCATTGCATTTAAGGAATCGCACAAATGCGATTCCTTAAATGCATTCGCAATTTTTAAAAATGCTAAAAATAGCGAATTATGCACAAAAGTTTGATGCATCCCAAAAACGGATTTTGCATTCGCAAACGGCCGATTTTTCCGAATCGCACCGTTTGCGAATGCAAAAAACGTTGATGCATGTGGGGGATCCTGTTTTGCAATTCTCAAATAGCGATTCTCAAAAAATCACTATTTGAGAATCGCAAAAACACATTTTCATACATATGCCCCCGAGTTCCGTCTTTTCCTGCGCACAATGGCTCAGATGTAGCCTCAAAGAAGTTTGAAATCTTTCTGAGGGGCCGGTTCCACACCACAACCTTACTGTCACAGGGCAGCAGCGTCTTCTTGCTCAGCGACCCATGACCTTTTCCCATAAGCACAACAACAGTTCCCAAAAGAGACCACACCACAAATGTCACCCTACACCGCCGTTATAGCCGACAGCCGAATGCGCCCCGGGCTCTTCGTGCACCAGTTTGGAGCACATCTGGAGCCTGCGTCGCAGCTGCACATCTGCTTCCATTCAGCTCTTTAGTGCACCCCAGCTCTGCAATACCACGCAAACCCCAGAGGAGCGTGGGGCTACAAGTGGTCATTTACTGTCAGTCTTCAGGCGGCAGCGTTGGGTTCCATGCAGGCAGGACTTGGAACAAGCCTCGGTTGCTTCAAAGGGTGTCCAAAGTGGCCCTTTCGCCACATGAACTTTGTTTGGAAAGGTTCTCTTCCTTCCCCACTTATAACCCTTTGGCACTGCTGCTGCCGCCGCCTTCCCAACACATCCCTTTTCAGTTTCCACTTAATTTTATAATCATCAAACCATCTCATCTTGTTTTCATTTGATTTTCCATTCTCAAATTAATTTCTCGTATTTGACGCCGCACGGGCGGGACGCGTCTGATCCATTCTGTCTATAATTAGAGGGAGGGGGCGGGGGGAGCGCTTTGCGATCAAAGCGCCCCACAAATCCCCTTAATGGCCATGTCTGCAGCGCGTGGAGCTCCTTGTTTGGGGAAGTAGAGAGAGAGATGTCCTCAGGCCGCCCGCTCCACAAATCTCCCAATTTAAAAAGTCTCCCAGATCTCTCAGTGGCCACCACCAGCCCCCTCCACCGAGCCACTGCATCTCATTACTGAGGGGGGCAAGGAGACAGAATTCTTTTACGAAAGACTGATATCAAAGACTGATCTTCATGCTGTAATTAATTGCCTTTGGGCTCAAGTTTATAGAAAGTTTCTAATTTCCGTTTGCTCAGCATTTTCAGTGAGCCTTCCCAAGCCATTCTCAAATGCATGAGACTTTTTTTCGTTGGGAATCAATTCTTAATTTTATCACAAATTCCGTAGAATACAGACCTGCCTTGATTATAAGTACCTCTGTAAATGACAAACACCCTTTTAAACTCCTGTCTGCACAGGTGGGGGAATTATGAGTTAGGCGATTTTATTTCCTCAGTTAACTATATGTTGGATTACAAAAATTCCACTAGAAGAAATGGGCAGGACAGACCTGCCGATATTAACCAGTAAAGAAAGCCCCGCAAAATACATGCTATGAAGATATTGGGGTGCAAACCAGCAAATGTCACGTTATTCCCTATAGCAGATGGCGATATTTCTGGAATCCGATTAAAACGATCCCAAGGGTGTCATTATTTGTTGGGTGTAATAAATTTCACAACACAAGCAATCAAGGCCTGATCAGTGTTGGAGGGTGTACTCTGTAAATTCTGCAGTGGACTGGAAGTTGTGAGAAACGCTGCCCCTTAGGCAGGGCCGGACTGGGAACAGAAACCGCTCAGCTGACCTGGGGTGAGGGGGAGTGCAGCCGAGCAGTTTGCGTCCCCCGAGGGGCCCAAAAACGGCCTCCACCCTAGCGGCCTACCAGGGAAACGCCCAGTGCCCGCTATGGCCAGTCCGGCCCTGCCCTTAGGGTCTTGAGTATGAATCCCAAAATAGTTGCAGAAGGACTGAAATGCATGCCAGATTTTAGGGTTAACTACTTGCAATCTAAATGATTTGCATTCAGATTAATTGTATGCCATTACATTCTGTCCTGCATCATTTCTCCTGGATCAATGTTGGACATCCCCAGTCTATGTAAATCTATCTATCTTCTTCTTATACCATTAACATTTACTGTGGTTTGTCACTACGGGATCCTCATTGGACACTCCGGGCACGATTCACAGAACTAACTTACTACAAAATCCTAAATTTACTACTATTATGATATTCACAAAATGCACTTACTCATTTTGGTATTCACAAAATGCATTTACTCATTTTGGTATTCACAGAATGCACTTACTCATTAATGAGTAACAGCCTGATTCATGAAGCTAAATAGCGATCGCAATAGCTGCGAAAAAGCAATTGCGATCGCAATACCACAAAAAGGTATTCAAGAAAAATATTAGCGAATTCGCTAACACAAAATAGCGAATCCGCAATAGAATTCGCAGAATCCTGGAAGTAGCCCAATAGCGAGTCGGGAAATGCGAGAAACCACAGATTCTGCGAATAAGTATGCGAATTAGCTATACAATCGCAATCGGTATTCAACAAAATTCGCAATTTGCGAAAAACCCATAAAACGCTGTTTGCGAGGCGCAATTTAAGGACAACCCAAAGCAGGTGGTAACCATCAGTGTTAAAAAAAAAAAAAATTGAAAAACTGTTACCCAATCAGCAACAGGTGCTGGACTGACCAAACACACTTAAGGAGAAGCAGCTGCAGCATTAGGACTCTCATAATGCCAGGACTGTACATGGTGGTCAGGCGGCGAAGGCTACAGCGAGCTGCATGGAACAGACGCAGGATCCAGGAGAGGATATTCCACCAGCGGGTCACCCTGCTGGGCCAAACCAGAGAGCAAATATACGCTAAGTACCGCCTGAATGGGCCAATGATCATCAAGCTAATCCAGGACCTGGACCCCCTGATGCAGCACCCTACAAGGCGGACCAATGCCGTGCCCACACATGTCCAGGTATTGTTCAGCCTGCACCTTCTGGCCTCTGGAAGCTTCGAGGGGATAGTTGCCGCTGCTGGGGGGATATCCCAGCCCACCATGTCCCGCTGCCTAAGGAGTTTCCTAGAT
The DNA here is from genome assembly GCF_964261635.1 of Lissotriton helveticus. Lineage (NCBI taxonomy): Eukaryota > Metazoa > Chordata > Amphibia > Caudata > Salamandridae > Lissotriton > Lissotriton helveticus. The sequence goes on from NC_136058.1 coordinate 264,086,782, forward strand.
GCAATGCTGACCCAGCTACACCAGCACATAAAATTCCCCACCAGCCAACAGGACTTGGATGAGACCAAGCATCAATTCTACAATGTTGCGCTATTTCCACATGTGATAGGAGGCATTGACTGTACCCACATCCACATCTGCCCACCAGCACAAACGGAATACATGTACCGCAACCGCAAGTGCTACTACTCCCTCAATATCCAGATGGTGTGCAACGCAAAGAATTACATCACGGACATAGTGGCACAGTGCCCGGGAGCACACATGACTCATTCATATTCCGGCACTGCGGCCTCCACACACGACTGGTCAGGGGAGACTTTGGTGAAGGACACCTACTTGGTAAGTACACTTGCCCCACAATGTTACACTGTGATGAACTAGCTGCGCTGCACAGGCACTCACCCTCTGCTCCTCTCATTCAGGTGACAGTGGCTACGCTCTCCGTGAATACCTCCTCACCCCATACCTCAACCCTGCTACACCACAGCAACGGCGTTACAATGTAGCACACATACGCACAAGGAATTGCATTGAAAGGACATTTGGGCTACTGAAAAGCAGATTCCGCATACTTCACAAGACTTGTGGGGCCATGTACTACAGTCCTGATGTCTACTGCCGCATTGTGGCTGTGTGTGCAATACTACACAACATTGCTACCAAGCGCCGGATTCCTGTAGAGATATCTGGCAGTGAGTCGGAAGGGGACGACCGGCCATCTGCACATGCGCGTCATGCACGCGGGGAACATCCAGCTGAAGGACACAGACGGCGCAACCACATCACTATGAACTGGTTCTAGTGCACCCACTCCCCTCACCCAACACTTCACAAATGCATGAAAATCGAAATAATGACAGGAGTCCGATGCTCCATGCTTGAATAAATATTATTGTTGAAAGCTCAATAATATGGAACAATTGTTATGATTTACATGTGAGGAGTATTGCGCCATACTGCTCAATGTTATAGACACGACATGCTTATGTCAGCAGCATGTCCCTGCCCATGGATTGAAAAGTCATGTGCGACTTCGGCGCGCAGCACCCAGTCGCCTCTCAGGCTTCTCCTCCCGCAGGGCACGTGATCCCACACTGGGCCTGCTGCTGCGGCGTAGGACACCGACCTGTGTTGCAGACAGGCTGCTGACACTCGATGTCCCCTCGCTTGTGTCATCCCCATCAGCATTGGCTGTGACAGTTGGTTGTAGGGCCAGTACAGCAGTGGTCAAATGTTCAAGTACATGTGCAACGTCCTCGCTGCATTGTACCATCTGCAACTGCATTGCTAGACACCGACGGGACAGCTGGGAGGTGGCATTTCCTATCACGTAGTTGGAACGCGTGTAGGCCGTGAGGCGCGTGAGTAGCTGGCGGTGTCGGCGGCGGGCGATGTTGCGCTGGCTGATGAGGGCTGCAGTGTTTGCCTCCATGGCAGTTGTCATCCGGTCAATTCGATCAGACACATTGGCAACATTTCTGCCTATGTTGTGGAGCTGCAGTTGCATGGCACCTTGGCGTCGTGCCTGCAATTGGTGCACACGCAGCATGCGGCGCTCAATACTGAGCCCTGGCACACGCACAGCCATCGCCCTCCTGCCGGTGCGTGCTGTACTCTGCTGCGGCTCCCTGACATGCCTGCTGTGCTGGCTGCCCACAGTGGGTGTGCGCTGTGTCGCAGGTCTAGCAGCACCTGATGTTGATGGTGCCACTGGGATGGGTCTTGCAGCTGGCACTGGTGCTGTGCCTGATGTAGCTTGCGTTGCTGGTGGGGTTCTGCATGGCGGCACTGGTGCTGTGCCTGATGTAGCTGGCGTTGCTGGTGGGGTTCTGCATGGTGGCACTGGTGCTGTGCCTGATGTAGCTGGCGTTGCTGGTGGGGTTCTGCATGGTGGCACTGGTGCTGTGCCTGATGTAGCTGGCGTTGCTGCTGGTGGTCTGCATGGTGGCACTTGTGCTTGGGCAGATGGAGCTGGTTGTGTGGATGTTTGCTCCTCCTCACCCTCAGGCTCCTATGGTGCCTCATCTATCTGCAGCCTCTCGCTGTCACTGCTGGTGTTTTCTGCACCACCTGTGATGGGAAGTGGACGTAGATTAATTGCATGTATCTTTGACATGTGCAGTTGGTACACGCATGCTGGCTACTATTCCCTGGCTGGCTGTTGCATTGCGGACATTGGGACATGTCTGGCTGCATTGGAGTGTTTGTAAGTTGTGGGCAGACTACATGTCCGACAATGCAATAGGGCATGTTCTTATGTGCATGGGCTGCATGACTGGGGTTGATCATGGGAGGCTATAGGGTCATGGCCATTGTCAGGGGAGAGGGTCGCAGTCGCATGCCACTTACCTTGGCTGTCTTGGGTGGGTCGGGATGAGTCCAGAGGGATGACCCCAACACATGCCTCAGGCTGCAGTGTGTCCTCCACACGATCCTCCAAGGGGGTGTTGGGAGGGACTGTTGGATCTCCCCCTCCAGTGACAGAGCTCTCACCCAGCCTCTCAGCCACCCTCTCCTTGGCACGACCTCGGAGGTCGTACCACCTCTTTTTGAGGTCGTCTATGGACCTCTGTGTTATTCCCACTGCGTTGACTCTGGCGCGGATGCCCAGCCACAGTCGCCGTTTCTCGGCCTCAGCCACCCTCCTGGAGTCCTTGCCAAAAAGTTTGTTGTGGTCATGGCAGACTCCATCGATTAGATGCTCCAGCTCCTGCTCCGAAAATTTAATCTTGCGCTTGCGCCCGGTGTCACTGGGCCCTGCTGCTGCATCCTCTGGCATAGCTGCAGTCTGCAATATCCCAAATATCCAAGTCTGGAAATGTTTTGAGAGGAGCTCTGTGTGGTGCTGCTTCAATCTCTGCCTCAGTGTTCTCAATGGGGGAGGGAACTGCCTGCTTCCTGGTTGTGATGTCATCACTGTGCTCGATATGCGACTTCCCGTTTTTGATATCTCGCTATTAGCGAGATCGCAATTCCTCGCTAATTGCGAGTTCGCTATTCCTACACGGAAATGGACGGATTTATCGATTTTTCTGCGAATTTGTAAACTCGCTATCGCCTTTAGTGGGCGGTTGCGAATCGCTTTATTTACTCGCAGTTTTTGATGAATCCAATATGCGATTTCTGAATAGCGATTCGGTATTAATCGCTATTTAGAAATCGCAGATTTGGGTTTTCATGAATCAGGCTGATGGTGCCTTCTGTGAATACCAAAATGAGTAAGTTACTAAAAATGAGTAAATTACTCAAAATGAGTAAGTTGCTCATTTAGGTATTTACAGAAGGCACATACTCATCCATGAGTAAGTGCCTTCTGTGAATACCAACATGAGTAAGTGCATTCTGTGAATACCAAAATGAGTAGGTGCTTTCTGTGAATACCAAAATGGTAGTAAGTTTAGGATTTTATAGTAAGTTAGTTCTGTGAATCGGGCCCTCCGGGTCTAGGTATCCCCAGTCGTTTTCCAGTGTATTCCTATTCTTCTTGGCTGCCGCTATGTGAAATGGTGCTGTGGATGCACACACCTGGCATGATGTTTCTAGAGACACAAACTACGCATTTATGCTCAGTGTAGTGGCAAGGCATCTAGGTCTGCTAGCTGTCTTGTATAGAGAGGTTGTGGCCTAGAAGTTTGGGTAAGGCTTACCTTTTTTGGCCTTGGATGAACTGACTTGCATGAGACTGGTCTCCTACATTCTACCAAAACAGGCGATAAAATGATTGTGGACTGTGAGAGAGATGATGTGATAAGGCTTATCCCTCTAGAGAAAAAAATCAGATTAGCTTGGCAATATCTTTGCTGCCTTTATTAAGGAATCTGGAAATGTGTTCCATACGGGCTACTTGTCACTGAATTGCACCAGACACGACAGACATGAAATTATATTAAATTTTCTAAAACCGCTGTCCCACTCCCAGTCAGCGTGTTCTCATTATGTGGAGCTTCATAGCAGTGCAGGGGTTGTTTAAGGGATAAGGTGACCTTTCCCTGTTTGCGCCTGGCGCGTCTTAAAACAGGTGTGCCATGCGCAAACAGTGAAAGTGAGCCCTATCACCCTGAATGCACTACCCTTAGGGCAGCCGCAAGCTACTCGCGCTGGCCTGGGGGCAGCGCATTCAAGTGAAAAACAGAGCAACTTTGAAGCAGCCCTCCGTGTTTCACTGTGCAGGTCGCAACCCTTCTGCACTTTTAAGGGAGATTAGAGATCCCCTTGCAGGAGGGTGCAGTGAGGGATGGCACCCGCCTGCAAGGGTATGTTGGGGGGTCCATTGGGACCCTCTTTCCCCCCTCCAGAGGTCTGCCATCAGGGGACACACTGACAGTGCACCACGTCAGCACGCCCCCTTACAAGTTTTTTTACCTCTGTGCCTGCATCTATAATATAGCCAGGGCACAGAAGCACAGGGATTCCCTCATTTGCATGGGACCACTCCCCCATGCAAATACGGGAATGCCCTCTGAAGATAGCACCGGCACTTTAAAGCACCAGCACTATCGGTATTACAGAAGGGGAAGCATCTGTGGCACCTTCTCTAATACCAAAGTGCCCTGGGGCACTTCCACAATAAAGCCCCTGGTGTCCATTCTGACAAAGAAGGGTGTTGCCTCAGCTGTAATAACTGGTTACAGTAAGAGAGTGCATATTCCCACAGCAGGGCCCTAACAACCCCTCTCCCAAGAAAAGACAGCACAGCCAACATATAAGTACAGTGCACATGTTTTTGACAGTAGCTCTGAACTTTGCTCTTGGTGTTTGCTCAGAAATACCACCACCTCACACACATTCCAGTTCCTCAGTGCCAGCCTGCTTTGTGGCATAAGCAGAGTGAACTGGACCTCTGAGATGGACTGAAAATCCACCCCAGGATCCATAAGTGGCTCGTGCCACCCAGTTTAATGAAGCCTATACTGTGAAGAAATGTGCTGGGTACCGTAGCATGTTATAGCCTTATAGCCCGCCATAGAGGGCTATACCGGCTATTAAAGGCCCTCTCCAGCATTAAATGCCCGAGCCGAAGGTGAGGGCCTTTATCAAGGGAGAGGGACTTTAATAGCCGGTATAGCCCAGCTACGAAGGGCTATTAGAACATTATGTCACTATAGGGCAGAATGTTCTACCAAAAAAGAGCCTTATGGGAGCGTGAGGGGACTGGAATGCCCTCAGGCTCCTTGAAGCCTTTGTTCACAACCAGAGCTGTGAACAAAGAAACATTGATTGTTGGAGCTCCAGGCTTCTACCAGCTATTATAAGCCCGGAGCACTCCATTGTTTTCAATGGAGCTCCCAACATTCCAAAGTTCTAATTAGTGTTATGGAAGACTCTTGCAGTCCCTTTTGTAATATGAAAAAGGCTGCCTTCCAGCAAACCATTGTAAAGGTGTCAGTGCACCTTTTGACGAAGGCAGGGCGAGATGATGTATAATGGAATCAAGGAATACTGGGCCCCAGCACCGTGGCTGGACAGTAAAAGGCAACCATAATTGGAATTGGGGTTAGTAGGACACTGCGTCTACTGGATGCACGTTTAGCTTGCTCTGTGGCACCATCTACCAACTCGCCATACTACTCATGGAAATACATTGCATAATTTAACTGCACAGGCATGCTGTCCCAGCAATGTCAGGCTAATCATTCTGGTAATTTCCCAAGCAAGATGTTTGGGCATACAAATAGGTCTGGCTGGTATCACGCCTGGTGTGAGCCGATAAAGCCTCATATTCCGTTGATGGTGCCTCAGATGACACTCTGGTTGCCTTCTGAAACTGCACAGCAATAGGACAGAGTTGATGAAACCCCCAGATCCCCTTCAGTATTGGGCAGTCAGATCTTACAAGGGTCATTCTGTGTCTTTCAGAGCCTTATAATTGCGATTAAAGTAGAGGCTTGGATTTCCATTAGGAGTTAAGTGGATTTTAGTGCAGGGATGCTGGAACTCCCGGTTCAGGTCGGTATTTCCATAACAAAATCCACCAATTACAAGTTTTCTCCCTAGAATGGCGAATAACAGCACATACCCCGAAGTATAGAGCCCTTTCCCATGCATTTTCCCCTAATTTCTAGGAGAAAACTACAACATGTTCTGCCTGCTCTGAGCAGAGGAAAGGTGTTAGTAGGAGTGGTGGTGGGAGGTGCAGTGTATGTGTGTGTGGGTGGGGTCGGGATCAGGAAAAACATTTGCCTGTCCAGGAGGAGCATGTCTGCTTCCCCAAACAGCTGCAGGGGTTGGCTGGGGCCTGCATCTACTGCTGCTTGAAGCCCCTGTAGCATCAAAGGAGGTGCTGTGTCCCCTGGTCCAGTATTATCGAACCCAATAATTTCGGGCCTGTAGACTTGGAATTGCAGGTGGTGGAACATCACCCTGATTAACCCGGGTGAAATTCTGCCACTCGGAATGACTTCCTATGTCTCTGAGAAGTGATACAACACATTCCCAGGACACCCCCGCGCCGCACGGCCACCAGCTGTTGTGTGTGCCACCCCGCCCCGCTGCTGCACTCAGCCCCGCTGAGCCTGCCTCGTCGCCCCCGCTGCCCGAGCGGGCGCTGTTGTGCTAACTCGCTGTTTTTTCTCTCCCCCTCTGACGCTTAACCTATCTTTGTATCCCTTGTGCCATTGTTTTGTATTGGATTGGATTGTAATTGTATTTTTTATCCTCGCTGTTTCCCCTGTGCCTGTGCCATCACCCTCTGCCCCTGTGACCACCCGCCCCGATCCCCGCTTCCCGCCGCCGTGCTTCGGCCATGCCCCCCTTTCTCTTCTGTACCCTCCCCGCACCCGCCTCCCAGCTGATCCTCCCTCCCTCCCACTTGGCCATAAATGGCGACTGCGCGGCGCAGGTGAGTGTGACCTGTTCCCAGGACACCCCCGCGCCGCACGGCCACCAGCTGTTGCGTGTGCCACCCCGCCCCGCTGCTGCACTCAGCCCCGCTGAGCCTGCCTCGTCGTCCCCGCCCCCGCTGCCCGAGCGGGCGCTGTTGTGCTAACTCGCTGTTTTTTCTCTCCCCCTCTGACGCTTAACCTATCTTTGTATCCCTTGTGCCATTGTTTTGTATTGTATTGGATTGTAATTGTATTTTTTATCCTCGCTCTTTCCCCTGTGCCTGTGCCGTCACCCTCTGCCCCTGTGACCACCCGCCCCGCTCCCCGCTTCCCGCCGCCGTGTTTCGGCCATGCCCCCTTTCTCTTCTGTACCCTCCCTGCACCCGCCTCCCAGCTGATCCTCCCTCCCACTTCGCCATAAATGGCGATCACGCACACGCGCAGCATTGACGCGCAGCGGGTGCGCCGATTGTGCGCCGAAGGCGCGCCAAAGGTAAGCCCGTCTGCGCCCGTCCGTGCCTGGACCGCGCCCTGTGCCAGGACCCCTGGCCCCCGCCGATGCAAGACGACCCGACAGACCTACGACGCCGCCACCCTCAACGCACTCAACACCGGCCGGATCCCTGGATGCTACCGAGCCACCCCGAGACGCACACACGGACCCTTCAGCTGCCACTCCTGCAAGTTCTCCTGCATCCGGACCTGCACGGCACCCGCACCCGCCAACCCGAAATCCAGCAGCAACCCCCTCAAGTGCATCCTCCTCAACACCCGCTCCGTCCACAGACACGCCGTGGAACTCTGGAACCTGCTCGACTCCACATCTCCAGACGTCGCCTTCCTCACGGAAACATGGATGAACGCCTCCTCAGCACCCGACATCGCCATCGCCATCCCAGACGGATACAAGATCACCCGGAGGGACCGCGTCAATCAGACTGGAGGAGGCATCGCCATCATCCACAGGAACACCATCCGTGTCACGACCATCATCGACGACACCTTCAGAGCCGCCGAACACCTGCCCTTCCAGATCCACACCGACCCCAAGATCACCCTCAGAGGCACCCTCATCTACAGACCCCCGGGACCATGCACACAATTCTGCGAAGACATCGCCGACTTCATCAGCCCGCACGCCCTCCCCTCCGTTGACTACATCCTCCTCGGAGACCTCAACTTCCACCTGGAGAACAACAACGACCGCAACACCACCACCTTACTGGACAACCTCGCCAACCTCGGTCTCAAGCAGCTGGTGACCACCCCCACCCACTACGCCGGACACACGCTCGACCCCGTCTTCTCCTCCAGCAAGGACATCGCCTTCAGCCACGCCACCACCCTCCACTGGATGGACCACAGCTGCGTCCACTTCAGCTTCAAAAAGAACACGATCCACCGCCACCAGCAACAGGTTGCACGCAGAAGCTGGAACAAGATCACAGCCGACCAGCTTGTCGCATCCCTGAGCCATGACCCCCCCGCCAGCTCAGCGAACCCCAGCCAGGCGGCCAACAACCTCGGATCAGCAACTGCGCAGATGACCTCGCCCCACTGCGGACCCCGCCCAGCAGACCCGGCAGTCAGAAAGCACCATGGTTCACCGACGAACTCAAGAGCTCCAAGAAGAACTGCCGAGCCCTTGAGAGAGCCTGGCGCAGAGACCCAACACCAGACAACATGACCACCCTCAAGCTTGCCACCCGAAAACACCACCAACTGATCCACACCACCAAGAAAACCGCATTCAAGGAGCGACTAGACAACAACGCACACAACAGCAAAGAACTCTTCAAAATCGTCGAAGAGCTCTCCAACCCCAGCGACGGAAACAACAACATCACCCCGTCGCAAGACCTCTGCAACTCCCTGGCCTCCTACTTCCACAACAATATCGAAGATATACACAACAGCTTCAGCACACATCCAACGCTCCCCACGACCGCACCTGCGCCCCCCACCACCACCCTCCGCGCCTGGACCCCGATCAACACCGAAGAAACCCTACGCACGATGAACTCCATCCACTCCGGATCTCCAACTGACCCCTGCCCTCACCACGTCTTCAACAAGGCCGACTCCATCATCGCACCCCACCTACGTGACGTCATCAACACCTCCTTCGCCACCGCAACCTTCCCGGAGAGCTGGAAGCACGCCGAGCTCAGCGCCCTCCTGAAGAAACCAACAGCGGACCCCACCGAACTCAAGAACTACCGCCCCATCTCGCACCTCCCGTTTCCGGCCAAAGTCATCGAGACGACCGTCAACAAGCAGCTGGCCGCCTTCCTCGAGATAAATGGATCCCTCGACCCCTCGCAGTCTGGCTTCCGGGCCAACCACAGCACCGAGACCGCCCTCATTGCCGCCACCGACGACATCCGAGCCCTGCTCGACAACGGGGAAACAGCGGCCCTCATCCTCCTGGACCTCTCCGCAGCGTTCGACACTGTCTGCCACCGCACCCTAGTACAGCGCCTCAGCGATGTCGGAATCCAAGAGAAGGCACTAGAATGGATCACCTCCTTCCTCACCGGAAGGACACAGAGAGTCCGCCTCCCCCCGTTCAGATCCGAGGCCACCGAAGTCATCTGCGGAGTCCCCCAAGGTTCATCGCTCAGCCCCACCCTCTCCAATGTCTACATGAGCCCCCTTGCGGCCATCGCACGCCAGCATAACCTCAACATCATCTCTTACGCCGACGACACCCAGCTGATCCTCTCCCTCACCAACGACCCCGATACCGCCAGAGCCAACCTACACGAAGGGATGAAAGACGTAGCCGAGTGGATGATGAACAGCCGCCTGAAACTGAACTCAGATAAGACAGAAGTCCTCATCCTGGGATTTTCGCCCTCTGCCTGGGACGACTCCTGGTGGCCCCCTGCCCTGGGCAGCGCACCCAAACCTACGGACCACGCACAAAACCTGGGCTTCATCCTGGACTCCTCCCTCTCCATGCTTTTGAAAAAATACACTTATAGCAAACTATGAATTAATAAGTGCCCAAGACTCTCAGAAACCACATGTGAAAAAAACAATAGACAGAGAATTGTAGTACGACCTTACATGTATTATGATAAATGAAATAACACAATATATAATGATATACAAAGATTTTTAATTTATAAATAGGTAGTTACTTATTTTCTTTTTCCATTTCACAATCCATTCAGATAATACTATTCAGTGCAATTAAATTTTAACCAATGTACAAAAAACATACAAAAAGATGACATAAAACATAAACATATACATAAAATCACAATAGATCAGTCAATATGCTATTATGGTAGGCAAAAGCGGTTGGTTCTGACTACGCGCGTTTCGGCATTCTGCCTTCATCAGGTGACCGTCATTCGCATATAGACTCAACTGGACAAAGAACTGGAGAAGATACAAAAAAATACATATATATATATATATATCTGTACATATTAAAAATTAAGGGTCGCATCATGATAATATTACAATCAATATGCAATTGTATACCAGAGAGAGTAGGTCACTATTTACACAGCAATTTTTATATACATATTATAGTACACTATTTACAGTAATGCAGCTCATATTGATAAAATATATTTTGTTTATCTGTTGAGAAAAGTTTATGTCTAAATATACATATTTCTATTATCCAAATAATCTACATTGCATCTCGGTATATAGGAGAACAGATTTTAGTAGTATACTACATAAGCTTAGGACAATATATGGAGTATTTTCACCGATTGCCACCATTTCTCATCAGACCATTATTCACATTCAGGATATAGCACCCAGAAGGTTACCAATATGTGCTCTTACCGACTATTATGTATGGGAAATTAGCCACTATGATGATACATGTTAAAGAATTCTTTTAAGACCTACTCAAGGTTTATTTTTAGGCTTAGGAGTAGTTTTTTAGAGGTTCACCACATTCTACATATACTTACACAATTACGTATCAGCTTAAATTGGATTAGACGATGGAGTCTTCTATGGAACCCTCATCTGGTTTATTATTTATATAGGTAATATGAGGCTGAATGGAAATCCTGGATGGAATAAAAATAGATAGATAATAGTTCAGTGAGGACATATACCCCATAGCTGACACTCTTTCTTATGGAGTTTAAACCTATATCGCGGGCAACATACATGTCAGAGATTGTATGTATATGTAACTCTGTAGAATTATTTTCTTTAAGGTATACAGAGTATAATAGGACCCCAGTGAGTATTTACCGTTATTCTCGATTGCTGATAAGCAGAAAAAAAGACTTCAATCATAAACCGGGGCAGTGGACAGGATACAATCGGAAGAGATACCCAAGAATCGATAATTCAGCTATGTCTACATAAAAGAGAACGTCATGAGTTATTATCGATCTCATCAGTTACAGCAGATGGTCAGTTTGTACGATCTAGGATATTAAAAAGTCCTCGTTCTAATCATATTACCTTTTTGTGGGTAGAAGGATGTCAGAAAATGGGATCATATTCCGAGAAACGGATGGGAGAAAGAGAGGCCGGCACGTCTACGTTTTAGACATGATAGGTTTTCTACCAGAGCTTCAAGAGAAAACATACGTTTTAATGGGTATTACAACTAAAAAATGATTTAAGGTTCTAAAAGAGTAGACAAATAGATAGAGTAATACCTTAACTCAGTAACCCAATGTTTCCTGTTGTAAGTATAGTTTGCAGATATGGGTTCACGCCGTATAGGCAAAGTTGCAAGTCCTATAAGGGCGAGACATAAGACAGGCGTAAGATACATACTAGTATCCGCCATGATAACCTAAATGTTAAAAACTCGAGTGTCGCTGTCATGCCATAGGATCCTTACCGTTATTTAAACATGCGTCATCGTACGCCAGACCTCCCGTAATTGCTGGATATGCAGGGACTGAATAGACTAAATCCCGATCTATATATACCTGGAGAAACCCACCAGATAGGTTCCTAATTGAGTGCACCTGGCTAGATCTCGGCGCATACCGGATGCCGTCATCTGCCTGCGATACGGTTTCATGGAAATAGACAGTGGACCAGTCAGCCCAAAGGCAGATGGTAAAAAATAGAAAACGGACTGCACACAACCATTTGCAAGATGGAGTGCGTGGTAACCTATTCTGTCTTATGGATATTCTAGTATATCTATTGGACCCGCCTTTACTAGTATAAGGCAGTGACGTCTTCTACCTCACCAGATGTAATTATATGGATAGAAAAATCTTAGAGAAGTTAACAATGATGAAGAAAACTATCCAAATAGTATAATTGTCAAATATCTATAGATTTACAATAGATGACTATATAGAATGTTAATCACAATGGCCATATCGGTATTGATCATTATCTGAATATGGTCTATAAATAAGATACATGAAGAGTACCAGTCCGGGAGCTAAATATTGAGTAGCTGAAAATGATAATAATGAATTAAACATCCTATAGTATCATTTTCGTACCAGGCGGTAAAATAATGAAATTCCCATCTATTATAACTTCTCGTCATTCATAGGATTGCTTGCTCCCACGGAATATCCAGATTAAGGCCTCTGGCAACAGTATCCAGCGAAAAAATCCAGAAGACCTCTAGTTTTTTACGAATTTTGTCTGGGCAAAGGCCATCTCGTGCCTCAATTCGTTCCAAGATTATCCACCGGATATCTTCTGGTGTGTGGTTGCACTCCACAAAGTGGCCCACCATTGGTGCATTCATCTTACGGGTCCTTATTGCAGATTTGTGCTCTGTGAGTCTGGTGTAAAGAGACCTAGAGGACTCGCCAACATAGCCCTTATTACAGGGGCATAAGAGTAAATAGATGATGTTTTTCGATTTACAATTTGTCGTGCCTTTAATCTGTATTTTGACACCATTATGTATTATTTCAGTTGTTTCAATTGCCTGAGGGCATACTTTACATGTTCCACATCTGTAGTTGCCAGTTACCGGATCTAAGTTGGTTAGACTTCTTTGAGTACAGTCTGCAGATGTGGGCATGCGCGATCTTACCACCATATCTTTAATGTTTTTATTTTTACGATATGCAAAAAGCGGTTTGGGCAATTTTTCTTGGGTTGTCTTATTTGCATTCAAAATATGCCAGTTTGCATACATTATTTGGCGTACTTGGTTGTTCAAAACGGAATGTCTAGAGACAAATACCAGATTGGTCACTTGTTTACGTTTCGTTCCATGTAGCAGGTGTTGGCGGTCATAGTATCTCGCCCTTTTACAGGACTCTCGTACTAACCGATGGGGATATTCGCGCTCTTCGAATTTCTTTCCCATTGTTATTGCTCTATCATCAAAATCTTTCAACTTCGTACAGTTTCTCCTCAGCCTTAAAAATTGGCTGAAAGGGATACTGTTTTTTTGGTTAGACGGATGAAAACTGTCATAGTGAAGGATTGTGTTCCGGGCTGAAGGTTTAACAAAGAGGTCTACAAATAGTTGGCCTTGATCATGTTTAATGGTAATATCGAGGAATTCCATCTCAGTATTGCTTATGTGAGCAGTAAATTTCAGATTTATGTCACAGGCATTCAGCCAGAGAATACATTCATCCAGGATATCCTCTGTACCATCCCATACAAAGATGACGTAGTCAATATATCTCGACCAGTAAAACACGGATTCGAAAAAAGGGGCTATTTCGTTGAAAATATTACATTTTTCGAAAAATGCCACATAGATGTTCGCAGTAGTAGGGGCGCAAGCCGCGCCCATACTCACCCCTTTGGTTTGTCTGTAGAGGGTACCTCTAAATTCAAACACATTGTCATCAAGGATAATTTTTAGACAATCTAAAATGAAATTAGTGTTGCAGTCAACATTATATGTTTCAATAAACCATTTTGTCGCGTCTATTGCACCTATGCAGGGGATGTTGGAGTAAAGACTTTCAACATCAAGAGTCACAATCCATTGTCTATGGGCATTAAATGCTGTCCCCTCAAGTTGGTTAATGATATGGCGAGTATCCTGTATATAACCAGGTATCTCTGAGATGTAGGGGCGCAAAATGGCATCGAGATATTTAGATAGCGGTTCCGTTATGCTACCAATGGTAGTCACAATAGGTCGAAAGGGAGGGTCAGATTCATTTTTATGCACTTTGGGGGTGCCATGAAGACTCGCCATCCTGGGATTGTCTATATTTAAATATTCGTACTCCTTTCTGCAGATATCTCCATTTTGTAGTGCTTTTGATGTTATTTTGTGGATTTTATTTCTGGTTTTAGGAGTAGGATCTCTAGTGATTTTACTATAGAAGTTGTTATCACTGAGCATATCTTCGATTTTTTCAATATATTTTTCAGTGTCAAGGATAGCTATTCGTCCCCCTTTGTCACAGCTCTTTACAGTAATCTCTTTTAGGTTTTTTAGTTGCTGTAAAGCTCTATACTTGTCCTGATTGATGTTATAAGGGGTACTCGGTATGTATTTAGTTGCTATTTGAAGTTTGTTAATGACTACTTGTTCGAAAATCCGTATTTCAGGGGCCACTTGGTCAAGGGTAGGTGTAAAAACTGATTTAGGGGCTAAACCTGACTTATTGTCTTCTGGCACATTATGCTCTTTATTAGAAAATAAGTTTTTGAGACGGATTTTACGAAAAAATGACATGACATCATTGTATAACTCAAATTTATTGAGCCCAGAGTGGGGGACAAAAGATAGCCCTTTCGATAAAATCGAAATGGTAGCTGTATCTGCCTCATATTTACTCAAATTGAATATCGGGATAGTTTTTACTCTCTCCAATATCGAGAGTTTCGTGTTTCCAGATATCGGTTGGAGTTCTGAGGTTGATGGTCCTGATATTGTGGCTGATATTGTCCCCGCTGTTGGAAATTTGGTTGATATTGGTAGTGAGACCGAGATTGGGATCGATAATTCGGTCGCCAATTCCCTCTGTTCTGGGGGCGCCTCCCTAAAAAAGGACGATAACCTTGATTAGATCTTTGTGCAAATCTTTGGCCTCTGCCCTGATAGGGAGACATACTTGAATTGCTGTCGGAATCTGATGTATTTGAGAATGTAGTAACCTTTTTTTGTCTAATATCTGTCTGTTGATTACCCATGTCTTGGCCAAATTCGTCAGATTGTTCATAGAAATTATCTCTCAGATATGGGTATACATTCTCTTTGCTATAGTAGCGTAGATCTTTTTGGAGCTTGTCCATTTTACGCTTAGTTAAGTATTCATTATAGGAGTTTAATTCAGTTTCCACATCTTCCAGTTTCTTTTTGATGTCTGTAATGACTGTGGATGATTTGATTTTACTCTCTAAGTCAAGAATTTCTTGGATTAGTTGTGCCAACACTTCCTTGGCTGTTTCTACGATTAGCATAATGAGATCCCTCGAACACCGATTGGCGATGAGGGACCATCGTTCTAGGAAGTGTTTGACCTGGATAAAGAGACCTGGTATATTCTTGACTTGTAGGCCTTGGGGTATAACCCCAGCTTTTAAGTAATCCAAAATATATTTGCCATGGAGTTCTATTCTAATGGACTTTTTTTTAAGGGCCAAAAGTTTGACAAGTTCTTCATTTTTGTCCATATTATTGGGGTTTATATTGTCGAAATTTACTGAGGATCCCACCATAGAGGCAAAATCTTCGTCACTAAAACCAAAAGATTTAAGAATGGCCATGTCAACGATATTAGATCAGTGTTTGGTCAAAAGAAAGTGGAATTTAATATAGGTAAATAAGTTGGTTATATTTCTTGGAAAGAGCAGTTGGGTACAGAATAAGACCCAGATAAATGGGTCCAAAGGTCTGAAGGAAACGCTGGGCATCAATGAAAAATATCACACATACAGTAAAGACTTATTCCTAGTTTAGGATATAAGATGCACAGTACTTGTCTATAAAGAACATAGGTCTATAAAACTTTATTGCAAGCAAAAAGTAGCTGCATTGACATAACAGAAACAGATAAGAGCTCTATCTCCCCTCATGGACAGGCCATGAGAATATACTATTTGAAAATCAGGGGACCCCTACACTAATAGGTTTGCCATAGGTAGGGAAACAACACTTTTGAAAAAATACACTTATAGCAAACTATGAATTAATAAGTGCCCAAGACTCTCAGAAACCACATGTGAAAAAAACAATAGACAGAGAATTGTAGTACGACCTTACATGTATTATGATAAATGAAATAACACAATATATAATGATATACAAAGATTTTTAATTTATAAATAGGTAGTTACTTATTTTCTTTTTCCATTTCACAATCCATTCAGATAATACTATTCAGTGCAATTAAATTTTAACCAATGTACAAAAAACATACAAAAAGATGACATAAAACATAAACATATACATAAAATCACAATAGATCAGGCAATATGCTATTATGGTAGGCAAAAGCGGTTGGTTCTGACTACGCGCGTTTCGGCATTCTGCCTTCATCAGGTGACCGTCATTCGCATATAGACTCAACTGGACAAAGAACTGGAGAAAATACAAAAAAATACATATATATATATATATATATATATCTGTACATATTAAAAATTAAGGGTCGCGTCATGATAATATTACAATCAATATGCAATTGTATACCAGAGAGAGTAGGTCACTATTTACACAGCAATTTTTATATACATATTATAGTACACTATTTACAGTAATGCAGCTCATATTGATAAAATATATTTTGTTTATCTGTTGAGAAAAGTTTATGTCTAAATATACATATTTCTATTATCCAAATAATCTACATTGCATCTCGGTATATAGGAGAACAGATTTTAGTAGTATACTACATAAGCTTAGGACAATATATGGAGTATTTTCACCGATTGCCACCATTTCTCATCAGACCATTATTCACATTCAGGATATAGCACCCAGAAGGTTACCAATATGTGCTCTTACCGACTATTATGTATGGGAAATTAGCCACTATGATGATACATGTTAAAGAATTCTTTTAAGACCTACTCAAGGTTTATTTTTAGGCTTAGGAGTAGTTTTTTAGAGGTTCACCACATTCTACATATACTTACACAATTACGTATCAGCTTAAATTGGATTAGACGATGGAGTCTTCTATGGAACCCTCATCTGGTTTATTATTTATATAGGTAATATGAGGCTGAATGGAAATCCTGGATGGAATAAAAATAGATAGATAATAGTTCAGTGAGGACATATACCCCATAGCTGACACTCTTTCTTATGGAGTTTAAACCTATATCGCGGGCAACATACATGTCAGAGATTGTATGTATATGTAACTCTGTAGAATTATTTTCTTTAAGGTACACAGAGTATAATAGGACCCCGGTGAGTATTTACCGTTATTCTCGATTGCTGATAAGCAGAAAAAAAGACTTCAATCATAAACCGGGGCAGTGGACAGGATACAATCGGAAGAGATACCCAAGAATCGATAATTCAGCTATGTCTACATAAAAGAGAACGTCATGAGTTATTATCGATCTCATCAGTTACAGCAGATGGTCAGTTTGTACGATCTAGGATATTAAAAAGTCCTCGTTCTAATCATATTACCTTTTTGTGGGTAGAAGGATGTCAGAAAATGGGATCATATTCCGAGAAACGGATGGGAGAAAGAGAGGCCGGCACGTCTACGTTTTAGACATGATAGGTTTTCTACCAGAGCTTCAAGAGAAAACATACGTTTTAATGGGTATTACAACTAAAAAATGATTTAAGGTTCTAAAAGAGTAGACAAATAGATAGAGTAATACCTTAACTCAGTAACCCAATGTTTCCTGTTGTAAGTATAGTTTGCAGATATGGGTTCACGCCGTATAGGCAAAGTTGCAAGTCCTATAAGGGCGAGACATAAGACAGGCGTAAGATACATACTAGTATCCGCCATGATAACCTAAATGTTAAAAACTCGAGTGTCGCTGTCATGCCATAGGATCCTTACCGTTATTTAAACGTGCGTCATCGTACGCCAGACCTCCCGTAATTGCTGGATATGCAGGGACTGAATAGACTAAATCCCGATCTATATATACCTGGAGAAACCCACCAGATAGGTTCCTAATTGAGTGCACCTGGCTAGATCTCGGCGCATACCGGATGCCGTCATCTGCCTGCGATACGGTTTCATGGAAATAGACAGTGGACCAGTCAGCCCAAAGGCAGATGGTAAAAAATAGAAAACAGACTGCACACGACCATTTGCAAGATGGAGTGCGTGGTAACCTATTCTGTCTTATGGATATTCTAGTATATCTATTGAACCCGCCTTTACTAGTATAAGGCAGTGACGTCTTCTACCTCGCCAGATGTAATTATATGGATAGAAAAATCTTAGAGAAGTTAACAATGATGAAGAAAACTATCCAAATAGTATAATTGTCAAATATCTATAGATTTACAATAGATGACTATATAGAATGTTAATCACAATGGCCATATCGGTATTGATCATTATCTGAATATGGTCTATAAATAAGATACATGAACAGTACCAGTCCGGGAGCTAAATATTGAGTAGCTGAAAATGATAATAATGAATTAAACATCCTATAGTATCATTTTCGTACCAGGCGGTAAAATAATGAAATTCCCATCTATTATAACTTCTCGTCATTCATAGGATTGCTTGCTCCCACGGAATATCCAGATTAAGGCCTCTGGCAACAGTATCCAGCGAAAAAATCCAGAAGACCTCTAGTTTTTTACGAATTTTGTCTGGGCAAAGGCCATCTCGTGCCTCAATTCGTTCCAAGATTATCCACCGGATATCTTCTGGTGTGTGGTTGCACTCCACAAAGTGGCCCACCATTGGTGCATTCATCTTACGGGTCCTTATTGCAGATTTGTGCTCTGTGAGTCTGGTGTAAAGAGACCTAGAGGACTCGCCAACATAGCCCTTATTACAGGGGCATAAGAGTAAATAGATGATGTTTTTCGATTTACAATTTGTCATGCCTTTAATCTGTATTTTGACACCATTATGTATCATTTCAGTTGTTTCAATTGCCTGAGGGCATACTTTACATGTTCCACATCTGTAGTTGCCAGTTACCGGATCTAAGTTGGTTAGACTTCTTTGAGTACACTCTGCAGATGTGGGCATGCGCGATCTTACCACCATATCTTTAATGTTTTTATTTTTACGATATGCAAAAAGCGGTTTGGGCAATTTTTCTTGGGTTGTCTTATTTGCATTCAAAATATGCCAGTTTGCATACATTATTTGGCGTACTTGGTTGTTCAAAACGGAATGTCTAGAGACAAATACCAGATTGGTCACTTGTTTACGTTTCGTTCCATGTAGCAGGTGTTGGCGGTCATAGTATCTCGCCCTTTTACAGGACTCTCGTACTAACCGATGGGGATATTCGCGCTCTTCGAATTTCTTTCCCATTGTTATTGCTCTATCATCAAAATCTTTCAACTTCGTACAGTTTCTCCTCAGCCTTAAAAATTGGCTGAAAGGGATACTGTTTTTTTGGTTAGACGGATGAAAACTGTCATAGTGAAGGATTGTGTTCCGGGCTGAAGGTTTAACAAAGAGGTCTACAAATAGTTGGCCTTGATCATGTTTAATGGTAATATCGAGGAATTCCATCTCAGTATTGCTTATGTGAGCAGTAAATTTCAGATTTATGTCACAGGCATTCAGCCAGAGAATAAATTCATCCAGGATATCCTCTGTACCATCCCATACAAAGATGACGTAGTCAATATATCTCGACCAGTAAAACACGGATTCGAAAAAAGGGGCTATTTCGTTAAAAATATTACATTTTTCGAAATATGCCACATAGATGTTCGCAATAGTAGGGGCGCAAGCCGCGCCCATACTCACCCCTTTGGTTTGTCTGTAGAGGGTACCTCTAAATTCAAACACATTGTCATCAAGGATAATTTTTAGACAATCTAAAATGAAATTAGTGTTGCAGTCAACATTATATGTTTCAATAAACCATTTTGTCGCGTCTATTGCACCTATGCAGGGGATGTTGGAGTAAAGACTCTCAACATCAAGAGTCACAATCCATTGTCTATGGGCATTAAATGCTGTCGCCTCAAGTTGGTTAATGATATGGCGAGTATCCTGTATATAACCAGGTATCTCTGAGATGTAGGGGCGCAAAATGGCATCGAGATATTTAGATAGCGGTTCCGTTATGCTACCAATGGTAGTCACAATAGGTCGAAAGGGAGGGTCAAATTCATTTTTGTGCACTTTGGGGGTGCCATAAAGACTGTTTATATTTAAATATTCGTACTCCTTTCTGCAGATATCTCCATTTTGTAGTGCTTTTGATGTTATTTTGTGGATTTTATTTCTGGTTTTAGGAGTAGGATCTCTAGTGATTTTACTATAGAAGTTGTTATCACTGAGCATATCTTCGATTTTTTCAATATATTTTTCAGTGTCAAGGATAGCTATTCCTCCCCCTTTGTCACAGCTCTTTACAGTAATCTCTTTTAGGTTTTTTAGTTGCTGTAAAGCTCTATACTCGTCCTGATTGATGTTATAAGGGGTACTCGGTATGTATTTAGTTGCTATTTGAAGTTTGTTAATGACTACTTGTTCGAAAATCCGTATTTCAGGGGCCACTTGGTCAAGGGTAGGTGTAAAAACTGATTTAGGGGCTAAACCTGACTTATTGTCTTCTGGCACATTATGCTCTTTATTAGAAAAGAAGTTTTTGAGACGGATTTTACGAAAAAATGACATGACATCATTGTATAACTCAAATTTATTGAGCCCAGAGTGGGGGACAAAAGATAGCCCTTTCGATAAAATCGAAATGGTAGCTGTATCTGCCTCATATTTACTCAAATTGAATATCGGGATAGTTTTTACTCTCTCCAATATCGAGAGTTTCGTGTTTCCAGATATCGGTTGGAGTTCTGAGGTTGATGGTCCTGATATTGTGGCTGATATTGTCCCCGCTGTTGGAAATTCGGTTGAGACCGAGATTGGGATCGATAATTCGGTCGCCAATTCCCTCTGTTCTGGGGGCGCCTCCCTAAAAAAGGACGATAACCTTGATTAGATCTTTGTGCAAATCTTTGGCCTCTGCCCTGATAGGGAGACATACTTGAATTGCTGTCGGAATCTGATGTATTTGAGAATGTCGTAACCTTTTTTTGTCTAATATCTGTCTGTTGATTACCCATGTCTTGGCCAAATTCGTCAGATTGTTCATAGAAATTATCTCTCAGATATGGGTATACATTCTCTTTGCTATAGTAGCGTAGATCTTTTTGGAGCTTGTCCATTTTACGCTTAGTTAAGTATTCATTATAGGAGTTTAATTCAGTTTCCACATCTTCCAGTTTCTTTTTGATGTCTGTAATGACTGTGGATGATTTGATTTTACTCTCTAAGTCAAGAATTTCTTGGATTAGTTGTGCCAACACTTCCTTGGCTGTTTCTACGATTAGCATCATGAGATCCCTCGAACACCGATTGGCGATGAGGGACCATCGTTCTAGGAAGTGTTTGACCTGGATAAAGAGACCTGGTATATTCTTGACTTGTAGGCCTTGGGGTATAACCCCAGCTTTTAAGTAATCCAAAATATATTTGCCATGGAGTTCTATTCTAATGGACTTTTTTTTAAGGGCCAAAAGTTTGACAAGTTCTTCATTTTTGTCCATATTATTGGGGTTTATATTGTCGAAATTTACTGAGGATCCCACCATAGAGGCAAAATCTTCGTCACTAAAACCAAAAGATTTAAGAATGGCCATGTCAACGATATTAGATCAGTGTTTGGTCAAAAGAAAGTGGAATTTAATATAGGTAAATAAGTTGGTTATATTTCTTGGAAAGAGCAGTTGGGTACAGAATAAGACCCAGATAAATGGGTCCAAAGGTCTGAAGGAAACGCTGGGCATCAATGAAAAATATCACACATACAGTAAAGACTTATTCCTAGTTTAGGATATAAGATGCACAGTACTTGTCTATAAAGAACATAGGTCTATAAAACTTTATTGCAAGCAAAAAGTAGCTGCATTGACATAACAGAAACAGATAAGAGCTCTATCTCCCCTCATGGACAGGCCATGAGAATATACTATTTGAAAATCAGGGGACCCCTACACTAATAGGTTTGCCATAGGTAGGGAAACAACACTTTTGAAAAAATACACTTATAGCAAACTATGAATTAATAAGTGCCCAAGACTCTCAGAAACCACATGTGAAAAAAACAATAGACAGAGAATTGTAGTACGACCTTACATGTATTATGATAAATGAAATAACACAATATATAATGATATACAAAGATTTTTAATTTATAAATAGGTAGTTACTTATTTTCTTTTTCCATTTCACAATCCATTCAGATAATACTATTCAGTGCAATTAAATTTTAACCAATGTACCAAAAACATACAAAAAGATGACATAAAACATAAACATATACATAAAATCACAATAGATCAGGCAATATGCTATTATGGTAGGCAAAAGCGGTTGGTTCTGACTACGCGCGTTTCGGTATTCTGCCTTCATCAGGTGACCGTCATTCGCATATAGACTCAACTGGACAAAGAACTGGAGAAAATACAAAAAAATACATATATATATATATATATATCTGTACATATTAAAAATTAAGGGTCGCATCATGATAATATTACAATCAATATGCAATTGTATACCAGAGAGAGTAGGTCACTATTTACACAGCAATTTTTATATACATATTATAGTACACTATTTACAGTAATGCAGCTCATATTGATAAAATATATTTTGTTTATCTGTTGAGAAAAGTTTATGTCTAAATATACATATTTCTATTATCCAAATAATCTACATTGCATCTCGGTATATAGGAGAACAGATTTTAGTAGTATACTACATAAGCTTAGGACAATATATGGAGTATTTTCACCGATTGCCACCATTTCTCATCAGACCATTATTCACATTCAGGATATAGCACCCAGAAGGTTACCAATATGTGCTCTTACCGACTATTATGTATGGGAAATTAGCCACTATGATGATACATGTTAAAGAATTCTTTTAAGACCTACTCAAGGTTTATTTTTAGGCTTAGGAGTAGTTTTTTAGAGGTTCACCACATTCTACATATACTTACACAATTACGTATCAGCTTAAATTGGATTAGACGATGGAGTCTTCTATGGAACCCTCATCTGGTTTATTATTTATATAGGTAATATGAGGCTGAATGGAAATCCTGGATGGAATAAAAATAGATAGATAATAGTTCAGTGAGGACATATACCCCATAGCTGACACTCTTTCTTATGGAGTTTAAACCTATATCGCGGGCAACATACATGTCAGAGATTGTATGTATATGTAACTCTGTAGAATTATTTTCTTTAAGGTACACAGAGTGTAATAGGACCCCGGTGAGTATTTACCGTTATTCTCGATTGCTGATAAGCAGAAAAAAAGACTTCAATCATAAACCGGGGCAGTGGACAGGATACAATCGGAAGAGATACCCAAGAATCGATAATTCAGCTATGTCTACATAAAAGAGAACGTCATGAGTTATTATCGATCTCATCAGTTACAGCAGATGGTCAGTTTGTACGATCTAGGATATTAAAAAGTCCTCGTTCTAATCATATTACCTTTTTGTGGGTAGAAGGATGTCAGAAAATGGGATCATATTCCGAGAAACGGATGGGAGAAAGAGAGGCCGGCACGTCTACGTTTTAGACATGATAGGTTTTCTACCAGAGCTTCAAGAGAAAACATACGTTTTAATGGGTATTACAACTAAAAAATGATTTAAGGTTCTAAAAGAGTAGACAAATAGATAGAGTAATACCTTAACTCAGTAACCCAATGTTTCCTGTTGTAAGTATAGTTTGCAGATATGGGTTCACGCCGTATAGGCAAAGTTGCAAGTCCTATAAGGGCGAGACATAAGACAGGCGTAAGATACATACTAGTATCCGCCATGATAACCTAAATGTTAAAAACTCGAGTGTCGCTGTCATGCCATAGGATCCTTACCGTTATTTAAACGTGCGTCATCGTACGCCAGACCTCCCGTAATTGCTGGATATGCAGGGACTGAATAGACTAAATCCCGATCTATATATACCTGGAGAAACCCACCAGATAGGTTCCTAATTGAGTGCACCTGGCTAGATCTCGGCGCATACCGGATGCCGTCATCTGCCTGCGATACGGTTTCATGGAAATAGACAGTGGACCAGTCAGCCCAAAGGCAGATGGTAAAAAATAGAAAACAGACTGCACACGACCATTTGCAAGATGGAGTGCGTGGTAACCTATTCTGTCTTATGGATATTCTAGTATATCTATTGAACCCGCCTTTACTAGTATAAGGCAGTGACGTCTTCTACCTCGCCAGATGTAATTATATGGATAGAAAAATCTTAGAGAAGTTAACAATGATGAAGAAAACTATCCAAATAGTATAATTGTCAAATATCTATAGATTTACAATAGATGACTATATAGAATGTTAATCACAATGGCCATATCGGTATTGATCATTATCTGAATATGGTCTATAAATAAGATACATGAACAGTACCAGTCCGGGAGCTAAATATTGAGTAGCTGAAAATGATAATAATGAATTAAACATCCTATAGTATCATTTTCGTACCAGGCGGTAAAATAATGAAATTCCCATCTATTATAACTTCTCGTCATTCATAGGATTGCTTGCTCCCACGGAATATCCAGATTAAGGCCTCTGGCAACAGTATCCAGCGAAAAAATCCAGAAGACCTCTAGTTTTTTACGAATTTTGTCTGGGCAAAGGCCATCTCGTGCCTCAATTCGTTCCAAGATTATCCACCGGATATCTTCTGGTGTGTGGTTGCACTCCACAAAGTGGCCCACCATTGGTGCATTCATCTTACGGGTCCTTATTGCAGATTTGTGCTCTGTGAGTCTGGTGTAAAGAGACCTAGAGGACTCGCCAACATAGCCCTTATTACAGGGGCATAAGAGTAAATAGATGATGTTTTTCGATTTACAATTTGTCATGCCTTTAATCTGTATTTTGACACCATTATGTATCATTTCAGTTGTTTCAATTGCCTGAGGCATACTTTACATGTTCCACATCTGTAGTTGCCAGTTACCGGATCTAAGTTGGTTAGACTTCTTTGAGTACACTCTGCAGATGTGGGCATGCGCGATCTTACCACCATATCTTTAATGTTTTATTTTTACGATATGCAAAAAGCGGTTTGGGCAATTTTTCTTGGGTTGTCTTATTTGCATTCAAAATATGCCAGTTTGCATACATTATTTGGCGTACTTGGTTGTTCAAAACGGAATGTCTAGAGACAAATACCAGATTGGTCACTTGTTTACGTTTCGTTCCATGTAGCAGGTGTTGGCGGTCATAGTATCTCGCCCTTTTACAGGACTCTCGTACTAACCGATGGGGATATTCGCGCTCTTCGAATTTCTTTCCCATTGTTATTGCTCTATCATCAAAATCTTTCAACTTCGTACAGTTTCTCCTCAGCCTTAAAAATTGGCTGAAAGGGATACTGTTTTTTTGGTTAGACGGATGAAAACTGTCATAGTGAAGGATTGTGTTCCGGGCTGAAGGTTTAACAAAGAGGTCTACAAATAGTTGGCCTTGATCATGTTTAATGGTAATATCGAGGAATTCCATCTCAGTATTGCTTATGTGAGCAGTAAATTTCAGATTTATGTCACAGGCATTCAGCCAGAGAATAAATTCATCCAGGATATCCTCTGTACCATCCCATACAAAGATGACGTAGTCAATATATCTCGACCAGTAAAACACGGATTCGAAAAAAGGGGCTATTTCGTTAAAAATATTACATTTTTCGAAATATGCCACATAGATGTTCGCAATAGTAGGGGCGCAAGCCGCGCCCATACTCACCCCTTTGGTTTGTCTGTAGAGGGTACCTCTAAATTCAAACACATTGTCATCAAGGATAATTTTTAGACAATCTAAAATGAAATTAGTGTTGCAGTCAACATTATATGTTTCAATAAACCATTTTGTCGCGTCTATTGCACCTATGCAGGGGATGTTGGAGTAAAGACTCTCAACATCAAGAGTCACAATCCATTGTCTATGGGCATTAAATGCTGTCCCCTCAAGTTGGTTAATGATATGGCGAGTATCCTGTATATAACCAGGTATCTCTGAGATGTAGGGGCGCAAAATGGCATCGAGATATTTAGATAGCGGTTCCGTTATGCTACCAATGGTAGTCACAATAGGTCGAAAGGGAGGGTCAAATTCATTTTTGTGCACTTTGGGGGTGCCATAAAGACTCGCCATCCTGGGATTGTTTATATTTAAATATTCATACTCCTTTCTGCAGATATCTCCATTTTGTAGTGCTTTTGATGTTATTTTGTGGATTTTATTTCTGGTTTTAGGAGTAGGATCTCTAGTGATTTTACTATAGAAGTTGTTATCACTGAGCATATCTTCGATTTTTTCAATATATTTTTCAGTGTCAAGGATAGCTATTCCTCCCCCTTTGTCACAGCTCTTTACAGTAATCTCTTTTAGGTTTTTTAGTTGCTGTAAAGCTCTATACTCGTCCTGATTGATGTTATAAGGGGTACTCGGTATGTATTTAGTTGCTATTTGAAGTTTGTTAATGACTACTTGTTCGAAAATCCGTATTTCAGGGGCCACTTGGTCAAGGGTAGGTGTAAAAACTGATTTAGGGGCTAAACCTGACTTATTGTCTTCTGGCACATTATGCTCTTTATTAGAAAAGAAGTTTTTGAGACGGATTTTACGAAAAAATGACATGACATCATTGTATAACTCAAATTTATTGAGCCCAGAGTGGGGGACAAAAGATAGCCCTTTCGATAAAATCGAAATGGTAGCTGTATCTGCCTCATATTTACTCAAATTGAATATCGGGATAGTTTTTACTCTCTCCAATATCGAGAGTTTCGTGTTTCCAGATATCGGTTGGAGTTCTGAGGTTGATGGTCCTGATATTGTGGCTGATATTGTCCCCGCTGTTGGAAATTCGGTTGATATTGGTAGTGAGACCGAGATTGGGATCGATAATTCGGTCGCCAATTCCCTCTGTTCTGGGGGCGCCTCCCTAAAAAAGGACGATAACCTTGATTAGATCTTTGTGCAAATCTTTGGCCTCTGCCCTGATAGGGAGACATACTTGAATTGCTGTCGGAATCTGATGTATTTGAGAATGTCGTAACCTTTTTTTGTCTAATATCTGTCTGTTGATTACCCATGTCTTGGCCAAATTCGTCAGATTGTTCATAGAAATTATCTCTCAGATATGGGTATACATTCTCTTTGCTATAGTAGCGTAGATCTTTTTGGAGCTTGTCCATTTTACGCTTAGTTAAGTATTCATTATAGGAGTTTAATTCAGTTTCCACATCTTCCAGTTTCTTTTTGATGTCTGTAATGACTGTGGATGATTTGATTTTACTCTCTAAGTCAAGAATTTCTTGGATTAGTTGTGCCAACACTTCCTTGGCTGTTTCTACGATTAGCATCATGAGATCCCTCGAACACCGATTGGCGATGAGGGACCATCGTTCTAGGAAGTGTTTGACCTGGATAAAGAGACCTGGTATATTCTTGACTTGTAGGCCTTGGGGTATAACCCCAGCTTTTAAGTAATCCAAAATATATTTGCCATGGAGTTCTATTCTAATGGACTTTTTTTTAAGGGCCAAAAGTTTGACAAGTTCTTCATTTTTGTCCATATTATTGGGGTTTATATTGTCGAAATTTACTGAGGATCCCACCATAGAGGCAAAATCTTCGTCACTAAAACCAAAAGATTTAAGAATGGCCATGTCAACGATATTAGATCAGTGTTTGGTCAAAAGAAAGTGGAATTTAATATAGGTAAATAAGTTGGTTATATTTCTTGGAAAGAGCAGTTGGGTACAGAATAAGACCCAGATAAATGGGTCCAAAGGTCTGAAGGAAACGCTGGGCATCAATGAAAAATATCACACATACAGTAAAGACTTATTCCTAGTTTAGGATATAAGATGCACAGTACTTGTCTATAAAGAACATAGGTCTATAAAACTTTATTGCAAGCAAAAAGTAGCTGCATTGACATAACAGAAACAGATAAGAGCTCTATCTCCCCTCATGGACAGGCCATGAGAATATACTATTTGAAAATCAGGGGACCCCTACACTAATAGGTTTGCCATAGGTAGGGAAACAACACTTTTGAAAAAATACACTTATAGCAAACTATGAATTAATAAGTGCCCAAGACTCTCAGAAACCACATGTGAAAAAAACAATAGACAGAGAATTGTAGTACGACCTTACATGTATTATGATAAATGAAATAACACAATATATAATGATATACAAAGATTTTTAATTTATAAATAGGTAGTTACTTATTTTCTTTTTCCATTTCACAATCCATTCAGATAATACTATTCAGTGCAATAAAATTTTAACCAATGTACCAAAAACATACAAAAAGATGACATAAAACATAAACATATACATAAAATCACAATAGATCAGGCAATATGCTATTATGGTAGGCAAAAGCGGTTGGTTCTGACTACGCGCGTTTCGGTATTCTGCCTTCATCAGGTGACCGTCATTCGCATATAGACTCAACTGGACAAAGAACTGGAGAAAATACAAAAAAATACATATATATATATATATATATCTGTACATATTAAAAATTAAGGGTCGCATCATGATAATATTACAATCAATATGCAATTGTATACCAGAGAGAGTAGGTCACTATTTACACAGCAATTTTTATATACATATTATAGTACACTATTTACAGTAATGCAGCTCATATTGATAAAATATATTTTGTTTATCTGTTGAGAAAAGTTTATGTCTAAATATACATATTTCTATTATCCAAATAATCTACATTGCATCTCGGTATATAGGAGAACAGATTTTAGTAGTATACTACATAAGCTTAGGACAATATATGGAGTATTTTCACCGATTGCCACCATTTCTCATCAGACCATTATTCACATTCAGGATATAGCACCCAGAAGGTTACCAATATGTGCTCTTACCGACTATTATGTATGGGAAATTAGCCACTATGATGATACATGTTAAAGAATTCTTTTAAGACCGACTCAAGGTTTATTTTTAGGCTTAGGAGTAGTTTTTTAGAGGTTCACCACATTCTACATATACTTACACAATTACGTATCAGCTTAAATTGGATTAGACGATGGAGTCTTCTATGGAACCCTCATCTGGTTTATTATTTATATAGGTAATATGAGGCTGAATGGAAATCCTGGATGGAATAAAAATAGATAGATAATAGTTCAGTGAGGACATATACCCCATAGCTGACACTCTTTCTTATGGAGTTTAAACCTATATCGCGGGCAACATACATGTCAGAGATTGTATGTATATGTAACTCTGTAGAATTATTTTCTTTAAGGTACACAGAGTATAATAGGACCCCGGTGAGTATTTACCGTTATTCTCGATTGCTGATAAGCAGAAAAAAAGACTTCAATCATAAACCGGGGCAGTGGACAGGATACAATCGGAAGAGATACCCAAGAATCGATAATTCAGCTATGTCTACATAAAAGAGAACGTCATGAGTTATTATCGATCTCATCAGTTACAGCAGATGGTCAGTTTGTACGATCTAGGATATTAAAAAGTCCTCGTTCTAATCATATTACCTTTTTGTGGGTAGAAGGATGTCAGAAAATGGGATCATATTCCGAGAAACGGATGGGAGAAAGAGAGGCCGGCACGTCTACGTTTTAGACATGATAGGTTTTCTACCAGAGCTTCAAGAGAAAACATACGTTTTAATGGGTATTACAACTAAAAAATGATTTAAGGTTCTAAAAGAGTAGACAAATAGATAGAGTAATACCTTAACTCAGTAACCCAATGTTTCCTGTTGTAAGTATAGTTTGCAGATATGGGTTCACACCGTATAGGCAAAGTTGCAAGTCCTATAAGGGCGAGACATAAGACAGGCGTAAGATACATACTAGTATCCGCCATGATAACCTAAATGTTAAAAACTCGAGTGTCGCTGTCATGCCATAGGATCCTTACCGTTATTTAAACGTGCGTCATCGTACGCCAGACCTCCCGTAATTGCTGGATATGCAGGGACTGAATAGACTAAATCCCGATCTATATATACCTGGAGAAACCCACCAGATAGGTTCCTAATTGAGTGCACCTGGCTAGATCTCGGCGCATACCGGATGCCGTCATCTGCCTGCGATACGGTTTCATGGAAATAGACAGTGGACCAGTCAGCCCAAAGGCAGATGGTAAAAAATAGAAAACAGACTGCACACGACCATTTGCAAGATGGAGTGCGTGGTAACCTATTCTGTCTTATGGATATTCTAGTATATCTATTGAACCCGCCTTTACTAGTATAAGGCAGTGACGTCTTCTACCTCGCCAGATGTAATTATATGGATAGAAAAATCTTAGAGAAGTTAACAATGATGAAGAAAACTATCCAAATAGTATAATTGTCAAATATCTATAGATTTACAATAGATGACTATATAGAATGTTAATCACAATGGCCATATCGGTATTGATCATTATCTGAATATGGTCTATAAATAAGATACATGAACAGTACCAGTCCGGGAGCTAAATATTGAGTAGCTGAAAATGATAATAATGAATTAAACATCCTATAGTATCATTTTCGTACCAGGCGGTAAAATAATGAAATTCCCATCTATTATAACTTCTCGTCATTCATAGGATTGCTTGCTCCCACGGAATATCCAGATTAAGGCCTCTGGCAACAGTATCCAGCGAAAAAATCCAGAAGACCTCTAGTTTTTTACGAATTTTGTCTGGGCAAAGGCCATCTCGTGCCTCAATTCGTTCCAAGATTATCCACCGGATATCTTCTGGTGTGTGGTTGCACTCCACAAAGTGGCCCACCATTGGTGCATTCATCTTACGGGTCCTTATTGCAGATTTGTGCTCTGTGAGTCTGGTGTAAAGAGACCTAGAGGACTCGCCAACATAGCCCTTATTACAGGGGCATAAGAGTAAATAGATGATGTTTTTCGATTTACAATTTGTCATGCCTTTAATCTGTATTTTGACACCATTATGTATCATTTCAGTTGTTTCAATTGCCTGAGGGCATACTTTACATGTTCCACATCTGTAGTTGCCAGTTACCGGATCTAAGTTGGTTAGACTTCTTTGAGTACAGTCTGCAGATGTGGGCATGCGCGATCTTACCACCATATCTTTAATGTTTTTATTTTTACGATATGCAAAAAGCGGTTTGGGCAATTTTTCTTGGGTTGTCTTATTTGCATTCAAAATATGCCAGTTTGCATACATTATTTGGCGTACTTGGTTGTTCAAAACGGAATGTCTAGAGACAAATACCAGATTGGTCACTTGTTTACGTTTCGTTCCATGTAGCAGGTGTTGGCGGTCATAGTATCTCGCCCTTTTACAGGACTCTCGTACTAACCGATGGGGATATTCGCGCTCTTCGAATTTCTTTCCCATTGTTATTGCTCTATCATCAAAATCTTTCAACTTCGTACAGTTTCTCCTCAGCCTTAAAAATTGGCTGAAAGGGATACTGTTTTTTTGGTTAGACGGATGAAAACTGTCATAGTGAAGGATTGTGTTCCGGGCTGAAGGTTTAACAAAGAGGTCTACAAATAGTTGGCCTTGATCATGTTTAATGGTAATATCGAGGAATTCCATCTCAGTATTGCTTATGTGAGCAGTAAATTTCAGATTTATGTCACAGGCATTCAGCCAGAGAATAAATTCATCCAGGATATCCTCTGTACCATCCCATACAAAGATGACGTAGTCAATATATCTCGACCAGTAAAACACGGATTCGAAAAAAGGGGCTATTTCGTTAAAAATATTACATTTTTCGAAATATGCCACATAGATGTTCGCAATAGTAGGGGCGCAAGCCGCGCCCATACTCACCCCTTTGGTTTGTCTGTAGAGGGTACCTCTAAATTCAAACACATTGTCATCAAGGATAATTTTTAGACAATCTAAAATGAAATTAGTGTTGCAGTCAACATTATATGTTTCAATAAACCATTTTGTCGCGTCTATTGCACCTATGCAGGGGATGTTGGAGTAAAGACTCTCAACATCAAGAGTCACAATCCATTGTCTATGGGCATTAAATGCTGTCCCCTCAAGTTGGTTAATGATATGGCGAGTATCCTGTATATAACCAGGTATCTCTGAGATGTAGGGGCGCAAAATGGCATCGAGATATTTAGATAGCGGTTCCGTTATGCTACCAATGGTAGTCACAATAGGTCGAAAGGGAGGGTCAAATTCATTTTTGTGCACTTTGGGGGTGCCATAAAGACTCGCCATCCTGGGATTGTTTATATTTAAATATTCGTACTCCTTTCTGCAGATATCTCCATTTTGTAGTGCTTTTGATGTTATTTTGTGGATTTTATTTCTGGTTTTAGGAGTAGGATCTCTAGTGATTTTACTATAGAAGTTGTTATCACTGAGCATATCTTCGATTTTTTCAATATATTTTTCAGTGTCAAGGATAGCTATTCCTCCCCCTTTGTCACAGCTCTTTACAGTAATCTCTTTTAGGTTTTTTAGTTGCTGTAAAGCTCTATACTCGTCCTGATTGATGTTATAAGGGGTACTCGGTATGTATTTAGTTGCTATTTGAAGTTTGTTAATGACTACTTGTTCGAAAATCCGTATTTCAGGGGCCACTTGGTCAAGGGTAGGTGTAAAAACTGATTTAGGGGCTAAACCTGACTTATTGTCTTCTGGCACATTATGCTCTTTATTAGAAAAGAAGTTTTTGAGACGGATTTTACGAAAAAATGACATGACATCATTGTATAACTCAAATTTATTGAGCCCAGAGTGGGGGACAAAAGATAGCCCTTTCG
This sequence comes from Lissotriton helveticus, assembly GCF_964261635.1. Lineage (NCBI taxonomy): Eukaryota > Metazoa > Chordata > Amphibia > Caudata > Salamandridae > Lissotriton > Lissotriton helveticus. The sequence continues at coordinate 264,119,531 of NC_136058.1, forward strand.
ATAAAATCGAAATGGTAGCTGTATCTGCCTCATATTTACTCAAATTGAATATCGGGATAGTTTTTACTCTCTCCAATATCGAGAGTTTCGTGTTTCCAGATATCGGTTGGAGTTCTGAGGTTGATGGTCCTGATATTGTGGCTGATATTGTCCCCGCTGTTGGAAATTCGGTTGATATTGGTAGTGAGACCGAGATTGGGATCGATAATTCGGTCGCCAATTCCCTCTGTTCTGGGGGCGCCTCCCTAAAAAAGGACGATAACCTTGATTAGATCTTTGTGCAAATCTTTGGCCTCTGCCCTGATAGGGAGACATACTTGAATTGCTGTCGGAATCTGATGTATTTGAGAATGTCGTAACCTTTTTTTGTCTAATATCTGTCTGTTGATTACCCATGTCTTGGCCAAATTCGTCAGATTGTTCATAGAAATTATCTCTCAGATATGGGTATACATTCTCTTTGCTATAGTAGCGTAGATCTTTTTGGAGCTTGTCCATTTTACGCTTAGTTAAGTATTCATTATAGGAGTTTAATTCAGTTTCCACATCTTCTAGTTTCTTTTTGATGTCTGTAATGACTGTGGATGATTTGATTTTACTCTCTAAGTCAAGAATTTCTTGGATTAGTTGTGCCAACACTTCCTTAGCTGTTTCCACGATTAGCATCATGAGATCCCTCGAACGCCGATTGGCGATGAGGGACCATCGTTCTAGGAAGTGTTTGACCTGGATAAAGAGACCTGGTATATTCTTGACTTGTAGGCCTTGGGGTATAACCCCAGCTTTTAAGTAATCCAAAATATATTTTCCATGGAGTTCTATTCTAATGGACTTTTTCTTAAGGGCCAAAAGTTTGACAAGTTCTTCATTTTTGTCCATATTATTGGGGTTTATATTGTCGAAATTTACTGAGGATCCCACCATAGAGGCAAAATCTTCGTCACTAAAACCAAAAGATTTAAGAGTGGCCATGTCAACGATATTAGATCAGTGTTTGGTCAAAAGAAAGTGGAATTTAATATAGGTAAATAAGTTGGTTATATTTCTTGGAAAGAGCAGTTGGGTACAGAATAAGACCCAGATAAATGGGTCCAAAGGTCTGAAGGAAACGCTGGGCATCAATGAAAAATATCACACATACAGTAAAGACTTATTCCTAGTTTAGGATATAAGATGCACAGTACTTGTCTATAAAGAACATAGGTCTATAAAACTTTATTGCAAGCAATAAAGTAGCTGCATTGACATAACAGAAACAGATAAGAGCTCTATCTCCCCTCATGGACAGGCCATGAGAATATACTATTTGAAAAACAGGGGACCCCTACACTAATAGGTTTGCCATAGGTAGGGAAACAACACTTTTGAAAAAATACACTTATAGCAAACTATGAATTAATAAGTGCCCAAGACTCTCAGAAACCACATGTGAAAAAAACAATAGACAGAGAATTGTAGTACGACCTTACATGTATTATGATAAATGAAATAACACAATATATAATGATATACAAAGATTTTTAATTTATAAATCGGTAGTTACTTATTTTCTTTTTCCATTTCACAATCCATTCAGATAATACTATTCAGTGCAATTAAATTTTAACCAATGTACAAAAAACATACAAAAAGATGACATAAAACATAAACATATACATAAAATCACAATAGATCAGTCAATATGCTATTATGGTAGGCAAAAGCGGTTGGTTCTGACTACGCGCGTTTCGGCATTCTGCCTTCATCAGGTGACCGTCATTCGCATATAGACTCAACTGGACAAAGAACTGGAGAAGATACAAAAAAATACATATATATATATATATCTGTACATATTAAAAATTAAGGGTCGCATCATGATAATATTACAATCAATATGCAATTGTATACCAGAGAGAGTAGGTCACTATTTACACAGCAATTTTTATATACATATTATAGTACACTATTTACAGTAATGCAGCTCATATTGATAAAATATATTTTGTTTATCTGTTGAGAAAAGTTTATGTCTAAATATACATATTTCTATTATCCAAATAATCTACATTGCATCTCGGTATATAGGAGAACAGATTTTAGTAGTATACTACATAAGCTTAGGACAATATATGGAGTATTTTCACCGATTGCCACCATTTCTCATCAGACCATTATTCACATTCAGGATATAGCACCCAGAAGGTTACCAATATGTGCTCTTACCGACTATTATGTATGGGAAATTAGCCACTATGATGATACATGTTAAAGAATTCTTTTAAGACCTACTCGAGGTTTATTTTTAGGCTTAGGAGTAGTTTTTTAGAGGTTCACCACATTCTACATATACTTACACAATTACGTATCAGCTTAAATTGGATTAGACGATGGAGTCTTCTATGGAACCCTCATCTGGTTTATTATTTATATAGGTAATATGAGGCTGAATGGAAATCCTGGATGGAATAAAAATAGATAGATAATAGTTCACTGAGGACATATACCCCATAGCTGACACTCTTTCTTATGGAGTTTAAACCTATATCGCGGGCAACATACATGTCAGAGATTGTATGTATATGTAACTCTGTAGAATTATTTTCTTTAAGGTACACAGAGTATAATAGGACCCCGGTGAGTATTTACCGTTATTCTCGATTGCTGATAAGCAGAAAAAAAGACTTCAATCATAAACCGGGGCAGTGGACAGGATACAATCGGAAGAGATACCCAAGAATCGATAATTCAGCTATGTCTACATAAAAGAGAACGTCATGAGTTATTATCGATCTCATCAGTTACAGCAGATGGTCAGTTTGTACGATCTAGGATATTAAAAAGTCCTCGTTCTAATCATATTACCTTTTTGTGGGTAGAAGGATGTCAGAAAATGGGATCATATTCCGAGAAACGGATGGGAGAAAGAGAGGCCGGCACGTCTACGTTTTAGACATGATAGGTTTTCTACCAGAGCTTCAAGAGAAAACATACGTTTTAATGGGTATTACAACTAAAAAATGATTTAAGGTTCTAAAAGAGTAGACAAATAGATAGAGTAATACCTTAACTCAGTAACCCAATGTTTCCTGTTGTAAGTATAGTTTGCAGATATGGGTTCACGCCGTGTAGGCAAAGTTGCAAGTCCTATAAGGGCGAGACCTAAGACAGGCGTAAGATACATACTAGTATCCGCCATGATAACCTAAATGTTAAAAACTCGAGTGTCGCTGTCATGCCATAGGATCCTTACCGTTATTTAAACGTGCGTCATCGTACGCCAGACCTCCCGTAATTGCTGGATATGCAGGGACTGAATAGACTAAATCTTCAAAAGTGTTGTTTCCCTACCTATGGCAAACCTATTAGTGTAGGGGTCCCCTGTTTTTCAAATAGTATATTCTCATGGCCTGTCCATGAGGGGAGATAGAGCTCTTATCTGTTTCTGTTATGTCAATGCAGCTACTTTATTGCTTGCAATAAAGTTTTATAGACCTATGTTCTTTATAGACAAGTACTGTGCATCTTATATCCTAAACTAGGAATAAGTCTTTACTGTATGTGTGATATATTTCATTGATGCCCAGCGTTTCCTTCAGACCTTTGGACCCATTTATCTGGGTCTTATTCTGTACCCAACTGCTCTTTCCAAGAAATATAACCAACTTATTTACCTATATTAAATTCCACTTTCTTTTGACCAAACACTGATCTAATATCGTTGACATAGCCACTCTTAAATCTTTTGGTTTTAGTGACGAAGATTTTGCCTCTATGGTGGGATCCTCAGTAAATTTCGACAATATAAACCCCAATAATATGGACAAAAATGAAGAACTTGTCAAACTTTTGGCCCTTAAAAAAAAGTCCATTAGAATAGAACTCCATGGCAAATATATTTTGGATTACTTAAAAGCTGGGGTTATACCCCAAGGCCTACAAGTCAAGAATATACCAGGTCTCTTTATCCAGGTCAAACACTTCCTAGAACGATGGTCCCTCATCGCCAATCGGTGTTCGAGGCATCTCATGATGCTAATCGTGGAAACAGCTAAGGAAGTGTTGACACAACTAATCCAAGAAATTCTTGACTTAGAGAGTAAAATCAAATCATCCACAGTCATTACAGACATCAAAAAGAAACTAGAAGATGTGGAAACTGAATTAAACTCCTATAATGAATACTTAACTAAGCGTAAAATGGACAAGCTCCAAAAAGATCTACACTACTATAGCAAAGAGAATGTATACCCATATCTGAGAGATAATTTCTATGAACAATCTGACGAATTTGGCCAAGAGATGGGTAATCAACAGACAGATATTAGACAAAAAAAGGTTACGACATTCTCAAATACATCAGATTCCGACAGCAATTCAAGTATGTCTCCCTATCAGGGCAGAGGCCAAAGATTTGCACAAAGATCTAATCAAGGTTATCGTCCTTTTTTAGGGAGGCGCCCCCAGAACAGAGGGAATTGGCGACCAAATTATCGATCCCAATCTCGGTCTCACTACCAATATCAACCGAATTTCCAACAGCGGGGACAATATCAGCCACAATATCAGGACCATCAACCTCAGAACTCCAGCCGATATCTGGAAACACGAAACTCTCGATATTGGAGAGAGTAAAAACTATCCCGATATTCAATTTGAGTAAATATGAGGCAGATACAGCTACCATTTCGATTTTATCGAAAGGGCTATCTTTTGTCCCCCACTCTGGGCTCAATAAATTTGAGTTATACAATGATGTCATGTCATTTTTTCGTAAAATCCGTCTCAAAAACTTCTTTTCTAATAAAGAGCATAATGTGCCAGAAGACAATAAGTCAGGTTTAGCCCCTAAATCAGTTTTTACACCTACCCTTGACCAAGTGGCCCCTGAAATACGGATTTTCGAACAAGTAGTCATTGACAAACTTCAAATAGCAACTAAATACATACCGAGTACCCCTTATAACATCAATCAGGACGAGTATAGAGCTTTACAGCAACTAAAAAACCTAAAAGAGATTACTGTAAAGAGCTGTGACAAAGGGGGAGGAATAGCTATCCTTGACACTGAAAAATATATTGAAAAAATCGAAGATATGCTCAGTGATAACAACTTCTATAGTAAAATCACTAGAGATCCTACTCCTAAAACCAGAAATAAAATCCACAAAATAACATCAAAAGCACTACAAAATGGAGATATCTGCAGAAAGGAGTATGAATATTTAAATATAGACAATCCCAGGATGGCGAGTCTTTATGGCACCCCCAAAGTGCACAAAAATGAATTTGACCCTCCCTTTCGACCTATTGTGACTACCATTGGTAGCATAACGGAACCGCTATCTAAATATCTCGATGCCATTTTGCGCCCCTACATCTCAGAGATACCTGGTTATATACAGGATACTTGCCATATCATTAACCAACTTGAGGGGACAGCATTTAATGCCCATAGACAATGGATTGTGACTCTTGATGTTGAGAGTCTTTACTCCAACATCCCCTGCATAGGTGCAATAGACGCGACAAAATGGTTTATTGAAACATATAATGTTGACTGCAACACTAATTTCATTTTAGATTGTCTAAAAATTATCCTTGATGACAATGTGTTTGAATTTAGAGGTACCCTCTACAGACAAACCAAAGGGGTGAGTATGGGCGCGGCTTGCGCCCCTACTATTGCGAACATCTATGTGGCATATTTTGATAAATGTAATATTTTTAACGAAATAGCCCCTTTTTTCGAATCCGTGTTTTACTGGTCGAGATATATTGACGACGTCATCTTTGTATGGGATGGTACAGAGGATATCCTGGATGAATTTATTCTCTGGCTGAATGCCTGTGACATAAATCTGAAATTTACTGCTCACATAAGCAATACTGAGATGGAATTCCTCGATATTACCATTAAACATGATCAAGGCCAACTATTTGTAGACCTCTTTGTTAAACCTTCAGCCCGGAACACAATCCTTCACTATGACAGTTTTCATCCGTCTAACCAAAAAAACAGTATCCCTTTCAGCCAATTTTTAAGGCTGAGGAGAAACTGTACGAAGTTGAAAGATTTTGATGATAGAGCAATAACAATGGGAAAGAAATTCGAAGAGCGCGGATATCCCCATCGGTTAGTACGAGAGTCCTGTAAAAGGGCGAGATACTATGACCGCCAACACCTGCTACATGGAACGAAACGTAAACAAGTGACCAATCTGGTATTTGTCTCTAGACATTCCGTTTTGAACAACCAAGTACGCCAAATAATGTATGCAAAATGCCATATTTTGAATGCAAATAAGACAACCCAAGAAAAATTGCCCAAACCGCTTTTTGCATATCGTAAAAATAAAAACATTAAAGATATGGTGGTAAGATCGCGCATGCCCACATCTGCAGACTGTACTCAAAGAAGTCTAACCAACTTAGATCCGGTAACTGGCAACTACAGATGTGGAACATGTAAAGTATGCCCTCAGGCAATTGAAACAACTGAAATGATACATAATGGTGTCAAGATACAGATTAAAGGCATGACAAATTGTAAATCGAAAAACATAATCTATTTACTCTTATGCCCCTGTAATAAGGGCTATGTTGGCGAGTCCTCTAGGTCTCTTTACACCAGACTCAACTCAGAGAGCACAAATCTGCAATAAGGACCCGTAAGATGAATGCACCAATGGTGGGCCACTTTGTGGAGTGCAACCACACACCAGAAGATATCCGGTGGATAATCTTGGAACGAATTGAGGCACGAGATGTTATGTTATGTTATGTTAATTTATTTCTTCTATAGCGCTCGGCGACTCCGAGGAGCATCCCGGCGCTTTGGTGAAGAAAGAGCAGCTAGTAAACAACAACACAACAACTTAAAAGCAGACACAAGAAAGGGATCACATTTGTTTTGTGAACAGCCACGTTTTTAGCACTCTTCTAAAAGTAAGAAGATTGGGAGTCTGTCTGAGAGAGAGTGGTAGTCCATTCCACTCCTTCGGGGCTAAATAGCGAAAGGATCGACCACCAATCCTTGCACGCCTGATTACTGGGACTGTCATTTTAGATAGGCAAAATGATCTCAGAGATCGACTAGGTACATAGCGGGAGAGGCGTTTCCCTATGTACTTAGGACAAGTTCCATGTAGAGCTTTAAAAGCAAAAGTCAGACACTTGAAAAGAATTCTTTTGGCGATCGGTAGCCAATGTAAAGAATTCAGTAAAACCGTAGCTCCTGCTCTTCTCGGCAGTCCATAGATAGCACGAGCTGCGGAGTTCTGGATTACTTGCAAACGGTTCAGAAGATATTTTGGTAAACCCAAGAAAAGAACGTTTGCGTAGTCCAGTCGAGATCCGATCAAGGCCTGAACAATAATCTTCCTGTGCTGGTGAGACACCAGAGAAAGAAACTTCCTCAGCATTCGCAAAATGCCAAAGCATTTGCCTGAGAGACACGAGATATGTGGCCCAAAGGACAGGTCACTGTCCACGATCACTCCCAAATTTTTTGCCTTGAGAGACACATTGTCAGGAGGGAACAGATCTTGTGGCCACCAAGCCTTCCAATCTGGTTCACAGGTGCATCCAAAGAAGAGCAGCTCCGACTTGTCGGAGTTGCACTTTAAACCATTGCACCTGAACCACTCAAAGACCGCACTAAGGCAGTCCCTGATCTTTACGCCTTCGAATGCCCCACCCCTATCACAAGTGAAAAGGAGCTGGGTGTCGTCGGCGTAGGATACGATCTGGGCGCCAAAGGATTCCGCGACTCCCGCCAGAGGTGCCATAAAGATGTTAAATAGCATGGGGCTAAGAATGGAACCTTGCGGAACCCCTACCTCTAGCGGAGCCATATTAGCGGAAAATGGTGGCGCCCAGATCGTTTGCCGGCGGTCGGCCAGAAAGGATTTAAGCCATTTCCACACCGTTCCCCGAATGCCGCTCTCCCAGAGTCTTATGAGGAGGCGATCATGAGGAACGGTGTCGAAAGCCGCCGACAGATCCAACATGACCAACATGGCCCTTCCCCCGAGTCGAGTCTTTCCCTGATGGCATCTGTGACCTCGAGAAGAGCCGACTCCGTGCTAAAGTTTGCACGAAACCCAGATTGCGTATCATGCAACAGGTCATTTCCTTCGATGAAATTGGAAATCGTTCGAAATGCAAATCTCTCGGCCACTTTCGCCAGAGCAGGGAGAAGGGAAATAGGCCTGTAGTTGGCATGGATAAGGGGGTCCAAGGTGGGCTTTTTAATCAATGGCAGGATCAAGGCATGTTTCCATGCCACCGGAACCACTCCAGTTGACAATGAAGAATTTAGAAGAGGGTTCAACAAAGCATTTAGGGCAGGTGCCACCTTCCCCAGATGTTTAGCCGGGCACGGGTCAAGTGGAGAGCCTGATTTCAGGCCTGACAAAAGCTCTAAGGATGTGTCAAGGCATAGGTATGGAAACTGTAAAAGAGAAGGGCCAGGATCCTCCCTAAACGGGGGGGGGGGATGAAGGATCAACAACCGACCGAGAGCTAGGATGGAAAAGAGAGGCTTGGATGGTAGTGATTTTATTTACAAAAAAATTTGCAAGCTGTTTTATCCATACTTCTGAATGAGTATGAGCTGGTGTACAAGTGGCTGGAGAGGTGAAATCCAGAACAACTTTAAAAATTTCCTTGCATCCATTTTCTGCCTCATCGATACGACGCTCGAAATAAGCCTTTTTTTCACTCCAGATTGACTGGTGATAGGCTTTAGTTATTACTCGAAGCTTCATTTTCTCGGTCGGGTCATAGGCCCGTCTCCAGACTCTCTCAGCCCTTTTACAGCCCTGGCCTTTGCCCAGACAAAATTCGTAAAAAACGAGAGGTCTTCTGGATTTTTTCGCTGGATACTGTTGCCAGAGGCCTTAATCTGGATATTCCGTGGGAGCAAGCAATCCTATGAATGACGAGAAGTTATAATAGATGGGAATTTCATTATTGTACCGCCTGGTACGAAAATGATACTATAGGATGTTTAATTCATTATTATCATTTTCAGCTACTCAATATTTAGCTCCCGGACTGGTACTCTTCATGTATCTTATTTATAGACCATATTCAGATAATGATCAATACCGATATGGCCATTGTGATTAACATTCTATATAGTCATCTATTGTAAATCTATAGATATTTGACAATTATACTATTTGGATAGTTTTCTTCATCATTGTTAACTTCTCTAAGATTTTTCTATCCATATAATTACATCTGGCGAGGTAGAAGACGTCACTGCCTTATACTAGTAAAGGCGGGTCCAATAGATATACTAGAATATCCATAAGACAGAATAGGTTACCACGCACTCCATCTTGCAAATGGTCGTCTGCAGTCCGTTTTCTATTTTTTAACATCTGCCTTTGGGCTGACTGGTCCACTGTCTATTTCCATGAAACCGTATCGCAGGCAGATGACGGCATCCGGTATGCGCCGAGATCTAGCCAGGTGCACTCAATTAGGAACCTATCTGGTGGGTTTCTCCAGGTATATATAGATCGGGATTTAGTCTATTCAGTCCCTGCATATCCAGCAATTATGGGAGGTCTGGCGTACGATGACGCACGTTTAAATAACGGTAAGGATCCTATGGCATGACAGCGATACTCGAGTTTTTAACATTTAGGTTATCATGGCGGATACTAGTATGTATCTTACGCCTGTCTTATGTCTCGCCCTTATAGGACTTGCAACTTTGCCTATACGGCGTGAACCCATATCTGCAAACTATACTTACAACAGGAAACATTGGGTTACTGAGTTAAGGTATTACTCTATCTATTTGTCTACTCTTTTAGAACCTTAAATCATTTTTTAGTTGTAATACCTATTAAAACGTATGTTTTCTCTTGAAGCTCTGGTAGAAAACCTATCATGTCTAAAACGTAGACGTGCCGGCCTCTCTTTCTCCCATCCGTTTCTCGGAATATGATCCCATTTTCTGACATCCTTCTACCCACAAAAAGGTAATATGATTAGAACGAGGACTTTTTAATATCCTAGATCGTACAAACTGACCATCTGCTGTAACTGATGAGATCGATAATAACTCATGACGTTCTCTTTTATGTAGACATAGCTGAATTATCGATTCTTGGGTATCTCTTCCGATTGTATCCTGTCCACTGCCCCGGTTTATGATTGAAGTCTTTTTTTCTGCTTATCAGCAATCGAGAATAACGGTAAATACTCACCGGGGTCCTATTATACTCTGTGTACCTTAAAGAAAATAATTCTACAGAGTTACATATACATACAATCTCTGACATGTATGTTGCCCGCGATATAGGTTTAAACTCCATAAGAAAGAGTGTCAGCTATGGGGTATATGTCCTCACTGAACTATTATCTATCTATTTGTATTCCATCCAGGATTTCCATTCAGCCTCATATTACCTATATAAATAATAAACCAGATGAGGGTTCCATAGAAGACTCCATCGTCTAATCCAATTTAAGCTGATACGTAATTGTGTAAGTATATGTAGAATGTGGTGAACCTCTAAAAAACTACTCCTAAGCCTAAAAATAAACCTTGAGTAGGTCTTAAAAGAATTCTTTAACATGTATCATCATAGTGGCTAATTTCCCATACATAATAGTCGGTAAGAGCACATATTGGTAACCTTCTGGGTGCTATATCCTGAATGTGAATAATGGTCTGATGAGAAATGGTGGCAATCGGTGAAAATACTCCATATATTGTCCTAAGCTTATGTAGTATACTACTAAAATCTGTTCTCCTATATACCGAGATGCAATGTAGATTATTTGGATAATAGAAATATGTATATTTAGACATAAACTTTTCTCAACAGATAAACAAAATATATTTTATCAATATGAGCTGCATTACTGTAAATAGTGTACTATAATATGTATATAAAAATTGCTGTGTAAATAGTGACCTACTCTCTCTGGTATACAATTGCATATTGATTGTAATATTATCATGATGCGACCCTTAATTTTTAATATGTACAGATATATATATATATGTTTTTTTTGTATCTTCTCCAGTTCTTTGTCCAGTTGAGTCTATATGCGAATGACGGTCACCTGATGAAGGCAGAATGCCGAAACGCGCGTAGTCAGAACCAACCGCTTTTGCCTACCATAATAGCATATTGACTGATCTATTGTGATTTTATGTATATGTTTATGTTTTATGTCATCTTTTTGTATGTTTTTTGTACATTGGTTAAAATTTAATTGCACTGAATAGTATTATCTGAATGGATTGTGAAATGGAAAAAGAAAATAAGTAACTACCTATTTATAAATTAAAAATCTTTGTATATCATTATATATTGTGTTATTTCATTCATCATAATACATGTAAGGTCGTACTACAATTCTCTGTCTATTGTTTTTTTCACATGTGGTTTCTGAGAGTCTTGGGCACTTATTAATTCATAGTTTGCTATAAGTGTATTTTTTCAAAAGTGTTGTTTCCCTACCTATGGCAAACCTATTAGTGTAGGGGTCCCCTGTTTTTCAAATAGTAGCTCCTCCCTCTCCATGACCAGACAAGTCAACGCCGTCTCCTCGTCATGCTTCAACACCCTGCGCATGCTACGCAAGATCTTCCGGTGGATCCCCACCGAGACTAGGAAGACGGTCACCCAGGCCCTCGTCACCAGCCGACTGGACTACGGCAACTCCCTCTACGCCGGAACCACCGCCAAACTCCAGAAGAGACTCCAGCGGATCCAGAACGCCTCAGCAAGACTCATCCTGGACATCCCCCGACACAGCCACATCTCCGGACACCTGAGAGACCTGCACTGGCTCCCGATCAACAAGAGAATCACGTTACGACTCCTCACCCACGCACACAAAGCCCTGCACAACCAAGGCCCAGGATACCTCAACAACCGACTCAACTTCTACACTCCGACCCGCCAGCTTCGATCGACCAACCACGCCCTCGCCGCCGTCCCCCGCATCCGAAGAGCCACCACAGGAGGAAGGTCCTTCTCCTACCTGGCCGCCAAGACATGGAACTCCCTCCCCACCCACCTTCGCCTCACCCAGGACCACCTCTCCTTCAGGAAGCAGCTCAAGACCTGGCTGTTCGAGCAGTAGCGGACCCCCCTCCCCCAGGCGCCTTGAGACCCTCTGGGTGAGTAGCGCGCTATATAAATGCCTTGATTGATTGATTGATTATCTGAAGGTGTGCTGCTATCTTCGCTAGCAAACATTACCAAGTAGTGGAAGAGTCTTTCATAAATTGCTGGCAGTGTCTGCTGTTACATTTGAGATATACACATCCCCCAAATATCAGAACGTACTTAGGGCCATATTAGCAAAGACTTGCAATGATTAACACAAAGCGCTCTCAGCGCTGCATTTTTTATCACAGGCTATGGCTGGTTAACAGCCGTAGAGATAGCGCGTTATTATCAACGTTTATCTCCAAGGCGATAATAAACCAGCCATAGAGGTGATTCTCCAGCAATAACGTGGGAATTACAGCGATGAATTCCCATTGCTAAGGAAAAGGTCGCTAATAGGCAGGTGAGGATTCAGCTGTAGAATCCACCTCCCATAGGAAACTATGGCTAAGTCATGATTGTAGCAGGTGTTAAAATCCAGCGATAACCGCGGTTAGCGTGCATTTTTTTATCGCTTTGTGGCCTTGGTAATGGGCGGAAGGTGTGTTTGCAACTGCTTTCAGTCGCTTTTAAGTTGGGAACGCCTCCTTTGCATGTCATTAGCGATAAATATTGCTGACATGCAAAGCGGCAACCAAAACGGTCACTTTCGCCATAAACCTGTTGCTAACAGTTGTTAGCGACAGCTTGCTGATAGGGCGATAAAAATTTCGCTGCTTTAGCGGCAAAAATTTCTGCTAAAGCCGCGATACTGCCTTCGCTAATATGCCCCTTATTTTCCACTAAAGCACTCATCAGGGTGTGGATCATACTCATGTCTAATCAAGAGTAAGCAGTTCTTAGCCCAGTTTACTCTCAGACCAGATATCCTCCAAAGCTTTTCCAGTTCTATTATTGTCGGGTACAATCCAGAGGAAACTTTCCTAAGAAACAACACAATATCATGAGCATACATGGTAGTGTTCATTAAGTCTCAATGTCTCTTTCCTGTGCTTTGAGGCATATAACATTTGCAGATAGCACTACAGGCAGAGCAAAGATCATAGGGGATACAAGGCATCTCAGGTGAGTCCCGCTTCTGATAATATATGAGTGAGAAGTTACTTGATGTGTCTGAACCCTAGTAGTTGGGTAAGAGAACAGAATAATTATCCATTGCAATATACCTGTCCCTCGGCATCAATGAGCATCTTTAGCTGATTGAATCAAACACATTTTCCAAGTCCACTATCAAATCTGCTGGTCTTGGTGAAGTTATTGGGGTGTCTTTCATCACCTAGAAGAGTCGGTTTTCATTTAAAGGAGTGCTATATCCTTGAATCCATCCACATTGGTCTGGATGAACCAGCAGTGGAAGTAACATGAAGTCTATTGGCTATAACTTTACTCCTATTTTTTATTAAATGTTTAGCATGGCTGGAGGGTGGCAGGAATTCCTACTCTTTGTCCACCCCATCCCAATTGATTTGGAAGAGATAATTTTAAGACTTTTCTGGTCATCTGGTAAATAACCCCTTGGATTTGAAACAAATTACATTTCCACCATTTTAGAAGCTAATGTATCAGAATAAATTTAATAGAATTCTGTTGATGGGCCATTCTCCCCCAGTAATTTCCCTGGACTCAGATACAAGATGTTTTTCTTATTCTGTGGAACCAACAAGCAGACCGCAATATCCTCAATCTACGCAGACAGCAGGATTATGAATGGGGCCAAGTTCAGATAGTTTCCTCGCTCTAGTTCGCTCAACTAGCATTCTCTTCAGACTAGTAATCCCTGAACACTTAATTTATCTACTCTTGTATATGAATGTCTCCTTTTCATTGCACATACTTGTGAGCGGAGCACCCGTAGACTTTGGTTTTATCAGTCATACCAGCAATCTTCCACTTTTGTCCTCTTAGTCATGTTTTTGGACTATATAATCTTTGTAGTCTAAGCATCTTGGCCTCTCCAGTAGACGGAAATACGCTTCTCAGCCCTCAAACCGATTGACCCATCTTTTTCCAGCTCACATAGCTGGTAAGTCATTTATTTCCCACATGGGCTTGTGTTGTATCCTATAAGATGTCCTGATGCAGAGGCTTTTGATCACTGCTGTGAACAACTGCCTCTATCTGGTTTTAATGCATCACAAATGCAGGTCTATGTTGTATAGTGGACACACATTTGTGATAGATTACGGGCAGCTATGGGCAACTTTTGTTGCAAAAAAAGCAAATATGAAACATGTGACAGGGAAGTAGCCCTTACAAGAAGTGGATCCTTCCTGATCTAGTGGCATCGTAGACGTATAGAGACGGATGTATGAAGTTAAGAGCCAGGGGTTATCTGAGAAAGGACAACAACAAAAGGGTTTCAGCACTCTATAGACAGATTAACAATACTTCTTATCACAGTCCACTTCAAATAAGTATTTAGAAAGTGATTGCACATAAGGAAAAAAAAGGCATCCAAATTCGATAGATATATTTCTTGTTCCAACATTCTTTTTATTATTCACAGAACAGAATCTTCTTTCACAGACGGATTCATCATAGCCAACCCGTTTCGTCTCATTAAGAGACTTCTTCAGGGCTTTAAGTATATGGCATATGTTATATTCTTCAGGCAATACGTAGTATTTCAAAAAAGCAGTATGAGTAGATTCTATTAGCCTTTGCCCTCTGTTCTGTTGCTTGTTTTGTTATCTGAGAAAGGAGTAGCAACATTTGTGGGCGGGGCTTTCGAGAGTGGGAAATTTAGATCATGAGTAATAATCAGACCAGCATCCTCAAGCTTCTTGTCCAAAGCTAAGCATCGAGATGCCTGTGAGTTTTATTACAGTGACGATGATCATGTTAGGCTGGGGAGGGCACAAAAAGGGCTGAAGGACAAGAGGGAAGGTATTTCCCCCCCAGTTTCGGAAAGCATAATGGAAGTGTTGCTGCGAAGATGCTCATCCATTAGGAGATACATTTTGACCACAAGTTTTTCAGAATCCTGTGGTTGCCTTTACTACTCACCAAGAAATTCCTGCACAATAAGTGAGGCAACGAGAAGATTCATATAATAGGGTTTCCATTGACTATTTACCAGTTTAGCAGCATTACGAAGATGCCGTAGATTAGATGTGGGTATCAACTAGGATAGCATAACATGCATTCTTCAGAATCTTTCCAGCACTAGAAGCAGCATTAAGTGTGGCTACACAGGAGGTCATTGTAAAGAGGGAATGTTGGAAGTCCATCGATGACCACCTGTACATCAGACCTCTAAAGAGCAGCGGAATAAAATGTGCATGTGAATAAGCTGGATCTTAAGATGGCAGGGTGAATCTCAGGATGTGGTATGGCTTGCCAAAACTATCTGGGAAACATGGTGCCTCCTGGATGACATCACCAGTGCAACACAGGACAAGGACAATTACCATTGAGTAGAAGCGCTTGGGCAGCTGGTTAGCAATTCCAAAGACTACTAAAACCTATCCTATGAAACAAGTCTTATGAAGCCAATAGCGGCTGGCTAACAATTCGAGAGTTGTTATTCATAGTAAAATATCGCTAATTGTGCTTTGCTATATTTACAACGAGGCCCCATCCGGTGTAGCGATGATCTTTTTCACGCTAACTGGGCCTTAATGCCGGAATTTAAAGTCTGTTAAATTCCTGACTAAGGCATACCTAACATGGGAGATGGCTTGTGGGGCTATGCCACATGGAGTCCAGGTGCAGGGCATGGCAGAGCATGCTAGAGGGACTGCTCTGCTTGGTGAGAATTCAGAGAGGGACATCTGGCCTTTCTGTGGGGTAGATCCCCATAGTTCTCCCAGCCAAAAGGTCCATGTTTATCTTGACCTGTCAGCATTTTTCAACGCAAGTAGGGGGCTACAGGTGAATTTGCTCCTTGTCCTTTTACTGTAAGTTTTGGAGGCAATGCTGCATTGCGAATTCGTGAGGGTAGCACTTCCTTTGATTCATTCATTTACCAGGAGTGTATGAGAACAGCAAGACGTCAAACTATTAGTGTAGTTGCAAAAATAGTCAGTAAATGTGTTTTTACAGTGGTTGAATAATTAATGGCCACGCCTTGAAGTCACCAGAAGGATCATTGGTGTTGGTAGCTGCCACTTGGCTGCCGTTAGGCATTGCCGGTTGGCTGTAAAAGTACCAATGGAAAGTCGACGGAGGAAGTACCAGCGGTTCTATCGCTGGATGCAGAGGAGAAGTGACAGCTCACATCATATGCAGGCAACCAATGCATACTACTGGGGAGGGAGAATCAACCAGTAATAATAACCCTTAAACATGTCCCGCCCCCTTCATCCTTGGAGGAAGTAGGTTAGTGGGTTATGTCTTTCCCCTTTATAATTGCAGTAATTTTGATATGGGTGGTCCTGCTTCAGATTTTGCTTATCTTTGGATTGAACACTTTCTTCATGTGTGATGAAAATAATGCAGAGCAGCAGCTTTCTAACCCCATAAAGGTGTTCTGTCTCATTTAATAATGTGTACTTAAATAAAGTAAAATATAACAAGTTGACTATTCAGGAAATGAGGGGACAGGTCAACCTGGATGAGGGGCCCGCGGAGGGACGGCTCATCCCACCCCAAAGGAACAGTGTCCTGAAAACAGGTGCACTGCATTGTTAGTCCTCATTCTTCAAACACACTGCGTTAGCAGGAAAGACAGATCACCACATATCTTCCAAACCCACTGCATTCCAGATTAAACACTGTGGCTTTCCGCCACCGTCCTCAGCATATATTCACCTGTTAACCAGATCTGACCCTTGCTCCTTTTAATGGCTACATTCTGAGCTGCAATGAATGTAAACATTGCATGGTCTGCATATGTTATAAGTACAACAGCACTCAGTTGAAAGCTAATGGGCACATTCATTAAACCACATCAGTTCACATAAAAATCAACAATAAGGGAAGCCAGGTTTCAGAGAACAAACAAAACAATTAATTTCCAACAAGCTCTGACTTGTTTCCTTCTGGACACTTTTGAACATGTGAAACAAATGTGGTCTAGATTTACTTCAAGCTCAGAGAAAATGAGAAAATGAGAGTAGAATGATAGTAGAATTCACTATCCCCGGGAAGGAAAAATAATTAAGGGTTGCGAAAAACTGGGTGAATTTGTTTTCACACACTTTGTTTAGTCATAGGAGTAACATTGCAAACTTGTTGTTTAAAAGTTGTTTAAAAGGAAAAGATTCGTAGAATGTTTTTGTAGAAGGAAAACCTGTCAAACTGATATTTTGCAAACTTCTTTTTCAGAATTCTAAGAAAACATCATTAAAAGTGTGTTTCTTTTATTTTGTGCACAATAATAGAAACAATCCAAGTTTAAGCCAGAGAATGTTCCAGTAAAAATTGGTTTTGCAGGAAAGACCTTTGCCAGATGCATAATTGCAAGAGAATGTCTGTAACGTCAATGTACGACCTAGCCAACAGAATGAAAACTGAGCCCACCCATGAGAAACATTGGAGAACATCTCCATAAGGCTCCTTAAAGTACATTTACTATGACAGGTTCTTGGACCATTTAAGAACAGAAGGTTCAGAGGTGACTGACTTTAAATGTATCTACACAATGTCAATTTTCTTAACAACAGGCGTTAAAGTTAGAACTGCAGAAAGCTGATAGAAAAAAAAACTTCTTTGGATACCGAAGCCGGCTTTTTACTTCAAATACGTGGCGCTACAGAAGATAAGGTTGGCACAGATTAAACCATAAATATAAAAATGTAATGCGAGACAGGTTAATTGTTATCTTATCTTATCTTAAGGGACTCTTATATAGCGCGCTGACACCATGGGTTTCCTGGCGCTGGTTGAGTGCTGTGAGGTATAAGGCGGGGGTCTAGCCAGTCTGCGTGAAGAGGTGGGTTTTCAGAAGTTTTCTGAAAACCAGAACGGAATTGGCAGATTTGAGCGGGAGGGACAGCTGGTTCCAAAGAGTAGGGGCCCGGTGAGCAAATCTGCGGCCGCCGAACTTTTTAAGTTTAATAAGAGGGACAAATAAGAGTTGGCGGTAAGACGACCGGAGGTTGCGGACCGGGCAGTAGGGGATGACCAATGATTTGAGAAAGGCGGGGGAGGACCCAGACACAGCCTTGAAAGTCAGGCAGCCGATCTTAAATGCAGTCCTCTGCTCCACCGGCAACCAGTGGAGTCTGCGAAGCAGTGGTCTCGCAGACTGCCACTTCGGGGTTTTATAGGCCAGTCTCGCCGCTTGGTTCTGTACAATCTGAAACCTGTAAAGGAGGGATTTAGGTAGGCCATGGTACAGGGAGTTTGAATAATCTAGGCGGGAGAGCACCAGGGCAATCAGAACTTGTATCAGAGCCTCCGGTGTGAGGAGGTGGGAGACTTTCCTGATTTTTCTGAGCTGGAACATGCATGATGACACAACCGCACCCAGCTGAAGCCTACGAGAGAGCTCCGTGTCGATTATGACCCCAAGACTCTTTGCTGACTTTGCCGGGACGGGCGGGGAGCCAAGCTCAGTCGGCCAGAACTGTGGGCTCCAGTGAGAAAGACTGTTGTCCGGAAGAATTAACTCGGTCTTCCCCGGGTTCATCTTAAGCTGGTGGGAGTTCATCCAGTGCTGGATGTGTAACATCACCGCTTGGCAGTCGAGAGCTGCATTAGGGGTGTTAAGCGGGAAAATGATTTGCAGATCGTCTGCATAGTTGAATACGGTGACATTCCACCTCTTCAGGGAATAAATGAGCGGCTGAAGGTAAAGATTAAATAGCAGGGGGGACAGGGAGGATCCCTGGGGCACTCCGCAGATGGATGGCAACTTCGCGGCTATGAAGGGACCTGACCGGACCGCCTGGGTTCTGCCCGACAGAAAGGATTTGAGCCAGGTAGAGGCCAGGCCTCGGATGCCGGCTTGCTCGGCACGGTGGACAAGAATGTTATGGTCCACCGTGTCGAATGCTGCCGACAGATCCAATAAAACGAGCGCCTGTGGTGTCCATTTATCGTAATTGACCCTAAGGTTATCCATAACTGATCACAGCCTCGGTGGAATGCGCTGGTCTGAAGCCGGCTTGATTGGGTTCGAGAAAGTTGGAACACTCGATAAATTTAGAGAGGCAGCTGGTGACATGTGCCTCCAAGAGTTTGGATAAGTAGGGCAAGAGAGAAATAGGCCGATAGTTGGCGAGATCGTCCGGGTCAGCTCCAGGCTTCTTCAGCAGGGGCACCAGGAGAGCCTCCTTAAAGGAGTTGGGCACCACACCTGCCTCGAGAGAGGTGTTTCGCAGAGGCAGGATGCAGTCCGGCAGAGTCAGGCAGATGTCACGGAAGACAGAGGGGGGGCAACAATCATTAGGTGAGCCGGATTTGACCCGGACAGCAAGTTTGGCCAGAGTACTGGGGTCAAGAGCGGGGAAGGATGATAATGAGAGTGGATTTTCAGGAGGGGAGGCTAACATGCCATCAGGGTAGGCAGGGGGAATAGTATTCTTGATCTTGATGATTTTTTCGATGAAGAAACGATTTAAGGCATTGCAGGACTCTTGCGTCGGAGTCTGAGAAGGAAGAGTCCTAACGTCAGATGTGAGCTCCCTCATGACTGAGAAAATCTCCTTGGATTTATTAGGAGCAGTAAGGATCCTTTCCGAGATGTGAAGAGCTTTTGCTGCCGTAATTGCAGCTTTATATTTTTTCCGTGCATCAACGTATAGCTCTCTGTCGATGGGTAGGTAATTACATCTCCACCTACGTTCCGTCTGGCGCAGTTCAAGTTGCTGGGTTTTCAAGGTGGCATTAAACCACTTGTGGGACTTGCTGTGCCGGGAGCGGGGGAATCTGGAGGGAGCGGCAAAGCGGTCGCTGGCTTTAGTAATCCAGCCAGTGAGATCCTCCTCCAGAGTGTGAACAGCCCCTGACTGTGATCACCGTGTCGATCAGGTAGTGGTCAGACCAAATACAAGGAGTGATCACAGGACAGGAGAGAGTAAGGTTGTGAGTCCAGATGTGATCTAAGATATGGCCCCCGATATGGGTAGGACGGGTAACTAGTTGGGTCATATTAAAGCTGGCGAGAACTTCAAATTGCTCGGCCGCATGAGGACCAGCGTCGCAGTCGTTATACCAGTAGTTGAAGTCGCCCAGAATGGCGACTCGAGCAGATGAGGTAAGTAAATTGGCTAACTGTTCACTAAAGGCAACAGGGAACAGAGGCATAGGTTGGGGAGGACGATACAGGATAATGATGGTAACAGCTCCCTCTCCAGTCTCCACGCTGATGATGAGATTGTCCACATCAGTGAGAGTGAAAAAAGAAGTGGAAATAAATTTAAACTCCTTTCGGATAACAGCTGCCACCCAGCCGCCGGCACGACCAGAGGGTCGGCTCGTATTGAGCATGTAATAGTCGGGGGGCAGAGCTGCCAAGATGTCAGGGAGAGAATCATCAGTCAGCCAGGTCTCGGTGAGTAAAAGGATATCGGGCCTTTCATCAGTGAGAAGAAGGAAAAGATCAGCCTGATGCTTTACCTGTGAGCGTGTATTTAAATATAGGACCCGGATGTGCGTTTCAGTAGTACTGAAGCCAGATGGGTGCTTACAGCAGGAAGATGGAGAAGATACATTACGCGCAATGCCAAGTGAAGAGATACGATCTAGGATTGTCGGAGATAATACACCGCATGCGCGATCCAGGTTCCTAAGAGCAGAGGGAGAGTAGACAAGGGGGGTGGCAGCCTCCTTGGCCCCTTGCACCTCCTTAGCGCTGACGGGCGCAGATGGGCAGGACTCTGGCACGACTCCGGCACAGGTCCTGCGCGTCCGCA
Organism: Lissotriton helveticus; assembly: GCF_964261635.1. NCBI lineage: Eukaryota > Metazoa > Chordata > Amphibia > Caudata > Salamandridae > Lissotriton > Lissotriton helveticus. Next base: position 264,140,463 of record NC_136058.1, read on the forward strand.
GCCCGCGTCCGCTGCGCGGATGCATGAACGTCCCCTTTTATGCACGACTAGAGCGCGGGGGATTAAAGCCACACCCAATATGGCCGCCGCTCGTCTGAACCTGGGACCAACTCCACAGCGTCGATACTCGGCTGGGAGTGGCCCAGGGCAACGGGGAGAAGGGGGAAGGAGTCAGCGATGAGAGCTTCTTAAATCAAGCAAATAAGGCAGTGTTGCAGGTAAATTTAAAAAAACGCAGTTTTCACAGTGATATTACATTTTGAGTAAAGTTAGAAGAAAATAGGAAATTAAGTAATGCAACTACTTTTATAGGTTGTTAGTTATAATTATAAAGCACTGACCTTCACCTGTCAGACATTGTAGCACTTTGGATCCGTGGGGATCTGTGTCCTGCCTGTGTGGTTGCACGGGGCATAGGGAAGGACAATGACATAGCTCAAGGGTAAATTGAGTTCTGACGTTTGTGTTGAGGCGTGCAGCTCACTACAATTTAGTGCTGCTCCCGCAGGACTCTACAATGGTAAGTAAATCGATGCTATTTTTTACATCACTTTGTGCACCGTCTGAATTTTGCCCGTAGGTTTGGCTTTGTATTAGTGCCCATGTATTTTTACACTCTCGTCTTGAGGTGTTTGTATGTTCAACTTCTCTTGGCTTTGTAATAAATCCAATAAACTCTGGATTTGAAGTCTGTGTTCCTTTAGTAATATGGGCGAAGGGAGGGGTAGTGTATAATTGGCAACAACTTTTTTTCCCCTCCACACTTTTAAGCAGGCACCAACGAGCCATCGACCAAGGGTTCCAGAGTAAGTCTAGAACGTGGGACCCGGCTCCTTCAAATACTTTTCAAATCATGCTGACCCAGAAAGAATGGTATGCATTGTTGCCTTCTCATGGACATTCTAGTCATAATTCTGCCTAGCCATAGTATAATGGTGGTGTAGGAGAGTAGGATCTGCTTACTATGGTTACCCCACTTTTTGCTGGTGTTTCACTGTTTTTTTACTTTAGTCTGGCGCCCTGCTAACCAGGATCCCAGTCTAGCTGCTTCCTCTCTAAATTGATTGCATGTAAATGTAAATGTGGGTGTACTTGTAAAGCGCACTGCGACTCCATGTAGTATCCTGGCGCTGAAGACCGCTGGGGAACCCGTCCTGGTTTTCCCTGTGAGATGGTCCCTTTCTGGGTATCTCCAAGGTGAAACCAGGCATCCCCGGCGTCTGTGGGGGGCCATTGTAGAGATGAGGCAAGCTTAATGCCCAGAGTTGCCGAGTGTGTTCCCTGGTTAGAGTAGGCACCGAGGCGAGAATTATCGAATCCGTTTTGACCCTGGTCCACGACCCTGCGGCGTCGGAAATTGAACCCTGATCCCGGGCCGTTCTCTGCTTACGGGTCTGCCGCCTCTAACCAGTGAGCCACACCACTCCAGATAGGTACACTCCAGATTGGTTACTGGGATACCCTTGTGAGTCCCTAGCATATAGTACCTTAGGTACTAAGGGCATAGGTAACCCAGAGGCCTACCAGGGGCTGAAGCATGTATTATTCCAACCCTGGGAAGCCTTCCAAAATGGCACCACAGGTCTGCTACTGTAACCTGGGTAAGGTGGTGCAGGCACCCCTTACTAAGATATAGGTTACCTATATCTGCCTTTAATCACTGACACATATAAACCTATAAGCCACTCCTATGGCAGGCCTTATCAATCCTGAATGCAGAGTGCTTGGTTTTGTGTGAGAGGGTGCCCATGCATGAGCAGAACCCCTCTGTTAGCTGTTCTGTGTTGCAGCCAGACCATATACTCTTAAATACGTTGTAACCTCGCGGTTAATGCTAATTTTGGAATGGCTGCATGGAAACATGTCGTGTTTGGTGTCAAAAACTTTGGAATCCTACCCCCCCCCCCCGCCAGTCCTGTCAGCGGGGGTAGAATTCCACCCTTCTAGAGGGAGAGACATGTACACAGTGACCTAACCGGTAATATTTTAAAAGAGCCCCAGCATTACAAAATGAATGCTGCAGCCACAGACACGAGTCTGATCTCCTGTTGCTGGACGAAACTCCGGCAGGGGAGGCCTTGACAATAGGTTTCCTGTCACAGGGAGGTGTAACCACTTCCCAGGCAGGCTTTAGTGTATTGGGGCTGGGTGAGTGCATTCAGAGAATGCTTTTCAGACAGTGCTGGGGGCACACTTGGTGTCCCTGTACATATTCCAGTTCAAACCAATTGCAGGGGCACTCAGCCCCTGCTCTGGCACGAGACTGGACAAAGGGAATGGGTGTAACCATCCCTCTTCCCAGACCCTCCCATAGGTGGGTCCCCAGAGTATGTCCAACCCCCTTTCTTAGTATAAGTATGGGACCTCAATCCTTAGGTCTTCAGATTACACCCAGACGAACATAGAATATCAGTGGACTGCTTGACAGAGTCAAACTGACAGCAGTCCTGCGAAATGCCCAGAGACACGCCCCAGACATACTCCTGCTCCAGGAGATTCACCTCGTGGGCCACCACTGTCCCTTCCTCACAAGATATGGTCTCGAAAGTGCTTGCCATTCTGCCTTGAACAGGGTTCACAAGGGGTGGCAATCCTCCTAAGGTGCAACTTCCCAGTCGTACTTACTCACGCCACTAGAGACCCCAAGGGGTGCTTTGTGGCCCTGTCCGGGACGCTGGGAGGGAACACCCTCAATTTAATCTTCATATACGTTCCACCTGCTGCGCTCACATTAATTTTGAGACAAGCCAGCAATGTTATTACTCCCTGCCCCTAGATGAGACGGTGATGGGTGGAGATTTTTAATGCAGTCATGCAGCCAGACCTCGACACCACAGGACTATCCTCCACCAGCAGAACTTTACATGCTAAAAGACTGGTAGACTGGGTGACCACCTTGGGCATTTGTGATGTTTGGAGGGCATGGCACCCCTGGGGCACTCAATACACCAACACCTCCACAGCGCACCATACACACGCACGCATGGACATGATATTCTTGCCGACCCCCGACTGCCGAAGGGTCTCGGTATCAATATCCTCCCCCGAGGCATCTCAGATCACTCACCTCTTCTCCTGTATCTGGGCGACCCTCTGACATACTCTGCCCTGTATGGAGGCTGAACGCTTGGTTCCTTCATGATAAAGACTTCATGAAGGCAATCGGGGTGGAACTCCGGCAATAGTTCCTTACTAATCAGAACTCCGTTTCCTCCCCGGGTACTCTTTGGGAAGCAGGTAAGGCCACCATCCGTGGTTTCGCCAGGGGCCAATTCAAAGGCAATCGGTTAACCCAAGACAATCAACTTGCCCTCCTCGATTATTGAGGGACGAGATTAAACAAATCTTGCTGAACTCAGCTAAGCTGCCATTGGAGGTCCTCTATTCCCTGGATGTATGGATAGGGGGACAAAAACGGGAGGATATTGCACAGATTGGCAACGCATCCCTTACCAAACCGCATTATCCCATAAATTCGGGACTCGGGTGGAGTCACCCACCGCACGCCAACTGTAATAGTCCAAGCTTTTGCCGATTATTACTCCAGCTCTACTCAGTCCAAAGACCTGAGGCCTCACTCTCTGAATTGACCAACCTGAGAGGACCTCACCTTCCCCGCCTCAGCACGGTTGCGGCAACTGGATTTGATCTCCCAATCACACATGAAGAAATAAATGATGCCACATCTCAGATTGCAAGAGGGAAAACACCGGGCCCCACCCGCTTCCACAGGAATACTATGCTGCTTATCGGGGTATACTTGTTCCTTACCTCTCTGCTCTATTCACGGAGGCCACTGAGTCAAGTTCATTCCCTCCGGAAACAGATGCGGCCACCGTCATTGTCATTTCCAAAACACAACCACCCTCATCAGCCTCCACAGATTATCGTCCAATCTCACCTATCAATACGGAGGTCAAAGTATATGCCACTATCCTGGCCCAATGCCTAAGACCATACCTCAGCAAACTGGTTCATCCGGACCAATGTGGTTTTATGGCGGCGCGGAGTACAAGACACTATCTCCGGCGCCTCCACCAGGCCCCGGCGAATCGGCAGTCATTAACCTCCTACCTAGCACTCCTCCTAATCAACTTTGAGAAAGCATTTGATTTGGTCGACTGACAATATTTGGACAATATATGTATTGGCCGCAAGAGGCCTGGGCAACATTTCCGTCGCTTTGTCCGCGTGCTATATTCCAAATCTAAGCAAGGGTGCTCCTAAATGGAGCGCTCTCGGAGATGTTCCCACACAGGAGAGGCACGAGACAGGGATGCCCCCTCTCGCCCCTCCTCTTCGCCATTGCAATGGAGCCTCTGGCTTGCCTCATTTGAGCAGAGAACCAGATCCTGGAAATGGAAAGGATCCCATGAGGATAAGATCGCCCTTTATGGAGACGTTGCCCTGCTTTTCCTCGTGGAGCCGGCCCAAACCGGACCCAGATGCCTCTATGTGATTCGCAACTTTGCACAGATTTCGGGTCTGCATTTGAACCCCACTAAGTCCACATTGGTGCCCCTTTCAAGAGACTGCTTTGACTGGCAGTCAATTATACCCATTAGGCAGCAGTCATCCAAATACCTGGGGATCTGGGTCGCATTACTCCCTGAACTGGCATGGTCGCTCAATATCGCCCCACTGGTCAAGAAAGCCAAAGAAGATCTCTGAAAATGGCAAACCCTGCCGATTAACCCTCTGGGGAAGATTGCCCTTTTTAAAATGATGATTCTCCCCCGACTCCTATATATTGTCCAAAATACCCCATTCCACCTTCCCTGGAGCTGGTTCAGGGAACTGGACAAAGTTCCTTTGGGGCAACACGAGACCATGAATGGCTTTCACCCACTGCCAGATCCCAGCCTTTGATGGGGGCATGGGCATGACGAATCTCAATATTAATATTACTTAGCCACCCGTTTGCTTGTCCTACATGACTGGTTCAATGGCAGCTGGTCAGATCCAGCATATAGGCAGTTGCGTAGAAAGGGGGTGCGGTGGGTGTGGGCCACCCCGGGTGTCATCCCAGAGGGTGGTGACAAAGTGTCACTGAGGGGGGTGATAAAATGGCAAAATTCCGTTTCCCCAGCTCTCACCTGCCGTTTTCAATGTGGCACGTCGTGGGCTGCAACCCGTGGATCCGCCAGCAACCCCTCCCTCATCAAGGAGTCCTGCCGCAGGGCAGCATCGCAGGTCTAGCTACGCCACTGCATATAGGACTGGCTCTCTTGAAGACAAGGACTGGGGGGGGGGGTATCTCGGATATATCGTTCATTAGCTAACAATGGTCCAACTACGCTTGATTTGCTTAGACGGTGATGGGAGACCTGGCTGGGCCCTCTTGAAGACAAAGACTGGCGTGATACCTTGAGAGCTCCCAAAACCATCACTACCTCAGCCTGGTTCCTCCTGGTCCAGCTGTACTCATTGGCTACCTCACCCCATATCCCCTCTACAGGGCAGGTCTATGACCTAATCCGTCTTGTACACGCTGGCATATTTCTACCATATGGTGTGGTCATGTCCCCATCTCGCCCGTACTGGGAAACACTGGAGGCTGAGCTTACTGAAGTCTTGGGCTGGGAGGTCCCACACAACCCCCTGGGCCTGCTTCTGTGAGTCATGGACGGGTTGGATGGATCCAGGGCAGACAAATTATTCCTGGGTACTGCCATCATGGTGGCCAAACGGGACATCGCTGCCGCATGGAAAAATCCAGCTCCCCCGAGTATAACCAAATGGTGCAAGGTCGTGGACTGGTGCACAGTGCAAGAGAAACCGCTATACGAAGCCAGGGGTTGCCCGGCCAAGCACCAAAGCGTGGGGGGCAAGTGGTTGGGCCAGGTTGGGTAATGGAGATTCTTATCCCTTCTTGGACTAAACCTGTATATGATAATGTGGTAAGATGTGGGTCACAATGTATGTCTGTGCATATCAGAAGTAACAACCTATCAATAACTTTAATTGCATGTGCTCAAATGTGCTGTATTGTTTCTTATGTTCAACGCAATAACTTAATCAAAAAAGTAATTCACCAGGTTTTGGCAAGTGAAGTAACCTGCTTCTGGCTTTAATTTTAGCCATAAGAAAACTCAGCTTCCCCAGAGTAGGAACCCCGTGCCCTTCACTCTTCATGCCTACACATGGTAGAGGCATCAGACTGTGGAAGGCCAGTGCTGCAAGGATGGCGGGACCCCCGGAACTCTGTCCACCATCACCCCCGGAAAGCAGGGTAGAAGAACTCCCCCCACCCCAAAATGTGAGAGAGAGTGGGGACGAACATGAGGTTGCACCCCTGCAGACGATACTCTCCTAGCGCTTACACAAGCTTGTACTTGGGAAGATGAGGCTGTGCATGGGCATTTAAAGATCTACATGGGTATCTGAGGTTGTAATTGTACATTTGAGATATTGTGTACCCCATTAGTGGGGATGCATGTGCAAATTATTGTTATGCTAGAGTGTTTAAGGCTTGCCTGTGCATATAATATTTATGTCTGAATGTATGATCGATTTGCCTTAACAACTGAGATTCTAATAATTTTAGCAATTTTCTTCATCTTGCACTGATGTTTTCTGTGATGTTGTCATAATCAAAAAGCATGTGGCATCAATGTCTGTTATGTCATTGCAGCTTGAAGTGCGCATAATGCCACTAATGCAGTGTTTAATTTGAGCCCGTGGTTTCCGGTGCAGGGCACCGGCACTTAATTGATGTCTGGTGTGTACACCAGCACTTAATTGTCAACACTGCACTTATGACAGTCTGCCACATGGTGGCGCTACTCATCTAATTTAGAGATGAGCAGAACAGCGGTTGTTTATGAATACAATATACATTAAAAATGACTGATACCTGCTTCCCCAGACATTCCTTAGCTATGGGGGCCTGGAATAATCTGAACTGTTGCACTTGCAGGTGAGAGAGATAGTTAGTGGTAGCTTTGGCACTTACTATTTTACTAAATTAAGCACTGCAGGAATAAAACTCGATTGATGCCTTGTACTTATCCACGTCTGTTATGGGGTACTGCATGGATTTTGTCTGCTGCGTACATTCATGGCACAAAAAGACTGGTGAAGTCGAAGAGCGCATGGAGCGACAACTCCTCTCTACCTCAGGGCTTACTGCGGCTCTAGCACCTGGCACACCCATGTGACTCAATTCTTCAGAGGATGCAGAGGGCATCCTGGCCCTACCATCACTTTGTCATGTCTGCGTTACCCTCCACCCCAGGATCTGGCAATTAGTATTTAGTGCATTTGTGGAGGCTTGGAGCTACTGGCACAATCCAGATGAGGGAGTTACCTCTGTGAGAAAAGTTAGGGGCATATTTTCTATTATTTCATGCAATGCAAGGGAACAAACGTGCTATGCTACGTTGCGTGATATTTACAAAGATATGGAGCATTTCTGTTGTCTCCTTGTGCTGGTGCACTGTGAGCTGCCTAGCGCCATCGCAGGCACCCAGGCACCTTAGTCCCAGTATGACTGCATCACAGGCAGGATTGTTTTGCGCAGAAGGGACTCCTTCCAATTACATATGACTACTTAAAATGGGTCACTGTACACTCAAATGTAAGTTAGTGAAACTTAGTATGTATTTTGTGATTAATAGCATGAAACAAAAATAGTACTACTCATGTATTTTTTTAACCTATTTTCATCAGTTGCTCACAGCAACTGGCTGAGCAAAGGAACCACAAGGGCCAGGTTGGGTGACGTGATGACGATTGACGACCCACAGTTAGGAATAAACCTGGCACCCTTTCACCTTTTGCTTTTATTTAAAAAAAAAAAAAGGAAGTTTAGGGACATCCAACATAGCGTCCAATTGGAGGATAAAAAATAGAAGAACCCAGTCGTATTAAATTCTAAATAGAAGGCTCAAATAGAAATGCTTTTAAAAGTAGAAACGACGGTAACATGTTATGTTATGTTATAGGTAGTTTTATAGCGCGCTCAAATACTCATGAGTGTCCTGGCGCGTGCACATGTAGAAGGACTGTAGGCAGAGACACGGCAAGAGTTAGTTAGAGAAGAAAGCGTGTCCAATAATTTGATCAGAAATTGGCAGCAACTCTCGATTCACAACCTCGCTGCGTGTCAAGGGACCTTCAAATACATAGGAGAGGGCCAAATGTTAACCCTGAAATATGACGACAAAGGAGGGAAAATAATGCTCCATGCCACCGCTTGAATTGCTTTCAGTGCAGCGAAGCGGGCAAGCATAAAACACAAGGGCCCAGCAAAGAGGCTGAAGCCGAGCAGGGGAGGCTGTGATCAAGTAAGTATAACAGCACTTAAGGCGTCTGCAAGAACATATCAAATTATCTGAGTCTGCACTAATTGTGGAATACAAAACTATTCACAATGGTGCAAAGAGACATCAGAAAAGAGGAACAAATGGGCATACATTATCTTTCACAAATTATAGGGCCCGATTCACAAAACTAACTTAAGACAAAATCCTAAACTTACTACCATTTTGGTATTCACAGAAGGCACTTACTCATTTTGGTATTCACAGAATGCACTTACTCATTTCGGTATTCACAGAAGTTAGGAGTCCTAACTTTAGGACTCCTAAATGCCTTCTGTGAATACCGAAAGTCTTAAAGTTAGGATTTTCCTCAGTTTAGGAGTAGTAGATTTAGGACTCCTAAACTGAGGAAAATCCTAACTTTAAGACTTTCGGTATTCGCAGAAGGCATTTAGGAGTCCTAAAGTTAGGACTCCTAACTTCTGTGAATACCGAAATGAGTAAGTGCCTTCTGTGAATACCAAAATGAGTTGGGGCCATATGTATGAAGGTACCCATTTGCGAATCTCAAATAGCGATTTTTTAGAAATCGCTATTTGAGATTTGCAAATTGGTATGTATGTAGAAAATCGCATTTTTTTTGTGATTTCTTAAAATTCCTTAATTGCGATTAGCAAATTGCGAATCGCAATTAAGGAATACTTTCCCATTCATTTCTATGGGCCAGGAGGCCCATAGGAATGAATGGGAAGTTATTCTCAATTTGCGATTCGCAATTTGAGAATCGCAAATTGAGAATAATTTCAAGGGTGCAGGGGTGTCCAAAGGACACCCTGTTGCACCCCTGAAATTAGCATAGGTGCACATGTGGTGCACATACATGCCCGAAGGGCATGTATGTGCTTCACAGTGCACTTTGAAAAATGCAAAAAAATGCATTTTTCAAGGAATTCGCATATTACCACCAACTTGAAGTTGGTGGTAATTTGTGATTCCTTAAGGCCAATTTGCATTTTTCAAATGCTTCTTACATTGCATTTAAGGAATCGCTAAGTTTGCGATTCCTTAAATGCAATCGCAAAATAAGGAATCGCAATTTTTGCAATTCCTTATTTTGCACGCAGATTTGCTTAATACATACCATTTGGCCAAATTGCATTCGCAAACGCCGAAAATCTGCGAATTTCGGCGTTTGCGTATGTAATTTGGCTTGATACATATGGCCCTGAGTGCCTTCTGTGAATACCAAAATGGTAGTAAGTTTAGGATTTTGTCTTAAGTTAGTTCTGTGAATCGAGCCCATACTGTCTAAGCACGGCATATACAAATCATACTAAAATCTGAATTCTTATTAATTTAAAAAAGAATCGGTCCAATGCTGTATCATTGTAATATTTTACTATAGTGAAAAAAATGTAAATTATGTGACAGGATCTGTAGAGAGCAAGAAATCGGATCTACTCTATTGGAGTGCTTAAGCAAAAAGAACAAGCATTTGCAATGCAACAGGTCTCTCATTTTAGGCGAGTTTGAGCTATTGACATTGTAAATGACAATGCCTTTTATTTATCTTTTTGTTTTTGAAACATAAATAAAAAGTATTTTTATTTACAATGCCAACTGCTTAAACCTGCGTAAATGAGAGACCTATTGCATTGCAAGTGCTTGTTAAAAAGGCCATCTGATAGGGCTTTATCGAAAGTAAACGGACTATGCAAGTATGAAAGGAACTGCTGAGAAAAAAAGCAGAGCTTGCCTATAGTGTCAAGCATTTATAGCTCCAAGCATGTATCTAACAGTACGCCCGATTTCATAGCCTGAAGGTTTGTAAAACGTCTCAACAGGAGGTGGGAAAAACAAGGCAATGAGCAGCACACAAATGGTGGTATCTTACACTATCAGAAGAAGAATGCGCCTATAAGAGTAGTGTGAGGAGGCGCTGAAGTACAGGAAAAGAGAATATTCCTTTAAAAGAGGTGCAAGGAGGGAGTTGACAGTTGTGGAAGGAGCATGTGATTCAACAATTGGTGAAAGAGCAAGTGGATGCTGATGGATATGGGAGGAGACTGGCCCTTTTACTGGAGTCACTTGCAGCATGACGCTCTTCCAGCAGGCAGGCAGGCTATAATGGTCTTCCGAATAAACCATTATAGCCTGCAGCACTTACAGCAGTGACAGCAGCAATTTAACGGAAGATTGATTAATGCGGAAGTGAAGGACGGGGTGGGAGGGGGCGGGCGGCAGGGATGAGGCAACAATTGCAGATACTGCTGCATGAAGCTTTGCTCACCTTCAGAAGAGATGGGGAAAAAGCACACACTGCAACAAACATCTTACTGACGTCTCGCTCTGAGCAAAAATCCGGCTGCGTCAGTCTCTGCGCCGATCAATCATTGGAAACTGTGATGGCACAAAGAGACAGACCCCGGGATTCTAAAATTAGCTGCCGAATTATCAATTGATTTTCGTGGCACGGTATTGTATTGTTTTGTAATTGCATTTATTACCAACACGAAAGACCTTACCCACCCCATGCACATTGTTTTTCATTTTGGAAAAGCGGGAACAAAGCAGCATGCCTCTTCTATTAATTGCATGGAGACCAGCTGGTTGTGGTTCCTAATTAATGAGACACTGTTTCTTTCCCGGCCATGTAGACTTATTGAAAGGGAAGTAAATTTATGTCATCTGCCTATGTAGTCTGAGATTAAAACTAGTAAAGGAACCATTTTCCAACCTAGAGTTTCAGCTGCAGCTGAAACTGTATGCATTTCAGTATAGGACTGAAGGAGAGCAGAGATATATTTTTTCTTTCTTTTTTAAACAAGCGCGCAGCGGGAGCTTGTGAAGCAGAGAGGGGACGCCATGCGCGTGTACATCGCTTGTCTGTGCGCGCACATGGTTTGTCTCCCTTCTCGCATCAAACCGACAACGATAGGCTCGCCAAGGCGAAGTAGTGCATGAGCTGCATTCGCTAGGCGAGACCTAAAAAAGTAGTTCCTTGAAAGTGAAAAGTGGAAGGCCAGAAAGCCAGCCAAACAGAAAGGTGGTTAAGAGACTATGCTCCACAGGCGATAAAAACAGAAGATGGACGAGTGGGGAAATGGAAGAAGCAAGCAAATGACAGGGACAATAAAGCTAACCATTGCTAAGTAGTGTGTGGGTTTTAAGGGTATGTGTAGACTTTGAATTGCATGGTTCCTGCTGATGGACATTTCACTGGCTGCGCCTAATTTAATAGTGCAGTTGTAGGTGGTGACATGCATGCCAGCAGCGTGGGAAGGTAGCAGGGATCGGGGGAGGGGGGGAGCAGCCCTTAAAAAACTGTAAGGGGCAAACATCGGTGTCAAGAGTGAGTCTGTGTTTACTAGGCAGTGAAATGTCTGCAAATTGCTTTAAGCTCCGATAAGTTCTTGGTAAGCTCACAATAGGTCTTTTGCAACCAGACAGCTTGCACTATCTAGTAGGCTTTAGCTAAAACTGATATAAAAGATCTCCAACGTTTTGTTTTCATATTGCTCAGCATTAACCTTTCTGTGATGGAAATGTTATAAACCAATGTTTGCGTAAAAGAGGATAAGAAAAGTACAAATGGCTGTGGTTTTCATTCATTATGCACATAAATGTTTACTATTGATTATACAGATTTCTGAATTATTTTGTGACTTTGTAATTTACTTGATTTATTTCAATGTGACCACTTTTGCTGTCGCCTGGTCTCTGTGGAGGTTTACATTGCACTTTTAACACAATTGACTTGTTAATGTAATTAACATGTGAAAGGTGATGCAAGCATGTTATTGGACGAACTGCTTGATCCGAGAGTCATATAGACTCCTCTCCAGTTTTATTAGGATTCCCATCTGTAAATGAGACATTTCAAAATTGTAATTGTGTACTTTATTCTTAAAGAAATCTAAGTAAAACAATTCAATTTGTTTTTTAGAAGGTTCACGATGCACCATTTTATCTGAAGCCATGACAAATTCTCACTACAACTGTGAAGTACATTGATGATGAGACATTCCAGCAAAGCTAAGCTTTCACTCTCAAAGTTTCTCACTGAAAACTGGACCTGGTTACAAAGGGTGAACAGTTGTAGGGGTAAGATCTGGCGTGTCTGCCAAACAGCGGCGTTAAAATGAAACTGAGCTGTAATAACAAAAAAGCATCTTTAATATGAGGATACCAGAGCTGGAGCGGTAGTGAGACTGGCTGAAATGAGACGAAACTCCAAGACACAGAGTTTAGGAGCAGGGTGGAGATGGCCATGGAGATGCAAATGTGGGTGTTGAAGGAAAACATAAAGGGGAGTTGGAGAGTGAAACAGAAATTCAGAGGTGTGCAAGGAGGAGAAGAGGCAGAGTGGTGTAGAAGAGCCTGTGTTTTTAAGAGAGATTTTGCCGAAATAAGAATTGTGATAAAATATTTTTGATAAACGTTCATGAAAAATAACTTCTTATAAAATACTTCCAGATGAATTCAGAGCTGAGAAAAACTCCTGATGTAATTGAACAATATGGAACAGAACAGTGGGTAAAGACTTGTAAATAATGTTAAGGGAATTAATTATGATCAAGATATTAGTTTTTTAATTATGCATTCTTGTAGAGGATATAATATAGAATGTCTTGGCCTGTTATTGTTTTCTTGTTTTATTTACTTGTTGAGAATTGTTTCTTGTTTTATTTACTTGTTCAGGATTGATTTCTTAAAGTGCTATAATCAGTGTGTGTCTGCCTTCATGAATCAACAAAATGCTGTTCTCTTATGAGGTCCTCCAGAGGAGCAGTCTCAGCAGCAACTATTAAGTAGTACACGATTCAGGAAGTGGAAAAACGAATCTAATAGTATCTGAAATGCCCATCAGCATTATTAAAGCTTTGTTCATCATGTAACTTATACATCTTTCTTCTTTCATATAAAAGGATTATAAGAGCAATATATCCATCAGATTCTGTATGCATCAGAGAAATTTAAATTATGTTTATTCTTAGTCATTCCCGAATTGCATTTATCATTACCGCTCCTTTAGCACATTTCCAAAGAATAGTTATTATGAAACTTAATTTTTCATTACATTTATAGGAAAAAACATAAATGTTATTGTTTATTGAGGCTTTCCGGTTATAAAGAAAGGATGAAGAGATCTTTATATGATTACAAATTATTTTGTGTGATACAAAAGCATAGGTCAGTGAGGCGTACTGATCCCAGGCTTTGTTACATTTCCGAGGTGGCCAGCTGAGCTGGTCAGCGTTTTATTGGGCTACAAACATCTTGAGTGGGATCTGTGAAGCAAAGTCCCAAACTGGTGCTAAATATCCCTTTGACTGTTTTCTGTAATGAAGAGAGAGAGTCATACAAAAAAAGAGACAAATGAATGAAAGGAAAAACAGGAGTAGGCAGAGAGGGAGGCAGGAAAAGATATTGAGCTAGAGAAAGACCGGAGTGTAAGAGAGAAAGAATAAGAGAAAGAGAGAACAGATTAAGCATGAATGACTACAACACAGATAGCACAAAGAGATTATGGGCTTGTTTCACAAACTGTATTTTGTAGTACTGAAGACCTCTTTGTTTACTACAACATGCAATTCACAACATAATTGGTAGAAATGTCCACCTCAACCTCTTCTATCTATTTCTCTGTTGACATCCTTATACATGTAGTAAATGTGGGAAGCACGGGGGAAGTGGCTGAAAATGAGGAATTTGGACAACTAAATGGGAGGGGTTTAGGTAGGAGTAAGTAGGTCTTAGTAAGGACTAATGGATTATTTAGGGAGGGATAAACACTCACCTATAAAAGATATGTCTATTGCTATCCACAAACTTAACTTCTAAAGTTACTACTGCCCAAAGGACTCAAAACAGTGGTTAACATACTCCAGCTAAGACCTGAAGTAAGTCCAGCACTATACTGGTAGTGCAACAATGTACTATAGAAAATAACCCAGGCCCTGGTCAGCAGCAGGCTGGACTACGGCAACACCCTCTACGCGAGAACCACGGCCAAACTCCAGAAGAGACTCCAGCTCATACAGAACGCCTCCGCACACCTCATCCCCGACATACCCCGCCACAGCCACATCACTTCCCACCTGAGAGACCTGCACTGGCTCTCCGCCAATAAGAGGATCACCTTCAAGCTCCTCATCCACACTCACAAAGCACTCCACAACACCGGACCAGCATACCTCAACAAGCGTCTCACCTTCTACACACTGATTCGCCAGATACGCTCCGCCGACCTCGCCCTTGCCTCCATCCCACGCACCCACAGGCCCTTCACCAGCAGCAGATCCTTCTCCTACTTGGCGGCCAAGATGTGGAACACCCTCCCACACAGCTGCCCCACACAGCTGCAAAAGACCCAGGACCTGCTGACCTTCAGGAGACTCCTCAAGACCTGGCTGTTCGAGCAGTAGCTGCATCCCCACCCCTCAGCGCCTTGAGACCCTCACGGGTGATTAGCGCGCTCTACCAATATTTGATTGATTGATTCAAAATAATGGAAGCAAGGACTTAAAATAGTACCTGTAGGAAATAATGTTAAAAGAAATTAATTTATTTTGACTTTTTAAAAACATATCAAACTAATTTAATGGCAAAATATATATAAATAAAACACACATATTATTTTATGATAAAATACTTTAATAACTTATTACATTTAAAAATAAATGCAACTTTATTAATTCTATACACCACTTTTTGTAATTTTTTATACATTTATACATAATGAAAATATAAACAGTTTACTTGTGGTGGGATTTTTTTGATTACAACTTTAAATTAATAAAATATTTTATACAAAATTAAGTAAATAGTGCTTTTATCTACATTTAAAATATATACAATTAAATTACAATAATATTTAACATTAAACAATTTTACTACTTTTTTAAGACTCATAACCTTTTATATTTTTTCTCTTTTTACCCTAGAGAACTACGTTTATGTGTGAAATGTAATTAGCAGTAACATAAACACTTCTAAATTCAGCTCCACCCCATGATTCAGGGTTTGGAGACATGTATATCTACACTGTGTAGCAAATGTACACTTGGAAATGGTGAATAGTCAAAAGTAGTAAATTTAATACAAAGTTAATTTACATGTGTAGATTTGTGTGGCTAGGCCCCTACCTGTGTCTATTTTTACTTTATAGAGAACCTACTTGATGTTTAGAGTACACAGCATGTAGGTAGTGCTCTGAATGACAGGCAGACAGGCTCAGATATTTATACCTGTGCTTCACAGAAGAAAATTATGTGCCACTTTTTACTATGCATTATTATAGCATAGAAAACACACAAGCAAATAACATGTATGGAGTAATAAAGGTAAGGTCCACACTAACTCCCTATTTGTATTGGCATTTTAGCACTGTTAGAAATGAGGGTCTCTAGTTGGCAGTGGCTTGCACCCTGTCCAATAGGGACCCTTCCCCCTAGTCAGGGTAAGGGAGTTGCACACCCCAGAGTCAATGCGGCGGCGAAACAGGCGATGCATCAATTCTTTCATCGCTCAGCTCTTCTTCTTAGCAGAGTCCTCAGTTCAAAAAGTGTGGGGTTACAGGTCCAATACTAATACCCCTTTTGGCCTTTGAAGTAGGCATACTTCAAAGGAAAGTCTTTGTTGTCCACAAGATCCTGCCTTGGCTCCAGACACACTACATGGGGCTGGAGACAGCATTGTGAGACAACAGGCACTCTATTCCGGTGTCAGTGACAACTCACAACACCACTCTAGCTGAGGAAGGTCCATCAGCCTGGTGAGGGGCCATCGGTATATGCAGAGCACAGCTCAGGTCCCTTTGTGTGACTGTCTAGAGTGAATGCACAAACAGCCACTGTCATTCTAAACCAGATGTTGATTCCACAGGCAGGCAGAGACACAGAATAGTAAAGCAAGAAAGCAAGAAAAAGCCCACTTTTCAAAAGAGGCATTTTCAAACACAACAATTTAAAAACCTACTTCACTATAATATGTATTTTTAAATTCTGACTTGAGGAAGCCTAAACTCCAAATCTCGTTCTCTTCCCAATTGAAACTTACACTTGTAAGATGTTACAAAGCAGCTCCAATCATAACCAATGGGAGAGACAGCCCTTGCCATAGTGAAAAAAGAAATGAGCAGTATTTCACTACCAGTACATTTCCTACTTTTCACATACACTGCACCCTGCCCATTAGGCCACCATGAGCCTACCGTAGGGGTGCCCTACATGTATTAAAAGGGAACGTTTGAGCTTGGCAAGCTGGTGCACTTGCCAACTCGACATGGCAGTTTAAAACTGCTGTGACAGAAACTGAAGTGGCAAGCCTGAGGCATGGTTACATGTTTACTCATGTGGGTAGCACAATCAGTGCTGCAGGCCCACTAGTAGCATTTGATTTACAGGCCCTGGGCACACACAGTGCACTTTACTAGGGACTTACTAGTAAATCAAATATGCCAATCATAATCACAATTTATACACGGGGCACTTGCACTTTAGCACTGATCAGCAGTGGTAAAGTGCCCAGAGTCAAAAACCAGCAAAAATAAAGCCAAGCACAGTAAAAAATACAGGAGGTGGAGGCAAAAAGAGAGGGGCAACAACGCCAAGGATGACAGGTCTAACATGCACATACAAAAGAATCTCACATGATCTTTGTCCACTGTTTGTGGTGGCTCAGTCAAGTTATAAAGTAGAAACTATCAGACTTGTACCAGGTTACAGGTAGACTCACCCATCCCCTAAGCCATTCCAAGTAGCAGGTACAACTGGCATTTACCTTATCTTAATTGGGTGCAACCAATAGACCAATGGGTAGACCAATGGTTAGTGTTTTACACCCCAACCCCTGGCCCAATTAGCCATCTTGTGCTGTTCCCCGGGGTAAAAATTTCAATCAGCCACTTTTAGAGGGAGTTAGTTAGGCCTTGTGAAGGCCCTTTAAAACTCCATAAGGTGGTTCCATGGCCATAATCCCATATTGGTGATTCAATGGTAATCCAGGGTTAACAGTTTAGCTGTGCACCCTAATGAAGTAGACACAAACATCTAGATGGCCAGGCCATATGCACTGCAAGTTTGTATGGTGCTTGCATTGTCCTTTTGAACTCATGCCTGGAGGGTTTATTCAAAATGCAGTGGTAAGAAGGGAGCGGCAGCTTTCACCTGTCCCCTGCACACATGCTTGAGCAGCTCTAACCTGTTGCTTATGATTATTTATTAGCCATTTTCTCATGAACAACGGTACAGTTTGGTAGAAACATTCCAAAGATCACAATTAGACTTGCCATTGCAGGATCTACTAAACCAAACTACTTTAAAACAAGCATTAGGAATGCATTAGGGCTCGGGTTTGTTTTAAGTTAGAGATAATGGCATTGTAAATGGCAATGTGTTTTAGGCACTCTGCACTACCACTCTGCACTCTGCACTACCAATCTGCACTCTGCACTCTCAATCTGCACTCTGCACTCTCAATCTGCACTCTGCACTACCAATCTGCACTCTGCACTACCAATCTGCACTCTGCACTACCACTCTGCACTCTGCACTACCACTCGGCACTCTGCACTACCACTCTGCACTCTGCACTACCAATCTGCACTCTGCACTCTCAATCTGCACTCTGCACTACCAATCTGCACTCTGCACTCTCAATCTGCACTCTGCACTCTCAATCTGCACTCTGCACTACCAATCTGCACTCTGCACTACCAATCTGCACTCTGCATTACCACTCTGCACTCTGCACTACCACGCTGCACTCTGCACTACCACTCTGCACTACCACTCTGCACTCTGCACTACCACTCTGCACTCTGCACTACCACTCTGCACTACCACTCTGCACTCTGCACTACCAATCTGCACTCTGCACTCTCAATCTGCACTCTGCACTCTCAATCTGCACTCTGCACTACCAATCTGCACTCTGCACTACCACTCTGCACTCTGCACTACCACTCTGCACTCTGCACTACCACTCTGCACTCTGCATTACCACTCTGCACTCTGCACTACCACTCTGCACTCTGCACTACCACTCTGCACTCTGCACTACCACTCTGCACTCTGCACTACCACTCTGCACTACCACTCTGCACTCTGCACTACCACTCTGCACTACCACTCTGCACTCTGCACTACCACTCATGCACTCTGCACTACCACTCTGCACTATTTATTTATTTTATTTAATCAATTTATAGGGCGCAACAGCTACCCAAGAAGGGTTTCCCGGCGCCTAGACACAGCTAGAAATGAGGACAGAAAGGAGGTAACTGTTTGAGGTGGTTATTGTTCGTACAGCCAGGTCTTTACAAGCTTTCTGAATCTACAGTAGTTTTCTTCCTTCCGGATGCCTGGGGGAAGCGTGTTCCACATGGAGGGTCCAAGATAGGCAAAAGATCTGCCCCCTGATTTTGCACGTTTAAACCTTGGTATACAGAAGCAAGCTGCTGTCTGAGACCGGAGGTTTCTCTTTGGCGTGTAGAGGCAGGCAAGGGATTGGAGGTATTTTGGTGCTACTCCTGTTTTTATTTTGAACATATAGTTCAAGGCCTTGAAACGAACTCTGCTCTCTATCCTGAGCCAATGAAGATCCCGACGATGGTTCGAGACTCCAGCGTTCTTAGGAATCTTACATAGGAGTCTGACCGCAGCGTTTTGCGCTACTTGCAGTCGTCCAATGACAGATTTATTTGCGCCCAAATATAGGATGTTGCCGTAGTCAAGCCTTGATGTAATAAGGGCATTGACTACGGTCTTTTGTTTTGACATAGGCAACATCCACAGGATTTTCCTCAACCATTTGGCTATGGTGAGACACAAGCCAGTAACTTTACTGGCCTGCTTGTCCATGGATAAGGCATTGTCCAGTACAAAGCCCAGATTTCGAGCATGGGACACCGGGGTAGGAAAGATGCCCATCTGGTCTGGCCAATGCGCGGGGTTCCAAAGAGCTTTGTCTTTTCCCAAAATCAGTATTTCCGTCTTGTCGCCGTTCAGTTTTAACTGGTTTGCTGTCATCCAGTTCAGTATTTTTAATAGTCCTTCCTTGAGTAACGACGGGGAAAGGGGACAAGAATCAGACAGGGAAAAAATGATTTGGGTGTCATCGGCATAGTTCATAAGCGTTAGACCTAGCTTTTCAACAAGTTCTACCAGCGGTTTGAGATAGATATTAAAAAACAGAGGGCTCAGGATGGACCCCTGCGGCACTCCATGAGCTACAGGTAGGGTGTCTGATACGGCCTGTGCAGATGCGATCTGAAAGGTTCTGTTTGCCAGGAAGGATTTGATCCAATCCAGAGCCTTTCCTCTTACGCCATTAGTGAATAGCTCTCTAATAAGCGTTTCATGAGAGATGGTGTCGAACGCCGCACTTAGGTCCAATAACACAAGTGCTACCGTCTGGCCTTGGTCAAGAAGTTTTCTGATATGTTCAGTGACACCTAACAGGGCGGTCTCCGTCGAGAATCCAGCCCTGAAGCCAGATTGCGAAGGATGGAGTAATGAGTTTTCTTCTGCAAAAGTGGCTAACGTGGAGTGAACGTGTCTCTCGAGGCACTTTGAAAAAGCAGGAAGTAGAGATATAGGCCTATAATTGGCCAGTATTTCTGGGTTAGCATTTGGCTTTTTCAAGAGGGGTGTCACCATGGCATGCTTCCATAAGGCCGGGACAGTGGTCTGGTCGAGGGACGAATTTAAGAGATTAGCTATGACGTTCAAGGACTGGTCATCCAGTTTTTTTATAATTTTAATAGGGATGGGGTCCCTAGGGGAGCCGGATTTAACAGTTTTTAGGATTCCTTTGAGATTCTCTAATGAAAGAGTTGGCCAGGATTCCAGTAAGCTTTCGCCCAAAGCAGTGGGTTGAGGCTGATTAGGGTCAGATGGAGGGGGTGGGTCAGAGACAGAAATTTTAGTCTTGATGTCTGAGATAATTTTGTCAATTTTCTCCGTAAAGAAACAAGCTAACGCCTGACATTGTTGAGCGCTTAAGGGGGGTGCAGCAGCTGTGGTATGTGCGCCCGCCAGTTCCTTAACTTTGGAAAAAAGAGTTTTAGGCATGTTAGTTGCTTCAATAATTGTTTTTGAGACGAAGGCAGCTCTTGCCTTTGTACAAGCCGCATGATAGTGATTTCTGGCTTCATGATAGCATTTTTTGGCATTGAGGTCGTATTTTTTACGCCATTTACGTTCTAGTACTTTGCATTTTGATTTTTCGGTTTTAAGGCTGTCGTTAAACCATGGGGCCGGGGGACGATGCCTACTCCCTTTGGTGTGAGTAGAAGGCAGACAGCTATTTGCTGCATTTGTTAGCCAATTTTGTGTCTCAATTGCTACGTGGTCCATGTTGGAATTTGGGCTAGGAGGGTTTTGTTTGAGTGCTGCATTCAAAGCATCGATGTCGACTGACTTCCAGTTCCTTTTATCAGTGGCATCAGTGCTTTGTTTCACACTAGGGGAGGGTGGGAAGGAAATGCTAAAGCTGATGAGATGATGGTCGGACCAACCAGAAGGTACGGTGGCGATGTAGGTGAGTTCCCTGACGTTAGATATTATGGGGTCCAACAAATGGCCAGCTATATGAGTAGGGCTAGAGTTGATAATAGGTAGATTCAGTGCAGCTAGATCTTCCAGCAGATTATAACATGAGGGGATGGTGGGATCTTCAAGGTGTAGATTTAGATCACCCAACAGGGAGAAATTGCTAGATGACATATAGTAGGGAGTAATAAGATTTGCAAAGTTTGATACCCATTGAGAGGGGTTACCTGGTGGTCGATAAATCAGAAGGCCTGACATTGTAAAATTGGGGTTCAAAGTGATTTTAAAAAGACCCGCTTCACAATCTGGAATTTGTACAGGTTCCAAAGTACATTTGAACTCTCTGTTGAAAATGATAGCTATCCCGCCCCCTACCTGTTTTTCCCTATCCATTCTGGCAATGGCGTAGTTGTCAGGGAGAGCAATAGCAACATCTGGGCCGGCGCTGTCATGTAGCCATGTCTCGGTTAAGAAGACTGCGCTAGGACATTCTTCGGTGAGGAGATTAAAAATGTCATGCTTATGCTTGGGCAGTGATCTACAGTTTGTACTGTAAAATACGTATGTTGGCTGTACATTTTTTCTTAATATTTTACATTTCCTATGTCTCCTAGGTGGGTCGGGGTAGGGTTGATATACGGTGATAGATAGTTTACACTCAGAGCAAACATGAGTTCCGACTTTGTGGAGGTTGGACAGAGAGCAATTCGGCTTAGAGGTAGGGCGCAGCGCTCTCAAAGCGGAAGAAGTTCTTACCAATCTGGGAGGAGCAGTGGGAGTGAGAGCCTCGGCCTCGTGCCCCGTCCTGGCACGGACGGGCACAGACGGGCTAGTCTTTGGCGTGTCTTCGGCGTGCTGAAGGTGTGCCCGCTGCGCTCGACCGCTGCGCTGTCGGGTAGTGAGCATAGTAAGGGAGAAGAGAGGAGTGGGCGTGGCTACGAGGGTGGGCATGGCCCCGAGTCACGTGGTGCAGCGACGCTGAGTGAGGGATTGAGGTCTTCCCCTTTAGGCGCTGTTTAGTGCGTTCTAGGTGGTGATCAGATCGAGCATAAAAACATGGAAGACAGTGCAATTTAAAATAAACGCTAGTTCAGTAGCAGCCCAGACACCCCGGCTTTCCGCCTCAGGGTACTTAGCTGGTCAACACCGGCTTAGTGCGAGCACGGCGAATTTATACTTCCTGGTGTGGGCGTGGCTACGAGGGTGGGCGTGGCCCCGAGTCACGTGGTGCAGCGACGCTGAGTGAGGGATTGAGGTCTTCCCCTTCAGGCGCTGTTTAGTGCGTTCTAGGTGGTGATCAGATCGAGCATAAAAACATGGAAGACAGTGCAATTTAAAATAAACGCTAGTTCAGTAGCAGCCCAGACACCCCGGCTTTCCGCCTCAGGGTACTTAGCTGGTCAACACCGGCTTAGTGCGAGCACGGCGAATTTATACTTCCTGGTGTGGGCGTGGCTACGAGGGTGGGCGTGGCCCCGAGTCACGTGGTGCAGCGACGCTGAGTGAGGGATTGAGGTCTTCCCCTTCAGGCGCTGTTTAGTGCGTTCTAGGTGGTGATCAGATCGAGCATAAAAACATGGAAGACAGTGCAATTTAAAATAAACGCTAGTTCAGTAGCAGCCCAGACACCCCGGCTTTCCGCCTCAGGGTACTCTGCTCTCTGCACTACCAATCTGCACTCTGCACTACCAATCTGCACTCTGCACTACCACTCGCACTCTCAATCTGCACTCTGCACTCTGCACTCTCGCTCTGCACTACCACTCTGCGCTCTGCACTACCACTCTGCGCTCTGCACTACCACTCTGCGCTCTGCGCTCTGCACTACCACTCTGCGCTCTGCACTACCACTCTGCGCTCTGCACTACCACTCTGCGCTCTGCACTACCACTCTGCGCTCTGCACTACCAATCTGCACTCTGCACTACCAATCTGCACTCTGCACTACCAATCTGCACTCTGCACTACCAATCTGCACTCTGCACTACCACTCTGCACTCTGCACTACCACTCTGCACTCTGCACTACCACTCTGCACTCTGCACTACCACTCTGCACTACCACTCTGCACTATCACTCTGCACTACCACTCTGCACTACCACTCTGCACTCTGCACTACCACTCTCCACTCTGCACTCTCAAACTGCACTCTGCACTACCACTCTGCACTACCAATCTGCACTCTGCACTACCACTCTGCACTCTGCACTACCACTCTGCACTCTGCACTCTCAATCTGCACTCTGCACTACCACTCTGCACTACCAATCTGCACTCTGCACTACCACTCTGCACTACCAATCTGCACTCTGCACTACCAATCTGCACTCTGCACTACCAATCTGCACTCTGCACTACCACTCGCACTCTCAATCTGCACTCTGCACTCTGCACTACCACTCTGCACTCTGCGCTACCACTCTGCACTCTGCACTACCACTCTGCACTCTGCACTACCACTCTGCACTCTCAATCTGTACTCTGCACTACCACTCTGCACTACCACTCTGCACTACCACTCTCCACTACCACTCTGCACTACCACTCTGCACTACCACTCTGCACTACCACTCTGCACTATCACTCTGCACTACCACTCTGCACTCTGCACTACCACTCTGCACTCTGCACTACCACTCTGCACTCTGCACTACCACTCTGCACTACCACTCTGCACTACCACTCTGCACTCTGCACTACCACTCTGCACTCTGCACTACCACTCTGCACTCTGCACTACCACTCTGTACTCTGCACTACCACTCTGCACTACCACTCTGCACTCTGCACTACCACTCTGCACTCTGCACTACCACTCTGCACTACCACTCTGCACTACCACTCTGCACTTTGCACTACCACTCTGCACTACCAATCTGCACTCTGCACTACCAATCTGCACTCAGCACTACCACTCTCACTCTGCACTCTGCACTACCACTCTGCACTACCACTCTGCACTCTGCACTACCACTCTGCACTACCACTCTGCACTCTGCACTACCACTCTGCACTACCACTCTGCACTCTGCACTACCACTCTGCACTCTGCACTACCACTCTGCACTCTGCACTACCACTCTGCACTCTGCACTACCACTCTGCACTACCACTCTGCACTACCACTCTGCACTACCACTCTGCACTCTGCACTACCACTCTGCACTCTGCACTACCACTCTGCACTCTGCACTACCACTCTGCACTACCACTCTGCACTCAGCACTACCACTCTGCACTCTGCACTACCACTCTGCACTACCACTCTGCACTCTGCACTACCACTCTGCACTACCACTCTGCACTACCACTCTGCACTCTGCACTACCACTCTGCACTACCACTCTGCACTACCACTCTGCACTACCACTCTGCACTCTGCACTACCACTCTGCACTACCACTCTGCACTACCACTCTGCACTACCACTCTGCACTCTGTACTACCACTCTGCACTCTGCACTACCACTCTGCACTCTGCACTACCACTCTGCACTCTGCACTACCACTCTGCACTACCACTCTGCACTCTGCACTACCACTCTGCACTCTGTACTACCACTCTGCACTCTGCACTACCACTCTTTACTCTGCACTACCACTCGCACGCTCCTGCACTACCACTCTGCACTCTGCACTACCACTCTGCACTCTGCACTCTCAAACTGCCCTCTGCACTACCACTCTGCACTACCACTCTGCACTACCACTCTGCACTACCACTCTGCACTCTGCACTACCACTCTGCACTGTGCACTACCACTCTGCACTACCACTCGGCACTACCACTCTGCACTACCACTCTGCACTACCACTCTGCACTACCACTCTGCACTCTGCAATACCACTCTGCACTCTGCACTACCAATCTGCACTCTGTACTACCAATCTGCACTCTGCACTACCAAACTGCACTCTGCACTCTCACTCTGCACTCTGCACTACCACTCTGCACTACCACTCGCACTCTCACTCTGCACTACCACTCTGCACTACCACTCTGCACTCTGCACTACCACTCTGCACTCTGCACTACCACTCTGCACTACCAATCTGCACTACCAATCTGCACTCTGCACTCTCAATCTGCACTACCACTACCACTCGCACTCTCAAACTGCACTCTCACTCTGCACTACCACTCTGCACTCTGCACTACCACTCTGCACTCTGCACTACCACTCTGCACTCTGCACTACCACTCTGCACTCTGCACTACCACTCTGCACTACCACTCTGAACTCTGCACTACCACTCTGCACTCTGCACTACCACTCTGCACTACCACTCTGCACTACCAAACTGCACTACCACTCTGCACTCTGCACTACTACTCTGCACTACCACTCTGCACTACCGCTCTGCACTACCACTCTGCACTCTGCACTACCACTCTGCACTCTGCACTACCAAACAGCACTACCACTCTGCACTACCACTCTGCACTACCACTCTGCACTCTGCACTACCACTCTGCACTCTGCACTACCAATCTGCACTCGCCACCAGACACGGCGGACTCGTGGAAAATTAATGAAGTGACCTAGAGGGTGAGGATGGGATACTCCGCTACCATCGAGTTCGTAGAAGAACAAGATTACATACGAAAAACAAGCAGCACAGAAAGCATCACTTTCGCGATCGCAATTGTTTAAACAAGCAGCACAGAAAGCATCACTTTTGCGATCGCAATTGTTTAAACAAGCAGCACAGAAAGAGATCACTTTCGCGATCGCAATTGTTTAAAAAAACCAGATCTGATGCATGTGATTCTCTACATTGCTGGCCGGCTGTTCATGCGCGCACACAGAGCTGAAAGGAAAAAAAACACAGCAGTGCACACGCTCCCAGCACCATCTGCCTTCAATTACCGGCACCTCGGACAGCTGGTAATTGAGGATTTATGTATTCTTCTGCGGTGTCCGAACACTTTATGCAGGAAGTGGACATTGACAAATTCCTAAGTCCTATGGCGTGCTGCCTTACTTAAACACAGCCTTGCCTGGACCAATTACCATGCACATGGCAAAATACCACACGCAAAAACCGCGCGCTTTCTGGAATGTGGCAGCCCGGACCCCTTTCAGAATTCTTTTTTTTTTCTAATACATAAGAGCTCAGAAGCCCCGCCCCACTTCGTGGTGACGTAGGCCCGAGCCCTAAAAAGGTATCTGTGTTAAAGGGCCACATTTTGAGTGGGCAGGCACTCTACTCAGTCTCAGAAAACACATGTCCTCTTCAGTGCTTGAAGTTTGGGTGCCACGAGTAGTTCTTGATACACTCATATCAAGATTCAAGATCTGTAGGATACTTAAATGTTATGTTATTCACATTTATATAATGCCAATGATCATTTCCATGACATCATAGCACTTTTTGGAACGTTGTGCCCTTTTTTTTATAGAACTGGGAACACCAACATCGATTGTGTCTGATGTTAGTTGTTATTTGGTTGTGTGTGGTATTGGTGAATATGTTCAATGTGTAGTTTAGAACTTGTTTGTGAAGATTAGAGTGAAGGTAAATTGCATTTGAGATCATAAAGCACTGCATTCCACTGGGGCAGGTTATTTCAGGAAAAGGATTAAAGAGTATGCCCCCTCGAGAAATCTCCGACCTATCACCGGTTCGGCTGGCCAGAATTCCGAAGATCTGTCGAGTGAGAAATGGAGGCAGGATTTTCTCCTATCATGGGCTAGTAGCCTGGAATAAACTTCCTTTGGAGTTAAGCACAACAACTGGGACATCGGTTTTTAAGAAACAGTGTACAACCTAGCTGTTTCAACAAGAGTAAGACTACTGACTGCTTGCAGGTAACCTTGAGAAGCCAGTGCCGGGACACTCTGTGGAGAATCTGTGCGCCTTTATAAATCTTATTTCATCCTCTTATTTAAATAGAGTCACTGAGTAGCTGGCTGAGGACACCACATGCTGTGGTCTTCTGGAGTGTGTGGAGTAGATAGATAGATAGATAGATAGATAGATAGATAGATAGATAGGTAGGTAGGTAGGTAGGTAGATAGATAGATAGATAGATAGATAGATAGATAGATAGATAGATAGATAGATAGATAGATAGATAGATAGATAGATAGATAGATAGATAGATAGATAGATAGATAGATAGATAGATAGATAGGTAGGTAGGTAGGTAGGTAGGTAGGTAGGTAGGTAGGTAGGTAGATAGATAGATAGATAGATAGATAGATAGATAGATAGATAGATAGATAGATAGATAGATAGATAGATAGATAGATAGATAGATAGATAGATAGATAGATAGATAGATAGATAGATAGATAGATGAAAAAAAGATGGATTTAGGCCAGGATCTCTGTACTGGGGTGAATGTATGACATTGTTCTGCATTCTGGCCATCAATTGTTGTTTTGCATTTGTCACCCCGAGTGGGATGGGTATGCTCAGACGTGAGTCTCATGCTCTCCACACCACTGGAGTCAAGCTATCCTGGCTGAAGACGGCTGATAGCCAGAAACCAGTCCTAGGATGCTTGATTCCGGTCCAGGAAAGACATGGCTTGGCAGTTCGGGTTGGACTGTTCCCATGAGGCACAGGGTCAAGGCTGATTTGCATATGGCCATGTCTGAACTGGGGTCGTGTGGAGTGCAAAACAAAAAAAGATGGATTTAGGCCCAGATCTCTGTACTGGGGTGAATGTATGACATTGTTCTGCATTCTGTCCATCAATTGTTGTTTTGCATGGAGGTCTTGGATGCCAGCAGCCCCCAGTGCAGAGAGGATCTTGCTTATATCCAGGCAGTGGCTCTAGTTGGCTGAAAGACAGCTGGTCACGGAAATCCAAAGGGGACACTTTGAGGGATTGTACAGAGCTGCTGTTATCTCCTTGACACCCTTGTGACATTAACCTATTAAGCAACTGACATAAGTACAAAAGGCCCAGCCTCGGAGATCGAGCGAGGGAATCACTAGACCCACACCACCGAGGTCATGGAGCACTATATTTTTGTGTTATATAATGAAGCCCTTGGGGTCCCTACATGTTCACATCTGGCCCTCAGCCAAACCGGGTGAGTCACTCCCATAAAGATTGGGATCTAAAATCTTGACTCCTGTCTTTGCAAAGTCCTACAAACCCTCAAAGGTTCTACCTCCACAGCACACAGATTCCCAACAATAGAAGGGGAAACATCCTTCACCCCGCATGCGTTACTCCGCATGCCATTACCCCGAATTTTTACACCGAAAAATCTTTTACAATGCAGGATTTACACCGCAAACTATTACAACGCATTCCCCAAAGTAACGCCCCCGTGAAGTTAGAATAGTAAATTGCGTTGTAATCAGGAATGCTGTGTAATGGATTGTGTTGTAAAGCCCTGCATTGTAAAAGATTTTGTGGTGTAAAAACTGCGGGGTAATGGCACACGGAGTAAAAGTGTGCGGGGTAAGGTGTCCTATTTCAATAGAAGTCATTCAATGGCTGTGCTATTTCTATATCCCCTTACAAGATAAAGGCCAGAAAAGTATTCATAGAACTCCCCATGCACGGCTCACAAATCACAAAATATCACCATGTCTAGCAGCACAATCCCTCCCATCCATCCCCTGGCCATTTATCAAACCAAAAACAACATATAGCATCTGGCCTCTGATACTGTCACGGAGCCATAGATCAATTTGGCCTCCACTTCCTCCAAAACCACTGACCCACCAGCATTCCATGTTGAGACCCAATCAGATCAAATACCCCACCAAAGGCTCAGAACCCCAGGTGTCCAGCCCTCTTCCTAATTCTACCCTCCTCCATGGTACCTGAGCACCTGGAGTCAAAACTGATCACAGAATTCACCTGACCAAATAAAGCCTAGAGTTGACAAAGGGTTTCACAGGCTGTGTGTAGTAAGTTTTACCTCTGGTGACCCCAAATTGATGTCCATGGGTGCTATGTGTCTTTTGATCAACACATGCTTTCTTGATGCTCTTGTGAATCCAGCTGCTGTAACTCTGCTTTCTTGCTGCAGCTACTCTGCAGTAAAAGTTTTCAAATGGCAGCAAAGCTTAATTGTCTTTGCTGTTCCACTTTTATGCCCTATCCTCATCACATGTTTTGCGGAAATATTTACATTTTGCAAACAACCACCTAATTTTATTAAGCTTTGCATTTATAGTGAGTTGACTCATACTATTTGATCCCTGAGATCAGAGCCATTTTAAAGCATGGACAATGTTGAAAATTTCCTAGGGCTTCCATTTTCCATAGGGCTCAGTGGTGAAGTGATCGGTGTCTCTCTCACCTCAATCTCTTTCTCTCATCCTTAATCCCTCTCACTGGCTACATTTGTCTCTCTCCTTTGCTCTGCCTATCCCTATATTTCCACACTCTATCTTTTTATTTACTTCATCTATCTCTTGCTCCATCATCTCTAAGATTACGCAACCTTGCCCTGTTTACCTTTCTCGACTTCTCGGTCTCCCACCCTCTAAGTTACTATTCATCTCACCTCCATAATCATTATGTCTTTCGCTCCATCTCTGCACCATCTTTTTACTTCACCTTTGTTCTACTTTACTCCTTTCTCTACCTTTCTATTGGGTAATACATCATCTGCCTACCTTACCAAAAGTTTAATCCGTGGGTCTATTGCAACCTCTCTTCTCTATCTTCCCCTCTCCAACTACAGCTATGTCAACTCTTTGTACTTCCCTCTAGCTGTACGCTCTGCCTCGTATATCTTTGTCTCATGTCTCTCCCCTGGCTTAACGTCAGCTCTTCTACTTCACCCCAATTTCTTTATCTCGCTCTCTTCCTATTGCACATCCCTATGCACCTAACCCCGCTCTCTTCTTCTGAATCCTCTCTCCCTTGCCTCTTTCATCCTTACCTCTCCCTCAAATAGACCTCTTTGTACCTCACTGTCACATGACCTCTACCACTTTCTGAATTCTCTACCCTCCCTCCACAGAAACTTTCTGTCATCTTTCTTTCTGAACCCTCCTGTTCTGTTTCCTTCTCTTTCTATATTTATTTTCTATCTCACATCTCTCTCAACTTCATCTTACTCTTTAACTCACCTCTATATATCTGTGTTAGTCTATCTCTCCCTCGCTACTTCCCACTTAATTTACTAATGCATCTCTTTCCAGCCCACCCTCCCTCTTAATACTGAGCCTCTTAATTTACTTCCCAATTTATGTGCTACCTCACCTCTCCACCTCCCCACTCGTTCTACCTTTGTTCCTTTTACTCCCCTATCTAACTCAACCCTTTCTTGCTACCTCTATTTCTCTACTCGTGCCTTTGTTTATCTGTAATGTACTTCCCGCTCTTTCTCGGCTCTCTCTGTAACCCCTTCTCTATTTCAACTAATCTTTTTTACCCCACCATTCGATAATCTTCTATACCTCACTTCTCTGTATTTACTTTCTATCTCAAATATGCCTCTACCTTACCTTCCCTCATTACCTCAGTATCAACTTCACCTTCATATTTTAAAAAAATCGCAGTTCTTAAAATCGTAAATAAAATTGATTGACAGGTGATGGCTCCAGGAGGCGAGTCTTCTTCTGACGCTAGTGATGTCCAGCCAGCTGGTGTTAAAAAAAACCTCAGTGTAAAATTAAGTCTAGCTTTTTCCGTCATGGTATTAGACAAAGCCCTACCTAACTCAACCACCAGCATAAGTAACACTACTGCTCCCTGTGTACTTTCTGCTGCGGGGTTCAAATCCGGCCACCACTTCCCCCACCTAGTCAAAGAGTACAGGTGTGATTGGGTTGCAGGATAAAAGTACATGAATGTTGAAGGGGAAAAATCCAATAATCATGGTAAAGAAGTCAGGCAATCTTGCTCCTCATGGAACAATTGGTCCACTTATTAGGAAAATATATTATATAAGCAAGAGGGCAAATGTTAAAAGTGAGTTGAATACATTGAAAGTGAGAACGAGCATGGCTGACCCACTGATGCCAGAAAGTGCCTTCGATTCTGATGCTGTTCTCTCTGGTGGGGCTGTGGTAGCCTCCCAAAATGGTGTTCAACCAAAATATTGAGGGACAGAGATGTGTCACTTTCCCTGCGCCCCCATGCAAAACCCTTGCGTCATTATGGATGCACCGTATTTACAATACGGCGCACCATGGCGCAAGGATTGACAGTTGCGTCAGAATTTCTGATGCATCTGTTGACGGAAAAGTCACGCATTGCTGGAGTCGTGTCGCAATCACGACGTAACTCCAGCAATGAGTTTTGCGGCCTATTCCCAATACACTGCATCACTCCTTACGCCTGCTTTAAGCAGGCGTAAGGTTTTGATGCAGTGGCGTCCTAAAAGTCACGCAGTAAAATCTTGTAGATTTCAATGCGTCACTTTTACGAGGCTTTCCTGCCTGGGAACGCCAACCCTACATACATTATACCTGACGCAGGTATAATGTCACGCAGGGCTTTACAACGTGACGCATCTCCCTAGATGCATCACGTTGTAAATGGGCTGCAACTTTTATGCCGACGATGCGTCACAAAAGTGACGCAACAACGGCGCAAAAGTGACCAAAGGGGCTTGTAAATCTGCCCCAGAGTTTTTAATATCCATCCACAGTCACATGGACTCCACAACATCGATAAACCACTCATTCAGGTAAATAGATGTGGAGTTAGAATAGTAAATTTACCCCTGTATGCTTACATGACGAAATGTTAGTAGTGTATGCCCTGGAGTCGATATAGGAGACAACTCGATGTTATTGTCTTGGATATTTTGACCTTCTATCATGAATATCGCCTTGTAGAAGTTCTGCGTGGCTGCAGGTGCAATGACAGAGCCAGAGTAATGCAAACTTTCTCACTGTAACTTACTTTGCGGGAAAGGCAATTAGTGCCAAGAAGGCCTTGCACATGAGAGGTACAAATGGCACTTTTCCAATTCCTTGCCTCTAACGAGCATTCCGTCAGGTGGCTGCCATCTCGAAGCGAAGCGAGTTTATTCCGGGACAGGACAGTGTGTACAACGAGAGAGAGAGAGAAGTAAAGCAGGGAGAAGCTGTCAACGATGATAAAATGCGCCCCTGCCGATGTCTTCAGCAGCTCGTGTGAGAGAGCCGCCCCAGAGGCGGGAATCTAGGACAGCGCGAGATCTGACCGGCAGGCCGCGAGCTGCCGAGATCTGAGCAGGGCGCTGCGGGGTACGGCGCGTCCCAGGTCAGGCCCAGGTACAGCGCGTGCCCGCGGCCAGGCGCTTCAAGGCGTCCCTCCGCTGTGCCTTACGTAACGTGCCCACGCCAGGCCCCAATTAGAAGTGATGGAGTGAAATAGGTCAGGCTTTCCAAGGTCAACACTCGAGGCGGCATGAGCTGCACAGAGAGGAAAAGTTATTTCCACTTCCAACAGGGATGTGATCACATATTAATAATGCTGCGAGTCACTTTCACCACAGTATTACCTGTAATTATGGCAAAAATGGTTCTGCTGATAATAATTCTAATTGCAATAAAAATAATACTAATAATAGTAAAAATAATGCTAGTACTACCTACCATACTACTAGTATTAAAGTTAATAATGGTGATGATAATAATAATAGCAACAATAATACTACTATTACCTCCAATATTACTGCTATTACAACTAAAATAATAATAATATAAATAGTGATAAAACACATAATTAAAACAATAGCAGGAATTGTTTTCGTCCAATATAACGACAACAACAAATCCAACAACAACATTAGTAGTAATAATAATAATAATAACATATTAAATAACAAAAATGTGCATATACAATAATTACAACAATAACAGCAATAGTTTTCGACCAATATAACATAATTGTAAGCAACAACCTAGGCAGTTTATTGGCTCAAAACATCTAACGGCTCATCACAGCAACATTATTGTGCAAAATGAGCTGTATAAAACATGTAGGGCCCGATTCACAGAACTAACTTAAGACAAAATCCTAAACTTACTACTTTTGGTATTCACAGAAGTTAGGATTTTGTCTTAAGTTTGTCTTAAGACCGACTTAAGTTAGGATTTTGTCTTAAGTTTGTCTTAAGTCTGTCTTAAGTTTGTCTTAAGACAAACTTAAGACAAAATCCTAACTTCTGTGAATACCAAAAGTAGTAAGTTTAGGATTTTGTCTTAAGTTAGTTCTGTGAATCAGGCCCGTATACATTTTCTTTAAATTATTGTTAAAAAATAATAAACGGCACATTATATATACAAAGGGCCCGATTCACAGAACTAACTTAAGACAAAATCCGAAACTTACTACCATTTTGCTATTCACAGAAGGCACTTACTCATTTTGGTATTCACAGAAGGCACTTACTCATTTCGATATTCACAGAAGTTAGGAGTCCTAACTTTAGGATTCTTAAATGGCTTCTGTGAATACCGAAAGTCTTAAAATTAGGATTTTTCTCAATTTAGTAGTAGTAAAGTTAGGAGTCCCAACTTTAAGACTCCTAAATGCCTTCTGTGAATACCGAAAGTCTTAAAATTAAGATTTTTCTCAGTTTAGTAGTAGTAAAGTTGAGAAATATCCATATTTTAAGACTTTTGGTATTCACAGAAGGCATTTAGGAGTCCTAAAGTTAGGAGTCCTAAATGTACTACTACTAAATTGAGAAAAATCCTAACTTTAAGACTTTCGGTATTCACAGAACACGTTTAGGAGTCCTAACGTTAGGACTATGTGGAAAGGTCAGCCCATATCGCACCTGATGCCCAGGCTGCTGGTGCAGGGCGACTCTTAGTTCCCATCTTGAATAATAACCAAATAAAGAGACGGGCGCTGAAGGCAGGAAGACAAGAACAGAGTTTTTTATTTCTCATGAGGAGAGCATGTCATTTCGGACACTCTCATGGTGTCTTCAGGAGGTGCTCTAACAAGTTTCTCTGAGGCTTCGTCTTTTATACACAGGTTTGTGGCACACAGGCATCCTTTATTACAATCAAGACATTGTGAAGTACGAAGATATTCCAACACGTGGCTACAGTAGGGGCCCTTATCCTCCATACAATAGGAGGGGGCTGTCACGCAGCTGAGTGTTCTGCTGATTCCTTTGGAATGTGTGCTCCTGATCGAATCTCGGGGGGTGGGGAGGTCATGATCAATAGTGGCTCTTTTTAAGAGAGGCGAGTGCATACAGTAGTGGGCAATAAACTGTATCCTCAGGCTAAGGGGTGACCAGCGGTCCATATAGACAATTAGGTTCGGAGGAAGAGGTCATCAAAGGCGGGGTATTCATGGAGGGAAAGGAGGTGTTGGTCAGGCGCGGGGTGCAATTCTCAGAGACAGAGTCATGCGGGAGGGGGAGGGCTCATGACTTGTGCATGTGAGAGCGGGGGCAGTCAGGGTGCATGGGGGAAGCTTGCAGGGTCAGGGAAGGGCGCTGGTGATCGATCGCAAACAGAGAGACCACGATACCTAAAATGGCTGTTGTATATATGTGTGCATGGGTCTATGCTGGCGGGGTAACACAGTCAGTGTTTTGCAAGGTCCATTCTGCTTACGACAAGAGGTACAGTGAACACAAATGAACGCCGCTTATGTACACATACATTGCCATTTTCAACAGTCGCCGCTTTTTTACATAAGCAAGTTCAATTTCTACCTAGTCGATGCTACAGGCAGAATGCAATACATGTTAATTTACATTTGTTGGGTTCTTCATACAAGCCTAGAGATCGGCATAATATTTAGTCGGTGTAGAATCAAGTTCAGACTTTTTCTCCGGTGACATTAATCAAGAGTAATCTGATACCTTCGGGCCTTATCAGTGCTTTGGAAAGCTAGATACATGGGTGACCGATGAAACATTTGTGAAAGCAAAAAAATTGAGGGAGGAATGCAATTTTGATGTAAACAACTAGTCAAGGGGTGGGTAGAAAGTTCTGGAAAAAGGCGGGGAGGGTCTTTGTCGCAATGTCTTTTAACAGAGTCCGTCTTCTTTTGTTGGCGCTGCTGAGCACCGGCGGTGGAGCTATAGGTCCAGCTCGGAATCATCCTTGCGCGTTGCAGGGTGCGATCAGTCCTCTGCTGTTAGATCACAGTCCTGTTTCCTAACTTATTTTCTTAGGGGTGCCTTATGCTGGGCACCTGCGTGTCTTTCTTTTTTTCGTGGCAAAACCTAATTCTATAGTCAAAGTTTGTGCGAAAGGGTGAGTTTGTTGAATAATCGAGGGAAGAGAGGGCGGAGTGGGATCAGATCTTTGAGCACATCAAGGGACCAAAAGGAGCAAAGGATAACGAGCAGGCAGACCCATCGGTCGGGCTCAAAAATGACGGGGACTTCAGGCACGAGTGGGGCAGCAAATCGAGAGCTTCAAGGCAGCCCTTTATTCCTTAATCTGCCGAGTTTGAGAGTGATGCCTCGTCCCGCGTCTTGTTGCTCGGTGGCTCCACCTTTGGTCGCGGTCACACGTGCTTCATGATCTGTGGCCAGGCCGTGCGTCACGTCCAGCTCCTCTCCTCCGGTGATTGTATCTTTGAATGAGTACAGAAAAACAAGTTTTAGAAAAACTGGTAGGAGAAGACATTTATACATTTCAATTCCGTCCCCAATCCTATGTAGGTGGGGAAAAAGTTCATCGGTCATAGTCAGAAGTCGTCACGTATGGAGTCTGTAGGAGTGCATTGCCATGGAATTCATAACCCTGTTCGGCGCTCATTCGTGACGTACGTGGAGAGAAATTTGGACCTTTATACACAGTGTATTATAAAAAACTCAAAATCGAGTCCTTATGTAGAGACTCGCCCTTCCCTTTAACCCAAGCATCGACAATCTTACATTTTCCTTCTGGGTCGGCTAACTCTTGTAAGCAGGGGCGTTATTGTCATGAAGAAGGGGGAGGGGGCAGATGTAAAACATGCTTTTCTTGGGGAGTGGCCGTTAGTCAAGGTCATCAATTTCGCTTTCGAGGGTAGATGACATGAAACTGGGGTTAATCGGGGGAAACGGGGACGCTTTGGACAAGGAGCTGGGGTCGATCGGGAGAAGTGGGGTACTCTGGGCATCCGCACTTAAGTGTAGAGGAGCGAAGTAATCTGTGAATCGGGAATTGCATTTTTAGCGAACCGAGAAACAGAAGGCCATTGACGTTATAGTCCCCCCATAAAAGGCCAGATTAGGGGACGTTAGTCATCTGACCCGTCCTTTCTTTCATGACCAACTCGGGTCCTATAGTTTTGCAGAAAGGAGAGGTAGTAATATGGCAAGTCACAGTCGTTTTAGTTCCTGTCAATTTCTCCAAACACCTTTGTGTTCGAGGAGACCCAATTAGGTGTTGTGCCCGGGGCACAACGTTACCATACAAGGAAGGAGGGAACAGGGGGGGGATTTTAGAGAATGAGAGAGAGAGAGAGAGAGAGAGAGAGAGAGAGAGAGAGAGAGAGAGAGAGATTGCACTCTAAATGGTCCATTCTGTACACGCATGACATGGAGCGAGAGAGAGAGAGAGAGAGAGAGAGAGAGAGAGACGTGTACAATAATGGGCCATTCAGCGCACACACAACACAGAACAACAGGGATTAAGTACTACGGAAACACAGGCAGAGGGATGACGTAGATCCATGCATCACGTATACACAAACTTAGACGGGGAAGACAGTACATGTATTATGTACAAAAATCCAAGACAAAACATAGAACAGTTATTGGCCAAAATGATCTTTTCCTGTATGCTGCGCATCCTTAGCATCCTAAGCTCTTTTTACCTTTTTCTTCTCTTTTAACCGTCGGCTGCCTTTACTGGTGGCTTTGATTGTACACACTTACGCCTTTGGCAATTGGTCATGAACTAACCTGATCGGGCTAATGCTCACGGTGGTATTTTCGAGTCATTTTAGTAAATGTGTTTCTAGGCTGAGACAACAGTTGGTGTCGATTGGAGAATAATGGGGCAGCTTTGAGTTACATGTCTATGAGGATGCGAAAAAGGAGGTAGTAGGTTTTTAAATATTGGCAATATTCCTAGTCCTCCCGGCGGAGGATACTTGTGTAAACCTTACCTCGGAATATTCCTTAAACTTTCCTTATTTAGATAAACTTAGGAATATATTCATTATTGTATGTCATTTTTGGTTGCATTATTTGGGGTACCAAGCGACGTCATATTTCGTAGTTCCCGCTTCAGGCTGTCCTCCCAGGCGCTAAGTTCAGGGAGAAAAATAGTCATGGTTTGCTTGTTGCGGTTAGGTACCATAATCAAACCCTTTTTCCCGTCTCTTCGTCCGCTAGATCACTGTTTTCATACATTAATCGATATTTCGATGTGACCTGCAGAGAGAGGGAAAAAGAAGGGTGGGGGGAACAGGGGCTACATTGATAGACACATTAGCGTGCATAAACCCAGAAAGGCTTTTACTTACTGCATACTCGGCCTATCTCCACGGGATACAGTCCCTGCCAATTGGGCGTTCAAGCCCAGGTGGACCGTTAGTGTGACTCTTCTTATACAGGTAGCATGTAAAGTATAGGCTAAATACCGGGATCTTTAGCGGTTGCTTTGGCTGCACAAAAATGTGCAAGGTACATACAACAAAAACCTGGACTATTCATATTTGCACTATTTCTGTGTACTATACGTTTTAACTCTTTAACTAATCGAGCTGAGCCATTTCACCTGTATTTTAGTTATATCGGAAATAGTGGTCATTCATTTGAAACTTATCAACTTACGCGTGACAACTACGTTTGCTTTTTCCAAAAATCTTTAATAAGAATGTCGGTGTACAAATACGGGCCTACAACCCCGTGGGCCGGCCACGGAGCAGGCTGGAACTGTAGATGTGGGGATACTTTATTAGCGGAAAACTTAATGGAGTCGGTGGTCGTTAATTTCATAAAAAGTGCGCCAAGTGCAATAAAAATCATATCGAATCTTTTAGTGTGAGCAAGTATCATAAGCATTGAAATTCGAACTTTCAATAATCATGATGCGCCAAAACTTAACAACAATTCATTGTCCGAATGTTCAATCGGTACCCATCTCATGTCAATTCATTGTCCTTCATTGTCCGAACATATAATCAGTACACATCCTATATCAATCTATATGTTTTAAAAACTTCATACATATCCCATGACACCAAGGCTGAGCAATCGGGGTACAATAAGGAGTTGAGAGTTTCATTTGCGTCGGCGCCATTTTGGGTGCAGTCAGGCAGATCCAGGCATAGTCTAAATCTCCACTAACTCGTGGTTGGCCCAGAGCTTCCTTTTGGCAGTCCAAAAAGTTCCGTTAAAGGGCAAAAGAAAGGATCGGTGGTCTGAACCATCAGTCAAAGGGGGAGGGAGGCAACAATTTTCCTACCGGGTCATACT
Organism: Lissotriton helveticus; assembly: GCF_964261635.1. Classification (NCBI taxonomy): domain Eukaryota; kingdom Metazoa; phylum Chordata; class Amphibia; order Caudata; family Salamandridae; genus Lissotriton; species Lissotriton helveticus. Next base: position 264,178,597 of record NC_136058.1, read on the forward strand.
GGGGTTTTCACCGGAACTGTTCCAAAACTGCAGTCTGCAGGATTCTAGTCATTCAAACCGAGGCTGGCGACAGCATGGGAGCGCCGACGTCCTGCGGCTATATTTCCATCGTTCCGTGGGCAATCATGGCAGTCATTCCCCATCGGGGGTATCTGCGGGAGTCGGGGACTCCCGCGGCTCCTCTAGAATCTTCAAGGTCGAGGAGAACTTCTATGATGGTGGAATCAGCAAGCAACCGGGCCATTCCTTCATGCTGGGCCCGCTCTTGCAAGTTTGACCGCCATTTTGAGAGTTCGGCAGCTACCGGCAATCGCGGGGTCAAATGAGCGGACAGGCTCCAACCTGCCGGGCGAGGCGTTGCAGCATTGCCACAGTGGATGAACCCTTTTGCTGGGTGCGAGGAGCGTTGGGGGTGCAGCTGGGGAGCCTCCACCTGGGGAGGTGGGAGAGGCTCGTTCGCGCCGCCTCTCCCTCCCGGTGCACCCCACGGCGTCTCGCTTGACATTTGTTATGGCCGGACCAGGCGATGAGGACGAGGGGGGGGGTCAGAGGCATGTGCAAGACACCCCCCCCCAGTGTTGTCGCAGCCATTATAGAAGAAGTGGCGCCTAGCACGTTTCGGGCCGGGTCTCCGGTTGATGGCGGCCGGACGCTCTTCGCTCTGGCCCCAGGAACGGGTCCCTTGGTTCATCCGGTGGGGCAGACTTTGGCGCGTGGTGCCGCCTTCGGGCTATTTGCGCAGTGGCCTCTCCACCCCCAGGCCTCTTAGGGAAGCTGGTCCAGACTGTCTGAGAGAGGGGGGGTCGAGGACATGGACATCCCCCCCCCCTGCAACTCTCCAGCGTTGTCGTAGCCGCCACCGCGGCCGGATCCCGTCGGCCTCGGCCTCTCCTCAGGCCCACCCCATGTGATGATCTCCGGCCGACGGTTGGCAGCAGGACCCGCCCTACATGTGTTGAAGATCTCATCTTCCGGCTGGGCGTGGCCGCAAACCTGTTGTACTTTGGGGGTTTCCAGAATGGGGGCGGATGTCTGCTGACTTGTGTCTTTCCCAGGTTGCCGTTATTGGGGCGTGGCAGGCGGTGGGACAGACATGTTTGGAGCAGCGAGGGGCGATGAAGCCTCGTTGCCTCGTGGCCGTCGCAATGTCAAGCTTGGCTTCTCTTATCGTTTTCAGGTTTCTTATTACGGGCTTATTTCTAACGTTTCTTGTTTCTAGGACAATCATATGTTTTATCATTAAGTATTGTTATCGTTGCCTTATTCGTTATTTAATTTAAAAAATTCATCAGTGGCCTACTGATTTCGTTTTCCTATTCTTTTCTTTCTAGTTTGTTTCGTGCTAAAGTTTCTGTTAACAGGATACAGTGATCACTTCGTTATTATTGCATATGTCCTTTTTCACTAGGGGTGCTCTCTGGTCGGGCCAGATGACCTACCTCTAGTAAATGGTCCGGGTGGAACTGGTTTATCAATCAGTGGGGAGTAGATAGGCATGACAGATTACAACGGGGGACAAAGGTCCGCATTACCCACCCTTCACTACTTGCAAAGACTAGACAGAGTATTTCTTTTATATGTTATTTGCAAACAGAGAATACCTCCAAAGAGAACCAATTCCGAACAATCAATGTTCGGATAAACAATCAATCAATGAGGAATGAAATAGGCACGACGGATTACAATGGGGGCAAAAACCTGCGTTACCTACCCTTCACTATCTGCAAAGGGAGAGAGAATATTCCTATTCTTCCCCGTTTGTAGGCAGAGAAGATCCTTGAGAGAACCAACTTCGAGCAATTCAATGTTCGATCAAACAATCAATCAATGGGGAGAAAAAAATAGGTATGACGGATTACAATGGGGACAAAAGTCTGCATTACCTATCTTTCACTATCTGCAAAGGGAGACAGAATATTCCTATTCGTCCCCGTTTGCAGACAGGGAATATCTCAAAAAGCAATAATCGATAAAAACCGATTAACAAACAATCAATGGGGAGAAAAGATAGGCATGACGGATTACAATGGGGACAAAAGTCTGCATTACCTATCCTTCACTATCTGCAAAGGGAGACAGACGTTCCTATCTGTCGCTGTTTGCAGACAGAGAATGTCTCCAAGAGAACCAATACTTCAAGTAGCACCCAAGGCTAAATGAACCAATCAATGAACAATACCAGTATCTAAATACCGTTTCCAATATCAACAATCAATCAATCAATCAGATGGATAAAGCCATCCTACCAATCAGACGTAAAGACGTCCTACTTAACCTTACCCGGACCGGACCATGTGGGCAATTCTTCGTCTTCCTTTCTCCAGCGCCTCTTTTCTCTATGTTTTTATCGCAGCATTCTTGTGGGATTCCAGTCAGGACAGTAGGTCACTTGAGAGAGGTCCGTTCAGAATCGGTGAAGTTCATTCAATCGGCAGCCGGACGAGGGCCCTCTCAAGGCAGGTATACTCCAATCATTTAGATGTTCACCCCATCGTCTGGACCTCTCTTACCGGACCTTATGTCGCTGATGGACCCCGCGTTAGGGCGCAAATTGTGGAAAGGTCAGCCCATATTGCACCTGATGCCCAGGCTGCTGGTGCAGGGCGACTCTTAGTTCCCATCTTGAATAATTACCAAATAAAGAGACGGGCGCTGAAGGCAGGAAGACAAGAACAGAGTTTTTTATTTCTCATGAGGAGAGCATGTCATTTCGGACACTCTCATGGTGTCTTCAGGAGGTGCTCTAACAAGTTTCTCTGAGGCTTTGTCTTTTATACACAGGTTTGTGGCACACAGGCATCCTTTATTACAATCAAGACATTGTGAAGTACGAAGATATTCCAACACGTGGCTACAGTAGGGGCCCTTATCCTCCATACAATAGGAGGGGGCTGTCACGCAGCTGAGTGTTCTGCTGATTCCTTTGGAATGTGTGCTCCTGATCGAATCTCGGGGGGTGGGGAGGTCATGATCAATAGTGGCTCTTTTTAAGAGAGGCGAGTGCATACAGGAGTGGGCAATAAACTGTATCCTCAGGCTAAGGGGTGACCAGCGGTCCATGTAGACAATTAGGTTCGGAGGAAGAGGTCATCAAAGGAGGGGTATTCATGGAGGGAAAGGAGGTGTTGGTCAGGCGCGGGGTGCGATTCTCAGAGACAGAGTCATGCGGGAGGGGGAGGGCTCATGACTTGTGCATGTGAGAGCGGGGGCAGTCAGGGTGCATGGGGGAAGCTTGCAGGGTCAGGGAAGGGCGCTGGTGATCGATCGCAAACAGAGAGACCACGATACCTAAAATGGCTGTTGTATATATGTGTGCATGGGTCTATGCTGGCGGGGTAACACAGTCAGTGTTTTGCAAGGTCCATTCTGCTTACGACAAGAGGTACAGTGAACACAAATGAACGCCGCTTATGTACACATACATTGCCATTTTCAACAACTACTAACTTCAGTGAATACCGAAATGAGTAAGTGCCTTCTGTGAATACCAAAATATGTAAGTGCCTTCTGTGAATAGCAAAATGGTAGTAAGTTTAGGATTTTGTCTTAAGTTAGTTCTGTGAATCGGGCCCATAGTGCAGCATGATTCTGAATAACACAAAAATTAAATTACAAAGGTCACAGAAACTGATGGTTGATACTAAGTACATAAAACACTACAAACACAAGTACATGTATACATAATGAATATAGGTGGCTATGAGATGAATTTTCTCAACGCGTGTTTCGACGCTAAAAGCGCCTTCATCAGGAGACTCACGGTTTAGTCTTTCTATATAAAGGAAGTGGACTGAATCAAATCTGGAAGTTGATACAAAATGGTGCCAGCGAACAATGTTTTATATATGCCCTTCAAGGTATAACTTTATTGATAAATATTCACGGTTCCAAAAACGTTTATTCTTAATGATATGCAGCTCTGATTGTTTATTCCTGCCGGGCCGGGTTGTGATGTTGCCAAAATGCATGGGCTGCTTGGTCCGTCTATGTGTTAAGATGTTAAAAGCGTAGCGTTGCGTTCAGCATCCGGGTAAGGCTCAATGCAGTATAGTACTCCAGCACCCAGGACTCCACTCGATCCGCCATATGCCAATATAACAACAGAAACAACAAGAGCAACAAAAATAATAATACTGATGAGGATAATAGTGATACTTGCAATATAAATAATGGTAATGATAATGTCATCTTTATTAAGGTTTAATAGGTAATACAAATACTAATAATACTAATGAATAACAATACCTGCATTAATAATAGTGGCACAATTCATATTAAATCTACTAATATACCACGCAGAGGGGCATATTATCAAGGGATTTATCTTCGCTTTTTTGGTTTTAAAAGCCAAGAAAGCGGAGATAAAATTCTCTCCCTATCAGTAACAGGGTGCTAACACGCAAATTCGCATGTTAGCACCTGTTTTTCTCTACGCTTCCTCTTGCATCTCTAATGAGGTGCAAAGGGGGCGTTCCAGAGAAAAATAATAGGAGAAATGTTGTTAAGCGACATTTCTCCTATTATCAAGGATTTCGCTAACCCTGTTAGTGATAAAAAAAAGCAGCGCTAACCGTGGTTAGCACTGCTTTTTTTACACCTGGTATTTTCCTGATTTAGCCATGATATCCTATGGAAGGTGGATATCATGGCTAAGTTTGTGAGCCCCTATCATCAAGCTAACGCCAAACTTCGAGAGATTATCGTTGGTTTTCCGGCGATAATCTCTCATTTGGCAGTTAGCGCGAGGATTTTTATCACTTCTGAGATAAACCTTGATAATAGCAAGTTTTCTCTGCGATAATTTCCGGCGATGCTTAGCGTTAAAAAATTCGTTGCTAAGCATCGTTAGCGATAAATATCGCTAATCGTTGGTAATATGCCCCAAGGTTCTTTACCTTGTATGTTACAGACATAATAATTTTTACTTTTTTATTTTATTGACTGTTCAAGAAGAAAACATTGGTTCGGCCTTGCTGCATTACAAATATGTGACCTGTGGGTTTTGCCAGAATCACCGAAGCAGTTGCAGTAACTGACTTGGGTATCATACCAGTTAACTGAATGAAAGGGCATCAGGTTTAGGGGTGGGTGTAACTTGGGTAATTCCATGTAGTGTAATCATGTGGATTTACCTTAGAATTCAGCGGCATTGCACTTAAATTATGTGACAAGAGTAATTCTGTGTTTAGCACTATTTCTTAGAGCAAAAATGCCCCGCCGCGTCCAAAGAGGACACAAGGATGTATTTTGCACTAAGAAATAACACTAAATGAAACAGAATACGAATATCGAGCACAAGCAGCCGCTTGCTCTCAATAAATGTGCTCCTCGGATAGGATTTCCCCCCAACTTACTACTGTCATTTATGGCTATTTTCTTGAACGCTATGATGTATTTTGCGCTAAGAAATTGTGCTAAATGCCGCAAAAAATGAATAGCAAGCACAGCTCACGCCCAGTAAATGTGCTCTTGTGGTTGGATTTTAATCCCTCAAATTGCTCTTAAGTACGTGAACCGGAGTAATTGTGTAATTATTGGTAATTCTGTAGCAAAGAGTTATGCAGAATTACCAATAGTTCCCCGATTACTCCAGCATAATCGATCTTCTGCCCAGCCTAAAACTTGTGTTATCATATTTTATCTTTACATGCACCAGGGCTGTATTACTCAAGTACCCCGGGGGTGCAACAGGCTTTTGCGCCCACTTACAAGCCCCAGGGCCCACTGGTATTACAGAAGGGCCTGCAGACGCATGTGCATACCCATCTATAATACCATTAGTGCCGGTGCACATAAAGCGCCAACTCTATCATCAGACGGCATTCCCTTATTTGCATGGGAGCATGGCCCCATGCCAATGAGGGAATCCCTTTGCCTCTGTGCCCCTGCCGCATTACAGATGCGGGCAGAGAGACAAAGAAGCTGTCAGGAGGCACACTAACAGTGTGCCACTAAAAGGTGGCACACTGCCAGTTCGCCCCCTAATAGCAGCCCTGTGGAAGGCAGAAAGGGGCTCCCATGGACCCCCCCAGACATCCCTATCCCCCAAGTCAATCTCTGCACCTGTCTTCAAGGGGATCTCTAATCCCCCTTAAAAGTGCAGGTGAGTTACTTCCTGCAGTGTGAAACATAGAGCTTCTTCAAAGCAGCCGCTCCGTTTTTCACATGAATGCGCTACCCTGAGGGCAGCACGTTCATCATAATATGGTACATTTTCTTTGACTGCACCGAGCGCACCTTTTAAAAGGTGCACCCAAGGAAAATGGACCATATGTATAATATAGCCCCTGGCTGCAATGAAAATAGAATTTAGCACATAGTGGCCAATTCACAAAGTCATTTATGAGTGCGTAAAGAAGCACCACAGGAGTAATATACTTCAAAAATAAATGAATGCCTACATGAACTAGCCAGGAAATGTCCAACACCCTATTAATAAAAGTGCAAAGAGATTACAGTCCTTTCTAATGATAATAATTGTCTATGAATATTCCCTGAGTATTCTCTTTTGAGATATTTGGGGATCGTCAAGCAGTATTGACCCCATATAGTCTGATGGCCCGAGCACACTACCGGGCCTCAGCAGTTTGCCTGCATACACTTCTTTATGGTCTGCACATAGTTTCCAGATTTGTCCTTACTTGTTCTGTATTATTGTCGTTTCATTCAGTCACTTAGGGGCATATTATCAAGAAACGGAGTTAAGATTATCGCCGCTTTAGCGGCAGGAAACTGCAGCTAAAGGGGAGATAATGGGCTTGATAATATGCCCTTGTGAATTCCCTTAGAAGCCCATGTTCTGGTGTGAACATGGGCTTCTATTGGAATTCTCTACGGCATATTATCAAGCCCATTATCGCCACTTTAGAGGCAGTTTCCTGTCGCTAAAGCGGCAATAATCTTTAACTCCGTTTCTTGATAATATGCCCCTTGGTATTTTGAATGTAGAAGAGTCTCCTGCCCTGTTGTACTGCGGAACTGTTTTGCCTTCAGTGCACTTTTCAAACTTGATTAAGGGCTTACAGTTCCGTGTATTTTAGCCCTAAATCTATACAATTACTAAACAGGTTATGTGTCCGAGGCAAAAACATCAGGCTTACATTAATTAGCAGGCGTGCAATTACCATGTGAATCCGAGATTAATACATAAAATGCAGGATACCTTACTTCTTGCACTTGTTTTATCCAATCCGAGGTGTGCAATCCCAAAATGTACACTCTTTAGCCCATGATTTACACCATGTATTATCTGTCATAAATTGTGGAGGTAAACAACCAGAAAGGGTGAGATTTACACTCAACTTGGGAACTGAAGCCTGCACAAGTGACAAGTCATGATTTGCACCTATGCTAGAATGAGTGCCTGAGTGATTGATGAACAATCACGGCCTCATTTATGAGTTTTTGCCAAGGGCAGCACAGCAGGTCACTTTGCTGTGCAGCCCTGCATCAAAAGGAAAGGGCAGGAATGAGCCATAATTATAATATACAGCACTTCCCTGTCCTTTCAGCTTGCACCAGCGCACACTTTGGTGGCTAGCGATAGTGCAGGCACCCTTGCATCATGGTGCAAGGGGTTTGCATTGTTGGCAGGATTGTTTTTGTGCAGGCAGGGGAATCTTCCTGCACAAAAACAATCTATGGAGGCATTTTCCTCGTTCTAGCTGTGCTGCAGAAAGCAGCACACATGGGAAGAGGAAGAAACGAGGAGAAATGAAAACATTTGCCTACTCTTGGGAGGCATAGGGTTTTGTCGCTGCCCCAGGTTTTCGTGAGTTTGTTAATTTGGGGTGACATCAAAATCCATGGGTGTTGCATAGAAACACCATCCGCAACACCCATGGAAATACTCCTTGGTTCAGAGTAAGGCAAAGCAGCACTTTGCCTTAGGCAGGGTGGTTTTGCACGGCCTCATAGATATGATTCAGAGGCCTGCGCCACTGGAGTGTCAAAAAAAGTGACGATCCTGTGGTGCAGGGCTCATGTAAATAAACCCCTCAATGTCTACTCAGATACTTTGTTCAGGCCCCATACCTTTCATACCCAACAAACTCTGCTGGGTGACAACGAGATAAGCAACTTGGTGACTGATAATAAATAATCTTTAGAAAGGGCACGCCTATGAAATATAAGCTTCTGAACTGCTGCACAATTAATAAGGTCAAGCTCAAGGAAACTGCCTGCTCCTGGAATGTTGCACAACTGATGATATAAGCCACCAAAAGCACCCCAAATGTGTTTTGTCTGAACTGCAGTTATCAGCCAGAATGGCTTCTATTATCACCAGTTCCATACATTGTGTAACCCTGTATATGATTGTTATGAGTAAGCGCCAGCTGCCTAAATCATAACATGAGCTATTAAAACCATTGTAATGAAATTATCCGAGGAGCTGTGACGTCCTGGTTGGCCTTGGTCGTGGCAAAATTAAACCAGAAAAAAAAGCAAGGGTTCCAGCCAGCGCTGGCCCAGCATGTGCAAAATACAGCTAAGAACTAAATGACATTTTTGATTACAAGACAATCTGATATTGTAATAAGGATGACACAGTCCAGCCCTCATTCTTAAAGATACAGACTTAATTACAGACACATTATTTTTTTTGCATACACTGCAAAATTCTTCTGCAATATGTGTTCATGCCACCAGGGGCTACAAAAGACATGGGCAATGCTTAATTTGAGCAGGTGGTTTCCAATGTTCGGCACCGTCACCGTCTGTAACATGGTGGCACTGTTTGTCTCATTTAGAGATGACCACAATAACAGTTGTTTATTAATTCAATATAGATTCAGAATTACTAACACTAGTGACCCAGACTATTCTAATAGCTTTGGTTGTGGAATAGTCTGAACTGTCAAGCTTGTAGACTTGTGAAGCTTAGTAGTTGTGTTGGTCCACTCATTGGGAAAACTGACAGGGGCAATGGGTGGTGCAGGCTGCATTGCCTCCTGATGAGGGCCCTGGCACTTATTTATTTACAAATTAAACACTGGACATGGGGCCTGATTTATCAACGCTTTGCTCCAGTGCAGTGTCACAAAAAGTGTCACAAACTAGCATAAAGTGTTGTTTTGGGGTTTACTTTCCAAAGCAAATCCTGATTTGCATTGGATAGTAGTGCTAAAGTAACACAAAGTAGTGCTCTGTGCTTCTAAGCACTATTTTGCTTCAAAGGGGGATTCCTTAGGTGGAATATGGGCGTTCCAATACTACCCTACAGATTTAGATGCAAATCCCTATCTACTAAAAAAGGTAGACAGGAATTTGCACCAAAAATGAACGCTTTCTTGAGACGGGAAACATCACTTACAACGTAACTTTTACCACGCAGTGCCTTTACATCGCAACTGTTACAACGCATACCATTACAACGCATTGCGCTGGGGGGCGCTCTAGGATAGGGAATAGGTTAATTTACTATCCAATAACCTTCCCTACTATCCACGGGGACTGGAGTTGGAATAGTAAATTAAACTATTCACTATCCAACACCCAAAAGCACTATACGTTGTAATGGTATGCGATGTAAAAACCGCGTTGTAAAAGCATGCGATGTAAAAGCATGCGTTGTAATGTCGTACATCCTCTTGAGACAAGTGTAACGTTTGAGAAACGTTTTCTTTTATCAAAACGTTTCAAACATTGCATGTGTGTTGCCCTACCCAAGCACACATGTGATTTAAGAAGCGTTTTTAACTATTTTTAAGCATAGTATTTTGTAGAGTAAATGTGTCTTTCCAGTAAAAAACAATGCTAGACATCGGTCAAACACCCTTGCACTAGGATGCACAGTGATGCAAGTGTGTGTGAGTGGTGCAAGGCAGCCTTAAGTGCCCAACGCTCCAATCAATCACTCAATCAATCAAGTGGCTTGTAAAGACCGACTAGTCACCCGCAAGGGTGTTAACGTGCTGGGGGTGGGTGGGGGACTGCAGATCTGTCGTAAGGCACTGTCGTTCAGTCGATCAGCAAGGTCTTGAGGTCCTTCCTGAATTGGGGCAGTGACGGTGATTGCCTTAGGGGGGGCGCAGGGTGTTCCACGTCTTTGATGCGAAGTAGGAGAAGGATCTTCCCCCAGCCATGGTCTTGCAGATATGTGGGATAGCGGCCAGGGCAAGTTGAATTGAGTGGAGCGGAGGTCTCTGGTGGGTGCGTGGAATTGGAGGCGGTGATTGAGGTCCAGTGTCGTGTAGGGCTGTGTAGGTGTGTGTGAGAGCTTTAAGGTGATTCTTTTGTTGACTGGGAGCCAGTGGAGGTCTCTCAGGTGGCTGGTGATATGGCTGCGGCGGGGGATGCTGAGGATGAATCTGACTGAGGCATTCTGGATGCTTTGCAGTTTCTTGAGGAGTTTCTAGGTGATGCCGGCTTAGAGTGCGTTGCCCTAGTCGAGTTTGCTGCTGATGAGGGCATGGGTGACCGTCTTTCTAGACTCAATCGGGATCCACTTGGAGATTTTTTGGAGCAGGTGTAGCATGTGGAAGCCGGATGATGAGACGGCGTTGATCTGGTGGTTCATGGTGAGCACAGAGTCCAAGATGATGCCAAGATTTCCTGCTTGATCTGTGGGTGGAGGTCCAAAATCTGCAGGCCACAAGGAGTCGTCCCAAGCAGAGCGGGTGGTGCCCAAGACGAGGACTTCGGTCTTCTCTGAGTTTAGCTTGAGGCATCTGTACTTCACCCAGGTGGCGACAACCTTCATCCTGTCGTGGAAGTTGCTCTTGGCCGACTGTGGGTTCATTGGTGAGGGAGAGGATCAGCTGGGTGTCATTGGTGTAGGAGACAATGTTGGGTCCATGCTTCCAAACAATGGCTGAGAGCGGGGCCATGTAGATGTTGAAGAGAGTGGTGATCAGGGAGGAACCCTGAGGCACTCCGAAGCTGATTTCTGTGGGTTCAAAGTGGAATGGTGGTAACCTGAGTCTCTGTGTTAGGTCGATGAGGAAGGGTTGGATCTATTCCAGGGCATATTCGCAGATGCCAGCATCGTGGAGTCTTCTGCATAGGGTGCGGTGGTCGAAGAGGGTGCAGACATCATCTGTGGCGGTGAACAGGGTGGTCTCCGTACTGTGATTGCTTTGGAAGCCAGATTGAGAGCAGTCCAGATGTCACTCGCCTCAATGAACTCGGAAAGTTGGGCGTTGATTGCCTTCTTGATGACCTTGGCTGGAAAGAGGAGCAGAGAGATCGGTCTGAAGTTTTTGAGGTCCTTCAGGTCAACAGAGGTTTTTTTCAGCAAGGGGTGGATCTCTGCATGTTTCCAGTCTTCCAGGAACGTGGAGGAGTTGATGGAGCAGTTGATGGTGTGGCAGAGTTCTTGGGCGATGGAAGTGCCAGCTCTGTTGAAGATGTGGTGCTGGTAGGGTTCAGAGGGCGATCCTGAGTGGATGCTTTTCATGATCTTGAGGGTGTTGTCAATGTGAGGGGAGTCCAATTGATCAGGGTCTGCTGGGGTCCTCGGGTGTGGTGCTTGCGAGATGGGTGAGAGGGTCTTGGGTATTGAAGTTGTTGAAGCTGTCATAGATCTCCTCAATCTTGTGTTGGAAGAGGGCGCTGAAGTTGTTGCAGAGGTCTTTGGAGGATGGGATGTCTGCTGTCCCTGTGCTGGGTTTGCCGAAATCTTGGACCACAGCGAAAAGTTCCTAGCTATTGTGGGCATTGGCGTTGATCCTTTCTTGTAGGGCTTCTTTCTTTGTTCTTCTGATGAGGTGATGATGAGTGGTGACATCTGTCTTGCTGCTCCTCCATCTCTTTTCGAACCATCTACAGGAGAATCTTGACTCATGCAGGGCGGGGGAGAAGCAGCTGGCTTTTTTGGAGTGTGGTTTGCCTGACACTTTCTTGGTAGGAGCCAGTGCATCAGCGCAGTTGGAGATCCATTTGTGGAGGTTGTGAGCTAAGGTATTAGCCTCTGCAGAAGTCAGAGGTGGAGTGTTGCTGAGGGAGGTGGTGAGGTGTTCTTTGGTGACCTTGTTCGAGCTTCTGCAATGGCAACGGTGGGCATTGTGGTGAATGGTGGGTTTGGTGAAGGAGAGGTGGACGCAGCGGTGGTAAGTCCAAGGCAGCTTGGAGGTGTGGCTGAAGGAGACGTTATTGCTGGTGGAGAAGACAGGGTCGAGCATGTGAAGGAGGGAGCGACAATGCCAAATCTTGGTAGATCTGGTGCTATCTTGCTTTTTTTCTTTTACACAACTCAGCGCATCAACTTTAGTTGCTGCACTACATTACATAAATTCTAAGTAAATCTAGACCATGGAGTCCATCTGCGCCTTTTGTATAACTTTAATATTAAACCTGTTATGTAATTTTAGGTTAGGTTATGTTATGTTATGTTACTAGTATTTGTGGCATGGGTAGGCAGTGAATTTGGTTATTCATGTATTCCAAACTGTGGGAAGAAAGGTATTTAATGGGCGAAGCAAGTAGCATCTGTTCCGTGGAGAAGGACATTTATCACTGTATTATGTCCCTATGAATTAGCTGTCAGGTATATTGACAGCAAGAGGAATTACTAAGAATACCATTCAGCATCTTTTTTGAGTCCTCATAAAATCACAGAAGTAACCATAGAATAACTCCAGTGAGATTTATAGCCCATCTTGCTGTTGATACAGGTGGGTGTTGAAGAGCCATAGAAAGATCTGGCTGGCTACTAAGCAGTGTCCTACAAATTCCACCAATTACATATCAAGGTTTCCCTATCTCCGAGAAGGTAGCAGGAATGTCGGATCCATGCCAGATTTTCAGGACTGCCACTATATAAATAAGTTCCATTTCTATTCATTGTATGTAAATTTATCTTATAAATATTCACAACATCGGGCATATATTTAACCCTGCTGGGCCTATGTTAGATATCTTTACCCAATACAATGCTAATCAGTGTGCTACTGAGTTTGCATTGCACTGGGAACAACCAAGTGATGTGTCAAGTAGATCAAGGCCGGGTTGATTCAAGGCTGTGTACATGGAAAGGGAATTAGAGACGGTGGGATTCTCTTAAGGGCGGAGTACCCACGGACTTCTTTAGCGATTGCGGATTGCGACAAGATGATACTGGAAGAGTTTTGGATTCAGCTTCTTTTGGAAATAAAGAGAAATACAGAGTGTGATGAGGTAGGGTGTTACTCCATCATGGAGATAATTTATCTTCCGGTTAAGAGGAAGAGTTGGCCATTCTCTCTATCTTCTGTGACTGACTCTTGTATACCAGAGCAAGGGATGACAGTTCCTTGACTCTTCCAATGGAACACTTTGCTTTTTATGGAAGACCTAAGCCTGTGTTTCTGATTGTCTGTTCGTCCTAGATTGAGCCCCTTTAAAGTGGGCAAAAAAACTGCCCACCCTATTAAATAAATCAGAGAAAAGGGATTGTCAACAATGTCATGCTCTGATTTTCTCTTAGTGACAATATTATTCTCTACACCCAGAGTGACTGGACTCCACTCTGTTTTTGTTTGATCTTTCCTGTGGTCATTCCTTCTGCTCCACTCTCGACTTTGGTAGGCTCTTCCTATTCACCTCACTCTGCACATACACAAGACTGTTATCATGTGTCCACAGACTCACTACTTTATTGAAGACTTCAAACCAAACTTCTTCTTCACGTTTGAGTCTTAGATTCAGGTGTGGCGCCGCGGCTAGGGCGACTGACTCCGGAATCTGGGGATCACGGTTCAATCCCCGGCACCGGGGGCAGATTAGCCCAGCACCATGTCACTCTGGGCAATAGCTTGCTTAATCTTCCCGACGGACCCCAGCGCCTAGAGACCCTTATGGGTGATTGTGCGCTTTACAGATGTGGATTATTATTATTATTATGAGAAGCGAGGTGGAGGAGCAGCTACACTTAATAAAGAAAACTTTAATGATTTCAAAATCCAGAACTTAAACATCCTTGAAGCAGATATGTTCTCACCTCTACCTGCACTAAAAGTGTCATGTTACTTTACCGGCCCCTTTTTCTCCCTCCCTTTTCATTGCGGAACTTTTGGAACTTAAGGAAATTATCACAGCTCTTTGTGCGAATCATATATTAAGGATAGTTTTAGGAGATATTAACCTTTCTTTTGATAATCCGAAAGAGCTCTCAGTCAGAGAGGTCCTTCTGCACCGTAAAGATCTTGGTCATGGACAACAGGTAAGGTCTGCTACGCGTGAAGCCGGTCACATTTTAGATGAGCTTTCTTGACACTATCATTGCTCCAAGGTTAGTCTCCCAAATTTGATCTGACCTTGTTTTTGGTGTCCTTTAGAATAACCACAGCCCATTAGCACAATGTGAGCTCTGGAATGTCACATTTATTACTAAATCGCATAAGTTAAGAATTAAACTTTTCTTGAGGCATTCCCCTCATCCCAGGATGTAGAGATTATCTGAAGTGGGAGCTTTCCATTGCAAATAATACAGCTCCCACCATTAGGTTAAAAAAGTGGACAAGCACAAAGGTTTTACTTGGTTCTTTGCTGAGCTTGCCAAACTTAATCTGGCAGTTAGACAATCTGAAAAGAAATGGCTACAACAATACTCACCGGAAACCCAATCAGTCCATAAGGAGAAACTGTGAAACTATAAAAGAGCTAATCAGATTACTCATAACGTTAGCTATACTAATTGTCTCTTACCAGCTTCTACTATGCAAAAAAAACCATTTAAATTCACAAATTAATGTATTATTGGCCACCCTTCCGGGATTTCGGCTTCCCTGGGCACTCAAGAAGAGTTTTGTGATAAACTTTCATAATTCTTCACAGAAATAATCAATAACTTTTGCAAAAGTATTTAAAAAATGTGGGTTCTTGCGCTCCCTCTCACCCTATGGGTGATTCTACATATGCAAACCCGTTGAGTTTTTGGATACAAATGTATCCTACTCTCTTGAAAAATACCAACCCCTTCTCTGCAACGAGTAGTGAAGTATATTAAAAAGTGTCTATCAGGTTCCCCTGCTAACCTAATTGCCATCAAAATATTACAGAAAAATGAATCTGTATTAAACACGCTTATTTAAAAAAAAATGTTTATGTCACTTCATTCTGTCATTAATCCCATAGAACTAAATCAGAGCATTGTGAGACCTCTTTTAAAGAAAGCCAATCTTGATCTAGCCGAAACATCCAATTATCGTCCCATTACCCTTCTTCCAGCAATAGCCAAAAATGTAGTCTATTGTGGGAAACCAACTTTTATCTTTCAGAGAGGAAAATGATTTAATGGACGTGCTCAAGTTGGCTTTAATCAAATCTCAGTACAGAGACAGCACTCTTAGCAGTGCTTGAAGATCTTAAAATGACAGCGGACAGGAATTCTGCCAGTGCTCTCATTTTCTTAGACCTATCTACTGACGTCAAGACCGTAGACCACAGCATCCTAGTCATAAAACTGCTACAAAGTGTTGTTAAAGGCCTTGTCCTGGATTGATGTAAATCTTTGATTTCAAATAAGTCTCAGAAATTGATGATTAACCATGTCTGTTTAACAGAGATTAATATGAAAGCCAGAGTCTCTCAAAGAGCCATTCTTTCAACTCTACTCTTTAATATATACATGTATTTCCTCTGGTGCTACTTATTAGGTAATTTAGGTGTTCATTCTATTTGTATGCAGATGATACTCAACAAACGTTTCCAGCTCAGCGAGTAAGGCTCATATATTTAAACCATGTTGAGCTGCCTAGAAAATATTAAAAAGTGGATGGACCAAAACTGGCAAAACAATTAACACAGAAGAAGACAGGAATAATGACGTTAGGGTAAAGCTGTATGCTTTGGTTCCCATTCTTTTGTCTGATTCTTTGTATTCGTACCTCTTCTCCTAAGACAGTAGTAAAATCATTTGACTTAAAATTAGATATGCTTCTCAAACTTGAGACACAAGTCTCAGTAGTGGTCTATGCCTGCACATTATTAGCTGTGACCAATTCTTCCATTACTTTCAGAAGACCGTAGACAGGTGCCTATCTCTGCCATCATCGGATGCAGGATATTGTGGCTTGAGGGTCCACGAAAAAACGCGGGCAGGACATGGATTGGAATTCAATAAAAGAGACCTTATTGTCTCGATTAACAAAGAGCCCATGGCCGACCTCCTACACAGCTCAACCTGGCAGCAGAATGAACCGTGTGCGAGGCAAGCCAATAGGGCTGGAACTCGGAACGCAGTTCAATAATAAACATAAGGAATTCAGCCACGGCCCGTGGAGGGAGTTTCGGTGGGGCAGAAAGGCGGGGCGGGGGAGGGGCAGGGCATTTTGCGATGCAGGGCGCTCTACCAAATTCGTTTTATTATTAAATTGTTTACTTACCTCCAATTATCCATATTCCGGTTTTTAGCACCCCCCCACCCTGCCCCTTCCCCGCCCCGCCTTTCTGCCCCACCGGAACTCCCTCCACGGGCCGCGGCTGAAGGAATTCAATCATAACAACATGGTCCACGCAACTCGTGATACAGCACGAGATGCACAGAAAAGAAGAGAATCATTCAACTACAGATCCATTATTGTGATTAACTGTATTAAGGGGCCTTGAAAGGCCCACTCCAGAGAATTTAAATCAGGCTTCTCCAACGAGTAGCTTGTAAGCTACTGGTAGCTCTCCAGCTACCTGTTGGTAGCTCTCCACTGTGCAGCCTAGCTTATATAATTAGAAGATATTGCTTGGTTGAATTAATATATGTACCAAACAAGAAAAGCATATATTTGTAGCGAAACATTGTGTTCCTTACCAGAACTCAAAAGCTGATGTTTGAAGAAAAAGTGATTGAATTTCCGAGGGCTGATATTTGAGTAATAAATAATGCGACTTTGGGTAGACGTATTACAAATATTATAACTTTGGTGCAAGGGCATTGCAGTTATGGTTGTTAGGTATTGCCCTTATAGAGGAATTCCAAATTGACAACACCTTTTTAGGTCGAGCTGGAGTTAGCATCCAAAGGATGCGTCCAGCTGGAGACCTAATGTTGCCTGTCTCGGGGGAAGGAAGGACAAGAGGGTGTTACGAGCTTGAAAGCCGGATTTGTGTGCGCGAACGCGCACGTTCCGTCCCGCGCCGCGCCGTGCACTTCCCTCCCATACTCCCAGCAAGTCAGCCTAACGCGCATGCATGCACACACACACGCGCGCGCACACGCACTTACACTTACTTACACACACACACACACACACACACACACACAGACACACACGCAGGCACCCAGACAGGCAACCCCCTCTCCCCTCCTTTCCCTTACCTAACTGGGCTTCGGGCTTCTCGGGAGCCTCGCAGAGCACTCAAGCTGCTCTGCCATGCCTGCAAGATGCGGGGCTCTCCCCTTAGGCATGGGGGCCCCGCAGTCTCCCCGCTGGTCTTCACCCGGGCCCCCTCCTGGGTCCCGGGACTTCAGGAACGGCACTTCGCTGTCGCTCCGGGGACGGGCTCGCGCTCCGAGCTCAAAACGAAATTTGGAAATGTTGCGCATGCGCAGGCAGCCCCCGCCCTCCCACTCCTCCCACTCCTCCCAGGCTGGATACTGAGCTTGTTTGGCCCTCGGTTCCATTTCCAGCATTGCCCTTAAATAATTAAATGCATAAATATGTTTCCAGCTGGAGAAATTATGGTGCATGCTGGTTGCTGCGACCAGTGCGCTGATATTATGTGCAGAGTTCTCCCTAAATAAATGAAGTCATGCGGGGCTTTGACAGGCAGCGCCGTGGTTCTATCTCTCTTCGAGTCTCTGCCACCGTTATTCCTGGGAGGCGGCTGCACTACCTCTCATTCGTATATTCTGCGAATGCCACAAATCGAATTGGTGGTGAGTGCTTAGATAACGTCTACGTTTTTATTTAATAATATTAGTACGAGTTTATGCGAGGTGGCAATCTGGATATGCTTCCCCAATACCCTCCAAGCGACCCCCCCCCCCCCTCCAGGCCTCCATGGTAAACACAGATCTCCGCAGCAGGCGCTGCACCTCCTGAGCTACCTGGGCGGGACGAGGCCCGCCCCCTGCAGCCCGGAGCAGGTGCTGTCGCCGGGAGCGCTCGGCTCGCTGCAGACACCGGTGCACAATGGGCCTGTCCAGGCCGAGGCTCTTTGAAAAGAAACCTTGAGGCGCTCTGGAGGTCGGCCGGAGCCGGGGCAGGGTAGGGGGGCAGTCGTGGAGGGGTAAGAAGCCCTCATGGCGACGGCCTCCTTTTTATCTCCCTTCCCTCTTTGTCCGAGTGTGACATATGAATGCGCGGCCCGCGGCCTGGCGGCGCCGCCACCGCACCGGCGCTTGGCGGGGATAATCTGGCGGTAATCTAAGCCGCCTCTCTCGGGGGGGCGGTGCTGCGGACGCCCCCCATGCTGCTACCGCGGGGCCGGAGACTAGAGCCTCGTCTCCGGCAGTTTAGCGCCCACCTAGGGTCACTCACCGGCCGCCGGGGTCGCAGGTGTACACCATGGATACGAAGCAAAGGCAGCGGATGTGGCGTAACGGCCAGAGCTGCCGACCCTGGCGCTGGGAACCAGGTTCGAGTCATGGCTTTGGCTCAACAAACTTCCTGTGATTCTGGGCAAATCACTTAATCTCCCTTTTCCCAACCGAAAATGAACGTGTCCTCGCATAAGGTAACCAGTGCTCATGTAAAGCGCTCCACTACCGACGAGACGTTTTAAGGGAAGGGCAAAGTGTGCAATTGCCCAGGGCGCCCGCAGTCCAAGGGCCCCCTGAGAAACTGAACTTTGGTAAAAATGTAACATAATTTTATATTGTTTAGAATGTGGACTTGAATTAGTAGGAAATGGTTAATAAAGAACGCATTTGTTCCATATAGGGGCCCCCAAACAAATGTTTGCCTAGGGCCCCCAAAATTCTTAATCTGGCACAGACTACCGTCCAGTCGAGTTCCCGCTATATAAAACTGCAGAAATAAAATACAACTCAGGAGAGTAGTTGCCAGCCCCTGCATTGGGCAGTAAACGAGAGCGATAATTTGGGTGAAGAGGGCCCTATCAACATCAGAGCCCCGGTGCCACTGCACTTGCTGCATTAATATTAGCAAGAGCTCTGATCATGAGTTGGCCGACCGAAAAATCTTTTGTTTGTGACGCAGTATTTCCCCCCCTAGACGGTGGACACGCGAGCAGATGGGTGGGGTGACGGTGATCAGCTCGTCATGAGCATGGGAGCGCTGGGCGCGCCTCCCTCTCCCCCAGCACAGCGGGGGAATTACCCCCACAGCGAAGGGGCTAAGCTATTAGCATTGTAGATGTTTAAAAACAAAAACATAAATAAAAGGCATTGCCATTTACAATGCCAATAGCTCTAACTTTAATAATGCGAGACCTATTGCATTGCAAATGCTTGTTTACATTACTACTGGCAACCCTGCACCAAGGTGATCCTTGCTGATAATCTTGCATGTGGTGGCCACTAATGTAATCATTTCTGATGGGGTCACTATTAAAACACTAATAATATAAGTAGCTTGGGGTGATTTTCATTGAACATATGTAGCTCTTATTCTAGAAAAAGTTGGAGACCAACAATGTTCCCAGACAGGGAAAATCAACCAGTTTTGGTACCAGGAAGAATTTCTTTTATGCATACATATCAAGTACTCAGTGTACTCAGTTACTCTATACTTATTTTCTATGTGGTGTGTACGGTCATCTATACTAAAAGCCTGGTCTATTGGATCATTTATGGTTTTTTACGCAAACAAAATGTATCAATACTTTTTAATTACCTTTTTAAATGTTTTAAAAATATCAATTCCGAATCAGCACTTTTTACATTTAGAACTCCTTGTTTAAATATTGCAATGCATGTGCACTTTATCTCTGCAAAAATCATATGTACAAATTGTGCTGTATTTTTTTCTTTGTGCTTTTATGGCCATAAAGAATCTTTTGAATTGAATTGAATACATATCAAGTGCATTTCCTGTGTAGAAGCTACCTAGCTTGTCATTCTTCTCTATTGTATTTGGACAAGATTTGAAGAAATTATGGTGGAATTGATCCACTATGGACGTCAATTTTCAACAGTAAAATATGCCTAAACGATGTATTGTCTAGAGTCAATTCTACATCTGTACATTAGATGGTTATCTTTCTTGGCTGAATAATCTTTCCTCCAGAAATTGTTAGCCCCTAAATAGATGTGCCTATAATGCTACAGAGCATCATCTATACACAATATCAGTGGTCAATATTTTCCCATATTTTCTCACAGTTGCAAGGGATGACACCTTTTAGTACAACAGGTTCTAAGCCCTTTAGAGACTGTTGTAAACAAATGTCTCTGTGGGTTCCACATAAGGTGTGCCTGTGGTCGAGGCACAACACTAAGATCTGCGGCAACTCACGTTGATGAACCTGAAGACCATCAGGAAACACAAGGCAAAACTTTACATTGCCAAGCATAAAAGACTCCATGCTGACACCATTCCAAGTCCTACTCTATATCTCAGGTTAAATCTTGGTCCTGTTCCCAGAGTCGACGGAGCCACTCCAAAGGTTGACCTTCATCACTCTCCAAGTCCTCAGATAAGAGTATGAAACAAAACAAAAAAATCCAAGCAGGATTCTGGTCTCTTACAGTACTGGCATTCGCCAGAGAAGGCGAACGGACAGTGTCACCTTTCTCGATCTCGCTTCTAAAGTTGGCTGACTTTGGAGCCGATCCCACAGTTAGTTCCAGCGCAACCTGAGATTCCCAACTCTTTAGCCATACCGCGTCAGATCGAAGAGTTCCTCCCAGCCATGCTCCGGCTTCTAGATTCCTGCTGATTCCCTTTTATGCGCCTTCAACCAAAGGCATCAAGAGGCTTTCTCCCTGGAATATCACCTACAGTTTAGTCCTTGGCGCCAGCTAAGTTCTGCAAGCCTTTCTTGCTTACAGCTCTTGCTCCGACTCCATTTCCATATTCCAGACCCATGTCAGTTATGGGCATGTTGACGCCAATGCAGGCTTTGCCTCTTGAGGAGGTAGCCCCGATTGTTCTCTCCGATGCTGAGTCAACGCCTGTCCGACCTCGACTGATATTGTGCCCGAATCAGACCGATACTCTGCTTTTTCCACTTAAGTTACCACGTGGCCGACAACACTGTCAACATTCCATTTTGGGACTGACCCAGATAAGTATTGTGACTTGGGTGATGGGTTTGCTCAGCCCTAACAGAATGACAATTTGTATGTGGATTACAGGAGGCTAGTGGCCCCGATACCTCCCTGGAAACAGGTCTTTTTTCTCCAAGTGGACCAGCACCAGAGGAGTCTGCCTACTATGCCACGGTGATGTGTGGGGCATCAGAAGTACTTGACCTCCAGCTCCCCACCTTGGAAGTTAAAACAAGCGCTATTCACAGAAGTCCTCCAATCGGGCCAGACATCTTCTGAGGGCTCTTCTTCCATTTAGTGAGGTACTGCAAGATAACCCATTGTCTCTGGCATAGGTGGTCCAACGGAACGTTTATCAGAATTCATAGACTGTTTCCTGAGACAATATGTATATAACCTTCCGTCCTTTATTGAAGATACAAAACACGTTTTGAATTTACTTGAAGATATAACTTGGGATGATGGTATGTTACTAGCTACACTAGACGTGGTATCCTTATATACCATTATTGATCACAGTCTAGGTATACGTGCTCTGGACCACTTTCTCAGTCAAAGACCAGTGGAAATGTTTGATCATACCCAGATGCTATTACGAATGACCAATTTGGTCTTAGAAAATAACGTGTTTTTATTTGACGGGAAGTGGTTTAGACAGCGTCTTGGAACCGCGATGGGCTCACGATTTGCTCCGTCTTTCGCCAACCTATTTATGGGTTGGTTCGAGGCGGAGCGAATCTGGGGCCCGGCGGGAAGTGAGTGGACCCAATATATACATTATTGGGGACGCTTCATTGATGATTGCCTGTTGATATGGACAGGCTCAGTTGACTCATTGAAGGGTTTCTTTGAATACCTTAATGACAATGCATACAATTTGAAATTTACAACGTCCTATGACAAACAGAGTATTACTTTTTTGGATGTTGAGCTGTTCATTGAGGGTGACAGAATCAAGAGTAGGATGTTTAGGAAACCAACCAGCTGCAATGCAATTCTTCATGCAGAAAGCAGTCATCCCAGCTGTCAGAAAAGAGCCATACCTTATGGCGAATTTACTAGAGCTCGTCGCAACTGTGTGAATGATTTAGATTTCGAGAGTAACTTGATTGACATGTCCAATAGATTTCGTAACCGAGGTTACAAGGAGGAGACAATCAAGGTAGCTGTATCTAGAGTGAAGAAATTGAAAAGGGAATCCACCCTGAAGAGACATAAGAAGGATGGCAAAATTAGCGATCATAAAGTTAGACTAATTACGAACTATGGTGTTGACAGTTCTAAACTATTTACAATTTTGAACAAACACTGGCACCTTCTAGTGATGGACAATGATTTAAAACCACACCTATATGACAGACCTAGTCTAACCTTCAGGAGAGGGACTACATTGAGGAATCTATTAAGTCCGAGTTACCCAAGTAGAATGAACAAAACTGATTGGCTTAATAGTTTTAAGGGCTTCTACAAATGTGGTAGGTGTGTGTCTTGCAGATGGGCCAAAAAGAAGGTACTAATGTTTGAATATAATAACTCTGGAATGTATACAATTGGAATGTTTAATAACTGCGACACCACTTTTGTGGTTTATGTGATATCATGCTCCTGTGGAAAGATTTATGTGGGGAGCACCATTAGGAGACTTAGGGACAGAATTGCGGAACATTATAGAGCGTTGAAAAATGGTGATACACGCTATCCGATTGCATCCCATCTAATACAAAATTCTGACAACAGAGATCAGCATTGTTTCACGTATCATGGGATCGACCATATTAGAGCTGACCCACGTGGGGGAATAGACTTTTGATGTTGAGAAGACGTGAAGTTCAATGGTTGATCAAATTGAAGGCCGTGGAATGCGGTCTTAATGTGGATCATGAATACGAATTTTATCTGGGTAATTGAAGCTGGAATATTTTGTACAATATTTTGTACATTGAAATTATGAATGAAGAGCTTGAGCATGTCTGATTGACATGTCTAGATATTGTTTTGTCGCCCCAAGGACATACACAATATTCAATGTACACAATGTATCATGGAGAATTGTTGAGATTGTGTTATTTCTTTATAACTTTTACATGTTACTATGCCTGTACAGCATTTGAATTACTGAATTTGCGTGAAGGATACCTGCCTTTCTGCTGCCTCAGACTTGTATATACGTGTATTGTGAAGTTGAATTGATATAGAATGGTTTTGCGACCCATATGTAGCGTGGGATTCTTGGTTAACGCATTGCATCATGGATATGTTATATATTACACAAATTAGATATATGTCAAGTTGACTATTTAATACAATTTGCATTCGGTTCAAAATACTTTACCTACAGTTGGGATTTGGGCGTATTTTCTTAAATGACTTTGGTTGATATTGCGAGTGAATTTAACCTTAATATGTAGGTATATGATCAAGGATTTGACATAGTACCTAGAGTATCGATCTTCAGATTTATTATTATAAGCGGACCGCACCATCTCAAGATGGCGCTCTTATAATTGGCGCTTCGACAGTTAGAAATCGATCTACATTAAGCCATTCCAAAATGGCGCGGCTAGAGAGTCTATCGCTATAGCTTATTTTATTTACGTAATAGATACATTTCTTAGATACGCCAGCGGTGGCGGATATATTTGTAACATCGAATTTTGAATTACGATACCCTGATCTGAGGGGATTACGTACCCAAAAATTATGTTATGTCGTTTTACGATCATAAGTATGGCAAATTATACCATTACAAGATGACGCCCTCTAAACGGTACTTTTGTGTGGTTAAGACATCTATATAAAGCCATTACAAGATGGCGCGGACGCGGAATGCCACGGAACACGCTACTTGAGAATACTACTTGGTGAGTTTGGAATGATGCATTACCTATGATAGAAAGTATTACACGGACCTATTTACTAATGTATACCTCGTTTGCAGATATGAACTCGTAATAAACAGAGTTTTGGATAAGGAAAATTATAATACAGTGGAGAGTCTTCTCGTCTCACACTCTACATTAGGTGAGATGATTGTATTATTGTTATTGGTATGGGATATAAGGTGCTTTAACCCACTTGATATTAAGTCGGTTTCACTGAATTTAGATACACGAGGTGTGATTATATTATAGACATGGGACATAAGGTGTTTAATACCAACTTGTCTATTACAGTTGGCTACAACTTAATATAAATATGTGATATATCTATTGAATATATCATTTTAGGTGTGCATACGCTCCACTCTCGCTTGAGGATATACGATAAGAATTTATTCTATACTTGGATCCAATGAAAGTCATGTGATCCAGATGTTGGTTTTGAATAAGACGATCAAGTATTGATTTGGTAAGTGTTATTACGTCCTAGAGATTGACATATGAGGGACTGTAATTTCTTGTCTGATCTAATTGTGTAGTTACTTTACCTTATTTTACTTGTAGGATTCACTTGTAATCTCTCGAAATAGCCTTGGACTGTTATTGATGCTGATGAATTATTGATTAGCGACAAATTATTGACTATAATATTTGAGAACATACTTATCTATTGGTGAGTTTTTTGCCTTGTTCGTTATGCCGTATGCAATGCGAGAGCCAGCTGACCATGTATCATGTGGTGATCATAAACCATTTGATGTGACTTACCCAGTATCAACTGATAATGTTGATTACTTAATGAATATAGAAGCACGAATTTGGCGAATATGTTTCTTCTTTCTCTTTCACATTGTTTAGCTGTTGATTTGAATTTGGTTTGAGGGTGTATCCCCTTTATTACTTGTATTAAACTGCTTCTTTCTATATGTATGTTGAAGCAAGTGTTGACATACTGATATGTTAGTGCAATTGGAATTGATTATAATTGTTTTGGGTTGCAGCCCTGAAGAAGTCATTGTCTTACTGACTGACGAAACACGTGTTGGCTGCGCTTTTGAATAAATCGATTTCTAAAGACATTGATCTTGTATTTGGATTGAAGTTTGGATCATTACTGGTGATTGAAGACTACATTGATAAAGACACTAATTTGGAGATTGGAGACTGTATAAGACTAAAGATATTTATTTACAGAGTGCTCGGAGGATCACCTATCTGCAAGATAACTTATTCAGGCTTAGGACAAGCCTTGTTCTCGGCCCTCAAGTCATTCGAAAATTGCCAGGCGCCATAGCCCTTCTCCTAGTGCCCTGGCTTTTCTTTTGCAGCACCCCTCATCAGAAAGCCTAGTTGTGCAGGCTTTCGCCAGACCCTCTAATCCCAACATATTTCCCACCACTCCTCCTAATAGGGAATCTAAGCCTTTGAAAACATTTATCAAACTTGTCTTTCCTTCTACCATCTTGGCCCTCCAATCTGTTAATGCCAGCCGTGTGCTGGGACGCTACAAATACTCCCTTTGGGATTCGGTGGTACAAATCTATCCTGCTGTGTGTGAAGGCCTTCGTTTTGTGTTCTCTCAGGCAATTCAAGATGGTCATGATGCAGCCAAGTTGACCATTTGTTGTGTCTAGGACAGTACAGATTCCATAGGATGGACCATAACCACCAGCACTGCCATTCGCCACGATGCGCTGCTGTGATCAACTGGGTTCTCAGGCGATGACTTGACACTGGAGACTGGATGGTGGCATTGGACCTGTTGTCACCTATTTTCATGTGCCTGTCCTGCCAGCATTGTTAGTTCACTGTTCTCCACTTTGGTCTCACCAGCACCCCTAGGGTGTTCACAAAAGTATTGGTGGTGGTGGCAGCACAGCTTCAGAGGTCAGGGGTGCCTGCCTTCCCCTACCTCGACAACTGGCTGTTGCAAGCGGGCCGGGCCAGAGGAAGTCATCACCCACCTCCAGACTATGGTGAACCTCCTGTCATCTTTGGGGTTCACTATCAATGTGCCGAAGTCACACCTGACCCCTTTACCGGAGCTTTTCTGGACATGGTCAGCCTTTGGAAACAGAGTCCCAGACATTCAGGCTATGAACCTAATCTTTCAGCCTCAGTCATGGATTTCATTTAGGTCGATTCCAAAGCTGGTAGGACTGATGGCCTCCTGCATCCTGCTTATGGAGAATGCCTGGTGGCATATGCGTATTATGCAGTGGGATCCGAAGTTCCAGTGGGCTCAACATCAAGGGGACCTCTCCGACCACATTCAGATTTCATAGGAGACTGCAAAACATCTGCAGTGGTGTTCGTTGGACTGTGATTGGGTCAGTGGCAGACCCCCTTCTCCCTTCCCCTCCCAGAACTGGCAGTGATTAGCTATGCATTGCTTCTGGGTTGGGGCGGGCATCTGGGAGAAGTGGAGATCAGAGGCATCTGGTCTCTGGCAGAGTCTCTGTTCCATGTCAACCTTCTGGAGCTGAGGGCCATCCACTTGGTATTTAAAGCCCACCTTTATCCAATAAGGGGCAGCTGGTACAGGTACTCATGAAAATCAGCACCTCCTTATTGTACTGCAACAAACAAGGTGGGGATGGGGTCAAGGGCCCTATGCCAGGTTGCTTTGAATCTTTAGAGATGGTTTGACAACATGGGAATTTTCCTGGTGGTGAACCACCTGGCAGGAACCGTATATGTCAGGGCTCAGCCATCAGTGCCAAGCGGCTCACAAATGGCAGTTACACCTGGAGGTGGATCTTGATCTCTCTCGCATATGGGGAGAACCTTGGCTTGATGTTGTCCCCGCCAGCAAGAACGCACAATGTCAGCACTTCTGCGTGTTGGAGTTTCCAAGGCAGCTTTACTTCGGTGACGCGTTCCACCTCTCTGGTTTACTACATGCCTTTCCACCCATACCACTCCTTCCTCAAGTTCTCAAGAAGTTCAGACCAGGCCCAAGTCCTCCTAGTGACTCCAGATTGGGAACAGAGAGTGTGGTATCCAAAACGTTTGGGCTTCAGCATATGCCCATAGATCAGGAAGACCCCCTAGGGGACCTGCTGTTGCAGTAACAGGGCAGGGTTCTGCACCCGGTCTTCACATTCTCTAACTTCATAGTTGAAGATTAAGTGGTGACAGCTGAACACCTTTGGCCTTCCACCGAAGGTGGTTCATGTCTTTTTGGCAGCCAAGTGCCCCTCAACAAAAACTGTGTATGCCTGTTGCTAGGACAAATGTGTGTCTTGTTGTGGTACATGCCAGTTTTACCCCCTCCAGGCCAACTATCTGACATTCTGTTATGTATTCTGTATCATATCCTGCAAGGGGTTGTTTTGGGCACAGTTAAAGTTTATCTTCGACAATTTCTGCCTTTTTACAGTTGCCAGATCAGATAGTGAGATAAAATCGGGACAAAAAGTGCCAGAGACCATTTCCTTTCTGTATTTATATGTAAAAGCAGACAAAGCTGTAAACTTGGAGAAAGCAGAAACTTTAATTAAGGCTGCTATCCCAGTAAAGGTAGTGCTGTCCAGATTATCATGCAACTCAATAAGTACATGTTGAAAACTAAAGTTGCAACTACATTTTTACATGGAATCCAAAATAAGCGTAGCTGATTACAAATAAATATGCTTAATTAATATGGAAGTAAACAACTAAAAAAGCATGCTTTCAAACCATGAGCAGGGCAATTAACCCAGTAGATGTCACTATCGTTGTACCCCATACTTTTAAAGTGGGTCACAAAATAAACAGCTTCTGTTTTGGTAGGAATCTCTGAATGGGGTTTGCAGGTAAGTGCCTCTCTTCTTGTCTCACATATGTCCTATATTTCATGGGCTTAAAAAAGGATCACAATAGCTGTTCTGCAATTTGTGTGGTTGTCATGATTCTGCATTGATTTTTTTATTTTTCTAGCAAATTTACATGCAGCACACCAGCCCAATTTGAAATGTTTACAAAATGGTGGGAGCTTCTCCCCATGCTTGAATTCTTGCTGCAGGGTCAAGGGCAGAACTTGTGGGTGGGATCACAGTCTGGCCTCTGTCCAAGCCGTGCAGTACTACTGTGGGAGAATGCAAGCTTTCCCTATCCTAAGTGTATCCTGCCCTGGCATCCCGCCTTCCACCCCCCAGGCCCTTTGGCCATTCTACTGATATCTTCCACCTGCTCTGAGAAGGAAA
Organism: Lissotriton helveticus; assembly: GCF_964261635.1. Classification (NCBI taxonomy): domain Eukaryota; kingdom Metazoa; phylum Chordata; class Amphibia; order Caudata; family Salamandridae; genus Lissotriton; species Lissotriton helveticus. The sequence goes on from NC_136058.1 coordinate 264,206,751, forward strand.
CAAATTTCGACGGATTTGTCCCTGGAAACGGGGAAAACCAAACGGAATTGAGCCTAGTAATGTGTGTGGCTATACCTAATTCCAGGCACAAAACCCATGGTGGCGGCTCCCTTTAGACAGTGGTGGGGCCCATAAAATACTTTAAAAATATTAAAATTAAAAATAAACTTACCTATCTGCAGGCTGCGGCACACGTTCAACTCCTGCCTCGCGCTGCTTGCTGGATAAAAGCAATAAGCCAATCCAAGCACTGCTCTCTTGCTGCTTACAATGCTAAACAGCATAGGAGCAGTGCTAGGATTGGCTGGAGCAGGCAATCACAGAGTTCCATCGAAGACCTATGGGACTGTGCTTCTGCTTCTAGGCTGCCTTTTAGCTGTTGAAGGACAAGCCTGAACTGTGCATGTCAGGCTGGCCACAGTGAAAACGCTGGCCAATCCAGTGCAGTTCAGTTGACACAGCCTGAGCTGCTGCTGTCACGCCAGAGAGACAGCTCTGTCATGGCCCCGCCCCCTAAGAAGATGAGTGGAGAGCATGAGAGGGGAGATGTGTACTTAACTGTGTGTGTGTAAAGTGGGTTGCAGTGGGGAAGTCAGGAGGTCCCCCATGCTCATATGCACGAACTGCCCCTGCACAAAACATGTGATTGCTGGACCTTGGACTATAGATCCCAGGTGGAACTAAAGATAATGCCTCCAGCATTCCCTTCCCAAAATCTGCAAACTCGAAATGAGTGATAACATACGAAAAATATGTATCAATTTGTTCCTCAAATTCAGGGTTTGCAAAATTCAAATAAAGACTTCCCAGTGTTTGCATGATGGTCGTTCCTATCAAGTAAATTGCTGATCAGGCTGCCGAAGTGACTAAAAGAAGTGACATGCAAAGTTCTGGTGAGTGAAACAATCATGAAGTGCCTCATCACCCTATTTGGATACCTTCACCCTGTTAGTTAATTGTGCAAGAACTAAGGCGGCATGGGTTAAAACGTTCTATACTGTTGTACAACTTTGATGTAGACGATGATTCGATCCAAAGTTATGTCTCTTACCCATTAACATGAAAGCTGCTAACATTTGGTAGGGTCTTATTATGCAGGGCCCTTGAAACTATGCAGTAGGGGTGGGTCAAATTATACGAGAGGGTTTAGTAAATTATGCCTCAAGAAAAGCCAAATTATACAGCTTAATTTTGTGATGCTATTACTTCATTATTTTGTGTTTTATTCACTTGTTATGACTAGGCATTGTTTTCTCCCTATTAATAACAGTCTAGCACACAGATTCAGCAATAAGCAACAGAAATGTGATCAGTCAACCTTTTTAAAGGTTCTTGCGCTGCAACACGTGTCGCTTCGTTGTTATTGACTCTTGAACAGTTTGAGCTAGAAACATTTTTTTTGTGCTAAAATCTGCAGATTAAGCAGCAGATGATGAAACACGGGGCAAGTGTGGCATTACTATAATTATGCGAAAATCTCTGCGGCCGCACAATTGCATAATTCCAGTGGCTCTGATTTAATGTCTGTCCCTTTTGTACATACTTGCATCAGTCGATATTTGTTGCCGTCGGATATCACGACTATGAGAAATGCAGTACGTTATTGCCGAAAATAGGAGGTAAATCTTAAGTTGATCTGACATATGTGAAATATGTGGCATGGTTTGTTAAGTGTTTTATAATACTACATACACCACAAACAGTGCTGTAGGTTAGTATCTTCACTGTTCTTGCACTGAATGCATTAGAGTGCAGGATGGCATTGGGCCTAGAAAACATACCTGGTTATTTTAAGTGGAGCCATTTACATTTTGCAAACTAATAACATATGTGCTAGCTTGTCATTTGTTCTGGAGCTGACTTAGCAGGCTGGACAAAGGAGCATTTCTATTCTCTGGAGCGCTTTTAGAAACAAAGAGCAGTTGAAACTTGGCTATGAGGAGAGAGGCCCTTACAAGTTTCCTCTTACAGGAAGGAGAAGAGAGGTGGGAGCTGCAGGCTGCCGAGTAATTCCTTTAAATTGAACAACCGTGTTGACAGTGTTCTGTATAGCAAAACAGGACCGAACACAAGAAGACCGCTCATCTCTGCATAGGGCACCAGGGATAAAACACGTCTACATGATACCAGTGTTTGGGGTGGGGTTAGACACACAGTGGCAGATTCACAGAACTAATCTGAGATAAAATCCTAAACTTACTACTTTGGTATTCAAAGAAGACATTTAGTAGTAGTAAATTTAGGACTCATAACTTTATTACTACTAAACAGAGACAAAATCCTAACTTTACGACTTTGGTATTCACAAAAGGCATTTAGTTGTAGTAAAGTTAGGTGTCCTAACTTTACTACTACTAAATGCCTTTTGTGAATACCAAAAGTAGTAAGTTTAGGATTTTGTCTCAGTTTAGTAGTAATAAAGTTAGGAGTTCTAACTTTACTACTACAAAATGCCTTCAGTGAATACCAAAAGTAGTAAATTTAGGATTTTATTTCAGATTAGTTCTGTGAATCGGCCCCATAGACCAATTGCTTGAGAGATGCTGAAATACAAAGTTCTGTCTTCAGGCTGATGGTATATTAAGCTTACAAATAAACTAACACAGCTACTTCGCTAGGCGACTCCCATTCCTTAGGTAGCTATTAGGCTTGTTTGGCCTGAGTGATAGGGGATTGGTGATGAAATAAGAATTCTGGATTGTCGAACCCAGGCTTCTCCAATGAGTAGCTCTCCAGCTACCTGTAGTTACCTCTCCCCTGTGCAGCCTAGCCTACAAAACTAGAAGTTATTGCTTGGTTGAATTACTATATGTACAAAACTTGAACATCATATATTTGTAGCGAAAATGTGTGCATTTTCAGAGCTCAAAAACTGATTTTTGGGGGAAAATGTGGTTGAATTTCCAAGGGCTGATATTTGAGTAATAATGTGGCATTGGCTACTCATATTACCAATATTATTACTTTGGTGCAAAGGGCATTGCAGGTATGGTTGTTATATATGGCCCTCATAGAGGAATTCAAAATTGACAACGCCTTTTCTCCATCACAACTGCTGACCCTGCAACAAGGTGATGACTGCTGGTGAACTTGCATATGCTGGCTACTAATGTAATCTTTTCTGATGGGGTCACTATTAAAACACTAATAATATGAGTACCTTTGGTTGATTTTAATTGAACATAAGTAGCTCTTATTGTAGAAAAGGTTGAAGACCCCTGATCTAACCTTATCTCTAATGTGTCTCTTACTTGCCGAGTTCGTAATATCTGCAATCTTTCTCTGTCACGTTATGTGTAGACAAACAGTGTATCATAAATATTTATATGGTATAAAATGCCAATACTTGTGTCTGCATACTGATTTTAGGAGCTCTAACATATCACATGAAGATAAGAATTTCTCTGACAGATGTTATTTCACTCTTAGCACTTTTTGCCAAAGAGTTACTCAGCAGGGAGGAGTGGGAGACACCTCACTGTTTTTCCTTTATTTCTGAAAAGGTTGAGAGTTCTTTCTGGGGCTCAAAAAATCTGCCCAGTACCCAATAATTTGGGGGTAAAATGACACAGGTGTAATCACATTGGAAAATCATCCATATTCGTTGTTCCCCGCCAAATACAGTAGTGTACAGATTTACGCAGGATATTTGGAGTGTTGCATGCCTCTGAATAGAGGTTCACACTATTTGTAGCACATAAAACCAGTAAAGTTAACATGAGTCCACTAATGTAGCTTCGTGTTACAAATGTGCGCTCACACTTTTTACCTTTAGGAAAAAGTCGAACTGGTTCATAAACAAAATCCATTTTTGGAGTTGAGGACCATATTTGCACTTTCATCCATGAATGTGGATGAAACATCCAATGGTGTTTTTGTAGTGTCTAAGCAACACCTCTAGGGCATTCCCCCAGACAATCTTTGTAGATAAAGATTTAATGGAGATGGTAGCGAACAAAAATCAGTAGTATTCAATGTGTTCATGGTTGTGTTCTGTATTGTAGATTGGCATTTTCAGTTTCAGAAACAAATCGCAATATTGTAAAACAGGCCCTGTCATTAATCTCATGCCGCAGATAGAAAGACCTATTAGAGAAGTTCCTAGATTCTTGTGTATCCCATTAGTATCATCGATAGTTTTTTTTACAGCTGTTAAATTGACTTTGCATAATTTTCTATTGTACACATTTTAATCCTAAAGAGTTGGCTCCAAGGACGGGTGGAATACGCAAAGTATTGCTTTTGTACTTAGTCTCTCAGCCATCTCCAACTTAGGGCTGGACTGGGGAACCCAAAGCAACCCTGACAATCTTAGTCAAACCAGCCCCCATACGGTGTGCACCGAGCGAACGCAGCAAGCGAGCCTCGCCGCCACCACAAGAAAGTTTTGGAAAAAAAATTCAAAAATGATGCATTCTAAAACACGTTTCCATTATATATTCAATTATATAAGCGTTTAGAGCACAAAGTGCACCAGGATATGACAATCTTGTTAGGGCCATTCAATGATTCCCTCTCTATCACCCTACAACAGTACCCCTTATCTCTCCAGAGCCCCTCTCACGTGTATTTCATTTGTTTTATAGCATTTCTCATACCAGTGTAGGGAATCACTTTACATCATGCACACATACAGAGACAATGAACAATACGTGTGTAAATCAGTGTTTAGTAAATGTTTGATAAGAAAAGGGAATACAAGGTGTAGGATTTTCATGTCATCCATACTGGTAGGCATTTTTAAGAGTGCTTGGTTTGGAGAAGCACAAACTCAGGATTTCAACACAGTAGTTGGATTTACTAATAAGAATGTATTTCTACCCAAACAAACCCATTTTAGCAACATTAGGATAATGAAAGACAGAAAAAACATATCTTTTGCACTTGTACCATGCATCTCTTTGATGGTGTTCATAGCTCACTGTGCTAGATTTATTGATTATGATTATAAGTTATGAATTGCCAGTAACTAAAGGATCTCAGTGACAACAGCAGTAACCCACTGAGCAACGCACATTCAATACAGTTCTGTGACCTGTTTTGTACACTTTCTTTGCGGCAGGTATATCAACCCTCTGCACTACGTTAAATGAGTCAAAACTACCAGCAGGCAAAACTCAGATCTCTCTCCAGCAGGAAGATAAACCACCAGAGACATCAATCTTGACACTTCTATTGTTGCCTGAAAACTGCTGGGTATACAATGAGTCTGATGTGAGCCATTATGCTGGACAGGCCTGCTGATTTTGTTATTGGATGGGGGGGGGTCGATATTGCAGCAGGGCTGCAAAACTGGTCCCCAGTAACATAACCAGCCTTTCGGGGAAACGCCTGATGCCCGGTCAGGCCAGTTCAGACTTGCTCGAACTATCTACATCTTTCTAGAGATGTGACCTCTAGAACAGGGAATGAGTAATATGTATAACAGCAACTTAACTTCATGTTTCATCTGTTTATTTGTTGAATTACTAAACATTCATAAAACCTTACATGTAGATCATAGAGGCTGATTAAGTGTACTGAATGGTCAAGGACAGACAGGGTTAAGGGACAGACAAGGGTCTGAAAATGAAGTGATACAGAGTAAAGAATTGATAAACGGATTGGCACAGCCTAGACAGCCCAAATAGGAATCCTCGGAATGCTCGCTATCGCCTAATTCAATATTATATTACACACAGGGCATATCTCACCCCAGCTAAAATGTATCGATATTTTCACTACACTGACGCGGCGTGCCCTAGATGCCACCGTCTAGATGCTGACCTCCTTCACATGATGTGGATCTGCCCACTGCTCACCATATGCTGGCGGTCAGTCACGTCCTCACTATCCTGCAGCACTGGACGCACTTGTCCACACCTGGGAAGTACGTTTACTTCTCGTTTTCTGGATTTGGGTTTACTGGTGGCCAAATGCTTACTCACAAAACGGTGGAAATCACCTGAACCTCCTTCACTGTTAGCCTGGGGACACTCACTGCTAGTGTGTGCCTAAGCTGAAAGTATTGCACTACTCAGAGTAGAAACACGTGGCCTCCGTAAAACCCCTATTGATAATAACTGGGACACTATAATGCATGACTTTCAAAACCAAATGCCAGCAGAGTCAGGCTACAATGGTGCTGGCCACGGATGAGGTGAGGATACTCAATAGCCCCCCCACATATCTGGCATAAGAGGGCTTGAATCAAAAATCAGGTACTTGCCTCACATATCCAGTACGGCATAAGGAACTGGTGGTTTCCAGTATGCATCACTATAGATGGGCTAATTTATTCCTGCGATGTTTGCTTTCTCCTATTACCTTTCCCTCCCGACTCTGATTGCACATAGGGTTCAGCAAGAACAACACTTGCTTATATTACAAATGGACAGTCTGTAGCGCTCTATCCGCAGGGGGCTGATGCCCACTCTTCACTAATGGTGCACTCCACGTGTCAACCTTCCACATATTGCCCCATACCCGACTCTTATCACTGATGTAGTTACATGTATAATTCATTTTGCAATGTACTGAGAGGACTATGAAGCTGCATGAAATTGTGGAAGTATATTAAAACATTATTGACTTTGTAATGTTGTTTCCTCACACCTGTTATTGATTGGATTTGTACCATGTGAAGAGAAAAAACGAAATCAATAAAACAGATTTAAACAAAAAATATTTTGGCACAGCTATGAAGGGGCGTAGGAGAGTTAGTTCAAGAAGAGAGGCAAAATGGTCTTTCAATTTCTCAGGAATGTCTGCAATTTTGTCTCTTGCTTTAGCAGAAACCACAGAAAGTTCTACAGAGCTATGCTTGGATGGTCTGAATGCGTGTCGAACACGTAGTCTGCAGAATGTTGGTACTAGTGGTAATGCAGGCAGTCCAGCTCGTCATGAGTCACAGTGGAGCTGTGCTCATAACGGCTGTGGCCTGCCCACGCGCGATTGATTCCCTGCCTGTGCAGGAGAATTAATCAGTGGGCGGGGTTGTGACGAGCCCAGCTCGTCATGAGCACCGTGCCCTCCCCGCCCCCACGCCGTGGGGGAATTACGCCCCTCGGCGAGGGGGTTAAACAGATTAGATATTGTGCTGGTGTGTGTGTGTGCATGCAGAAGTAGTCAGGACATATGCTTTTATTCCAGCATCACTTTATATACCACGCCCGTTGCTTTGATCTAGGTGAGTTGATGCTTGCGGTTGAGAAGTAATGGAATCCTGATGGGCGAGGTGTTATCATAACCCTGTCCTGACAGAATTAAGACCTGAATAATGTCAGCAAAGTAGTAGGATTGAAAAAAAGAGATGTGACATACCTGTCCACATTGAGGTGGCGAGAACTCCCCTGGCATAGGTTTGCCTGTTGTCTTTTCTTCAGTCATGGCCAGGGTATTGTGGAACATCCAGCTTTAGAATGACTTGATTTATGAGGAAACTGAACATGAGGGTGAGGGGGATCTGTTGTCATCACCAGAGATAATCTAGTGGGACCAGGCAGCTAGTTCTGTGCTCTCTGTTCAGTTTTGGAAATTGAGGCCAAAGTATCTGTTAATAGCTGTAAGCTGTCGCACGTAGGTGAATAGACATTATCCATGAGCAACAATTCAACAAGTCTGCAAGTGAAATAGTGACTATGTGACACGTGTCAGATTATCTTGACTTTTAAGAAATGATCAGGAAAAAAGGAGTTGAGACAATGTAGGTCTATTTTGAATATGTTATGTCAGTCTTTAAGGCATCAAAGTAAAAGTTTGAACACCCTATAATTAAGCTGATGACAAAGGAAGAGGCTTTTTAATTCAGAGTATCCAGAATGCATTCAGTGTTGCATGGGGAAATTGACTTGGCGCTGTGTGCTTGGACTGGAATCCAGAATAGTGATTTTCCAGGAGTTCTTCGCTATCGATCTAGCCCCGGATTTGTTTACCAGCTGATTTTTACATTATCTAGCTGACGTGAGAAAGATAAAAGATAGTTTGGAACCAACCTGGAAAAATCCAGTCAAGGATGAGAATTTTCTTCAAGAAAATCTGTGATGAAGAATTGCTATAGAGATTTCAGAATGATGGCCTCTTCAAAAAAAATTATTGATGTGGTCAGATGAAGTGGATTCCAAGTGGAAGAGGCAAGTTGGATGAGTGATATTTTTTTTTCTTAAGAGAGTTGATTCTGTTGCAGAGGTAGTTTTGTCCACGGATCCAAAGATCTTTGGAAGTAGGCGGTTTGAGTTTAAAGCATATGGGTTAGTTTGAGGGTAAATAGCCTCCAATGAAATAGGCTAGATTATTTTTTGAAGATAAAGTTAATTTAGGTCTCAATGTCTGTTGCGAGTCATGTGGTTAGGTTACAGTGGGCTTACAGCCTGCCCATTACTTACCATTGGTTGGGTTCATTGTCACTCTCATGTGCTGGCTTCTTGTTCATCAGCGTCTGTAGGCTTTCCATCCACTTCCTGTTTTTGTCCCTCCCGTAGAGCATGGCCACATTAGTTGTGTTCCTTCAGTGCTCATTTTCCATCCACTACTTTAAAACTTTTTGTTTAAGCAATGTACAAGTGTGCATGTGTTTTCCAGCTGTCTCTCTCGTGTACTTCTCCCCCCTCTGTGTTCCTCTTTCTCACCCTCCCTTACTTGCTGTTCTTGCTTCCTCTTTGACTACATTCCCTCACTGTTCTTGCTTCTCCATGGTCCACTTGTCCATTTGCTCCCCCAACCCCATTGTCCATTTGCTTCCCCATCCCTCCTGCCCACCTTCTGTTTTCCATGTGTTTCCCCATCATCTCCCATCTGCGCTCCATTGGCTGTGCTGCTCCATCCCACCTGCCTACCCTCCATTGCCAGCATGCCTCCCCAGCCCCTCCAGCCCACCCTCCATTGCAGCTGGCTTCCCCACCCTTTCCCGCCTGCCCCCCATTGTTAAGAATCTGCCCCAACCCCTTCTGTCTGCCCCAGGTTCACAGCTTGCTGCCCCAGGTGCTCCTACCTGCTCTCCATTAGACGCCTGCTTTTTCACAGCTACATAGAAGGGGGGTGGGTGGATTGAAGACAGGGTGGAGTAAATGGGTGGCAGGGCGCCATTTGTTTTATTCAGCTTTGGTGGAGTGGGATGACAAATGCAGGAGGTGGGTTGCACAAGGCCAGGTAAGGTGAGGGTGGTGAAGGAAGTATAAGTAGATGGTCAGACACCAGGGGCCCAATTATGTATAGGGTGCACTTTCCTTGTTTGCGCCCTGGCACACCTTAAAACAGGTGCGCTGAGCGCAAACAGGGAACGTGCGCCCTATTACATAGAATGTGCTGGAACCAAGGCAGCTGCGAACTCATGCTGCCCAATGGGCAGCGCATTCAAGTGAAATATGGAGCGGCTTTGAAGCAGCCACTCCGGGTTTCACTGTGCAGGCAGCAACACGCCTGCACTTTTGAAGGGGATTAGAGATCCTCTTGCAGGCGGGTGCAGTGATTCAATGCACCTGCCTGAAAGGGGTTGTCTGGGGGGGTCCATAGGACCCCATTTCTCCCTCAAGAGGGCTGCTATTAGAGGTACACTGGCAGTGTGCCCCTATTAGATGAGAGCTTCTTTGCCTCTGCGCCCACGTTTATAATATGGCGCAGTTACAGAGGCAAAGGGATGACCTCATTTGCATGGGGCACGCCCCCAAGCAAATGCGCTAAAGAGAGAGAGTATTGATGTTAGAGAGAGACTGGACCAGACAAATACCATCCATGTGAGAAATAAGTGCTCTGGCGAATTTGCAGTTTGCATCCATGTGTGTACGCATCAAGTCTGAGGGGGCATATGTACAAGGGGATTGCGCCATCGGAATATCACTTTTTTCGATGTTCCGGTGGTGCAGTACGCAGCACCATATTTACAAAGCGGTGTTAAGCCACTTTTCATGGCTTAACATTGCTTTGTAAATATCGTACCCTTTCACGCACTTGAAAGGGATGTGCGACAGGTGATGCTGTGGGTGTTTCCCCACAACACTCTTTGTTTTTTGACTCTGCACCAGATTTACAAGGATGTGTAAATCTGAGGCAGCGACAAAAACTAACGTCATGCAAGAGCAGGAGTTAGAATGACGATACAAGGAGAAATTCTTTTATTTTTCCTCCTTTTTGCTTTTTCTATGTGTACTACGAACACAAAGAATTATCAAATCACCATTATTTATTGATTATGTGCTTAAAGGGACACCTTCCTGCCTATAAACAATCTCTGTAATGCAGGCACTCTTGCACCATGGTGCAAGGGTGTCTGTGTTGGCACTAGGCAGCTATTTTTAGCGCCAGCGTTCGGGAAAACACAGGGGTGCTCCTTATTGTTGTAAATATGGATCATTTGTGCGTTTTGGAAATGACGCAGCGCATCACTCCAAAAATTTTCCGCAGCTCCATTTCTTTGTACGTATGCTCATTAGTGTGTTTGTCTCTATTTATGAATTTTTCCTATAAAGGGACTACGGAGTTGTCTCCTCTCCCACTTTGCTAACAGTTGAGAGCAAGACTCCCCAGTGAACTCACTGGCCACCTTCCTCTCTGCAAATGATCTTATCCAACACTGCACTGAATCAACCCACTCCAAAGGCGCTATCCTGGACCTTGTCATTTCTAAAGCAGGCATGCTTTCTACTACTACCCCAATTCATGTAGATTGGTCTGACCACCACCTCATCCCATTCACTCTTCAACTTTCACACTCTATAACTCTTGGCCAACCCAAGAGGGCCATCTCCTGGTTCCGTGATGCCAAAAACATTGATGTCGGTCCCCTCTGTGAATCAGCCTTGATATCACTTCCAAGGCTAGACCCGAACATAGCTGTTGACGATCTCACCTCCCAATGCCTCACTGTTCTTGCAGCTGAAATTAATAACGTCGCTCCACTCAAAAGCAAAAGTATAAGGCCCACCCCCTCAGCACCATGGTTCAACAAATCCCTTTATGAGGAAATGAAGCAGCTAAGATTCCTGGAGAAGCATTGGAGGCAATTGCCCTCCACTGACAATTTAGCCATGCTTCGCACGGCAAGATCCAAGTACCACAAGCACATCTTCCTTGAGAAAGCGACGCACTTCAAAACCCTCCTTGATTCCGCCAAAAATAGACCCAAAAAACGATTCGATCTCATCAAGACTCCGAGCTGCTCTCCCCCAACCTCCAAGGTGGAGGATTCTACAAAGAGAGCAGCGGATTTCGCTATTTTCTTCGATGGAAAAGTGAAATCACTTGTGGATCAGGTTGCTCATCCTACACCTCCAGAGGAGCGCAAATCCTTAGCCATTTGGCAGAGCTTTGACCCCATATCTGAAGATGCCCTTCTCAAGTGCATACGCGAAACAAAGCCCTCCAACCATTCTCTTGACCCTATCCCCAGTGCCATTGCCTTTGACTTCTATACCCATTCCCTTTCCTATTAGACCACTCTGATCAACCTCTCCCTCTGGCAAGGCTCCCTTCCTGTCTCCTTCAAAACTGGGCAGGTCACCCCTCTGCTTAAAAAACCCACTGCTGATGCGAAGGACCTCAACAACTTCCGCCCCATCACTAACCTTCCCTTCCTTGCGAAGATCACAGAAAGCAAAACAACTCTCTCGTCATATCAAGGACAATGATCTTCTTGACAATTGTCAGTCTGGCTTCATGCAAAACTGCAGCACTGAAACAGCCCTACTGCAAGTGGTTGATGACGCGCTGAGGATACTCGATTCAGGGGGGTCCTGTCTTCTAATTCTCCTTGACCTTTCTGCAGCCTTTGACACTGTCAATCACAACACCCTCCTCAATATCCTTCAACAGAGAATGGGCATGGAGGGCACTGTGCTTAAATGGTTTGCATCCTTCCTCTCTGACAGATCCCAAATGATCAAAATAGCGAACAGTCTTTCTTCTCCTGTGGCGGTAGGTCAGGGTGTTCCTCAAGGCTCTATACTTGCACCCACATTGTTCAATCTCTACTTAGAACCACTGGGAAACCTCCTAAGCAAATCCGGGATTCACTATCATCTCTATGCAGACGACACTCAACTCTACCTCAAGGTTGCCTCCACTCATGATCTCTCCTTCCTAAGCTCTACTCTGGACTCCATCCAAAACTGGATGTCAACTCATCAACTGATTCTGAATCCCTCCAAAACTGAATTCCTCCTCTTCTCCTCCTCACTCTCTCCCCCCCCCCGGTTCAATCATGGATGGATCAGATGAATCTACTAAACAATAAACCCATCATTGTCGACAGCGCAAAATCCCTTGGAGTCATTCTAGGCAAAAAACTCAATCTAACTCCCCACATCAATTCTATTGCAAAATCTGCTCGTTACCAACTGCGCCTTTTTTGGGGAATCCGACGCTTCTTCCCGGAGCAGGACCTTATAACCCTGGTGCAATCGCTGGTCCTCTCCAGACTAGACTACTGCAATTCTCTTCTTACTGGCCTCCCCAAATCTCACCTGTCCCCACTTAAGTCTGTTTTCCATTCAGCAGCTCGCTTCATTTATGGGGCCAAAAGAAGCGATCACATCACACCGATGTTATCCACCCTCTGCTGGCTTCCCTTCGAGGCTAGAGCTATCTACAAGACCGCTTGTATCACCCACAAAGCCTTGCACTCCTCCTCTCCTCGCTACCTGGCGAACAAACTGAAACTCTCGGGAGGCTCTAGACCCTCACGCAATGCGGAGAATCTTCTACTTGAACCTCCCACTTTCAAGAAGGAGAGAACAATGGCCCAATCCTTTTCAGGCAACGCAGTGAGAATCTGGAACTCCCTTCCGCCTCTGCTCCGGACAACCGCCTCCTCCCAGGCCTTCAAAAGGGACCTCAAAGTTCTCCTCCTCCAGAGACACCTCCTAAAGTAATTCAGGTCCTCTTGTTATTTGGAGGAAGACTTCCCAATACTGACAATTTCCACGACCATGGAAGTGCCTTCCCAGGGTATTCCTGGGGTTGGAGTGTCTGCCTCTTTGCAGTATTTTCCATGTACTTGTGTTCGGTGCCCTTGTATAACATGCACACACCACTTTGCCCTTGTAACACACGGTTTGCTACCTCTCACATGTTTTTACCTTTGATACTGGCACAAGTGCCTCCTTTGCCTACATAACGCTTGTTCTTGTGCCTGAGTGTCTAGCACCTTTTGCAGTATTATACCTCAAATGATACTTTGTTTTCTCTTATAACTGCACACTTGTCACTTTTTCCTCCTGTGCACTTTTTACTACCTCATGTATTTTTGGCTGCTCACAATTTTTACTACCTCATGTATTTTGTTTGCTCACAATTGTCACTATTACCTTTACTGCCTCATGTATGTTTGGTTGCTCACAATTTTGACTACCTCATGCATTTTGTTTGCTCACAAATGTCACTATTACCTTATGTAACGTAATGTATGCTTTTGTAATCTGTTCTTTTGTAATGTTTCTCATTATGTCTCATTTCTGTTCCTTTTGTGAAGCGCTCTGACACCTTCGGGTAAAGTCCGCGCTATATAAAAATGCATAAATAAATAAAATAAATAAAGAGAGAGATAGAACTGTGCGCCTAACTCCCCCGCACATCGCACCCCCACCCCCCTCCCCAGCACGCCAGAGGAAAGGGAGGGGGGCCAAGGTCATGAAATGGATTGCCATTTGAATTGACTTGAAGTCTTCCCCCTCCACCATTTATCATGTGTCACCCTGACGATGAGGCTCCGATGACCTTTCAACTCTGACGCACTTTCTATATTGCAAATGCCTTGAGGAGAGTGCACACCTGTCAGGGCGCCTTTGTCCCCTCTGCGCATCAGACGGGAGGCCCCTCTCGCCTGCCACAGACACAATGGGATGCGCGGGATGGGGAAACATTAATTTGCTGCCCGGGGCACTTTAGCAAACAAAATTGGAATCTATGTTTTTTTTTTCCAGAGTAAGGGATGCATTTTCCTTCACTCTCGTTTATTAATCTAGTTATGTGCGTTTAATGTCATAAAAGTCAAAAAGCAGATGTCGCTAAGGACCAAAAAGCTCAATACAGGAGGTCAACAATCCCATTTTGGACGTGAACTGCATATTTCTCAGTTACAAATCATGCAGCCTTGTATCAAATCAACTTACCATGTATGTTTAATGTGGGCATTCAATGCGGTTAGGCAGGGCATGAAGTGGGATGAAAAAGGGTGGCAGGTCTCCAAAGGGGGCACGGCCTAAGAAGTGTAACTAGAAATCCGTTCCAAGAGGCGTGGCCTATGTACTTAAGGGCGTGGCTTTGACATGCTAACAACATTTCTGTGCCTCCCTTAGTGTGCCATTCGAACTTTACTGACATACGTCTATTAGCTTTGCCAGTGTTTGTTAGGTGTTTAAGATAAATGAGTATCAACAATGATTTTTTTGTAAATAATTAATGTTCAAAATGTTTCAATTCTGGAAATATGAGATAGTGAATTACACATTACTAAGGTCTGTACATGAGGTTGAGGTATTAGGGGTGCTTTACACCCTCTTTCTCCCTATATCTGGCAGATTTCACACCTCATCTCTTTCAGCACCCACTTAATCTCTTCCGTATTTAGGGGCATATTATCAAGGGGGCGATAGGCACTTTTCGCCGGTTTAGCGGCGAAAATTCTATCGCCCCATTATCAAGCTGTCGCTAACAGCAGTTAGCGACAGCTCGAAGGCAATAGCGAGCGGTTTGGGGCCCGCTTTGCCTGTCAGCGATATTTATCGCTAATGACATGCAAAGTGGGCGTACCCAAACCGTTAGCGACTGAAAGCATTCGAAAATGTCGCTATCGCCTATTCACAAGGCTGGCATAGTGATGGAAATATTCCTGCTATAGCCAAAAACTAACGCCTGCTCTGACCAGTTCTTAGCCATGTTATCCAATGGGAGGTGGATAACATGGCTACGAGCATTTCGGCGCTAATGCGAGAATATCGCTGTATTCTCCGCGATATTCTCGCATTACGCCACTATCGCTGGATATTTTAGCGCAATGGAGAAAAACGTTGCTAATAGCATGTTTTCTCCGCTAAAATATCCACCGATAGGCAGCGATAAAAAAAGTCGCTAAGCGCATTTAGCGATAAATTTCGCTAGTTGTTGGTAATATGTCCCTTAGTTCGCTATTTTTCCTTCACTTGACCACCTCCCCAAACATACTGCACACCCACTCACCTGTACCTAAGCGCTACATTGTCTATATTTTGACAACTGTGTACCTGCTTCACAAACATTTACAGAGAATCACAATTAAAACTGACACACATTACATTGGCTTTGTATGCTTTGCAGAGAAGCCAAAAATTGGATGACAACGTGTTTAGGAAACCCTTTTGAATTACTGACAGGCTTTGTGAGTTACCCGTACACCCCAGACCTCTCAATTATGGCCCATTATTAACACCCAGAGGCCCCTCAATTGAAAGACTGCCCTGTGCACGAGTGATATGTTGCACCAAAAATATGACAGAAATATTACATCCTAGAAAAAGCAAGTACTGGAAGATTTCAATTCATCATTAAGCAAAACGTGAAATATAAACAGGAGCTACATCACTAACATGGAAGACCTTATCGATTTTTACATTCATTGTTCAGAAATCGGTCAGTGTTTGTGCTTGTAAAGTTAAGGACATGAATATAAGGCCCAGGAGGGACCCATTTCAATCTTATTTTCTAATTTATGCTGGGTCTGGAAACCGGAAGGACCCAGCCCAATTAAAGCCCTGCTGTTAGGCAAGGTGGTAGTGAACATAGGTGACTTCAGAGTCCATGAAGTTAGATGCCAAGCTCAAGTGTTGTATTTGTACAGCACTTCATCCCACTGTTGTGGACCCAAAGTGTAGTCTTGGTCAGATAATAGGCTACCCAGAATGCTGTCAATTGTTGGAGGAGCCAATTACAGTAGTGTGTCATACGTAGGAAGCAGTGAGTGTTGTGCATGAGAGCCAAAGGGATGCACCA
Organism: Lissotriton helveticus; assembly: GCF_964261635.1. NCBI lineage: Eukaryota > Metazoa > Chordata > Amphibia > Caudata > Salamandridae > Lissotriton > Lissotriton helveticus. The sequence continues at coordinate 264,222,687 of NC_136058.1, forward strand.
TTTGTGTTGTTGTAGGGTTGCGGCAACGTATAGCTATGTCGGTAACAAAGAAGGGTGCAAGGTGCACAGACCTATGCTTTTAATTACAAGCCATTTGCTGATGGCCTCCACGGTTGGAATGTTTAGTTTCAGCTTGTTGGGCATTCCTATGCTGAGGGGTAATCTTGGATAGGGGCCATGATTTGGTGTTTGGAAACAGCCTAGTTTTTACAGCTCTTCCGCACTCCAGATCATTGGGAAGGTTTCCTATTCTAGCTGGTATATAGTTTCAGAGTTTGGCTGCAAAGGATGGCATCCCACTGTGGTACTTGGGGTGGTCAGAAGAGTGGCAGTCTAGATTTCAGGATATTAAAGCAAAGGACTGGGAATCAAAGCATACTTCGCCCGCACTAGTCTTAAGGTCCCTGTCAATATTTAGAAAAAAGGTGCAAACAACGGGCTGGAAGCACAATTCCCTATACTTCCGTTAAATTAGAAGCAGATTCAAAGAACCTAGCATTCATCAATCTACAAACACATGATAGCCCGTTGGTTACACTTTATACACAATTTGAAGTAGATCAAACAGTTCAAAAAGGATTTAGTTCCATAGACAAGTCGATGTTCGTTTTCAATTTATTCTTTATTTTTCATTCTTTAAAAGACTTTTGAGAGCACCTCTTTTGAAAACGCCAATGCGATTCGTCCCATCCCGGGACTTCTTCAGGGCTACAAAAGTACATATAAAAAAAGAGGCTATTTACAATTTGTACATCACAATTTTACATAAAGAACAAAAAATGCACACATCGACTTTAACAAGACTGTCAAGTTAGTCTATATTACTACCAGATTTCTTTCTTTATTAAACAGGCTTTTTATGATTTTTATCCAATTTCATTGTCGTACGTTGTTACATTAACATTGGACCCATACTTGACACAACATATTTACAAAGAGGAATAAAGAAAGGGAGGAACAACTTCATCTATTATAACATTAGAAATCCATCAACACGATCAATCAAGACACATACCGTAAAAAGGTAAATAGCGAATGTTCAATTGGGTAATCTTTCATATATTCACAACTGGTAATTCTGTGAAGTTAATTAAAGAAATATATTGACAATTGATTTGAACTATAACTATGTTAAGGATATTTTGACCTACACATGTAATTCATGATTTACTTACTTTGGATTTTAGTTTAGTGCACCTCCTCATATATTCAAGGTAGTATTTCACAAATAACAAGTCTTTAATAAAGGGTGGTGTCCTAAAAATAAATAAAGTTAAATGTATATTACTTATATTGAACAAGACCATATCAGTCATTGATAATGTTGTCATGGTGATTCTAAAAAATCAGTCACATAGATATTTGAATATGTTTTATCCTCAGATATATTTTTGTAAGTATATCTGCAAGGCCAATAATCATTGGCATCTCAAATAAGAATTTATAACATTTAAATGTTTTTAATTATATAAGCACAATTTCCTAAGCAGAATTTGTAGTCAACAAACATGAGGCAAGACCGATTTATGAATTATCAAAAGCAAAGTATTGTTGCAATGATAATCTAATGAATATGCCCGTATTAGTTGCACCACGGTATTAGATGTTTAAAAGTAAAGGACAGATATGTCAAATGACAAGAGGGCAGCGGGTGTTTACAAAATCTAGACAGAGTTACGTCTATGTGCTGTTCTTAGATAATACATTCTCCTGCCGATTTTTTAGAAATGTTTTTGAAAAAAGGTATAACAACAAGGCGATAAAGGCACATCTAGAAACGCACTGAGCTTGGAGTTTATAAAGTTAAGATTATTTAAATAACGACACATCGGTATTATAAACAAAGTGTTGTTCTAAAGCTAGGTGCGAAATTTCCACGCACTAGTGAAGGGTATCCGGGGGGGTTTTCTATTAACTCACCCGGATGCAGTAATTCGAATCCCGCAGGAGAGGTCCTCGATTGTGTCCGCCTCACATGGTTCGCCAAGGCGCATGTGAGGTGGCTAGAGAAATACTCTTTAAATACTAATGCTAATTGACAATTAGCTCAATTAAGTTGCTTTCAAATTAACAGGTTTTGCGCGCTTTTTTAGATATAAGGCATTTAAAGGCGTCCCATAGGGAAAAAACAGGCGCCATCTTGTAGTGGGGCTATTCTATGTATAATGAACGCGTGTAAAACATCGGAAAGTTGATTTATACAGGCTTTTCACTATTCCAGTATATTATTCTGAATTCTAACTTTAATTATCAATTTATGACTTCAATTAAGTAATTTTTGGTATTACTAATATAGTGAAGGAAACAAGAATTTTTATCGGAAAGAAAAATCCGGCATGGTCCTATTCAAAACATTGATCGAATTTTATTACATACTTTGAATGAAGTACTTAGCGTGAAATCGATAGGCTCTGGACATTTGGATTCGAAAATATACTTACAAACCCCTTCTTTTATTTCAAAGCGGACAGGTTGTTATTAGGACTCCGCCATCTTTACACGAGCAATTCGTTGATCAAAACAACAACAACTCTAAGTGTATAACTTGGTCTATCACTTTCTTTTCCACTCCTAACCCCTTAGATTAAGATAAAGCAACGCAAAACCGAAAAAGAACCCAATATTCGAATCGATCTATTTGTAAAGAGCACAAAGAGTTTTTGGTAGACATTAAAAGTCATTTGCACCTAAGTTGTGTGTTTCAACAAATTAAAAATATTTTTGAGATGGTATAATAAACAATCCTGTTGTAATAGGTATATTTGCTAGTACGAGACAATGATTAGAAAAAAGGGGATTATGATCATATACATATATAGTATTTAAAGAGTATTTCTCTAGCCACCTCACATGCACCTTGGCGAACCATGTGAGGCGGACACGGTCAAGGACCTCTCCTGCGGGATTCGAAGTACTGCATCCGGGTGAGTTAATAGAAAACCCCCCCGGATACCCTTCACTAGTGCGTGGAAATTTCGCACCTAGCTTTAGAACAACACTTTGTTTATAATACCGATGTGTCGTCATTTAAATAATCGTAACTTTATAAACTCTAAGCTCAGTGCGTTTCTAGATGTACCTTTATACCTTTTTTCAAAAACATTTCTAAAAAATCGGCAGGAGAATGTATTATCTAACAACAGCACATAGACGTAACTGTGTCTAGATTTTGTAAACACCCGCTGCCCTCTTGTCATTTGACATATCTGTCCTTTACTTTTAAACATCTAATACCGTGGTGCAACTAATATGGGCATATTCATTAAATTATCATTGCAACAATACTTTGCTTTTGATAATTCATAAATCGGTCTTGCGTCATGTTTGTTGACTACAAATTCCGCTTAGGAAATTGTGCTTATATAATTACAAACATTTAAATTTTATAAATTCTTATTTGAGATGCCAATGATTATTGGCCTTGCAGATATACTTACAAAAATATATCTAAGGATAAAACATATTCAAATATCTTTGTGACTGATTTTTTAGAATCACCATGACAACATTATCAATGACTGATATGGTCTTGTTCAATATAAATAATATACATTTAACTTTATTTATTTTTAGGACACCAACATTTATTAAAGACTTGTTATTTGTGAAATACTACCTTGAATATATGAGGAGGTGCACTAAACTAAAATCCAAAGTAGGTAAATCATGAATTACATGTGTAGGTCAAAATATCCTTAACATAGTTATAGTTCAAATCAATTGTCAATATATTTCTTTAATTAACTTCACAGAATTACCAGTTGTGAATATATGAAAGATTACCCAATTGAACATTCGCTATTTACCTTTTTAAGGTATGTGCCTTATTGATCGTGTTGATGGATTTCTAATGTTATAATAGATGAAGTTGTTCCTCCCTTTCTTTATTCCTCTTTGTAAATATGTTGTGTCGAGTATGGGTCCAATGTTAATGTAACAACGTACGACAATGAAATTGGATAAAGATCATAAAAAGCCTGATTAATAAAGAAAGAAATCTGGTAGTAATATAGACTAACTTGACAGTCTTGTTAAAGTCGATGTGTGCATTTTTTGTTCTTTATGTAAAATTGTGATGTACAAATTATAAATAGCCTCTTTTTTTATATGTACTTTTGTGGCCCTGAAGAAGTCCCGGGATGGGACGAACCGCGTTGGCGGTTTCAAAAGTGTTGCTCTCAAAAGTCTTTTAAAGAATGAAAAATAAAGAATAAATTGAAAACAAACATCGACTTGTCTATGGAACTAAATCCTTTTTGAACTGTTTGATCTACTAAAAATTGTGTATAAAGTGTGCCGGGCTATCATGTGTTTGTAGATTTCAGGATATTTCCTGGTTGGTTGGCAGAATTTGTGTTGTAAGAAGTTTGATCCAGTGCCACATATTTTCTGATGGGCTTTGAAGACTTTCTTGAAGAAATATGTCTTTCAACTGTCAGGTAAAGAACAATTTGATGGGTGGGCTGATGTAACCAAACATTCTGACGCATAGAATCTGTGTGGGGGATGTGTTCCGAATGAGCTGCAACTTGTGGAGTGCAAAGGAGGGTGCCCATAGATACTGTCTAGTCCAGTGGTATGTGATCTATATAGGATGGAACCAAGGCAATGGTGGTCTGTAGTCAATGGGAGAATCAAAGGAGCTGAAAAATGTGACAAAGGGTCCTTACAGTGAAGATGTGATGACTAATTATTCTTTTTGAAGGCGGGAGAGATCAGAATCCGGCATCACCACCACGTACCTGACTTTGCACGCTGACTTTTGCTGAGGTTATATCTCAAAGGTTCGTAGATATTTGGACGTCTATGAGCAATTTCGGTCCTATGTTAGTGTTCTGGAGCCTAGACACAAGAGTCACGGTCTGAGGAACTATCCTCAGGTTTAAATATGGTCTGGATGTCAAATGTTGTAGCAGATGCGTTTGAAGAATTTGATGAAGTCCAGGAGGGGCCTGGGGTAGTGTTGAATTTAAGTGTTATGGCAGTGGAGGCTTGAGGAATTCTTGTGTCAGAGATAGAAGACACCAGTACAGGAAGGGAGAATATGTGAGATCTTTTTGGGATTTGCTGAGATCTAATCAAGGGTAGTACTTAGTATTCCAAGATCATCGAGTCTCTGTGATAAGGGCGTCTGGCATACTCTCGTAGAAGTAGAGGAGAGATCCAGTAGTAGAAGGAAGATGATTCCTTCCTTGTCAATGGTAGACGTTATGTTATGTTACACTAGGTTATGTTATGTTGTGTTGTGTTGTGTGCTTTTCTGGATTCATCACCACATGCATCTCCAGTGGGATACTTGTGAGTGTGGAGAGTCAATGTGCCATCATAGCACTGAAAGACATTCTAGTCTGTTAGGGCCAAATGTGAGAAAGTCTTCTGCTCCCAGCTCCCAAATATTAATTGTATTTACCATTCCCTGGATACGAGGGTTTTCAACATACCCTTAAAGCGATTTAATTCTGTGTAGTTCTGGAACTCACGCCTTTCCCCCAAACACCAAGAGAGAGGACTTGACTCATGAAAGCAGATAGATGGTGGGTGCACTGGCTGGGCACCAAGCTGTGATGTGTTTCAAATTGTAATTCAAAAGATCTTTAATTGGCCGATCTGGCCGTAAAAGGCAAAGAGAAACAACATACCACACATGATAGTCCATCATTATTAAAATTCCACAATTGGAACATTATCAATGGGTAAAAATCATAAAATGGCAGGTGTTTATGTACGCTCCTCCTGAAGTAAAAGGTGCCTGTGCCCAGAATGTACCTATGGGCCATTGTCAGCACCTTAAATGACATCATTGCCCCACTGGTAATCAGTGAAAATTAGCTGTCTCTAAGAGAATGATTTCTTGTTTCAAACTTATACATGACTTCAAGTGAATGGTTCTGTGCCTGTGATAGCTCAACATTGGTTATGACATTTCAGAATATTCTGAGCATTGGGAAGTGTCCCACTTAAGTCTACACAGGAGCTGGGCTCGAATAAGGATGCACCTTGCCTGACAATAGGGCAAATATTGCTCCAGGAGCAATAAGGGGCCATATTAGAGCCCATGATTAACAGGAGATGGTGTCAGAGGCACATCTCTTGCTCAGATTAGAACAGCAAGAGCTGAGCAATGGCATAATTGCTGCTGGTCCATAAAGACAGCACGTTCAATTGGAAGTCTTCTTAGCTGCCTGCAGTTACTTCCTGCTCTGCTTCACAGGGTCAATGATTCAGAAGCTCTGTTGGTCCAGGATCACAGTTGTTAACATGTTTACTTCATGACAGTTTCTGACTCTTTGTAGGGCTGCAGGTCCTAGCACTAAATAGACAGAAGGAAACAGACCTGCACAAAGAACATAGCTTATGTTGAGTTACTTTTTACGGTTATGGGGGTGGCAGGGTGGAATCGTGCCGCTATATATCAAGTGGAGTGAGTAGTAATTGTTTCTATTTGTTATTTTTTGGTTCTGTTGGCACAGTGGTTGTCTTCTGTGTCCCCATCCCAAGGTTTAGGTATTATACTACTTTTCCTTACATAGCGGGTACATGGTAATCACCAATCAGCTCCGTGGCTGTCATTCACACTTGAAGTCAGAGCACACGACACAGGGGATTAAATGTCAATGCCACTTAGAAGCTACTCATTGAAGGAGAAGGGCACCATAAGATGAGCTGGGCCAACACAGAGTAGAGGATCCGGGTTACAGGCGACGTTATGTGGGAGAGGTGGAGGAAATGGAGCATGCATGTATTTGTGCATATGAATGTGTATTGAAACATGCGTGTCTATGTTGTGTGTGTGTGCGGGTGTGAGAGAGTTTGTCAGGTCTGCCTCCCTGACAGTTAATTGACCCCTGGCATCTGAGGTCTCTCATGCCATCAAGTCCCATTTAGGACATGGAGGTCACCTCTGGCACAACGTGCATTTGAATTACTATCACTCACACGGTCTGCCATGTTCTGTGCTTTGTTACACCTGGGCCTGAGTGTGAGGGTTCATGCATGGAGTCAAGATCCGGTTTCAGAGTGGTACGGAACTGACATCTGTAGAGTGCAAAACATAAGTTGAACAAGGGATCCAGGTAAATGTATGTTTTCCTGATGCACAGCATTGCACTTACCCAGTTCCGTTAACTGTTTATTGAACTTGCTAGTACTGGAAATCTGAAACTGGTTCCTTTGTTGGTGATGCAGGTTCTTTCTCTGCACACCACTGTGATGTGCAGGGATGATGTGTAGGAAGGTAAGATCCTTCTGCATGGTTACCCCCACTTTTTGCCTGGGGTTGTTATGGTTTCTGACTAGTGAGACTGGGATCCTGCTTATCAGGACCCCAGTCTCTGTGCGTTCTCCCTTAAATTGGTTATGGTGAGTACATAGGTACATCCCAGATTAGCTACTGGTGTACTCTTATAAGTCCCTAATATATGGTACTGAGGTACTCAGGGCATAGGTACACCAGGGATCTCCCATGGGCTGTAGCATGTACTATTCCACCCATGAGAGACCACTCAAATCGTGACTACAGGCCTGCCATTGCAGCCTGTGTAAGCTGGTGCTAGCACCACTTACGACAGATATAGGTTTCTTATATCTGAGGTCACTGCACTTAAAAACAATAAGTCGCCCCTAAGGGGGCCTTTCAATCCTGAAGGCAGGGCGCTTGGTTTTAAGTGTGAAGGTGCCTCCGCATGAGCAGATCACCCCTACGACCTTTGAAGTCCACTCTCCCTGGTTGTTAGTGCATCAGCCATTATGATATATGCAGTGTCCATGCGTCATTACGCGATGACCTTCTCTAAACTGGCTGGAAACTCTGTCGTGTTTGGCATCAAACATGTTGGAATTATACCTCCACATTGGAAATGGTGTGGGGGTTTAATTCCATGCAACAGTATGGGAGGCTTGATTCCATGCGCTGTAAAGTTCCTATGGGAGGCCCTCAGTGCTCACGGTGCTATTCTCTAGACCCGGACAGCACAACATTGCCGCTGCCGACCAGAGACACATTTCTGCCCTCCTGTTGCTGAGCCAAGCTCGAGCAGAGGAAGGCAGGACAATAGATATCCTGTTACAGGGAGGTGTGACCACCTCCCAGACAGGGCTTAGAGTATTAGATCAGGGTGGGGTGATTGCCAGCGCCACTCAGTCTTCTTGAGGAGAAAATGTGGTGCCCTCCTTGCATACTCCAGTTCAAACCAGCTCAGGGAGCCGGTGGCTACCACTCTGGAGTGAAACTGACAAAGAACATGGGAGTTTCCTCCCCACTGTCCAACCCTTACCCTAGGAGGAAACCCTGAATCGTCCCACCCCTTCCTTAGGATACTTAAGGGATTACCTGTGGGTGAGTCCCTAGATTCGTCGTTAGAACAAGATTCATATCAAGACACCACTTCATCTTCGACCATCTGGGCACTCTGGACTTCACTAGACTTTGCTCTGGGCACCGAGCCTGCAACTGGGAAGACTCCTGCTGCTCCTGGTCTTGTTTCCCTGCTCATCTGCTGCAACGTCTGTGCCTGTGCTCCATCCAGGATCGTTACAAGACCTGTGGGCATCCAAGACACCTGAAGGAATCTCCCATGAATTGAAGGAGTCACTTCCCTGTATCTGCAGGCACCACAACAAAGCTGACCAGTCTGCTGATCCTGGGCTCCCACGGTCTCCGAAAGGCTCAGCAACACAGGTGGTGGTTTCTTCACTTTCCTCAATGCCTACCCTGTCTTCTCGCTGAGTTTGAGGCCAGTATCCCTTGTCGGAGCCACAGGAACCAAACCCTTGTGCAACACGTCGACTTGCCGTTGCAAAGGCTTGTTGGCTCTCTTCCTCAGAGATCTTCGGACTCCAAGTAGCCTCCACCTCAAGCATCTCCTGTGACCAAGATCTTTGTCCTCACCATTTGGTGAGCTGCTTGAGGTCCTCTCACGCCTCCAGTGCCTCCAGGCTGTGGGTCCTCTTCAGGGTATTCTTTGCTTCCAGCATTCTACCCTGATTGCTCAGTGCCTGCTCTGACTCCCCTGCTTGTGGCAAATCAACTGGACCTTGCTGGTCCCGACATTGGACCTTTTTCGCTTTCCACGTTGTTTTCAGTTGCGAAGGCTTTTTGGTGCACCCGATGGACACGACCCCTCAACTCTCGACATCTGATGTGGGAAAGCTTGTGAACTGCTCCTGGTCTTCCACAGTGTCACCTGGTGCGCATCTACAGCTTCAAGGTCACCGTCAACTCTCCTGCAACACCCGACATCAGTGGGCATTCATCTTCCATGCCCCCTGGTCACTCCTCAGTGGCATAGACTCTGCCCCCTCTGCTTGCAGGTACTTCTCATCTTGAATCCATCTTTGGGTTCCACCGGACACTTTCCACTTCTTCACCAGCGGCATCTTCCAGAAGTCCTCCATTAGGTTTGATGTCTGTTTCTGACGCCACTTTGTACCTATGCACTCAGCTTCCTTGGTGTAGGTAGCCTGGTTCTTGAGGGTATCCATGGGTGGGGTGGCTCTTTAACCTTCTGTCTTCCACAGGGTTTCTTTAGGGACCACTGGGAAGGGTCCTTCTTCTTTAAAATTGCAACTGTGACTCATCCATTGACTTGAATTGAGCCTGCGGTCGTAATCCCACTCTGCACACGGCCTCCTTGGGGTTCCTGGTTACTTACCTCAAGTTCATGCTTCTATTTTTGTAGATACTCATATGTGGGTGTGTGGTGGGGTGTTTATGTATGCATGTCAGTGTAATTTACTCATTGGCGGGAAAAAAATAAAAGATCACTTACCTGCCTGCTGGCCAGCCATTGCCTTGCCTCCGTCCTCGTCCTTCTGCATGAACAGGAAGCAGAAAGCACCTAGGCTTTCCTAATTCAATCACAATGCTCTGAGTACTGTGGTTCAGTGCTCAGACAGGGACTGGGAATCTGGCAATGTTTTCCACCTGGGCTGTACAATACAGCCGCTGGAAAACATGCAAAGTGGGAATGACTGGCCGGCCCAAGACGGCAGGCCAAACAGTCTTGCGCACGTAGAGAGCGCCACCACTCCACCCTCCTGCTCTGCGCAGCCCAGGCACGCACCGCGAAACAGCCTCAAGATGGAAAAATAAAATGATAATAACTCTGCGTTATTATCATTTTCTTTTTTCCTTTTTGCAGTTCTGAAAAGCAGTGGGGCGTCACTCCTCCGCATTAGCGGAGGAGCCGCTCCTGCTTGCGCGTGATTCTCTCCTTTCTTCAGTAGCAATAGAACATTAACAACATAAAAGTAAACATTTTGGGGCTTATTTACAAGCCCCTTGCTCCGCCGGTGCGTCTCTTTTTACATGGGAAAAAGCGACATACTGTAAGGGCTTGTACAGGATTCAGTTTTACTTTTTTTCTGCACACTACCAGCTTTGCAGCCTTTCCTTTTGAAAAACTAAACAAACAAGGGTCAATTTGAAAAACTCGCATATAGGATTTGTTTATAAAAAGTGTAACTGAAAATCGAAACTCAAGAGGTCCAAAAAGTAAAACAGATTGCTGAATTTGCATTTGCCTTTCTTTGAACAACCAAAAATCTCTCTTAAACTTTCACTGGGAGACCATGTTGATTTTTGGCAGCGGATAAAGGGGCATATTACCAAGCTATAGCGATAATTATCGCTAAGCTTGGTTAGCGGGCATTTAAATATCGCCGCGCTCCTACGATTTTTATCGCTTAGGAGCCTTGATATTATCAAGGTTTATCTCCTAAGCGATAAAAATCGGCTGAAATGCATGAATATCGCTGAAAAGGCAGCGATATTCATGCATTAGCGAGCACCTACCATTGGATAACATGGCTAAGAACTGCTCAGGGCAGGCATTAGCTTTTGGAGATAATTGCACTTAGCGCAATTATTTCCAAAAGTTGGTAATAGGGGATAGCGATGTTAGCGACTGTTTCCAGTCGCTAACATCTTGGCACGCCCACTCTGCATGTCATTAGCGATAATCATTGCTGACATGCAGAGTGGGCCGCTAAATGCCCGCTATCACCGGTTAGCTGTCGCTAACTGCTGTTAGCGACAAATAGGAAATAGGGCGATAAAATTATCGCCGCTTTAGCGGGAATTTTTCCCACTAAAGCGGCGATATTGCCCTTGGTAATATGCCCCAAAATGCTGAGCAAACTCACCAAGGTTTGGAATTCCAGTGGTTTTATGCAGGACCTCCAGAGCTGACTCTGTGCACAACACATTGTCTTGTCAGAATGCATTGATTCCTTGATATGATATGCATGTACATTTCAGAAAGAATGGAGGAATCGCCCACACGAGCACAGCATCATAAAAGAACAGCCATTTTCAACATACTACTGCAGGCTCAGTTTGGTTATGTGCTTAATCCAGGTACACTACAGATGCAGTAACATAATCTAATCACATTATTTCACCGCAGTTAGGATTTCTGTGCACCTATTTGAGGCCCTGAGTGCGTGCACGTGTGTGCAGTATGTTTTCAATACTTATTTGCCCTTTCTTACCACCCAACATTTTCCTTGTGGTCACATTTCAAGGGTTTTTCATGATTCTATGAAACAAATGTCAAAATTTTACAAAATGTAGTGTCTGATAACCATGCGGTTTTTCTTTACCGCACACCTCTACAGCTCGACGATATATATGGGTATTGCTAGGGGCCCCCTCACCATTCCTTGCAGGGGCCCACTAAAGTTTCTGTATGCCACTGGCGTCAGAAACATTTAAGGGACTACGGGCAATGGAGGGATGTGGTAAATGGGACCATCAGGGAATATCCAAGGTAGGTGACATCTGGAAGGGGCAAAAGATTATGCCATTCCTAGAACTACAGGAACAATATCAACTTGTCTGCGGTCAATATTTGTGCAACCAACGTGTAGGGTACTTTCAGCCAGCTGCATGCGGATCCGAGAAAGATGTTAAGGGGTCCAGGGCAGACTGGAAGACAATGAATGAGGGGGCTTGTAGGTACCCCAGAGAATCAGCTGTACGAGCTGGATTTTAACTCATCCAGCTGAAAATCCTCCACAAGACCTATCTCACAAAGACTGCTATGTATGGGGAAGACCAACATGGACCAGTGTTTGCTAAATCAACAACAAACCTCAGATGCTTTGAGAAAGCAAGTCTACATACTAAAAAGCATATAAAAGTGAACTTTTTTTAATGAAAACATTAGGCAATGAGTGAGTTGATGTTTTTGGGATGCCCCCTAACCTAGGGGGAGGACCAAGAAGATGCCTTGAACACAAAAAGCATAAACAAAAAGCACACCTTGTTGAACTTCGGTGGTGGTCCCATCCTCTTAGGACCACCCCAAGCACAGTTATTGGCAAAAAAACAATCCCAACCAAAGGCCCTGCAAAGCATTGTGGGACGAGATTAGCAGTGGTTAGTGAATATTATAGTATCCAATATCTAAATAATTCTACTTAGAGCTGCAGTTCAACTAGTTGTTACTAGATGTCCGTCAGGAGTCAAATGCAAAGCATTGAAATTATTCTTACATCAAGCTGCAGTTCCACTAGTCGTTACTAGATGTCCCTCACGAGTCAAATGCAAAACTATTGAAACCCTTTCATCAAGCATTTGCATTTGACTCGTGAGGGACATCTAGTAACCACCAGTTGTACTGCAGCTCTTTGTAGAATAATTTTGATATTGGATACTATATAATAATCACTGCCCACTGCTAATCTCATCCCATAATGCTTTGCAGGGCCTTTGGTTGGGATTATTTTTTTGCCAATAACTGTGCTTGGGGTGGTCCTAAGAGGATGGGACCACCACCGGATCGTTCAATAAGATGTGCTTTTTGTTTTCAAGGCATCTGCTTGGTACTCTCCCTAGGGTAGGAAAGATCCCAAAATCATCACCTCTCTCACTGCTTGCTAATTTTTCAGTTTCATTTTTGTGAAAATACTATATGCTCTTTAGTATATAAAGATATATATACTTATTTAATCATAACTGGCTCTGTGCAGGATACCATTTGCAATTATTTTATACAGACTGCCACAGGAACGTAAGGGAATAATGCAGTGTGCACAGTAAGACATTTCATGAAGATGGGAAATCCCAGACAGACACAGGGAACTGAAAAAATGAAGGGACATATGTACAACAGAATGGCGGAGCGCGCTGTGTTATGCCACAATTGGTAATGCTGTGTTCTGAGATTCTGTAAACGAAGGGATGCGTTCTATTTCCCATAATATGGTGCATCTTGCATTTCCTCTAGCACTGGAGCTAAATTTAGCTTGCCTAGTGCCAATGCAGGCACCCTTGCACCATTGTGCAAGGGTGCCTGCATTGCAAGATATGATTGTTCATGTGCAGGAAGGTGTCCATTCTAGCACATAAACAATCAATAATGGCAATTTGTAACTTCTATGTGTGCTCCCAAATGAAGCACTAATAGAAGTTGCAACTCGTCATTTTCTAATGATTTTTTATGTGCGGGAAGGAACACCTTCCGGCACATGAACAATCCCCAATAGCGATTTGCTCTTTCAATGTATGCTGCAGAATGTAGGACACATAGAAACAGCAAAAACGAGGAGAAATTAATAATTTTTCATTGTTTCCCAGATTAAGACCAGGTATTCCCTGGTCTTATTTTTGGCACTGCCCCATATTTATGCCACGCTTGTAAAAAGGGCAGCGTCAGAAAGCAATGGGTGTTGGGAACGCCCACTGCAACACCCACTGCAACACCCATTGCCTTCCCCTTTCATTCTAAGTGCTGTGCGAACAGGGCATTATTTACAAGACAATGTTAAGTGACTTAACACCACCTTATGAATAAGGTGAAGGGGTGTCAGCACCAGAACATCAGAAAAAGTGTCTCTCTGGAGGCGACAAGCCCTTGTAAATGTGCCACTAAGTTGCAATAGGTTATACTATTAAGTGGTTTATGTGATTTTTGATTGTACATCTCAGTCCAGTAGGGCATAAGAGGGTTTCTCGACAAGCAGAGGCTGATGTAATTATGTGTCATGTTCAACTGTTTGCAGACAGGTGGCTGGTTCCCATCAAGTGGTATATTTCATTATTGTTGGAATATTAAATAATCTGTCGAAAAATAAAGGAACACATGAAAGACACCCCTAATCCTTTTTCTATAGGTTCCACTTCTCACCTGGTTGTTTCAAAACGAATAAAGAGATTCTCTTTAAAAAAATATCTTATTTCTAGCGCGGATATATCAAAGGTTAGTAAAACCACTGCAGAAGGAAAGTGGTGCTGGTCCTGACACTTTGCGAATGCCACTTTTCACATCTTCAGTGTTGGGTCAGACAACAAGAAGTGCAAATTGTTCAAAATCGTGTCAGTATCCTTTTTGCACTGTCACTTTTGATGGCTAGGGGAAGGTATTTTGTCTTCGGTATGAACAAAACTATGGGGCAGATTTACGAGTTCTGGCGCAGCTCTGCAAATCAGCAGGGATGCGCCAGAAAAGATAAGACATGCAATTCCCTCTCTGCGCCACCACGAATGCCTCGCATTTACAATGTGGCGCATCTTGGCGCAAGGATAGGGTGATGTGTGTCACATTCTGTGGTGTAAGGGCTGGAGTAGTGTTGCAAGCGCAACGCGGCTCCAGCAATGCTATGGGGCGCCCTATGCCTAACATGCTGTGTCACTCCTTACGTCTGCTTCACGCAGGCGCAGGGTTTTGACGCAGCATGGACAATAAAGTGACTCAGTGAAATCTTGTAGATTTCACTGCGTCACTTTTACGAGGCATTCCTGTGATGCAACGCCCAACCTGGGCCGGAACGCTCACATGAAACCTAACGCAGGCGCAACATAGCGACTAGTTTACGCCACCGCTGCATCACAGAAGTGACGCAATGGCGGCGTAAATGTGACTTGTAAATCTCCCCCTAAGTATTTCAAATATTTTAAATGTTGAGTAGTATGGAGAGAATATTTTGTTCCACTGATGATGCCTAGTCATGCTTACAGACTGCAGTGAAGAGCTGCTTCTTGTTTAAGAAAGGTGCTCCTAGATGCCTCATGTTTAAACCAAAAAATAAATCCAATACTGAGCCTTAAAAGGCAGATTTCAAATGTAGTAGACATGCATATAGTAAAAGAGCTAATTACAAGCAGTATTCGTTTGTAAGAGTTTGTTATGCTGAATGCAGCATTGTATATGATTTAGAAAAAAAAGTGGTTTTCTTAGAAAGATTAATATGGCATAAAAACTTCAATTGTATTCTTTTACTTTAGTACAAGGCAAAATGATGAAAAGGTGTTTACATTTGAATTTGTATAGTTTTCCTAAGAAACCTTTATATTTTCCCACGCAACGTGATGCGTTTTTTTCAATAATGATGTGTTTTGAAATGGCATAATAGGCCGATAATTAAACCACAGAATTAGCTGCTCCTATTTGCGTAATATGCCGCACAGTTTGCCCTTTCCATGCTGCATTATTTCAGTGAACCTCGCTTTTAGTTAGGGGCATAGACAGTTGCAAAATGTTCCCCTCTGTATTTTTCTTTGGATCATGGGGTTGAAGGCATATGTACTACACTTACCATGATGGGTTGTGTCTGCATGCCTACAAGTGAAGGGTAGATTGCACAATTAGAGGTATATTTACTAAGATTTTGCACCGTCGTTGAGTGACAAAAGTGACACAAATCAGCACAAAATGTTTTTTTTCAATTAACTTTCCACTGCAAACCTTTCTTTTTTTGAGGTGCAAATTTGGCAGAAAGTAAAGCAAAGCAGTGTTTAGCACTGCTTTGCATTACTGAGGGCCCGATTCCGATCTTGCTCGGAACGCATGCCGAACAAATCGGTTCCAGAATATTTACCGTACAAATCGGATCGGGGGCGTCCGACTGAACGAGTATGATGCATCCATATACAATTCGGTCGGACTCTCATTGACTTCAATGGGAGCCTGTGTTGCGAACAAGAACACAGGCTCCCACTGAAGAAAGGGGTGGCTGGGGAAAACCTTGCACCCGTGGCAAGCACCCCATGATGGCTGCCACATTGTGCATGGCTGGAAAGGAGGGTCACTTGGGTACCCCCACGGGCCCGAATTGGAGGGCTTCGGGTGAAGGGGGGCCTGCTACGGGCCCCCAAAGACTGATTCTGGCAGCCTTTTTGTTCCAGCTAAACCAAATCAGAAAGGCTATCCGAATCGGTCATTGTACTCGCTCGTTCGGAAACCAGGTCCAGGAGCTTTTCGAATCAGCTCCGGAAAGGCTCGACCTATCCGAATACCTTCCGTAACCAGTTAGGTCAGCCCTAATGGTTTCCAGGCATCGTGCTTGGTTGTTCGGAACTGGGAATGAGTCGGTCGGAAACAAGGGCTCCGGATCGGTTTTGGCAAACCTGAATCTGTTTTGGAGCCATTTCAACCAACATCGGAATCGACCTCTTAGTGTCTAGGGGATGTTCTTTGGGTGTTCCCATGCAACCACTCATGGTTGTAGATGCAAAACCCTTTCCACAAAAAAAGTAGACAGGGTGTTGCATAAAAAATAACTCCCTTTTGAAATAGGTGCTAGTAAGCAGACTTGCTTTTATTTCTCATTTCTTTTCCGACTCTGCATGTGAAAGGGTGCCTTTCCAGTACAAAACCTGTGCTAAACATATGCTGACACCTTTGCACTATGGCGTAAAGGTGTATAATTGGTGCTTGGCAGCCTGATTGTGTGCTGGCACTAGGGAGAAAGCAGAATAGTGCTGTATGTCTGTAGATATCTCGTTGTCCTGCTCCCTCCCTCTCACACAATGCAGCAAATCATTTTTGTTTGCTGCACTGTGTTGCCTGAGACATTAGTAAATATACCCCCAGTGTGCTATTATCATACATAATTTGTGAATTTATTGTAAAATAATCCATAGGATTCATTCTTGCTATTTCTATATGTAATACATGCAGTAGCACCTAGATTCAGTGAAATATAAGATGTGTTCTTCTTTTCTTACATATAACATTTAAGGATGACCAGAGCATCTTCAGGTTTTGTGACAAGCAGTATGTGAGATGCTATTAGTTAAGAAAGTGCATAACCCTTTTGGTGAGTGCTTTTCTTTCCATCTCCCTGCTTATCATTCGACTATTGAGGGCAGAGCTTTTCTTTTTGTATTACATCAGCATCTCTGCACCAATTCTGTCTGCAGTGTATGCATTAAAAGTTGATGTGTAGAATACATTTTAATGCACCCAGACGTCCTATAACACTTCACAATTAAGCTCCCTGCATGCGGGCTTGCAGCTTCCCCAATAACGGCCTTCGGAGGATACCAAGGACTTTCATACTATCCTGAACAGAGGTCCAGTACAGATTTGCTTTTTCACCCATATGGCTTTAGGACACAGGCCACTTCCTACACGCTTGACCAAACCCTGACAAAAGTTTGGAGTAAATACAGGCCCCCAGCATCAAAGTGTCCATGGTGGGGAAGAAAGAGTTGGCTGAAGAGTCCCTTATCAGCAGAGTGGTTTCTGTGAACTCAAGACTTTCTTCATGTTTTATGCATTTCTGTTCCCAGAAAAGTCATCCTGCTAGAACCACCCAAGTGTTGTCCAGGGCAAGGTTGTTTAACAGAGATTGATTAAGGTCTGGTGTTTGCCAGAATTTTGGACAAATGACTATGCAAATGCAATGCACTTGAAATTATTGTATGCAAATATATCTTAAACAGATATCATTAAACTCTCTCATAGACCCAGTGCCCCAAAACCTACACTTGGAACCCCTGATTTAAGAAATGAAAGATATTTAGAACTGCTGTAAATTTTTCTATCATCTTCTGACACAAAAATCAAGACTTTTTGCCCAGGTCTGCACCCTGATGAGCTTTGGTAAACTCTAACAATATAGTGTTGAGGTAGCGTTTCCTCAGTGTGGTGCTTTCTGGCTATCACCCATCTTACCAGTTCCTTGGTCATTGATGGCACAGAGATGCCAACTTGGGAGTTCCTTTGACGGAATCTCTGTGAGAGATTACCATTTTTTTGCCGCCCTGATTTTGATTCTCAATTCAGCATGTAAACCATCATCAAGAGAGTGCACTTTTGCCATAAAACCCTTTCTACTTCATTTAGAAGCAAGAACTTTATCAAGGGGGTTCCAAATGGAAGTTATTTAGTACAGATGTCAACAAGCTACGCTTTAACAGGAGTTTTCAGTCTCCAACATTGTTTCATGGATTTGGAACAGGGTGTTTAGTGCAGTTAGCTCTACTGCCTATCTTTTAAAATGTAATGGGCCGCAGCATATTTACAAGGCCACACAAAGCTACTTTGCGTGTCTTTTCATGGCCTTGTAAATATGTGCCTCTTTCACACAGAACACTGCATGAAAAGGGCATTCCATGGATGTTGCTGTGGGTGTTACCACGCAACACCCATGGAATCTGAAGCATTCCCAGATTTATAAGGAATCGTGAACCTGGGAATGTGTCAGATTCTAACGCTACCCCAGGGATGCCATTAGGGAGGCGCAATGAGGAGAACTATCCTTGTTTCTCCTAAATTTCTACGAGCCTATTTATTAGAAACTGACAGAGCACGGTCTTATGCCAAATTTGGTAATACCGTGCTCCTCCGTCAGTTTTAAAACGCAGGGTCGCACTATATTTACAAGAATGCGGCGCATCCCTGTTTCTCTTGGTGCTGGTGCTAAAGAAGCTGCTTAGCATCAATGCAAGGGTGCCTGCGCTGCAAGGGTGGTTGTTAATGTCAGGAAGGGATACCTTCCTGCACATAAACAATCTTTACAGGCAATTTTCGTTTCTATGTGTGCTTCAGAATGTAGCACACATGGGAAGAGCAAAATACGAGGAGAAATGAAACATTTCTCCTTGTATCACCTGCTTAAGACCAGGTATTATAAGCAGAAAGGTATGCAGTTCCTAGTGAACACTGTAGGTCGACGTGCAGTAGGTGTTTGGTGGGTCACACACTTGAAGGCAGGAGAACATTTCCTCCTTTCGGAAAAGAGACCCCCACACACCTCCACCAGTGGGGTGTCATCATCGGATTTGCACCTAATAGGCTCGGCGCTGCAATACCCGATCGGCGCCCTTACCAGGACCTTTTGGCAGAGATCTTTATTTCCTTTGCCGTAAGGTGCCGTGCGTGTGAGGGCACTAGTGAGTGTATATGTGGAGAGTGTAGAAGTGAGGTTAAAACAGGAAGTAGTGGTCCACCTAGAACTATTTTAATGATTGTGGCCACTATCCTGATTAAAAACGCGAACGTTGGTGCACCCCTGTTATAAGGTCACAGGATTGTGCGCATTTATGGTCAACATGTTTCTTGCCAATACTTCAATTAGAAGACAATTCTTCAGGACCTTAAAAGAGATCTATCCACACTTTTTGGTGGTGGTACACAATTAATAAATATAGTGACCACCCTTACAGCACCCTAAAAAGTGGTACCTGTAGATCAATTTGGAGTCAACCTGTAGGAAAATATAAGTACAAGGTACATCAAGGCATTGTATGAACCAACTTAATATATACAGTGTTCTTAGAGGTGATAAAAAAGACATGCATCACTCAGTGGTAGTGATCATGCACTGCAATGAGACATAGCAGAAATACAAGAGCAGCGATTAAAACAGATGTTCGTGGGGTAACAGCATTACATGAATAGGGTGAAGGCTCCTAACATCCGCAAAAACTCACCCACTTCAAGGACTCGCACCCCCAAATATCTATATTTTTAAAACTTAAATATCCCCAAAACTACTGAACGGATTTACATCATATCACAAAGCAAGCTTTTCAGGGCCAACATCTATATTTCACCCAAATCTAGCGTAATTCATTACAGCAGTTTGGGCTGTAGTCATGTTCCAAAAATGAAAAACTCTCCATAGATCCCAAAACCCGTTTTGGGATCCCCCTTTTTTCTCGGCCCCACTTGACAGATCACCCCAAAACGTATAGCACAGCAGCTGAACCAAAAAGGGGAAGTTTTGTGAAAATTTTAAGAGGATTTGTCAAACGGCACCAAAGTTATTGCCAAAAGCAAAAACGCTTTTCCTATGGAAACTTTGGTCCTAACTATAATTACTTACTGGCTATCGGCAGTAGGTAATATATATATTACCGACTGGCGGTCACCAGTAGGTAATTATAGTTAGGAACTAATTTCCATAGGAAGACGATTTTTTCATTTGCCAATATCTGTGGCGTCGTTTGACGAATGCTTGCGGAGTTTTCTAAATTAGTATGATGCTCACTTCAGCTGCTGTCTTTATATTTTTGTGGTGATCTGTCAACTGGCGGCTGAGAAAAAAGGGGGTCTCAAGCGTGTTCTCCTCATGTTAATTCTCATAGAGATTCTTGACATTACTACAGCCGAACTGCTGAACGGAATTACACCAAATTTGTCAGAAAGGTAGCTGTTGGTCCAAAAAGTGACCCTTTTGTAAATTGGCTTAAATCCGTTCAGTAGTTTTGGAAATATTAAAGAAAATCCAAATGTGTATATATAGGGACGTGGATCCTCCAAGGATCCAACAGCCCCCGTACTCAAATCTGATTGGCTGCCAACACTTCAAACCAGTAAGTGTTGACAGCCATCTTGGGACTCAGCTTCAGTCAAAACATTTTAATAAAACTACTGTGCTTGAGGGGTGTCCGACCACTCTCCCTTGGTGATTCAGACGGGTAGACGGAAGACAAGAGGTCCCGGGACCCTGCGTCTCTCGGCCTGGGATTTACAAAACCCGGACATTAGGAAGGGGCTCAGAGCCGACGTGAAGGTGTTTCTGCGGGAAAATGAAGGTTCTGTAGATTCCTGTGTAGTCCTGTGGGAGACGCTTAAGGTGGTACTTCGTGATAGGGCACACGGTAGACTGGCGGAGGTTAGAACAGGAACACCTAGCTACGAAAGATATAGGGACACAAAGACCTCTTGCAGATATACAGGCACAATATAGGCAGCTGGTGACGGGAGAGGCCAAGACGCAGGCACTGGCAACCCTACACCGCATTTATGATATAGGTGATAAATCTGGGAGACTCCTAGCCTGGCTCAGTAGGAAGGAAAGGGATGAACGCTGGGTTGAGAAACTGCGGGTAGCCCCGGACTCATGGGCACGCACCGATGATACGATAGCTGAAGCGTTTGCTGACTATTACGCAACTTTGTACTCGGCCCGAGACTTGGGCTCCACGGCAGAGGCACTGCAGTATATGGCACCTATCACCCTCCCAGCTCTTGAGGACAATGACTGTGCGGATCTAGAGTCCGACATTACAGAAGAAGAGGTTCGGGAGGCACTGGCCAAACTCCGTACAGGGAAAACGGCGGGCCCTAACGGCTTGCCTGCGGAACTCTTTAAGAGCATGGCTGACCTCCTACCACGACATTTGTTGGGCATGTTCCAGGATGCAGAGGACGAGGGGCAATTACCCCTAGATCTGAGGCAGGCTACAATTGTCCCGATCCACAAACCTGGGAAGCCCCCAGAGGATTGCGCCTCATACCGCCCCATTTCGCTGCTAAATGTGGAGGCCAAGTTGTATGCAACCATACTGGCAACGCGTATGAGAAAGGTCATCCCAGACCTGATACATATGGATCAAACAGGGTTTATCCCGGAAAGGGCCACCAGGTATAATTTGCGAAGGACACATAACTGGCTACACGTGGTAAAGGATAGAGCTGACCCACACTGGTTCCTATCCCTCGACGCCGAAAAGGCATTCGACGCTGTCCACTGGCCCTTCCTGGAGGGGGTACTTGAATGGCTGGGGTTTGGACCCAAATACAGGGGGAAAATCGCCCTGCTGTATGCAGGCCCTGAGGCCCGAGTAAGGGTAAATGGGGCGATGTCGAGGACTTTTTCCATACAACGGGGAACCCGACAGGGATGCCCCCTGTCACCCCTACTATTCACCCTGACAATCGAGGTGATGGCCGCTGCGGTCAGACAAAACGAGAGGCTCATGGGGTTCTATATCAGTCAAACAGACACAAGAGAGGAAAAACTATCCCTTTACGCCGATGGCGTCCTCCTCTACGTCACACATCCTGAAAGCTCAATACCGGCGCTGTTCGATGAACTGGCACATTATGGTGCGAGGTCAGGATACCAGATTAATTGGCACAAATCAATACTTTATGATCCCCAAGGGCGAGAAGACTGCCCTCAGCTGCCACAGAACCTACGGAAGACCAAAATAGGCTTCCAGTACCTGGGGGTATTTGTCACTGCTGACCGGGACACCTCCTATGATCGTAACGTCGCGTGGGTCCTGCGTGACTTCAAAGCTGATGCGGATAGGTGGCAATCCCTTCCCCTGACACTACTTGGTAGGGCAGCGATGTTCAAAATGATATCGCTCCCAAAGTTCCTCTATGCCTTCCAAATTGAATATTTTCAGATACCACCTAAAACGTTTCGGAACATACATGCGGACCTCTGGTCTTTCCTATGGCTGGGGAAACATCCCAGAGTCACGCTGAAAACGCTGCAGGGACATCAATATGACGGGGGGATCTCACTTCCCGACCTGGAGACCTATTATTGGGCAGAACACCTAGCCCCCATTAATGACTGGCTTCACGCGCCTGCCACTCACCCCACCTATGCTCTAGAACGGTACCACATGGGCGCACACTCAAGTCTGCATTACATATATGAGGGAAAGCGGCAGGCGGAGCTGTTGGCGGCCACAAGGATTACATTGAGGGCATGGAAGAGAGCTACGAATGTCACCGGATGGACGCACAGGGCTACGAAGCAGACGCCACTGTGGGAATGCTCCTGGCTCAAAGAATTATACAAGTTGAAGGGGTTCCGGGGTTGGGATGACGTTGGCATCTCCACACTAGGAGACGTAACCAAAAACAGAGCGCTGAAACCCTTTGCCTCCCTGCAGGCCGAATTTGGGCTACAACACTCACAACTTTTTAAATACATACAACTCAGACACGCCTACTTGGCGGAAGAGACACTGCTGAAACCACTCCTCGAATACGCGCCGTTAGAGGGCCGTTTGCTACAAGAAAAGATCCCGGGGAGGGCGGTTTTGTTAACTTACAAAACAATCATGAATAATAGACCGGACACACTGGTGAGCCTCAGGAACACTTTGGAACAGGAAGTGGGCGAAATGGATGAGGTAGAATGGGGGGGAGTACTAATGCACCCTAGAGAAGTGGCAATCAAATCACGCTTACGCCTAATCCAGTTTAAGATCTTGCACAGGGTATATTATGACAGAATAAGGCTATGTAAGATGGGGAGGGTGTCAGATCCTAGCTGCCTAGGATGCGGGCATGAAGACGGGACTTTCCTACACATACTGTGGTCATGCACACATATACAGACCTACTGGAGCAAGATCACTACCGAACTGAGTAAAATACTAGAGATAGATATTCCGCTGGAACCACAGTTGATCCTACTAGGAATGACCAATGACATAGATCTGCCCCGCCCACAGCTAACATTCCTGATCCTGGCCTTGGAGGTGGCCAAAAGAGACATAGCTAAGAAGTGGGGAGCGGCTGACACGCCTCAGATAAGGGAATGGAGGAAGGGATTAGATATCTATATGGCGGCAGAAAGAGTGACATATAGAGCAAGAGGTTGCCCGAGGAAGTTTCGCAAAGTGTGTGGGTAAATGGAGACACTACCATGGCCTGGACGGGGGTCTCTGAAAGATTCAATACAGCTATGAACTGGCCAATAGGCATGAGGGTAGCGAAGGGACCCGGGACGGTGGATGGGTAGCAAGGGGAGAGTTGACATGGATGAACACTTAGAATGTGAAAATAATGGTGTACACTTACACGGAAGAGGGCAGGATATGGGGTTTGAGACGTCGGGTCGCTAATTGATGATGATATACATGTTCTGGATACTGCGTTGTGGGAAAAATGTTACAGACACTCTTTAAAGAATGGGCTGAAAATGTGATGTTGCCTCATGGGGTTATAACAGTTTTGTACGTTGGGGTCTGGGTGGGAAGGGGGGGAGGGCTAAAATAGAAAAGCAGATGCAAGGACTTCCTGCTGAACTGTTGCACTTATCCGCTGTTATTATGCTTCTATCACTTTTACAGATAGCGCCGCCCATCCCCCGGGATACGGGTTTGCTGGTTGTGTAATGTTTTACTTATCGACCCATACCTTGTCAATGTCACAGCAGGAATGTTGATAAGAATGACTGTGCACTATATGAATCTGCAATAAAAAAAAATCCCCCAAAAAATCAAAAACGTTTTAATAAAGAGAAGGGAGCAGGGTAGGAACACCCTGACCCCCTAGGCCTTTTGGGGGTGGGCCCCAGAGGGACCCTGCCAGGGCAAAAAAAAATAATTTAAAAATAAATGTTGCAGTAGGGGACTACCACCTCCCCAGGGCCACATAGAAAAATAAATTAGGGAGCCTGTGTGGACCTCTCCAGGGGACCACACCTCTCCAGGGATAAATTAAAGGTAATTGGAGCCACGTGGACACCAGGATCCAGGGCAAAACCATCACCTCCTCAGGGCAAAATTTGCTTTAAACCGTTCCAGGTCTGGCCCGTCTATTTTAAAGAAGGTGGGCCACGCGGCCCTCCTCCTGGAGCCAATAATAGCACTGGGGACCATCAACCCCCAGGGCCAGCTCCTGCTATCCCAATGTGCCCACCATAGCTGTTTGCTGTGGCTGCCAAACTGCAGATACACACAACTTCCAGCATTGGAGAGCAGTGAAAATTCTCTCACTTTCTGGAAGTGGAGCATTTGTCTGTTTAGCTGCCTTCTGTCAAGCGAGCCGGGAAGCAAACAAATTGCCTTTCATTGCTTTTCATGTTTAGCAGCTCACTGTGTGTGAAAGCAATGCCAGTTCCTGCAGGAGCTGAGGAGCCGGCAGGGACCGCAGCAGCCTTGAAGCTTCCCCCACAGTACCAATGCAGACTGGGTGACATGAGGGCACCCAGGACAAATGGCCAGGCCCTGGGGATGGGGTGCCTGAGGATGAAATCAGCCCAAGGAGTGGGGGCAGCGCGGGCCCCCTCCCTAATAAAAATACATTTTTAAAAATGTCCGGCCCCGGGGGAAGTTGTTGAAAGCTTCATCCCCTTTCTTGACCACTCTGCAAAGGGGCTTCCTGGCCCACAACTGGTTGAGGGATGAATTCCCCTTGGCTTCTGATGGTCCTTAGTGGCCAACAAGCACTCCTGTTACCTCTAGTAAGCCCCACACAGCGGGATCGCTGTGAGCTCATCCAATGTCCCGCACCCTTTCTCCACCACTCTGCAAATGCTCCTCCTTGAGCACTACTGGATGATGGCATGAATAAGTGAGTGGGTGTGTGACAAGTTTTATGGATAAGTGATTAGGTATGTGAATGGTTCTGTGGGTGTGTGAGTGAGTGTATGAGAGACTGTATGGGGCATAAGTGGGTGTGTGACTGGTTATATGGATGATGTCATTTGAGATGTCATCAGTGATGTCACTGACCATGTCATGAGTGATGTAATATGTGAGGTCATAAGCAGTGCATTGCAGGGGTGTAAGTTATAGTTAGCTCAGGTAACTATAGCTGCTGAATTTCTATGGTTTTGTGCTAGTGAAATCCGAGCTTACCTATAATGTCCCTGTAACTTTTGTTTTTTTCAGTGAATTACCTACTGGCGGTCGCCAGTAGGTATATATAGTTAGGATTTTTTCTCTATGGGATTTTTGAAAATTCTATGTCTAATAACTTTGGCGTTTGTGGACGGAATTGGCTGAAATTTTCAGGAAAATGGAACATTTTGTTTCTGAGCAGCCCCTGAAAATTTGGGGGGGGGGTCGTCAAGGGGGGGCCGAGAAAAAAGGGGGGTCCCAAAACGTGTTTTTGCCATGCAATTTTCCATAGGGCGGTTGGCCTCACTTTTAGCTCGAACGGCTGAATGGATTTCCACGAAACTTGGCAAGATTGTAGATATTGTTTGCCCGATGTGCCTTTGCTAGGTCTCAAGATATGTGGTCCTGTGAATTTTGAGTAAATTAGGTTTAAAAAAAGATATATATCTAGAGCCGCGCCCGGTACGCGTACCGGGGAGCGCTCCAGGCGCGCCACGCGACTTGCGCACGGCAAGCTGATTGGTTCTCGGGTGTCTGTAAACATTCGAAACAGTCCGCAGCGGCCGCCATCTTGTGTCTCGGTAGGATTGAGACACAAGAGGTGGCAAGAATCAAAGAAGGGAAATGAGCAAAAGGGGGCAGGGTACACCCCCCTGACTCCCTACTTTTGATGTGGGGGCCATAAAAGGCTCCCGCGGGTGAAAAAATAAATAAAAAAAATTCGATTTTCGCGCGGGGGGGGGGGGGGGGAGCGCCCGGTACGCGCACCGGGGAGCGTACGGGGGAGCGTTTGATTTTGTTGTTTTATATATTTTTTTTGTTTTTGTTGTTTTATTTTTTTTTAGACTTTTTAAAACAATTTTATATTTTTTTGGGATTTTTGTCAAGGGAAAAACAAAAACAAGGATTCCAAAACTGCTCAACAGGAGCAAAAAAAATTGAAAATTTAGGGACTGGAAGAGCAGCGGTGTTGCTGTTTCTTTAGGGCAATGAGTTCAACACTCTGCTCCCCATAGCAGAGCAGTTTGTCACACTCCGTGCACAAAAATTTGATGCCTGCAAACACCGGCTGAATGTTAGGGACCATTCTTCCACGGGGTGGTCCCGAAGGTGTTGCTCCACCAGTGGAGGTGCTGCCGCCATCTGTGGGTACATTCCGTGCCAGCTCTCTGACACTCTCCCTGGCAAAGTTGTTATGGTGTCTTCTTTTCACATGCCTGATCAAATTAGCATTTCCAAAACTATATTTTTTCAGAGGATTGCCTCTGGATAAACTACTCCCACATATTTTGCAGGTTACTTTGGGAGCGTTGACTTTTTTCTGTCCTTCAGGGATGTCATAAAATTTCCAGATGAAATGGTTTTTTTTCTTTTGCTGAGGAGGGTCCTCATCTAAAAATCCATCTGAATCACTGCTGGATGACTCTCTTGCAGCCATTGCTGGAGATCAGAAAAGTAGGAGATAGAGTAGACAGAACAGCTCTTGCTCTCTCCAAGTACAAAGCAATAGTGAGAGAAATGGGTGGGTTTCACACAATTTGGAGAAAAAAAAGTTCTGAACCAATGAAAAGTGTTATTTTAAAGTCACATGGTTTGACGCGCTTACGCTACGCGCCCCGGGACGCGTCCCGGGCGTGTATCGTAAGCGCATCGGGGCGCTTACGTTGCGCGATCGTATGCGCTTCCGGGTGCGCTTACGCGGTGCGTCATAAGATGCATCTCGCGGCTACGCGATACGTGTCTTATGACGCAAGGCGTGGCGGCTACGCGATACGTCACGATGTTGTTTTTGTTCGCGGCAATAGCGCTTCCGGGACACGCATCAGTACGCGCCCCGGGGCGCGCCGCAAGATTGCGCTTACCCGTGCGTTCACCTGTCCGCGCCCCGGGAGCGCACCAAAAATAATATAAAAAAAAAATAAAAAAATTATAAAATATAAAATTCGATTTAAAATGTATTATTTTTATAAAGATTTGCTATTAAAAAACCTATGAAATTCACTGAAAAAGCCATAGGTTATAGACCATATATAGTTAGGAATTAGCATTTACAAAACCTTGAAAATTCACTGAAAAAACCATAGGTTATAGACCATATATAGTTAGGAATTAGCATTTAAAAAACCTTATTTTACTCACACAAAACCATTGAAATTCCATATATAGTTAGTTGTACTAACTATATATCGCGCACCCGCAATCCACTGCTGATGATGTCACATATTACATCATTCATGACATGGTCAGTGACATCACTGATGACATCACTGATGACATCTCAAATGACATTACTCATGACATCATTCATGTGATGATACGATGAACCTCTTCAGACTCTAATATAACCTTAGATACACTCAGTGTAAACAGACACTCACAGACTGTCACTCATCCATGGAGTTACTCACACACCTAATCAGTCTTGCAAAGAATCAATCACACCTCCATTTCCTCAACTATATAGTTAAACACACCTTACTTATTGAAACATATAATAACACATATTTACTCTGTTATACAATCCCTGATACAAGTTCACAATAATCCATACAGCCACTCACACATTCACTGGCTCTTATGCACAGTTATTTATATATGTCAACTACCACATGTACTGTGTTTTACATATGTACTTACTTTGACATGTAGCACTGAGATATCCATTCACTCACCAATACACTCATGCACACAGTAAACCGCCCATACAGCTGTTTCCACATGCACTTTTGAACCCATACATCTAGTGAATCAACTGCTCACACATCTATGCACAGAGTCATACACCTCCCAGACACCCACACACACACTCAGTCTCCCATACAAATAGTTGGCCAACTAATCAATAACCCATATAGTTAGTCATATAGCTAATGATCAACACATGCATCAGATTACAAAACAACAGACACAATGGTGCACAATTTAAAACAGTTTAGTCACTAACCCATGCACTCAGTGAGACACATTTAATCACTCACTTATACAGTCAGTCATGCACCTACTAAATTCATCATCCAGACACTTATACATCCACTCATTCTTCAATATATAAGACATATTTTAACTTTACAGAAACATACAGTCACTGGATGTTGTCATCAGTGATGTCATCAGTGATGTCATTTGAGATGTCATCAGTGATGTCATCAGTGATGTCACTGACCATGTCATGAATGATGTAATATGTGACATCATCAGCAGTGGATTGCGGGTGCGCGATATATAGTTAGTACAACTAACTATATATGGAATTTCAATGGTTTTGTGTGAGTAAAATAAGGTTTTTTAAATGCTAATTCCTAACTATATATGGTCTATAACCTATGGTTTTTTCAGTGAATTTTCAAGGTTTTGTAAATGCTAATTCCTAACTATATATGGTCTATAACCTATGTTTTTTTCAGTGAATATATATATATATATATATATATATATTTGTTCCGGAGGAGAGAAAGTGGTGCAGGGGTCATTAACTTCGCATTGGGCATTATTGGTTTGCCAATTTTAGCCCCCACTGACAAGATTCTTGAACATTGGGTTGATGCGGTTGCGGACCCAAGGGGGCGCTGGAAATCGGACATTGTCAACAAGCAGGCTTGGTGCTTTATTTTCATCGTACTTACATCACATCCCGCAAAAATTGGACTTCCTTTTCCCCACGCTACACCTACCTGAATTTCGAAATGCATTTTGGGAGTTGCAGTTCACACAGACTACGTGACTTGCAACAGGTGAGCTACAGAACTAATTGCTGTTGGGGGCGGAGTCTGTGAAGTATTTTTAAGTCGATGACCTGCACACATCTCTAACACTGCTGGCACTGAGGAAGGCAAATGGTGCCGAAATGCATTCGCCGTTGTTCAGTGACGAAATAAAGCTGCCCTCATGGTTTTCCCCTACTGTGGCCTCATCTCTTTCTTCGAAGAAGCTTACCTGGATATTTTTGCGTGGTGACCAGAGACGCGCTGTGAGGCCCCCGTATCTTCAAGTTGGTCTGGCTCTGCTGGTGTCTGCTGCAGCGGATTTTTCTTTGCTCCAAGGGATTGGAATAGCCAGAACCCACCCATTTGTTCCGGAGGAGAGAAAGTGGTGCAGGGGTCATTGACTTCGCATTGGGCATTAATGGATTGCCAATTTTAGCCCCCACTGACAAGATTCTTGAACATTGGGTTGATGCGGTTGCGGACCCAAGGGGGCGCTGGAAATCGGACATTGTCAACAAGCAGGCTTGGTGCTTTATTTTCATCGTACTTACATCACATCCCGCAAAAATTGGACTTCCTTTCCCCCACGCTACACCTACCTGAATTTCGAAATGCATTTTGGGAGTTGCAGTTCACACAGACTACGTGACTTGCAACAGGTGAGCAGAACTAATTGCTGTTGGGGGCGGAGACTGTGAAGTATTTTTAAGTCGATGACCTGCACACATATCTAACACTGCTGGCGCTGAGGAAGGCAAATGGTGCCGAAATGCATTTGCCGTTGTTCAGTGACCAAATAAAGCTGCCCTCATGGTTTTCCCCTACTGTGGCCTCATCTCTTTCTTCGAAGGAGCTTACCTGGATATATATATATATATATATATATACAGCTTGTAAAATTGGTTAAAACAAAGTTAGGATTATTGATGGGTATAACATAGTAACATATGTTAAAAAACATAATCAGATAAGCGTACAGTTATGGCTATGAATTAAGACTGAAAATCCACTGAATTTTGCAAGTTATGGTTTGGACCACATTTCATACCTTACATGATAGCCTTGAAAACCATAAAACCCACACAAAATGAGTTTAAATTTAGAGATTGCTCACCATTTACCAGCTTATACAAAAGCCATGTCAAGTGAATAAGCGGGTGTGAGAGCCAATAAAATAACGAAAAAAATACCAAAGGATTCTGTTTGAATTTAACTTACAGTAGAGCAGCAAACTAGCTCTATAATATTGGACATCATTTTTAGGCCCGGGTGGAATTTCAGTTACTTCAGGGAAATCGTATTAATTTCGGTATTTCCATGTTACTCTTTGATGTAGAATTACAGATAATTACGTGTTTAGTCCTGCTCACGTAATTATGTGTAATATGGAGGGAAAAAAATCCTACTGTGAGAGCACAATTAGCAAACGTGAGCAATCTTTTGTGCTGGCTATTTGTGTTCTACGGCATTTCGCACTATCACTAATAAGTTGAAAGTTGTTTCAAACAGGGGGACCCAAAATATATGTTGACTGTGGCCACAAAAATCCATACGATGTCACTAAAGGGTTTTAATCATTGCATAGGAGCATTGCACATTACGCATGAGGAACTCTCACATTGGAACGTTTCAGAGGTCACAAACGATCAGGCAGAGGGCTTTGCGCATTGCATAGAAGAAGGGCCCCATGAACATGAGAAGCTCTCGCAAAGGAGTTCTTCATAGTTCCAGCTTTCAGTCGTATTATAAGCAACCTGTTGAACTTGGGCAGATTAGGATGTTCCTTTAAATGTTGAGCTGTAATAATATAGGAAACATATTTCGATTAAGGGCCTGATTACGTGTTTGACAGTGCGTGAGTGGGGCGGCATGCCACTGCCCATATACTCACATGCCAAACCCGACTGGCAGCCGCCAGCCAGATTACGAGTTTTCTTGTTGTCAGGCAGGCGGTCCTTTGGCGTTCACACAGTGGTGCGTTTGAAAAAGGCCCTTGAATGGGAACCCCAAAGCCCTTTGCTGCACGGCATGGACTATTAAATCCATGCCATGCAAGAAATGGGGTGCATGCCCACAGGGGGTGATCCAGCGGGCTATAGAAAATATGTCATAAACAACGCTACCCAACTTCATAACCTAATAACCAACTTTACACTAACTCATGGACCCATTTATAAACCTGACATATTTTGGGCCTACTGAATCAGGTGGTCAGATTAAATCTATATACACATTATCTACAAACTATATACAATTTTATACATCTGTGGAAAGAATATTGTCATTAGAATAAAACCTAACCATTTAAACGACCACCATTGGCGACGTGATCTAGCTAATAGTAACCTACACTCCTGAATAACCAAGACCAGCTTGTTTGTCAAAAGTAAGATTTTATTTACTAAATTATGGTATATAAGTTGATAGTTTTATAAATGAATTTTATTAGCATTGAAGCAAGCATGATTGTAAAGAAACGTAAGAAAAATACAATTTAAGCAAGTGAATCAAAATTAAGGTGAATATTTAAAGTTTAGCATCTCTAAAACCTAAGTCCCTAATTAAGCTAAATAGATAGAAATTAAAATAAAGTTCTTTGAGGATTCTTACGTGCTCCACGCAAAGTCCGACAGCACTTCACCCTCATCGGAAAGTCAGAAAGCAGCAGCCAGCCCATCCCTAGGAGCATGACTTTTTATACCTTTCTACGCTAACTAAACTACGCAAAGGAAAGTTTCCAGAAATCTTCGACGTCCCATTGGCTGAGAGTGACAAGTGACATGTCACCCACTTTTCAAAACTTCCATTAAGTCACTTTTCTTAGAGACCATTGTCCCTTCCGAGTGCAACCAGGAGCTTCCTAAGATTGCAACATTTGTATGAATTTGTTCTCGCTGCGTCCATTGACTTCCGCGGATGCCAAGTTAAGACCGACAAAATGTTCACTTTCGACCTTGGCCATGTCCGACAGAATGATGACAACATGTCAGCTTTTGCTTTGTGAACGCAGCTTTTGACGAACATTTTATTTCAGAATGGGCATCTCAGCACTTCTGCAGAATCAACTCGAGTAAACTAGGCCCAAAAGCAGGCAACTTAAGTTTTCTAGTATAAAACAAACACAAGAAAAGTATTAATGTAAGAAATAATATAGATTCTGTATCCACCCCTTGGTTCACTAATTAATTAACCCACCCGATTAGTCAAATGTTACCTAGCAAATGCAAACAAATAAAGCAGCGTTTATATCTACCAATCCATAAGACTTATGTGCACCTAGAATAGTAGAAATGACATCACGTAGATAAGGGAAAGCAAAATAAGCACATGCTTCTTTTAACTTTTGCAGCAGTTAGTAATGACAAAAACGAAAACAATAAATTATTTTATTATTTTGCACGAACAAAAAGATGCAACAAATATGCACGTTTATGAGCACACATGTTAGTCCCCCCATGTGTAAAGTTTAATCTAGGTTTTATTAGCACAACATATCACAAATTATTAATATTATTATTCATGTTATGGAAATGTGACTTCGCGAGTTTAAACAAAATTTTGTTTTCTATCTCGCTCCATCAACTCCCTCATCTGGTGATTAACAAATCACCACACCAGCACTCAAAATTTTGATAATTTAAAATTTTAAGAAATCGATTCAAATTCATTTGTATTAGTAAACCTAAAAGTCTGTTTCTGCATAATCTTTGGAATTAGCATAACGCTCTCTATGTAACTCCTGTAATTCGATCTCCCTTTCTTCTTCTTTTCTAAGTTTATAGATCCTCTTTTTCTCCTTCAACTGTTTCTTTCTTTTATGTAACAAACAACCTATTTTGGTCAAAATAAAAATGAATAATATAATAATCAAAGGTGCCAGAATCTTGCCAAGAATTGAACTCCCAATATTATGCAACCAGTTTTTAATAGCTTGGAATCTTTTAGAAAGTTTCCCTGTAAAATCTTCTTCTTCTAAAGGAATTATTTCAGAATGCATTTGTGTAATGTTTTTAATGTACATTTCAATATTCTTACTTTCATCGGGTATATATGTACAATAATGTTGTACATGTAAAATGCCACAGACTCCTCCCTCTTTTGCTAAGAGTATGTCTAAAGCAAGGCGATCTTGAATAACCATGGATCTAATTGCAATAACTTCAACATTCACTAATTGGAATCCATCAGCAGTATCAGTTGATAATCTATCAACTATAGTGGATAATTTTCTGATTCTCCCCGCATTTAGGGTTATACCAACAAAAGGTATTACTGCTTGAAAAATATCTCCCAGAACTTCAGTAAAAGTTTCTCTTTTAACTCTATTTACATAATTATGAATTTTAAACAATCCTTCTGAATCTCTGTCAACATGAAACACTTTAGGAAAAACAATTCCCACATAACAAGTTCCATACCAATGGTCTGGAAGGTTGTAGTAGGCTTTGTCACCACAAACAAAATAAATCCCAGGAAAGATTGGATCCTTTCCACCTTTGAATCCCCAACCTCCCATAATCTGATAAGTATCTTCACAGTTACTTGCACCAACAAAGTAATTATCAAAAAGTGTGTTATCTCTTCTAATGCAAAGCTTTCCACTAACTGGTTTGTCTATGTGAATTGCAACATTTTCAAGCATTTTGCCATTTAACTTTCCATCCTCTCTCTGCCAGAAGCTTGACTTAGTCTGTTTGACTAATTCATTTCTTTTGTAAATTGCTCTTCTCTCCTCAACCATATTTAAAAACTTCTTTCCTTCAGCACTTAATTTGCAAGTTAGATTATTCTTATAAGCATACTCATATGTGAGTTCATTAGTAACAAGGAAAAATTCTCTCATTTGCTTTGCTTTCTTATGCTTATTTAAAGCATTATCAATCTTAATATTAGCAAAAATTTCATCATAATTTGAATAATAATATTCTAAGCGTCCAGTTTGATAAAATAAGCTAGTTAACACACTACATGTTACACCATAAGTGAGAGGAAGCATATTATATGTTACTCCCTCAGAAACAGAAGCAGGTAACTTAACACAGACATAGCAGTCTTTTGCATCCATTACCTTAACATATTCACTCAAAAGCTTTGTAAATGTATTACTTGAAAAATCACTAATTGTTTTATCTTGATGAATGTTAGGTTGATGATCAATAACTTTTGCAGAAGTACTATGTTTAGTTTGGCTATCTAACACTTTGCTTGTTATGTTAACTTTGTGTAATTCTCTATTCATCTCTAAAGGAATAATCACAGCTAAAATCAACCAGAGCAGAATTAAAATGAGCAGACACACCAGAGTCATCTTACAACATCTCTTAAAAATAGTACACCTTGAAGTGTTCTCCTTAACATAAGGCATTTTTGGTTAGTTTAGCCTCAAAAATAAAACAAAAACAAAATAAAACAAAAATTTTTAAAATCTAAATTTATATTTACACCCCCCTTTTAAAATATATTTTATTTTTTTTTTATTTTTTTTTATAACTCTAAACAAGATTTCTTCGACCTTATGTGATACATAAGTTTCTTCAACTAAACAGTTTTTCTTCGACCTTACGTCAACTAACAATTTTTCTTCAGCCTTCTGCCAAATTAATATTTCTGTACCTCAATCATCGTCACTAATTTCATGAATTTCGTTTTCTTCTTCACTACTATCATATATGTCAATAACAGGTGGAATTACTAAATAAGTCCACTCAGGAGACTTGTATTTCTGGTTTGGTCTTATTATCCTTTTTCCTTTTCTCGATACTACTTCAATTCTCCTTCCAACTCCAACTTCCTTTCCAGGACTCTTTTGACTACTGATCTCTTCAACTTGTTCTCTCGGTTTCTTGACTAACCTGACTCTCAATCTTCCACCAGGCCAGTAGTCTGCTTTTCGCACGTACTTTTCTTTTGGTTCAGAATTATTTGATTCTGACTTCCAATTCCTTTTCTTTTTGTTTCTACTTTCCACGTCACTTTCTTCAGTTTCGTAGTCTGAAATTTCAATTGACTCAGGAACTTCTCTATTCGGCAATTTCACTCCTTCAGGAACTTCACTTTGTTTTCCGTCACTGGTACTCGGTAATTCGTCTTCCTCCTCCTCTTCAATTACCCCCAACTTCCCAGATTTTGGACTTCTGTTCCTTACTTCAGAGCTAGTTCTCTGCCTTTCGATACTCTCCTGGTCTGAAACTTCTTTTTGTTCTGCTTCTTTGTCTTCAACGGAGACAACCGAATCATCAGTTATCTTTCCCTTTAACAGATTCTCTTCACCTTCAGAATCTATTTCAATGATTTCCAAGTCTTTTCTTGTCACTGGTACAGCTTCCAGATGTCGACTTTCTTGTCGATCTTCAGAATCTGGATTTATTTCACCTTCTGTTCCACCTTCTGCTTCGGAATCAGAATCATCTGTGGTGTCACTTTCAACATCAGAACTCTCAGGAGTTGGTACTGGAATAGTATGACTAGGATGAATCCAGCGTTACAATCCTCTGCACTTTACAGCATTAGTAGTGACCAAAATAATTTGTCTAGGCTTCTGCCATCTAGGAGCCAGACAATTTCTTCTCCCATGTACTTTTGTTCTGACCCAATCGCCAGGTCTCAGATCATGTGTCAAAACCTCTTCATTTGACTGTGCTTCAGTTCCCACCTGATTAGACACAGAAGTTACCATATCAGATAACCTTTTACAGTAATCCAAAATAGCACTGTCATTTATGCTTAACAGTTTACCTACAGGTACAAAAGCTTGCCTCATAACTCTTCCCATTAAAATTTCATGAGGACTCAAACCTGTCTTTTTATCTGGTGTACTTCTTAATGACATCAGAACAAGTGGAAGAGCATCAGTCCACTTTACACCTGTTTCAAGACACATTTTTCCAATTCTGTTTTTAATTGTTCCATTTATTTGTTCAACTACTCCTGATGCCTCTGGTCTGTATGCACAGTGTATTTTCTGCTCAATGCTCAAAGCTTCGCAAATTAATTTCATCAGTTTATTATCAAAATGGCTTCCTCCATCACTCTCAATAGTGACTGGAAAACCGTACCTTGGGATGATTTCTCTGAGCATCAGTTTCGCCACTGTAATTGAATCACAATGTCGTGTAGGGAAAGCTTCTACCCATCTTGAAAATAAGCAAACAATTACAAGCACATATTTCAAACAATTGTGTAAGGGCATTTCAATGAAATCCATTTGTAACCTGGTAAAGGGACCACCCTCTCGACCAATTATTCCCGTCCCCACCACTGATTTTCTGTTTGGATTCATTTGTTGGCATGACAAACACCTTTGACAAAAAGATTCAGCAATTGTTCTAAACTTGGTGTTAAACCATGTTTCTCTAAAAAGTCTGACCATAGAATCTCTTCCCAGATGTGCTGGACCATGATATAATCTGGCCATGTCAGCAATCAAGCAATTTGGTAAGACTATTCTGCCATCTTTGTAAACCCACACTCCATCCTCTTCACGTGGTCTACAATCTGATCTTAACCATAAGTCTTTTTCTTCATCATCTGTTTCATTTTGTAAATCTCTAATCTCATGCCATGTTTCTACAACTGTTGTTAGCATTAATGAATTTGAATCAGTTTCTTTACTCCTTTCCCGATTGTATGCATAACCTTTTCTTGCACAGAATTTAGCAGTTTCATCTGCAAAGGCATTGCCCTTGGAGATATAATCAACTCCTTTAGTGTGCGCTGCACATTTAACAATGGCAATTTCTTTTGGTAATTGTATTGCTTCAATTAATCTCTTAATGAAGACTGCATTTTTAATTGGTGACCCTGCTGATGTCATGTATCCTCTCTGTGACCAGAGTTGTCCATAATCATGTACAACTCCATACCCATACTGACTATCAGTAATGATGGTAACTCTTATATCTTTCGATATTTCACATGCACGAATCAAAGCAATCAATTCAGCTACTTGAGCTGAACGAACTCCTTCGAGACATGATGCTTCTTCAACATCTTTAACTGTACAAACTGAATATGAAGCTTTCAAGACACCTCCTTCGGATCTTAAGCATGAGCCATCTACAAAGTAGACAAAATCCGATTCAGACAAAGGTCTGTCTTTGATGTCTTTTCTTGGTTTTGTGCAGAACTCCATGACATCTAAACATTCATGTTCTGTTTCAATGTCATCTACAATTTCAGAATCAGGCAGTAATGTAGAAGGATTCAAATTCAAACATCTTGAAATTGAGACATTATCTGCTCCTAGTATGATTTTCTCATACTTTGTCAATCTGCTACTGGTTAAATGCTGAGTTTTACCTCTTGTCAGCAATATTTCAACTGAATGAGGCACAAAAACTTTCACAGGAAATCCCATAATGATTCCTTCACTTTGTTCAAGACTAATACTTGTAGCTGCAACTGCTTTTAAGCAACCTGGTAATGCTTTTGCAATAGGATCAAGAACTGCAGAGAAGTATGCAATAGGTTTCTTTAAATTCCCATGTCTCTGAATTAATACAGACAATGCACATCCTTCTCTTTCACTACAATACAGTTCAAAATCTTTCTCATAATTTGGCATACCTAAAGCAGGAGCTTGGCATAAGCTCTTTTTCAGGTTTTCAAAAGATTCCATCTCAGCATCATTGAGAATAATTGGATCTTTTACATCTGACTTTGTCAGTCTTTGTAGTGGTTTTGCAATTACTGAAAATCCACTTATCCATTGTCGACAGTAACCTACCATTCCCAAGAACATTCTGACCTGTCTTTGTGTTCTAGGTGGTAACATTGCTTGAATCATTTTTATTCTCTCTATTGTTACTTGTCTTTTTCCCTTTGCAATTCTGTGACCAAGATATTTTACCTCTTGTTTGCAAAACTGTAATTTACCTGGAGACACTTTATGTCCCTCATCTGCAAGGCGATTTAACAGAATTATTGTGTCTGTCACACAATTTTCTCTTGTCTTTGCAGCTATTAACAAATCGTCAATATACTGCACTAGTGTAGACCTACCAGGTAAGTCTAGGTCTTCTAATGATCTTTTTAACAGTTCATTAAAGATTGAAGGACTTTCTGTATAGCCCTGAGGGATTCTTGACCATCCGAGGGTCTTACCTTGGAATCTGAAAGCAAAGATTTCATAACTGTCTGGATGTAAAGGAACCGTAAAGAAAGCATTGCAAAGATCAATGACTGTATACCATTCAGCATCATGCGGAATCTGGTACAGAATTACTGCTGGATTTGGAACCACTGGACAACATGGAACAACAATTTGATTAACCTTTCGTAAATCCTGTACGATTCTAAATGTTCCATTTGCCTTTTTAACTCCCATAATAGGTGAATTACAAGGACTACTCTCCATTTCCTTTAATACGCCCTGTTTAATGAAATTTTCAATAATTGGTGTAATCCCTTCAATTGTTTCTGCTTTCATTTTATACTGTGGAGTGTTTGGAAATTCTATTCCCTGTTTCAATGTAATTTTTACTGGATCTATTTTTCTCATTAGACCCATTTCTTTTCCATTATAATCCCATATTTCTGAATTTACTGTTTCTCTGAGTTCTTCAGGCAAATCTTTCTTTTCTGATGCAAGAAACAATTTTGTTTCTTCTGCTTCCATCATCATCATTGTCATTCTGTACAAACCATCTTCCTCCATTGTTTGTAATTCTACTCCATCAGGAGAACAATATATTCGGCAATTCATTTTACATAGGATATCTCTACCCAATAGATTCACTGGACTACTATTGCAAACCACAAATCTGTGTTTGTCTCTGTAATTTCCAATTTCAACTGGAACTGGATCAGTTAAATCTGTTTTAATTTGCTGATTGCTTACTCCGACAACTTGGATGGTATCCCCAGAGAGAGGTAGGTTTTCAATTTCCACTGATCTAACAGTAGAACGGGTAGCACCAGTGTCCACTAGAAAAGTGATGTCTACATCATTAACTTTCCCGTTTACAAAAGGACCAGACTGGTCAACCTCAAGAGTGGCTCCAACAACACACTCTTCCTCCTCTCTCGGGCACCGTCAGCAATAATCATCAGAATCGCTATCTTGACTCTCTGCTAATAGAAACTGTTGTGAAGCATTTTGTATTTGAACTCTTTGTTGCTTTTGCTGCTTTTGCGGTTTTATTACCTGTTCACTTCCCTGAAATCCCACATTTGGATTATATTTTTGAATTCCCCCACAATTCGGAAAAGGTGGTTGTGGCAATTGATCTTGACGATTATTCACCTGTTGTTGTTGCTGTTGCTGCAACTGTCGCTGAATGTTAAATTCGTTTAACCCCTGTTGTATCTGTAGCTGTTGCTGCAGGTCAACACCATTCTGCATCTGTGGATTCAATAAGGGACTTTTTAAGTTTTTAGGAGGATGAGGACACTCGTCTCTCCAATGTCCAATTTCGCCACAATTAAAACAAGGTAATCTCTGTTTTAACTCCTCAATCTTTGGGCTAAATTTCTTTTGGAAATTATTACCTTTAAATTTTCCTTGTATCTGGTTCGTATTTCCGGTTTGAACAAAATTAGTGTTCTTATTACCCATGCTGGCAATCTGTTGCTCAGCTACTTTTACCTGAGCCCACATGGCTTTCTCCTTGAGCTTCTTTTGTCTCACCTCTAATTCATCGCTGCAATACTTAGCTTTTCTCAGAATATCATCCACAGAAAGTGATTGCCATCCTACAATGCTATTTCTGATCATATCTCCAATTTCAGGTTTTAGTCCATAAACAAATCTATAGACAAAATGACTCATGTCTTTCTCATCTAATTTCTCATAACCACTGTATTGTTTAAAAATTAACAGTAGTCTTTCATAAAAAGAATGAACTGATTCTTTTGTTTCCTGTTCCGTCCTCTCTATTTTAACCCAATCAACCTCTTTGGGTGGAATTTTGTTTTTCATCCAAACAATTACTTTTTCGTAAAAATCCATTACAAGTGGATTTGGAGCACCTGTTTCTTTAATTCGCTCAGGTTCTGTTTTTGGCCAACTAATTGATATTTTACATTCTGTCCAAAGATCTGATGGAACGACAATGTCAAAAAATCCATCTAAATCAATCCACAGAACTTTTGACACTTTGATAAATCTATCGACTTGCCTGTACCACTCAACTGGTTTCTCCCTCAATTTCGGAAAATCATTTGTAAATAACAGAATGTCCTGTCTCGACCAAGGGACATGAACATATCCTCCACCTGGAATCTCTCTCATTGGAAATTGTTTTGACAATTTTTCCAATCTTTCATCTTCCTTCTTTTTCGTCCATTTTACTCTCCACTTATTGAGTTCTCCAAGCTTTTTGATGTAAACAATCAAATCTTTTATATGCACTATTCTTCCCATTGAGTTCAAACTCTCAATGTCACTTTCTGAAAAATCTAATCTGTAATGTTTTGCAAAGTTCTTTTGTTTGCTCACATCAATTTCAAGTTCCGCTGCTAGATCCTCTAATTGATCATATTTGTTTTTCGTTTTCCACTGAATGCTTTTGCAAATGAACAGTAGTTCATCATCTCGATAAAATTTAAACTATCTGGACCAATTGTTCCGATTATTAATTCTTCGATATTTGCTTTTAATTTAGCCACATCAAGTTTTGGTGTGGTTACCCTGGCTTCAGGACTCCCTACATCTGATACAGCACCCATTGGTGTTTTTGGAGATAAATCCTCATTAAAGGTTGAATCAGGCATTCTCGATCTAGAAGAGTTTATTTCAGATAAATCTGAATAAAATTTTTCAGCAGCCTTTTGAATTTCTGTATTTAAAGGAATAGTTAAACCTGTTTTGCTAGGTTCTTTTTGGTCAAATACAGGCTGAACAGGACCAATCGTTACTGGAACTGTCACAGCTTCCATGCCTTTTGTCATTCTTTTAATTAATTCTTCTTTAGATCTTAAATATTCATTATAATCAACATCTTCAACATTTCTTGCCTCCCTGTTATAATCTTTTGGAGCTTCTCTTGCCCTTGGAGCCATTGTAAAATGTCTACCTTCATTTCGAGGATTATCAAATTCTGGTCTTCTAGGAGTTTCAATGACTTCACAATTATTTGGATAAAGTTTAGGAGCTTCATTAATTGGAGGTGCACTCGGTGAAGTTTCAGTAGAAACCACCGGAGTAGACCATGATCTAGGAGGTCTCAAAGGCTGATTCTTTCTAGCTGTTGTATAGATTTCTTCCATAACAGCATCTTCAGATTCACTTTCCATAGATTTCCCTGTAGGAGTACCCATTACCATTTCCTGAATTAAATACAATCCTTCACTCATGTTTCCCTGTCTCCACATTCTCAATCTATCTTCATGAGTTTCTCTTCTCCATGGTGGATTTTTAGTAGGTCTTTTAATTCCACTAGCTTCTCTTTGTAACTGATACATCTCATCTTCCCACTCAACTAAAGCTTCAAATTGAGTTGGT
Organism: Lissotriton helveticus; assembly: GCF_964261635.1. Taxonomy (NCBI): domain Eukaryota; kingdom Metazoa; phylum Chordata; class Amphibia; order Caudata; family Salamandridae; genus Lissotriton; species Lissotriton helveticus. The sequence goes on from NC_136058.1 coordinate 264,264,385, forward strand.
CTCGGTTTTGGAACAAGAGCATTCATTTTCTCTCGTAAATTTCTCAAGACTTTCACATTAAATGAACCATCATCAGGCCAAGTTAAAACACCGTCGTTCTTAGTATAGCGTTTCCAACTATCAAACCATAAGGCAGTATGATATCCATATTCACCTTCCATGTATGCTGCAGGTGTTTTATACTTATGAAGTAATTTACCACCTCGCGTTTCGATTTTCTTGTCAGGCGAAAATAAATTCTTAAACTTTTGAAGTAATGTTGGCTTTTTCTCAACATGTTTAAAATGATAACTCATTTTTAAGAGTTAAATCTAATTCACAAAATCGTTCGTAAATTATTTCCGGGAAGTTCCGCAAAACAACCAATCCGTGCGCGAAACACACTAACAAGCCAATGACAGTCTAGCTACGTCACTTTTCAGCTCAACCAATAAAATTGGAGTTTTCCTGAAGAACCAACCAGCTTACGAATCGTCAGAGACTCAAGAGCCAATCAGAGTATAGATTGTGACGTAGGTCACCCAATCCCAGCGCGGCTCTGTGACGTACACAGCAGCTGCGGTTTCTCGTTTCTCACTCCGGCGCTTACCCCTCCTTCACAAAATCTTTTCACAGCGCCATTTTAAGAACACTTTTCAGTGTAAATTAATTCTTAACAATGACAATAAAGACTCATCTGTTTGTTTCACTATTTAGGATAGTTTACACACATTCAAGTATCCACACTTCGGAATAGACGGCGCTATTCACACTAAGGATAATTTTCAATTGTCAGCGGAGTAACCCTTACCCCACCCTTCTAACACGTATAATTATGAGCTCGCTTTGCTCTGAACTCACCGCGAAGTGACAGTTCTAAGAGTTCCGCTTGAACATAAAATACAAATCAAACTCACACTTTCACACGGAAAATTCCCTAATTTCGAACACACATGAAATCCGTACAGGACTCTCACCTGTTTATAGAAATCATGCACCGTTAGCAAAATAACTACGTTATCCATACAGGACTCTCACCTGTTTATAGATATGAAACATGTACCCGTACAGGACTCTAACCTGTTTATAGATAATCATGCACCGACGTTACCCTGCCCTTCATTCAAGCTCGAATATAACTAATACTCTTATCACAGTGAGTTTTATGGAAGGCACTTTGTCCCTATTCTCATGCTGCTCTAATTTCTTAGAAAACCCTCACTATACAAGATTCACACCTAGCCCTAACACTGTGCTGCTCGGCGACAACACTGTATTGCACGGCGACAATACTTCTGGTACACGGCGATACCAATTGTGATACTCGGCGATATCACTACAAACAGAACAGATGATTTGCGTGACTAATTTCTCGCCACACAATCTATACCGGTATAGCTTACAGATAGCACGAATAACGGACTCAACATGTGTTAAAACATCGATCCTATTTCCATACCATAACACTTTAGTAACCCTTAGCAACCAACATATTACCTTGGTTACCCCTTAGCAACCATCAATTTCTGCTACCAGAGAATTGATCCAGCGGGCTATAGAAAATATGTCATAAACAACGCTACCCAACTTCATAACCTAATAACCAACTTTACACTAACTCATGGACCCATTTATAAACCTGACATATTTTGGGCCTACTGAATCAGGTGGTCAGATTAAATCTATATACACATTATCTACAAACTATATACAATTTTATACATCTGTGGAAAGAATATTGTCATTAGAATAAAACCTAACCATTTAAACGACCACCATTGGCGACGTGATCTAGCTAATAGTAACCTACACTCCTGAATAACCAAGACCAGCTTGTTTGTCAAAAGTAAGATTTTATTTACTAAATTATGGTATATAAGTTGATAGTTTTATAAATGAATTTTATTAGCATTGAAGCAAGCATGATTGTAAAGAAACGTAAGAAAAATACAATTTAAGCAAGTGAATCAAAATTAAGGTGAATATTTAAAGTTTAGCATCTCTAAAACCTAAGTCCCTAATTAAGCTAAATAGATAGAAATTAAAATAAAGTTCTTTGAGGATTCTTACGTGCTCCACGCAAAGTCCGACAGCACTTCACCCTCATCGGAAAGTCAGAAAGCAGCAGCCAGCCCATCCCTAGGAGCATGACTTTTTATACCTTTCTACGCTAACTAAACTACGCAAAGGAAAGTTTCCAGAAATCTTCGACGTCCCATTGGCTGAGAGTGACAAGTGACATGTCACCCACTTTTCAAAACTTCCATTAAGTCACTTTTCTTAGAGACCATTGTCCCTTCCGAGTGCAACCAGGAGCTTCCTAAGATTGCAACATTTGTATGAATTTGTTCTCGCTGCGTCCATTGACTTCCGCGGATGCCAAGTTAAGATCGACAAAATGTTCACTTTCGACCTTGGCCATGTCCGACAGAATGATGACAACATGTCAGCTTTTGCTTTGTGAACGCAGCTTTTGACGAACATTTTATTTCAGAATGGGCATCTCAGCACTTCTGCAGAATCAACTCGAGTAAACTAGGCCCAAAAGCAGGCAACTTAAGTTTTCTAGTATAAAACAAACACAAGAAAAGTATTAATGTAAGAAATAATATAGATTCTGTATCCACCCCTTGGTTCACTAATTAATTAACCCACCCGATTAGTCAAATGTTACCTAGCAAATGCAAACAAATAAAGCAGCGTTTATATCTACCAATCCATAAGACTTATGTGCACCTAGAATAGTAGAAATGACATCACGTAGATAAGGGAAAGCAAAATAAGCACATGCTTCTTTTAACTTTTGCAGCAGTTAGTAATGACAAAAACGAAAACAATAAATTATTTTATTATTTTGCACGAACAAAAAGATGCAACAAATATGCACGTTTATGAGCACACATGTTAGTCCCCCCATGTGTAAAGTTTAATCTAGGTTTTATTAGCACAACATATCACAAATTATTAATATTATTATTCATGTTATGGAAATGTGACTTCGCGAGTTTAAACAAAATTTTGTTTTCTATCTCGCTCCATCAGGGGCACACCATGTGCCCCTCTGCAAGCACCCAAGGGCCCAGAGGCAACCCTTTGTTTACCCACTACCAGGATTTTATGGGGTGAACACCACCATGAAATCCTGGTGGTTAGGAAAACTAGTAATCTGTTCGGCGGTACCATAGTGGCACCACCAGCATATTGGCCACCTCTGACCGATGCGCCACCGCCAGGGAACCCGGCTCCCTGGCAGTTGCAGCAGCCCCCTGGAGGTCTGACCACTGTATTTGTAAAACGACGGTCAGGCCACTGGTGTGGTGGTCCCCGACTGGCACTGCACCTCTACCACGGATTTGGTGGTCTGATGGACCGCCAAACCCAAGTCCAGGACCTAAGTGTTACAGAGAAGGCATCAGGAATAGAAAAGATAGTGTTGCATTGCAGTATCAGTTGAGCAAGGAGACAACATATTGATTAGCTATTTAGGTAAAGGCAAAGCTCTAAGGACAGAATTATGACACGCAGAGGAAATGTTTTGGAGACCCAGGTTATTTGTTCTTGGAATTGTTGTATTATTTCTTTTTTATTTCCATACGTATTTGCAGTTTTATATGGTGCTTAATAGACCTCAAGCATCAGAGTTTTTAGAAAGTGAGCTCAGAGTCAACAACTATGACAGAGCACTTCTTCTGCTCCCTGGCAACATGAATAGATACTCATGTTATGTTATGTTATGTTATAACAAATTTCTTGAGCGCGCTGTCACCAAAGGTTTCCTGGCGCTGATTGGACTGAAAAAGAGGGGGAAGATCAGGAAGGGAGGGGAGTTAATGGGGGAAAAGTATGGTTTTTAAGGATTTCCGAAAAGAAAGGAGGGAGCAGGATGACTTGAGTGCGAGAGGAAGAGAGTTCCAAAGCTTGGGGGCTAGGCAGGAGAAGCTGCGGCCGCCCGATCTGGAAAGTTTAAAACGGGGAACGGCAAGGAGCAAAAGATGAGTGGACCTCAAAGTGCGAGGGGGACAGTAAGGGGTGATGAGAGACTTAAGAAACGCGGGGGCAGGACCGGTGAGGGCTTTGAACACCAAACAGTGGATTTTAAAAGTGATTCTTTCATTCACTGGAAGCCAGTGAAGATGACATAGGAGAGGTTGAGCAGACTGCCATTTGGGGATTTTGAAGATCAGCCGAGCGGCCTGATTTTGGACGATCTGCAGCCTCGATAATAAAGTTTTAGGGAGACCGTAATAGATGGAATTTGAGAAGTCCAACCTGGACATCACCAGGGCTATAAGGACTTGCAGCAGGGCTTCGGGTGAGAGGAGGTGAGCGACTTTCCGTATCCTGTAGAGTTGGAACATGCAGGAAGATGTTACTGCGCTCACCTGTGCCTTGAGAGTGAGCTCGGAGTCAATCAAGACTCCGAGACTCTTGACACATCCAGCAGGGGAAGGTGGTGTTCCAAGCTCAATCGGCCAGTACTGAGGGCCCCAAAAAAGGGCGCTTCTCCCCGGAAGGAGGAGCTCAGTCTTGCTCGGATTGAGCTTGAGTTGGTTTTGGTTCATCATTAAACTCTTCCATGCAGAGGACATGTTGTGCATTTGTGAAAGGCATGCCTACGGTGATGTTAGTTAATCAACTGCATGGGTACCGTTGCAGGGCTGCATTAACAGGATTATTGGCCCCCAGGCAAAGCAGTGCACTGGGCCCTGCCTACACAACCACTCACAGGAATAAAAATGTAACAGAAAATTTGTGTTAAATTCTTGTCTGCATCGGACCCCTATGCTCATTGGGCCCTAAGGCAACTGCCCCACATTCCCATGCGTTAAGGTTGCACTGTGTCTTTGCACTCCTTCCCTGACCAGCACTGCCACGTCTAAGCCCCAGAGTGTGAACCGCACTCAAGCTGAAAGGGCCGCGTGATCAATGTTTACAATCCTAGGATCCAGGTGACCGCGGCCATCTTGCGAGTCGCTCAATAGATGTGTAGGGGCCCGTGATATTGAAGGCAACCGACCGCTCCACCGCTCAGCTGAGTGTGTAATTTACCTTCACAATTCTCAGCCATGTCCGCCCAGGCCCAACTGACACTCAAAGCTGTCAAGCCGCGACTCACGGCAAATTGTAGGTTTTACGCAATGAAAAATGAAAAAAAAATGCATTTTGTGGCTGAGCACAAAAAAGAAATGCAAAATCCATTCATTTACTGCCAAAGTATTTGCAATTAGTTTTACAGAGAATGTGGTGATTTTCAGTAGAGAAGTAAAAATATGAGGCAGCTAATCTAAAAGAACCACCTTAACATAAACACGGCAGCACATTAAAAACACAGCAGAAGTGTTTCTTTCTGACGATGCAATGACTAATGCGCACAATAAAAAAAACACCAATAATGCCAGAAAATATGTAGCAATGGTTTCTGAACGATGCCCTTTGTGATGTTAGAGACAATTGTAAAAAGGGAATTTAAGGCTTAATTTTTCATCACATTTATGTAGAATGTCTATTAAATATGCAAATGTTATAATTTATTTTATTGGATTTTATAACTTGTGATATATTTTGTGCACTGGCTGAAAATATTTCTAATTCTCTTCTAAGATGAACCAGCTTTTCCACCATTCTTTTTAAATAATTAAGGCATGTTATGTATTATACTGTTCAAGACGACTGCCTTAATTTCTCCTGGGTGAGATAACACTTGTGTGATTAAACAATGTATACTTCGGGATAACAAATAAAGGGGCATATTACCAAGGGCCTCATCACCGCTTTAGCGGGAATTTTTCCCGCTAAAGCGGCGATAATGTAATCGCCCTGTTACCTAGCTGTCGCTAACACCAGCTAGTGGAGAAGTGTGGCTCACTGGTTAGAGGAGGCAGACCCTGAAGCAGAGGTCAGACCCGGGACCAGGGTACAATTCCCGACGCGGCAGGGTCTTGAGCCCAAATATCCACGGACTCGATAATTCTCGTTTCTGTGCCTACTCGAAGCACGGGTTCACACTCTGCAGCTCGGGGCATTAGCCTGCTTAATCTCCACTACAGCCCCCCACCTTGGGGAAGCCAGGACGGGTTCCCAAGGCAAGCGCCGAGATGCCTACGGGTAATCGAGCGCTATATAAGAACGCATAATAATAATAATAATAGCGAGCTTCTGGGGGCCCACTTTGCATGTCAGCGATATATATTGCTAATGACATGCAAAGTGGGCGTGCCAAGATGTTAGCGACTGGAAACAATCGCTAACTCCTATTACCAACTTTTGGAAATAATCGCGCTAAGCGCAATTATCTCCAAAAGCTAACGCCTGCCCAGAGCAGTTCTTAGCCATGTTATCCAATGGGAGGTGGATAACATGGCTAAGAGCATTTGCTCGGCAATGCATGAATATCGCTGACTGCGATATTCATGCATTTCGGCCGATTTTTATCGCTTAGGAGATAAACCTTGATAATAGCAAGGCTCGTAAGCGATAAAAATAGGCGAAGCACGACGATATAAATATTGCCGCTAACCAAGCTTAGCGATATTTTTTGCTTATGCTTGGTAATATGCCCCAAAGACACTGGAAAAAGATATCACGAATAGGATACTGGTGCTCGGACCCCTCCAAAGATTGTCACCAGTGAGCAGAGCCAAAATGTTATGCGTTTTTCCCATGTGATATGTTTCCAATTACTGAGCCGTTCATGACGTGAAGCGGTTTCACGAAATTATTTCACATGATATATGCAGAAGTCTTTTTTTACTCCAGACACACATGGGAACGTTTCCATTGTGCGGTGCATAAGCACAGTCAAACGCCCGCTGTTTTTACTACACACGCCCTCACAGCACAAAATCCTGCAATCTAAAAGACACACCCAAACAGTATGCACAAGAAAAGCATAGGCCCGCAGAATTCACCGGTAGATAGACAAGGAACGACCCTATAACATCCTGGCATTCTCAGGAAAGGACGTACAGATAGGCTGAAATGACAGTATACATGCACAACAAACCCTGGCAAAACAAAACGTCTGGCTTTTGCAAGCTGACTTGATCGGTATCTTTTTTAGAGCAACTTTATGCCACAAAATAGGAAAATAAATGCTGCCATCTAGACTTGACTATCATACGAGTGCAATAAAAACATGTACATTTAAAAAACATACACTAATGGGGCCGTTGTGCTAGGTATATTTTCTAATTAACAAGCTTTTCATATGTGCTGTGCATTTTATTAATATTATTTATCGAGGAGACAAGAAGAAAAACAATACAGACCTACCCTAGTATTAAGATCGCGGGCAATTACAATGTCGCTCAACAACTTTATACCAGCAACTTTCAAGTGAAATGGAAAGTAAATCGCCATCCAGATGGGCCACGCAAGGCAGGTAAAATAAATATGTTATTAATGGTAATACACAAAAAAGCACACTTTGAACCAAGTTTATCACTCAAGAGAAAGGAAATATTTTTATGTGAATGTGAGCAATTTCAATAGGCTTTGTGACTTCACTCAAAATGAAGAGAGAAAATGGGCAGTGCTTAATTTGTCCCAGTGTTTTACGTACTCAGCATCAGCATTTATTGTTTAACACCAACACTGTTTTTTGACAATGTACATGGTGGTGCTGTCAGTCTATTTTTATTTTTGAGCAGAGCTGATCCACAGATTGTTTAGAAATTCTATATACAAGTAAATTAAGCGAACAATACCTCGTCCACCAGGCTTTAGTGACATGGAATGATACCAATGGTCACATTTACAGGACTGTTTTGCGTATAAGTTAATCGTGGCACTGCATTTGGCATGCTGGTAGGCTGCACAACCTGCAATGGCCTGCTGGGAAATTGCTTAGGCCCTGGCACTTATTCGTTTTGGCAAATTAAGCACTACAAGTGGTTAGAGTGGGCTGACCTATTGCATCATGCTGTATGCTGGTGGCAAGCAGAAACAAAGGGGGCGATTACAATGTCGTTAGTCAGGGTTCTGGTTGGGATTCGGTGTTGAGGAATCCAATTTGGAACCGTTGTTTCCTACAGAATCGTACAGTTCTACCAACAACCGATTACGATGTCCCGAACCTTTTTGAGCAGACTGAATCGGTTCCGAAAGGCATCCGGACAGAGACGATTTGTACAGCTCTATGGACCCGGGTTCCGGACGAGCGAACACGATGGCCGATCCAGACAGCCATTCCTATTCGGTTTGCCCGAGAAGAAACAGCTTTCAGAATCAGTCTTTGGGGGCCTGTTGCCGTCCCCCTTCACCCAGAAGTGTGCGAATGCAGCCCCTGGGGGTACCCTCTATTCCCAATCATGCCAAATGTGGCAGGCACCAAGGCGCCTCGAATTTTCACTAGTCAGCTCCTATGCCAGAGGAATCAGCAATGTCATCAGATGGGCATATTACCTCCTCCATGCGGAAAAAGGAGCGCTCCGATCCCTACTCAAAACAGAGACATTTGACCAAGGAACTCTGAAATATGTATTCTGTAGGAATGTCCCAACTGCTTTTAAATTATCTAACGTTAATATTAATTTGTTACAATCATGGACTCCTGCCCACTTGAAGCTATTCTTAAAAAACTTCACTCCAAGACTAAGCTTTGACCTTGATTTTCAGCATTGGGCCAAACTGTCACTATATAAAAAAATATGCAGCAAACTATGGTCTACAGGAAAACACAACAGTATATTTATTTGAACCTGAGAGAGCACAAATCTGAAAAATGTAGAAGTGCACCATATTTACAAGCACGTTGTATTAGTTTAGTATAGATTATACAAGAGTGTCAAACTTATAGAGAGAAAATATATATATGAGTGTAATTAGAATAGGGATACATATATCAGTGTGAAAAACTAATGTAGAGGTTTGTAGAAATGCCGGAATGATGTTGGAATCTCATGTTATGTGGCTGTGTGCAAAAGAAATGTAATTCTGCAGACCATGGAAATGTGTAGGCCACATGGCATTTCACAAGAAATGAAAGATGCTGCTACACTTTTAAGTAACTTGAATTCTAATGTAATTTTACTGCAAAGTATTATTAATCATAGAATTGAAATGTTTTAAATAGATGTGTTACATTATAGTAATGTGTGTTAGTTAGAATACTGTTTAAACAAAGAAAATTAAATGTGCAAAGTGCAGAGGCCCGTTTCATGTAACTTTAGTAGGCCTGAATAGATAAAGTCGCTTCTTTGATCTGCATGTGCTCGTTAGGGAAAAGTCGTGTTAGGCACAAACTGTAAAGCCTGTTCAAATGGTTTACGACTTCAAGATATGGTGGAGGCCGGAATTTGGGGCCCACAGAGAAAGTGTCTTTTGCAGGTGCGAGGGGGTTTAATCAGGAAAATGATGAATAGGCTTTGTTCAGAGACGCCTGGCACAGGCCTGTAGGAGTCTTCAGGAATTTCTAGGGGGTACCGTCTTGCCGGAGAGAAGCCTGGGAAGCAAGGTCAACTTTAACGAAGGGTCCCGAGGAGTACCAGCATGGAAGTTGCCGCCAGAACCAACACCACGTGAGAGGCGTCTCCAGGGGCGTTCCTATTGGAAAAGTGATTTTGTATTAGGGACAGCACCCCGGGGTGGAGTTAGAGCAGATGATCTGAGGAACCTAAGAGAGCGGATGGGTAGGCAGATAGGGAACTGCAAGACTTCGACTTTGAGACAAAGACTAAGGGAAGTGTGTGATCTTCTGTGGAAGTCACCACGGCTGACACCTTTTTAGGTAAAAGATCTCGTTAAGCAGGGATGTCACTTAGTCTGGTGTAGGGACAGCCTAACCTGTATTTTCCTTTCTGTAAATGACTCTCAAGTTGCAACTCGTAGCTATTCTCGCAACTTTAATGACCTTTGAGCTGATTTTGGTAATTCTATTCTGTCGACTACGAGCATTTAGGGAATTTATGTTTATCTTGACACCTGTATATCTTTTGAACCTCATTTTGAGATGTTTGTATCTCCAGATAGCTTTGGTTTTATAATAAACTTTTAAACCTTTTCCAGTGGTAAGTGGTTCTTTAGAGTGGCGTAAGTTCTTTCTTGATTAACCTAGTAGTGGATTGCCTTTTACTCAATGACAGGTACCAACGATTTAGTCGACCTGAATTGGGATCTGGATTAACGACAATAGGCCAGAAATCCCGCATTAACAGTTGGTAGCAGAGTGAGGATGGTTACCTTCTTGAGGAAGGTGATCTAGACTAGGTTAGTTTACCCCAAGGTCCCTATAGATCGAGAGGTGGCCTGCCGAAGAAGGTGCTGACGGAGAGAGAAAAGCAGCAGTATCGGACGAGAGTGAGTATAACAAGGGTCATGCGTGGACAGATTGCGGTGTTTTGTGTTGTATTTGTATTGTAATGTCATGCGGAGTTGAATGCCTGTAGTGTGATTGTGAGAAGGTTGTGAGCGCGCGCAACCTGGTAAAATCTTAAGTTCGGGGTAGAGCTTAAGTGGTTCGGGTGTATCGAACATCCAGAGTAATTGTCGACCAGAGTAAGGAGGTCATGAGGTACCATTGACCGCCGCAGGACCGAGATAGGGGGAGTGTAAGAGTGAGTGTGTGAGTAACGGACGCTGGTCGAAAGTTACGGTGTGAAAGTAACCTATCAGAGAAAGCGATAGCCTGGACGTAAACGGAAAGACATTTCGTCAGTTAAGGTGACAATTACAGATAGACTGTGGGCGTACAGTCAAGAAAAGTGATCGCTTGGACGGAAGTAATCATTTTTCAGAGTATGAATGGGACGCATGTATGACCGCGGAGACGAGCTGAGTAAGGAGGGGAACTGCTGCGAAGGGGGACGAGTGACGTCAGCGAGAGCCGCGCTGAGATAGGCCGGTTAGTGAGAAGCAGTGCTGTGATAGGGCGGTTGGTGTGACGTCAGTGAAAAGCCGCGTTGTGATAGGGCGGTTAGCAAGAACCGTGCTGAGATTGGTGGATTGTCATCAGGAAGTAAACAAACGCGGAGAAAATAGAAATTCTGTAGGGTTTGAACATGAAGTGTTTTAAATGTTTGAGAGAGATTTTTAAGAGAAAAAGAAGGAACTCTTATTACGGGGAAGAGGCACCGCCAGAGGGTACACCAGCTTACTATATGGCAACGAATGTTGGCTTGCATACTATACTATGGATTAGTGAATGGAGCAAGATTTCGGAAGGGAATGAGGAACTGACGTTTCCTAAGTATGGAACGTTTAGGTTAGAAGCTTTACATCGGCTGAAGGCAATTATGTCCTCATTGAATCCTTCGCCTAGACCAACACAGTTTGAGGCCCTTAATGCGTGGATTAGGGCGGCACACGATAGAAATTTGAACAGGCGCCAAGAAAGGTTGAAGCGATCAGTAAGGGCGGTGCGAGATGCCCAATGGGATGCGGACGCTAAGAGATGGAGGGTACAGGCTATTGAGGTGGATAAGTTGTACACAGTGAGAGAGGCGGCAGGAGAAAAGAGGCTCATGGAAGAGGATGAGGAGAGCGAGTCGGAGGACAACTTGATAAATAGATTGCTAATAGATAGACTGCCTCCGTTGGGGAGACAGAAAGTAAGGAACTCCCAGGGGAAGGTGGTGCTGCCATAGAGGGGTATAGACCACTCCCTATATCGGAGTGGACACCTACCAAAGGTGAGGAGACACCTCAACATAGTACAGTACAGAGTGTAGTCGGAAGGTTTGTGGTACAGAAGACGCCAACCACTGAGAAGGTTGAGTCTTACGGGTTGCCAGACGCTCTACAAGTACCCGTTACCATAGGTCCTATAGTATCGATTTACAACCCCGAGAGAGACAGAGAGGAAGAACAGATACGGTTAGACAGAGAAAGAGTTGAAATGGAAAGGAGAAATAACATGACAAATGCCTGGAGGCAATTGCCAGGACCAGTGACGTGGAGCACCCCATTTGATTCAACAGTGGGTCCCGCAGCAGAAAAGGGGGGTCAGAGAGGACCGATGGACCTGAGGGGACCACGGCCGAAATCCTTTAAGGAGCTGAGGGCTGACTTGAGAGAATGGGATGGGTCCACAGAAGCACCAGCCCACAGGTCAAGAACAGGGGCAGAGTGGGGAAGTCGAGGCGATGGAACATTGTCTCACTGCGGGGCTAGCGCAAGCAGTCAGGAGTGGGATGGTAACAGCCCGGAGAGTAGAGGAGTTATACGTCATATTGACGGTGGAAAAGGGCAGGAGAGAAGTGAGAGAAGTACAGGATGTGGAGAGACGTCCCGTCTCATTACAAGTGAGGGAGACCGAAGGACACAAGAATACAGGGATAGGTTTAGATGTACTCACCATGCACCTAATGATAATGTACAGCACTGGAGCCGTGGGAGCATGGGGAACAGTGAAGGATCTTGCCATGGGTCGAGAGATCAGAGACCACCGGCAAATGATGAAGAAAGGGGGAATAACGGAATGTCTTACCATGCATCTAGGGAAACCATGCAGGATGGGACTTGTGGGACTATGAGAAATGGGAAAGTGTTTCACCATACACACAGAGAGGATGGAACTGCATGGGACCTGGAGAGATGGGAACATGGGAGGACTCCCCATAACTCACCTGAGCCTAGACGTAGGACTCGGAGCTGGGATGGGAGAGATGTGAATGGACCCCCTAGAGCCAGCATACTGAAAGCTGCAGTAAAGGCCAAAAGACTCGATGTCACTAGTTTAAAAAATGATCTGGACGAGATAATAGATGGGACGTTGGCCTTAGAAAGGATTGACTTGTACGAACAAGATGAGTTACTGTTTATAGCAAAGGATATTACCCGAAAGGCAAGAGCAATTCATGAGAAACTGTCTGAACTGGCAGAGAAGTATATGGTAGACTTGTCCAGAACAAAGACATTACAGAGTAACCATAGGTTGCAGTATTCAGACCAAGACTTAGATGAGAAGAGAACTACAGGATTAAAAACACACATAAGGGAGCTGATAACAGGAATAAGAGCGTGGAGAGATCTGGACAAATGGGAAGAGAGGTGGTCCAAAAGGGGTACTGTCAGGAGGAGCACGAGTGTGATGTCTCCGGAAGGAAGGGTAATGCAGATGGAGGCATTTCCTTTGAGAGAAATATCGAATGGGAACTATGTAGATGTGCCCTGGAGTAGAGGAGATTTGGCTGCATTTACCAACTCATTTCCGAAGTTAAGGGACAATCCTGTTGAGTGGTACAAGCAGGTAGAAAGGTTTGTGAAAATCTCAAAGGTATTGTGGATTGATTTGAACACCTTGTTTGACATTGTGGTGCCAGGAGATTTGTGGACAGCATGCAAGACTAGTGTCGAGTGGCCAACGGTAGAACCAGAAAGGAATGCTGCTACAAATGGACCGTCTGAAATTGTAATGTTGAAATATGAAAGAGTAATAACTTGGCTAAAGGATAAGGTCCCACCACAAGACATAGATTGGGTAAAAATAGACCGAACAAGACAGGAACCCAAGGAGACAGTTCATGAGTTTTATGAGAGATTGCTGAAAACATTCAAACAATACAGTGGACTCGATGTAATGGACCCCAAAGATATAGGACAGTTTGTGTCAAAGTTTGTTTTGGGGTTGAGACCTGATATTTGTTTGATGATTCAGCAACATTTAATTTGTTGGCAAAACAGACCATTAGATGAGATTTTGAGGTATGCAAGGTACTGCAGTGACGAAATAGATTCCAAAGCAAAGAAGCTAAAAGAGAAGCTTATGGTGGTGCAGATGCAGTCAGCTGGAAAGAGCGGACAGCAGCAGCAGGGGACGGGGACAATGGGACGGAAATCGAGCAATCAGAATAAGGACAGTGAGGAAAATGTGCGACCTAGAATTGACATTGCTACGTTGAAGAAAACGACAAAGTGCCACCAGTGTCATCAGGTGGGACATTGGAGACGCAAGTGTCCCTATAACCCTGAAAACGGAGAACTAGAGGTAGAGGAGGAGGTTCCAGAGGTTCCAGTTCAAGGGGTGACAGTGCCAAGAATCAAGGTGGCCAAAGGGGGGACTTCGGCTCCACGAGCTCAGTTTCCGCAGCCACCAAAGATTTCGACAGGGGGAAAGGTCTTTAGACAAATGCCTCTTTTCATAGATGAGGAAAAATGTTACTACATTGATCCCTTGCCGGGACAACGTGTAAGCAAAGAAGAGGACTGTACCCTCGGGGCAGTTCTGGAAGTGGATCAAAGAGGACCATTTGTTGAGGCTGAAGTGGCAGGATGTCCCACAACATTCTTGGTGGATACCGGAGCTACTCGATCAACTTTGAGATCAGCAGTGGTTCCGGATCTACCAATGTCGGGGGAAACAATTCAGGTGGTAGGAGTCGCAAACAAGAGAATGACTAGCCCTTTGACGGAACCAGAGTCAGTGAAAATCGGAAACTACATGAATGAACATCAGTTTGTGGTGTGTGATTCTAGTCCTGTGTGTCTGTTAGGAAGGGACTTATTGTGCAAGCTGAACTGTACCATATACTGCACACCTCAGGGAGTAGAGGTAGAGACGACAGATGATGACGCTACCTTCAAAATTGTGAATTCAAGAACATGCATAGAACTGTATCCTACTCTGACTGTGGAGGACCTTCCTTGGGACTTACGCGAGGCAGTATCATCAGAAGTATGGGATTTTACAGGAGAAGAGATAGGGTTGGTCAAAGGGGTAGAGCCAGTGAAGATCATAGTGAAGCCAAATGTCGATTATCCCAGAACGCCACAATACAAGCTGTCCCAAGAGACGATTGCAGGAATAAAACCTGTGATCGACTCTATGATTCAACAGGGAATACTGAAGGAAATCGTGGGAGGTCCATGCAACTCCCCGATTATGGGTTTGCAGAAACCTAGTGGGAAATTTAGAATAGTACAGGATCTTCGAAAAATTAATAACATTGTTGTTTCATGTTGTCCAGTGGTACCGAATCCATCAGTGATACTGTTTCAGATACCATTCCAAGCTGAGTGGTTCACAGTGATAGATCTTTGTCAGGCCTTCTTTTCAATCCCATTAGATGAAGAGAGCCAGTACCTTTTTGCTTTTAAAATGGAAAATCGCGTTTTAACGTGGTGTCGAATCCCCCAAGGATTTACAGATAGCCCATCAGTTTTCAATCACCTGTTGAAGAAAAATCTTGAAAGTCTGGTACTGCCCCAGAACTCGGTACTGGTCCAGTACATAGACGACCTACTTGTTGCGTCAGGAACAGAAAAAGCTTGCAAGGAAGACACCATCGCCTTGCTGAACCATTTAGCTGAAAATGGACACAAGGTATCCCCGAGCAAATTGCAGTACTATCTGACAGAAGTACAGTACTTGGGGCATCGGATAGAGAAGGGAAAGCGCAAGGTGTCACCAGATAGGATAGAGGCAATCATGAAGATAAACTCGCCTACAACACAGAGAGAAGTCAGGATGTTTCTAGGAATGG
Source organism: Lissotriton helveticus (assembly GCF_964261635.1). Lineage (NCBI taxonomy): Eukaryota > Metazoa > Chordata > Amphibia > Caudata > Salamandridae > Lissotriton > Lissotriton helveticus. Next base: position 264,279,783 of record NC_136058.1, read on the forward strand.
TTGGTTATTGCCGACAGTGGATAGCTAACTTTTCACTGAAAGCAAAACCCTTACAGAAACTGACGCACAAGGAGGTGAGTGATCCGGTACCATGGGACAATGAGTGCTTGATGGCGTTCCTACAGCTGAGAGATGACTTGTGTCGTGCTGCGGCTCGGGGGATGCCGGACTATGAGAAGCCATTTTCCCTCTATTGCTGCGAAAGGGAGGGCTGTGCTTTGTCAGTTTTAGTGCAAGTCCATGAAATGCCCGTAGACCAGTTGCTTACTTTTCGGCTACCTTAGATCCAGTAGCCGCAGCGTTGCCCGGATGTCTCAAATCCGTTGCTGCAACAGGTGTCAGCATTGAGCGTTGTGAAAGCATTGTGATGGGACCCCAGTTAGTGGTGTATGTACCTCATTCTGTGGAACTGTTAATGACCAGGACCAAGACCCAGCACTTGACTAACAGTAGGCTCACGCGCTATGAGCAAGTTATTCTTGCTGCAGAGAACGTGACCCTTAAGAGGTGCTCTGTCTTGAATCCTGCGACACTGATGCCACTTCCTAATGACATAGAAAGCGAAGACTGTGAAGATCACGATTGCCTTGATGTGACTGAACTATGCACGAAGCCCAGACCAGATATTGTGGATGAGCCACTGACTGATCCCGATGAAATTTTCTTTGTTGATGGTTCATGTTTAAGAGACGATACTGGTCGGTTGAGAGCAGCTTATGCTGTTTGCACCATTACTGGAGTTGTGGAAGCCGCTTGCTTGGAAGGAGTAAACTCCGCTCAGGTAGCAGATATCATTGCATTGACACGTGCCTGTACAGCAGGTAATAAAATTAGAGTGACCATATATACTGATAGCCAATATGGTTTCGGTGTAGTTCATGATTTCGGGCAATTGTGGTCTCAGAGGGGTTACATGACCTCCTCTGGTTCGCCAATCAGAAACAGAGAATTTGTACGACTGCTGTTAGAAGCATTACAGGGTCCAGCCGCAATTGCGGTTGTGAAATGTCTAGCTCATACGAAAAATACAGATTTTGTGTCACAAGGAAATAGATATGCAGACGAAGTTGCCCGCTATTGTGCGGAGCATGGTTATTCTTTCACGGAGGTGGAAGTAGGTGGGGCTCAGGAAAAGACAGAACTAAGCATGATGTTAGAAACTGTTGATACTTGGGAAGATTTGAAACACATGCAAGACAATGCACCTGAATCTGAGAAGCAGGCATGGGAAACAGCAGGTTGTGTGAGAAGCGAAATGGACTTTTGGGTTTCAGCAGATGGAAGGGCAGTGTTACCCGAGGAGTTAGCAAGTCCAATGGCACGACAGATACATGGTCCAGTGCATTTGGGAAGAGATGCCATGCTGAGGGTGTTTAGGCAGACTTGGTATTGCCCAAAATTTAGGATTGCAGCAGAAGCAGTGTGTAAGCGATGCGTTACTTGTCAGCAGTTGAATATAGGGAAAAGAACACCAGTTACACTGAGTCACATTGGGAGGTCTGGGGGGCCCTTCAACAGAATGCAATTGGATTTTATTGAAATGCCAAAAGTCAACCGCCTTAGGTATGTTCTGGTGGTAGTATGCATATTTTCCAGATGGGTTGAAGCATACCCTACACGCAGGTGCGATACACTCACAGTAGCAAAGTTGTTGCTTAGAGAGTTGATTCCGCGCTTCGGGGTGCCTGCCTCTCTGGAATCGGACAGAGGAACACATTTTAACAGCGAAGTTGTGAAGATGCTTTGCTCTGCATTGAACATTGATCAGAAATTGCATTGTAGCTATCGACCAGAGGCTTCAGGTATCGTGGAGCAGATAAATGGGACGCTGAAATGTCGAATTGCTAAAGTATGTTCATCAACTTCCTTAAGTTGGCCTGATGCTCTTCCTTTGGTCCTTATGAGCATGCGTAGCACACCCGACAGGAGGACAGGTCTCTCTCCACACGAGGTGCTGATGGGGAGGGCAATAAGACTTCCAACTGTCCCAACAACCGCATTGTTGAACATTACAGATGACCTGATCCTGGATTATTGCAAGGGGTTGTCTGACGCCATTCATTCTGTGTCTCTTCAGGTACAGGCCGCAGAAGTTCCATCTTCAAGAGATCAATGCCACGACCTGTGTCCAGGTGACTGGATTGTGGTGAAGAAGCACGTCCGGAAGAACTGCTTAGACGTGCGCTGAAAAGGACCTTACCAGATCATCTTAACGACGAACACTGCCGTGAAGTGCGGAGGGCTGCCAAATTGGATCCACGCTTCCCATACTCGAAGAGTTCCAGCACGTCTTGAAGAAACAGCTCCTCTCACAGACGAAAATCCAGTTGTGGAGGAAGAATCACAAGAGGTGATCAGTCAAGCTGTGGGGGTGTCTGAAGAAGTTGGGAGTGTCACAGATCCAGAAGAAGAAGAAAGACAGAACGGCAGTGAAACTGAAGTTGCCACTGAAGGAGAAAGCTGCTGTGAAAACAACTCAGACACAGAACAAGTTCAGAGTGATCAAGAACCGAGTGAACGGACAAGAAATAGGAGAACAAGGCGTGGAGCAGCTACCTGGCCTGAAAGAAAAAGGAGGCCAAGCTTGAAGCCAGCCCGAGAGGAAACTCTTGCTCCTATATCCGAAGACTCAGATCCAGAAGAAAGTGCACAAGGACAAGAACAGGAAGGTCCGAGAAGATCAAGGAGGGTGCGGGTGCCTTGCAGAAGATACGCTACTCCTGAGTGGACCTACCTCGCTGCAGATGTCCGAAGCACGCAGAACTGGGAGGGTGAGGAAAGTGACCCTGACCAGAACTGACCCAATTATAACCGTGGAAGTAGAGTTGCTGATACCAGGAGTGGAGGTCGAAGGGCTGCTGACACTGAACATCGTCTATCCTCCTCTTCTGAGCGGAATAAGAGACTTGATCCTAAACACAGTTGAATTTTCGGTTTGCTGTTCAAGGTGTCCCATACTTGAGGGATTCCTTCTTCGTTTGGAAATATTAGAGCAAGTGATGGGAGTTGTTGGAACACGCATAATTCCGGATTGCTAAAGACCTTGAAAAGAACTTTGTAAATACAGATTGAGAGATAACCTAGCGCCAAGAAGAAGAAGAAGAAATTAGGGATTTCCATTTTAGAGGATGGAGAAGGACTAAGGTTGTCTATTGCTACAGAACTCAGAGACTGTTTTGCGGAGGGGATTTTCAGCTTCCAGGTGTGGTTCGAAAGATTGGAGAAGCAAAGAAAAGAGACTTTGTACTGCGAAAGAAAACCAGAGCTACACTGTCTTGAGACCATGGAGGCTGGCAACCCGAACCGCAGGGCAAAATGCATAGTAGGCACACTTTTAGTGGTAGTGATTTCTCTTATAGTTTTAGTGGTTACTGTATCATATGTAGTGGGACATGAACATGACGTGAAAATAGAAAAGGAAGCAAAATGTGTATCGACACAGAAGCCTCCTACGGCTGGCAAACAGGGGGACAATACAGAGAAAGAGAAAGCTTTGCTAGCCGCTGAGACTCGAAGGTTACACGTAGATGAATCACAGGGAAGTTTTAAATCAAATGCATATGCTAAATTGCTTTATGAATATGTGGATGCTATGGAGGCTAAGGATTGCTACATGTGTATGAAATTGCCAGCATCGGTAGACGAGGGTATTAGGTACCACCATCTTCCATTGACTTATGGAATCACGTGTAGTTTGTTGCTGAGCATATTTTATGAAAGGGATGGGTTCGAGTATTACTTCTCGAACTTTGACTCGATATTGCCAGAGGTGCCAAATTATAAGCACCTCAATAAATGGGATTATTACAAGAGTGAAGACAGATTACAAAAATGTTTCCTTCCATGGAGGACATTAGATACTTCACATGCCAGAAGAAATAATTTGACTTGTAAAGTGTCAGAAATTGAGAAAAAGTTTGTAGGGCAGGTGGATGATCGATACAGGAGACAAAAGATTTTAAAATCTTCAGGTCAATGGAAAACAGATTGGACTGAGGAAGAAAGGGCACACCAAAGAAAGGGTAGCAATGGTCCAATTGCTCTAGATCGAGAGAAAAAGGGGAAACTGTGCATACATAGAAGTGAGACCTATTACGAGAATGTGTTTGTGGGAAAAGTAAATTGTGAACATGCTTTCCAATTAGAGTATTATTCGAAGGATTTCCTGAAGGAAATGCAGGTGATCCCCAATGTATATTTTGTATGTGGAAGAAATGCATATGTGAAACTACCAGATAATTGGTATGGATCATGTTATTTAGCAATTGTCTTTCCCAAAATATACCATGCAAAGGACTTAGAAATCATAGAGGGAGGAACTCAAGCTAGAGGAAGAAGGGATGTAAGCACTGAGGAGGTAGTTGGAGATGTATTTGGTGCTATGTTTCCTATTTTAGGGATAGCACTAAATGATGTTAGGATAAGAAGACTGGCAACAGTTGTAGATAGACTATCCGCCAGTACTGCTAGATCTTTAATGCTGGTGGAGGGAGAGATGCAATCGATAAGGGCAATGGTTCTTCAGAACCGACTTGCTCTAGACGTTCTGTTGGCCAAAGAGGGAGGAGTCTGTAAGGCTTTGAAGGTCCAGGAATGTTGCACTTACATTCCAGACAATTCAAAACCTCTAGAAAAGTACATTCGAAACATTACTGAAATACACCATGAGATAGAGGATTTGACAAAGGTAACAGTATGGGAAAAAGTAGGTCAAGGAATGGGTAAAGTTGGAGGTTGGTTTGCCAACCTGGGAAAGAATATCATTTGGTACATATTGAAACCTATCATCATAATAGTGATTTGTGTAATCGCTTTGTGGGGATTGGTGAGACTGTACAAATGGTATAGAGCAAACAGGTTGCAGAGATCCATGCGAGAGCAGGGGAGGAGATTAGCTGCGATGCAGGAGAATCAGTACAGGAGTCTGAGGGCTCTAGAGGAGATGAAACGAGGGAATATTGCAACGACTTCAGTTTCATAATCTATACCTTAGAGAGGGTGTTGTGATGATGATGACTACTGGAAGTCATCAAAGGGGGGATTGAGAGAGCACAAATCTGAAAAATGTAGAAGTGCACCATATTTACAAGCACGTTGTATTAGTTTAGTATAGATTATACAAGAGTGTCAAACTTATAGAGAGAAAATATATATATGAGTGTAATTAGAATAGGGATACATATATCAGTGTGAAAAACTAATGTAGAGGTTTGTAGAAATGCTGGAATGATGTTGGAATCTCATGTTATGTGGCTGTGTGCAAAAGAAATGTAATTCTGCAAACCATGGAAATGTGTAGGCCACATGGCATTTCACAAGAAATGAAAGATGCTGCTACACTTTTAAGTAACTTGAATTCTAATGTCATTTTACTGCAAAGTATTATTAATCATAGAATTGAAATGTTTTAAATAGATGTGTTACATTATAGTAATGTGTGTTAGTTAGAATACTGTTTAAACAAAGAAAATTAAATGTGCATAGTGCAGAGGCCCGTTTCATGTAACTTTAGTAGGCCTGAATAGATAAAGTCGCTTCTTTGATCTGCATGTGCTCGTTAGGGAAAAGTCGTGTTAGGCACAAACTGTAAAGCCTGTTCAAATGGTTTACGACTTCAAGATATGGTGGAGGCCGGAATTTGGGGCCCACAGAGAAAGTGTCTTTTGCAGGTGCGAGGGGGTTTAATCAGGAAAATGATGAATAGGCTTTGTTCAGAGACGCCTGGCACAGGCCTGTAGGAGTCTTCAGTAATTTCTAGGTGGTACCGTCTTGCCGGAGAGAAGCCTGGGAAGCAAGGTCAACTTTAACGAAGGGTCCCGAGGAGTACCAGCATGGAAGTTGCCGCTAGAACCACGTGAGAGGCGTCTCCAGGGGCGTTCCTATTGGAAAAGTGATTTTGTATTTGGGACAGCACCCCGGGGTGGAGTTAGAGCAGATGATCTGAGGAACCTAAGAGAGCGGATGGGTAGGCAGATAGGGAACTGCAAGACTTCGACTTTGAGACAAAGACTAAGGGAAGTGTGTGATCTTCTGTGGAAGTCACCACGGCTGACACCTTTTTAGGTAAAAGATCTCGTTAAGCAGGGATTTCACTTAGTCTGGTGTAGGGACAGCCTAACCTGTATTTTCCTTTCTGTAAATGACTCTCAAGTTGCAACTCGTAGCTATTCTCGCAACTTTAATGACCTTTGAGCTGATTTTGGTAATTCTATTCTGTCGACTACAAGCATTTAGGGAATTTATGTTTATCTTGACACCTGTATATCTTTTGAACCTCATTTTGAGATGTTTGTATCTCCAGATAGCTTTGGTTTTATAATAAACTTTTAAACCTTTCCCAGTGGTAAGTGGTTCTTTAGAGTGGCGTAAGTTCTTTCTTGATTAACCTAGTAGTGGATTGCCTTTTACTCAATGACAGGTACCAACGATTTAGTCGACCTGAATTGGGATCTGGATTAACGACAATAGGCCAGAAATCCCGCGTTAACAAACCTAAAGCATGGAGTTAGGAGATCGATTGCATTGCTCGAATTTGAGATACTTCCATTGAAAACTTTTACTCACAAGTGGCTACCAAAAGAAAAATCTAGTAGTCTCTGTAACCTATGTTATGGTGGGGAGCAAGATTTGGAACATCTGTTATTTAATTGCCCAAATGTGACAGTCGTAGAAGCAAGAAAAACGTTTCTACAACCTATTTACACAAAATGTAGAATTAACTCTTTTCAGGACCTAATTTCGCTTTGCAAAGATCTGCCAAATGAATTTGTATGTTACAATTTATTAAAATTTTTAAAATCCTTTTTAACTTTGTTTTAGAATGAAAACTTTTATCATCTATCTGCTTAAAATTTTATATCATGTATCAAATATTTGTGGTTCTCACCCGAGAACCAAATCAAATAAATATTTTTCAAATATTAAATGTTAATTCTTTATTTAATTTATTTAAAATTTGTAAGTTATAGAATAGTTATTTTCAGAATCATTCAGAATGCGACTGCACACCTGGTCCTGGCAGTACCCAAACACTCCTCAGTCAGGGAGGAGTTGAATACCTTCACTGGCTGCTTAGAAAGAATTGGGTGTCCTTTAAAGCCCTATTCTTGATGCAAATGCCCTCCACTCTCAGGGATCGAGCTATCTTAGGACAACCCTGAATTGTAATGTTCCCAGGAGACCTTTGATATCAATGCAATGCTATAAGGCAGTGGTTCCATGATGTAAGAAAGCTAGGTGGGGTAATGCGCTTTCACAGTGGCGGCTGCCAGGCTGTGGAACTCCCCGCCTGAACATATTAGGAGTATGAGATTGCACTTACTGTTCCGTAAGCAACTTAAAACGTGGCTTTCTATGGATTAGGCTTCTGTTGAGGGGACATTTTAGTGAGTTTGTTGGGTTCGGGTTGCCACTGTCCTCTCTGTCTCTCTCCCGTACGTAGCACTTTATTGCCTTCTGGTCTAATGTTCTCTAGAAATGTAAGGGTACAAGATTGGAAATAATTCATTAATAATTTAATAACAATTATTTTTAATTGATCATTACTTTTTCTTGAATAGTAATCATGTAAATTGACTAATTGTTTTTAGTTATTTCAATACATATATATTTTATATTAATTATAATTTTTTATTAAGTGTTCTAATATTTTTTCTGAATTAATGGGGTTACTCATATATGTTGCAGAGACTGGAGTGGGAATAATATATTTTACTACTCCAATGTTCATCATGTTCCCTACTGGTGTGCTGATTGGAGTGGGTATAGAAAATTTCAATCCTCCATAATCCAACGTTTTCTATACTGGTGCAAAGAATGGAGGGGAATAGTAAATTCGACATATTATAAACTAGTGACGCTTCGCTCAATGTCTGGCTGCACAGCGTGAATTTGACGATTCACATCATCAAAATTATACACAAATGTGGAAAATACACTGTAAAAATATTTCTGTTGTATTTCAACCATTATTTAATGTCATAGGACATTAGTTATGTAATTAAACAAAATTAAACAGTCCGGAATTATACAATCAATTATGGTATTGTTCAAAGTATATCACAAAACTATGTACAATATGAACAAAACGATATTCAGAGTTAAAGAATTCTTCGACATCCAATAGTCAATGATGCCCAATGTATTTCAGGATAATCAATCCCTTCTTCAGGGGCCTCTGTGAATACAAAATAGTAACATTCTGTCAGTAAATCATACTTTTATGAATATACAGGGATAGCCCCCTTCACATCAAATCAAAGTGAACAAGGACATGGCAAGCCATGAGATGGAAAAAGCACATGGAAGATACTAAAAAGAGGTTAGGAGCCAATAGAACAAAGACGTGAAAGGACCCAAGTAGTGACCGAGAACCCTTGATAACATTTGTGAGAGAAAATTAAAGTAAGTCATGCACTATTGAGTACCCCCAGTCACCTAGTGCCACCTTAGCTACTCTAGAATGTGTAAGAATAAGTATCTTATTGGATGTCAACCACAATAGTCTAATAGCTATCACGCTGGTCAATTCAAATGGTCATGCCAGGAATCTGGATGTTAAAAGAAAAGACACCTGCATGTAAGTGCACAACCTGCCACCCTCATACTCAAAAAGCGTCTCTACTGCGAGATTCTAGTACCTGAATCTGTTAAACATATATATATATATATATATATTACCTACTGGCGGTCGCCAGTAGGTATATATAGTTAGGATTTTTTCCCTATGGGATTTTTGAAAATTCTATGTCTAATAACTTTGGCGTTTGTGGACGGAATTGGCTGAAATTTTCAGGAAAATGGCACATTTTGTTTCTGAGCAGCCCCTGAAAATTTTGGGGGGGTTTGTCAAGGGGGGGGCCGAGAAAAAAGGGGGGTCCCAAAACGCGTTTTTCCCATGTTAATTTCCATAGGCCGGTTGGCCTCACTTTTAGCCCGAACGGCTGAATGGATTTGCACGAAACTTGGCAAAATTGTAGGGACTGGTAGCCCGATGTGCCTTTTGTAGGTCTCAATATATGTGCTCCAGTGGATTTTGAGAAATTAACGTTTAAAAAAAGATATATATCTGTAACAGCGGACCGGCCAGCGCCCCAGGACGCGTACTTTTCGCGCAACGGAGCTTTGTGAAGCGAAGCTGATTGGTTCTCCGGCGTCTGTCAACATTCCAAACAGTCCGTAGCGGCCACCATCTTGTCTCTCGGTAGGATCGAGAGACAAGAGGAGGCCAAAGCGAAGGGGCAAATGACCATAAGGGGGCATAGTACATTGTCGCTCACCCCCTAGGTTTGATGTGGAGGTTTTAAAAGGGCCCCGCTGGGCAAAAAAAAATAAAAATAATAATAATCGAACAGCTGAATGGATTTGCACGAAACTTGGCAAAATTGTAGGGACTGGTAGCCCGATGTGCCTTTGCTAGATCTCAATATATGTGCTCCAGTGGATTTTGAGAAATTAACGTTCAAAAAAAGATATATATCTGTAACAGCGCACCGCTTCGCGTACTTTTCGCGTTACGGAGCTTTGCGAAGCGAAGCTGATTGGCTCTCCGGTGTCTGTAAACATTCCAAACAGTCCGTAGCGGCCGCCATCTTGTCTCTCGGTAGGATCGAACAGCTGAATGGATTTGCACGAAACTTGGCAAAATTGTAGGGACTGGTAGCCCGATGTGCCTTTGCTAGGTCTCAATATATGTGCTTCAGTGCATTTTGAGAAATTAACGTTCAGAAACAAGATATATATCTGTAACAGCGCTCCGCTTCGCGGAGATAAAATTATATGTGTATTACCTAGCTGTTGCTAACACCAGTTAGCGACGGCTAGTAGAATATAGCGACCATCTTGGGCCCCACTTTGCATGTGAGTGATATTTATCACTAATGACATGCAAAGTGGGCATGCCAAGATGTTAGCGACTGGAAACAGTCGCTAACATCGCTATCTCCTATTATCAACTTTTGGAAATATTCGAGATAAGCGCGAATATCTCCAAAAGCTACCACCTGCCCTGAGCAGTTCTTAGCCATGTTATCCAATGGGAGGTGGATAACATGGCTAAGAGCATTAGCTCGGTAATGCATGAATATCGCTGAGTTTTCAGCGATATTAATGCATTGCGGTCGTTTTTTATCGTATTTCCGATAAACCTTGATAATAGCAAGGTTTATCTGCGATAATTTCTGACGGTAAAAAAATCGTTGCTAAGCATCGTTAGGGATAATTATCGCTTAACTTTGGTAATATGCCCCAACGTCTGTTAACGTTCGATTCGAAGGAAATCAGGAAGTGTTGAAAAACATTGTCTGCGCCATCTTGTCTTTTTTCAAATGCCACACTTTTGTCGTGCACGGCAGCCATTTTAGATGCCTTGACCAGACCCACTCTGTGCACGCTGTCGATCCTTAGCATGGCTCCCCACCCTCGCAAGCATCTCCCCCAGGCAGCGGTCACCCCCGCTCTCTGTCTTATGCATGGGTAATAAACCTCCCCCCATCTGCGCTGCTCTTCCCTGAGAATCACACCCTGTGCCCGCCCGACACCTCCCTTTCGCCCTATTCACTACCGCACCCTCTGACACTCCTTTTCCTCTGTGTCCGATTGTCCAGGCTGGTCCTAGGGTATCAGCTAGCCCTGCAGATGTAGTTTATGGCCACAGCTGTAAAGAATCACCCCTCTTCAAAGGAGTTATAGTAGATCAAGGCCCACACTCGATGAGATCCGTCACAGCAGAAGCGTTGCTATTATCTGAAAACCATCCTGTATTGTGATTGGGGAGGGGACCGAGCCTGAAGCGGAAGATTCCAGGGATGACTCTTTGTACATCAAAGTTTTTACAATTATGTGTCACATTAAAAATATATAGCACTCCGACAAAGTAGTAAGATTATAAAACTTTAATAATTTATAAATATATACAAGAAAACAAAAATAGTAATAACATATAAACATTTTTAGGGAAAAACAACGAAGTAGCGGTCGGCTGTGCGAATAGTCCCAACGCAGCACAACGTCCAGATTTCCGGCGTGGGGCGTCGCGGGGGGTGGGTCATCAGTAGCAAACTGTTGTGCGAATAGTTCCAAGGCAGCAGAACGCGCTGAAATCTAGATGACACGAAAGTGATGTCTAGTAAGTTGCCACCCAGCAAATAACGGCATGGGGCGTCGCGGGGGGTGGGTCATCAGTAGCAAACTGTTGCACGAATAGTTCCAAGGCAGCAGAACGATGGCACCAAGGTGATGCCCAGTAAGTTGCCGCACTGGTTTTGGTATCCTACAATGCTGCTCCGAATAACGGCGTGGGGCGCCCCGGGGGAGGCGGCGTGAACGGGCCTCTCCAGGTGGAGTGTCATCTGTTGTAGTGGGGCGCCCCTTTACCGTTTCAGTTGCCATTCCGTCCGTTTTTGGTCCACTGTGTCAAAAGCCGCAATTCAGCTGAGTTGCGCCCACTCTTGCGGTGCAGCGATAGGCGGCTGTCACAGGACTCTCAAAATGGCGGCAGGCTGTTTCCTTTTTGGGCCTGGTCCACTGAAATGGCCCTGGGACACCTTGGAAATCGGACGCTTGTCTGCTAGGTCTTGGACCCCATTCTCGAAAGCGTCCCCTCCGCCTTGAGAATTCATCAAAAGTTTTGGGGGCTCCGACTCCTGCAGGCTTCTGGTGGGGAGCGGCTGCCATGATTGCTCGCGGAATGACCTCGACTGAGCTACGAGATGGTGGTGCTCTCATGCTGACGCCAGCTTCAGTCTGAAACATCCAGAAACAAGGTGGGGCTTTCATCGTTTGGGAAAAAAAAAAGTTTTCATCCAATGAAAAGTGTTGTTTTTAGGTCACATGATCAAGCCTTCCATCATTAGGAAACCAAAAGTAAAATGAACCAATGAAAAGTTTTATAAACAAGTCACATGACCTGTTATGCGGCATAGGGTGTAAAATGCGGAGAAAATACGTTGGCACGTGAGGCGGCGTCAGTAGCGGACCGATGTGCGAATAGGCCGAAGGCAACACAACGCGCCAAGATCCGGATGGCACCGAGGTGGTGTCCAGCAAGTTGCAGCACTGGTGTGGCCATCCTACAATGCTGAAAGTCGGCGTGGGGCGCCCCGTTGGCCTGTGAGTTTGCGTCAGTAGCGGACCGATGTGCGAATAGGCCGAAGGCAGCACAACGCGCCAAGATCCGGATGGCACCGAGGTGGTGTCTAGTAAGTTGCCGCACTGGTGTGGCCATCCAACAATGCTGAAAGTCGGCGTGGGGCGCCCCGTTGGCCTGTGAGTTTGCGTCAGTAGCGGACCGATGTGCGAATAGGCCGAAGGCAGCACAACGCGCCAAGATCCGGATGGCACCGAGGTGGTGTCTAGTAAGTTGCCGCACTGGTGTGGCCATCCTACAATGCTGAAAGTCGGCGTGGGGCGCCCCGTTGGACTGTGAGATGGCGTCAGTAGCGGACCGATGTGTGAATGGGGCCGAAGGCAGCGCAACAATATTTTCGGAATAGAAGACACCACTAGGCGCTGAGATGCCAAGATCCGGATGGCACCGAGGTGGTGTGTAGCAAGTTGCCGCACTGGTGTGGCCATCCTACAATGCTGAAAGTCGGCGTGGGGCGCCCCGTTGGCCTGTGAGTTTGCGTCAGTAGCGGACCGATGTGCGAATAGGCCGAAGGCAGCACAACGCGCCAAGATCCGGATGGCACCGAGGTGGTGTCTAGTAAGTTGTCGCACTTCTGTGGCCATCCTACAATGTTGAAAGTCGGCGTGGGGCGCCCCGTTGGCCTGTGAGATGGCGTCAGTAGCGGACCGATGTGCGAATGGGGCCAAAGGCAGCGCAACAATATTTTCTGATTTGAAGACACCACAAGGCACTGAGATGCCAAGATCCGGATGGCACCGAGGTGGTGTCTAGCAAGTTGTGGCACTGGTGTGGCCATCGTACAATGGTAAAAGTCGGCGTGGGGCGCCCTGTTGGCCTGTGAGATGGTGTCAGTAGCGGACTGATGTGTGAATGGGGCCAAAGGCAGCGCAACAATATTTTCTACAATATTTTCGGAGTAGAAGACACCACAAGGCGCTGAGATGCCAAGATCCGGATGGCACCAAGGTGATGTCTAAGTTGCGGACCGATGTGCGAATGGGGCCAAAGGCAGCTCAACAATATTTTCTGAAGAGAATACACCACAAGGCGCTGAGATGCCAAGATCCGGATGGCACCGAGGTGATGTCTAAGTTGCGGACCGATGTGCGAATGGGGCCAAAGGTAGCGTAACAAGATTTTCTGTATGGAAGATACCACTAGGCGTTGAGATGCCAAGATTCGGATGGCACCGAGGTGATGTCTAGCAAGTTGTGCCACTGGTGTGGCCATCGTACAATGGTAAAAGTCGGCGTGGGGCGCCCTATTGGCCTGTGAGATGGTGTCAGTAGCGGACTGATGTGCGAATGGGGCCAAAGGCAGCGCAACAATATTTTCTGACTGACACCACAAGGCGCTGAGATGCCAAGATCCGGATGGCACCGAGGTGATGTCTAAGTTGCGGACTGATGTGCGAATGGGGCCAAAGGCAGCGTAACAATATTTTCTGTATGGAAGATACCACTAGGTGTTGAGATGCCAAGATTCGGATGGCACCGAGGTGATGTCTAGCAAGTTGGTGTGGTCATCCTACAATGCTGAAACTCGGCGTGGGTCACCCCATTAGCCTGTGAGATGGCGTCAGTAGCGGACCGATGTGCGAATAGGCCGAAGGCAGCACAACGCGCCAAGATCTGGATGTCACCGTGGTGGTTTCATAGTTGAGAGGCACTTCATCTGCAGTGGGGCGCCGAGATCCGGATGGCACCGAGGTGATGTCTAGCAAGTTGCTGTACTGGTGTGGTCATCCTACAATGCTGAAATGTAGTGGGGCGCCCATTTACCGTTTCAGTTGCCATTCAGCTGAGTTTCGGCTGCTCTTGATGCTACAGCGACAGGCGGCTGCAAGAGGACTCTCAAAATGGCGGCCTGTTCTTTGGATTTGGGCCTGGTCCACTAAAATGGCCCTGGGACACCTTAGAACTCGAACGCTCGATTTTTTTTTCCTTTCCTGTACATGCAAAAAAAGGTAAATGCCCGGTACGTTACACGCTTCATCTGCCACGATGAACTCTCCAGAGGAACCGAAAAAAAATATAGTTGTGGTAACTATACCATGCATCGTCATATGGAGAGGTGGCACCAATTAATTATAGTGCTGCATAAAAGAGAGATTTGGAGGAGAACCCCTGACCTGCTAGTACATTCATCAAAGAAGTGGCACTGAGAGCTTCAGAGGCAAGGGAAACGGTCCCAAATATTTAGAAGAACTTTGGAAAGATTAAAATGACATGTTTAGATTGTGGTAAATTAATTTCATGTGGACAGATGAGTGTTACTCTAATAAATACAGCATATGAACATCATCATAGTCGATGGTTGGTAGAGACATTTTGACTATATCCTGGACTTGCCCGTCCTCGCCCAAAATGGCGCCGGAATAAATGGGACTCGTAACTCCTTGTTGTGTACTGGTTGCAGAACCTTGAAATCACGAGATACGTATGCAGTTTTGAAGCACATGGCGGGCGGGGACGAGAATTGATTGAATATTTCGACATCCCTATTGATATTAAGTTCTGATGTGTTATTGATTACTGTACTGTTGAAAATTCGAATTAACGTCACCCATGGTACTTGCCCGCAAATGTATATCTAGATAATTTTATTGTAACTGGCCCTGTCGTATTTTAATTATAAAATGTACGTCCACCGATTCCGTAACTGTTAGACACCTTAGTTCTTGCAACCTAATGGCCCGCCCGTTACGTTCCTCTACAGTGTAAATGTCTATTCATCATATACGATTACAGTTTGCTCCGTGGCAGGCCCACGTGGTTATAGGCTCGTATTTGTATAATGAAATTTTCACAATAAAGGTTTTTAAAAGAAAACATGGTAGTAGTGTATACATTGGTAAAGTTTTTAATAATAGTCACTGTTTTAGAATCATTAAAAGGCAAGTGAAATAAAGCAGACCAATTACATGAAGGGTAAAAGGTATAATACGAAGGAACGCAGTAAAGATAAATGGTCAAGGGCTGTTGTGTTTTCTATTCCTGCAACATAAAGTGATCGATAAGAATCTCATATTCAGGCGTATCGGCGACTAAGACAGCAGGTCGACCCTCTTTTGCTCAACGGCTCCGTCATGGGACGAAGAAACGCTCTTTTTCTCGAAAAAAGAATATATTTTACTTGCAGGACAGTTGTAAAATTTCCGGGAAAGTACATTAGCCTGGAACATTATAACATATATTTAAGAAAAAATAATGTTCGGAAGTAATTAAAAGCGTAATTTTTAGGTGATATGACCAAGGCTTTCATCATTAGAATAAGAAAAGTAAAATGAACCAATGAAAAGTTTTATTAACAAGTCACATGACTTGTTATGCTTACGTTACGCGCTGCGCGCCCCGGATGACTTCCGGATGCGCTAACGCGGCGCGTCATATGACGCATTACGCGACAACGCAGGTCCAGAATATAGTCAAAATGTCTCCACCAACCAGCGGTCGAAACACAACCCCTTTCAGCAGGCTAAATAGTTCTGTTAAATGACAACAGAAGGGACAGGCAACAAGAACCATCAGTCAAAGAGGGGAGGGCTAGTTCTTCTCTACCGGGTTACATTGGGGCGCTACCGGAACTGATCGAATTGGTAGTCTACAGTGTTTCTGGATGTTTCAGACTGAAGCTGGGGTTAGCATGAGAGCACCACCATTTCGTAGCTCCGTTGTGGCCATTCCGCAACCAATCATGGCAGCCGCTCTTTATCGTTATTTTGGGCGGGGTGGGTGGCGGAGCCGAGCTGTTTTGCAGCCATCATTGTGTGGAGTTCAGTTCATCTCACTAGTTTTGTATTTGTCATGAGGGGTTGTTCCTAATGTTTCTATTTTAGCGAGGTCAAAAAGAGATCCCATTAGTGGCCTACTGATTTTGCTTGATTCCTTTTCTTTTTTTTTACACGATTTTTCGTTATCTGCAAAGACTAAACAGAGTATTGCGACTCTGTGTTTGTTTGTAAATAGAGAATGAACCAAAGAGAACTAATTCTAAAACAGTAAATACTTGGATAACAATCAATCAAATGGAGAGAGAAGCAGGCACAACGGATTACAACGGGGGCAAAGGCCTGCGTTAACTACCTTTCACTATCTGCAAAGAGAGAGTACTCCTAATAGAAATGAGGGGGGGGGCACCATTCAAAGCAGATCAGTGTGCATAAACACGAAAATGTTTTCACTTACCACGTACTTGACATTCGACAGCTTATGATATTTGCTATTAAAAAACCATTGAAATTCACTGAAAAAACCATAGGTTATAGACCATATATAGTTAGGAATTAGCATTTACAAAACCTTAAAAATTCACTGAAAAAACCATAGGTTATAGACCATATATAGTTAGGAATTAGCATTTAAAAAACCTTATTTTACTCACACAAAACCATTGAAATTCCATATATAGTTAGTTGCACTAACTATATATCGCGCACCCGCAATCCACTGCTGATCATGTCACATATTACATCATTCATGACATGGTCAGTGACATCACTGATGACATCTCAAATGACATCACTGATGACATCACTGATGACATCTCATTTGACATCATTCTTGTGCTAATACGATAAACCTCTTCAGACTCTAATATAACCTTAGATACACTCAGTGTATACAGACACTCACACACTGTCACTCATCCATGGAGTTACTCACACACCCAGTCAGTCATGCAAAGAAACAATCTCACCTCCATTTCTTCAACTATACAGTTAAACACACCTTACTTATTGAAACATATACTAACACATATTTACTCTCTTATACAATCCCTGATACAAGTTCACAATGATCGATACAACCACTCACTCATTCAGTGGCTCTCATGCACAGTTATTTATATATGCCAACTCTCACATGTACTGTGTTTTACATATGTACTTACTATGACATGTAGCATTGAGATATCCATTCACTCATCAATACACTCATGCACACAGTCAACTGCCCATGTAGCTGTTTCCACATGCACTCTTGAACTCATACACCTAGTGAATAAACTGCTCACACATCTATGCATAGAGTCACACACCTTCCAGCCACCCTCACACAAACTCAATCTGCCATAGAAATACTTGGGCAACCAATTAATAACACATATAGCCTCTCGTATAGCTAATGATCAACACATGCAGCAGTTTACAGAACAACAGACATAATGATGCACAAATTAAGACAGTTTAGTCACTAACCCATGCACTCAGTGAGACACATTTAATCACTCACTCATACATTCAGTCATGCACCTACTAAATCCTTCGTCCAGACACTTATACATCTACTCATTCTTCAATATGTAAAACATATTTAAACTTTACAGAAACACACAGTCACTGGATGACGTCATCAGTGATCTCATCAGTGATGTCATTTGAGATGTCATCAGTGATGTCATCAGTGATGTCACTGACCATGTCATGAATGATGTAATATGTGACATGATCAGCAGTGGATTGCGGGTGCGCGATATATAGTTAGTGCAACTAACTATATATGGAATTTCAATGGTTTTGTGTGAGTAAAATAAGTTTTTTTAAATGCTAATTCCTAACTATATATGGTCTATAACCTATGGTTTTGTCAGTGAATATATATATATATATATATTTTTTTTTTTTCACTGAAAAAACCATAGGTTATAGACCATATATAGTTAGGAATTAGCATTTAAAAAACCTTTTTTTACTCACACAAAACCATTGAAATTCCATATATAGTTAGTAGTACTAACTATATATCGCGCACCCGCAATCCACTGCTGATCATGTCACATATTACATCATTCATGACATGGTCAGTGACATCACTGATGACATCACTGATGACATCTCAAATGACATCACTGATGACATCACTGATGACATCTCAAATGACATCACTGATGACAACATCCAGTGACTGTGTATTTCTGCAAAGTTAAAATATGTCTTACATATTGAAGAATGAGTGGATGTAGAAGTGTCTGGATGAAGGATTTAGTAGGTGCATGACTGACTGTATGAGTGAGTGGTTAAATGTGTCTCACTGAGTGCATGGGTTAGTGACTGAACTGTGTTAATTTGTGCATCATTATGTTTGTTGTTCTGTAAACTGCTGCATGTGTTGATCAGTAGCTATATGAGTAAGTATATGGGTTATTGATTGGTTGCTCAAGTATTTGTATGGGAGACTGAGTGTGTGTGTGGGTGGCTGGGAGGTGTATGACTCTGTGCATTGGTGAGTGAATGGATATCTCAGTGCTACATGTCAAAGTAAGTACATATGTAAAACACAGTACATGTGAGAGTTGGCATATATAAATAACTGTGCATAAGAGCCAGTGAATGTGTGAGTGGCTGTATGGATGATTGTGAACTTGTATCAGGGATTGTAAAAGAGAGTAAATATGTGTTAGTATATGTTTGAATAAGTAAGGTGTGTATAACTGTATAGTTGAGGAAATGGAGGTGTGATTGATTCTTTGCATGACTGACTAGGTGTGTAAGTAACTACATGGATGAGTGACAGTCTGTGAGTGTCTGTTTACACTGAGTGTATCTAAGGTTATATTAGAGTCTGAAGAGGTTCATCGTATTATCACATGAATGATGTCATCAGTGATGTGATCAGTAATGTCAAATGAGATGTCATCAGTGATGTCATCAGTGATGTCATTTGAGATGTCATCAGTGATGTCATTTGAGATGTCATCAGTGATGTCATCAGTGATGTCATTTGAGATGTCATCAGTGATGTCATCAGTGATGTCACTGACCATGTCATGAATGATGTAATATGTGACATGATCAGCAGTGGATTGCGGGTGCGCGATATATAGTTAGTACTACTAACTATATATGGAATTTCAATGGTTTTGTGTGAGTAAAAAAAGGTTTTTTAAATGCTAATTCCTAACTATATATGGTCTATAACCTATGGTTTTTTCAGTGAATTTTCAAGGTTTTGTAAATGCTAATTCCTAACTATATATGGTCTATAACCTATGGTTTTTTCAGTGAATTTCAATGGTTTTTTAATAGCAAATATCATAAGCTGTTGAATGTCAAGTACGTGGTAAGAAAAAACATTTTCGTGTTTATGCACACTGATCTGCTTTGAATGCTGCCCCCCCCCCTCATTTCTATTAGGAGTACTCTCTCTTTGCAGATAGTGAAGGGTAGTTAACGCAGGCCTTTGCCCCCGTTGTAATCCGTCGTGCCTGCTTCTCTCTCCATTTGATTGATTGTTATCCAAGCATTTACTGTTTTAGAATTGGTTCTCTTTGGTTCATTCTCTATTTACAAACAAGCACAGAGTCGCAATACTCTGTTTAGTCTTTGCAGATAGCGAAAAATCATGTAAAAAAACAAAAGGAATCGAGCAAAATCAGTAGGCCACTAATGGGATCTCTTTTTGACCTCGCTAAAATAGAAACATTAGGAACAACCCCTCATGACAAATACGAAACTAGTGAGATGAACTGAACTCCACACCATGATGGCTGCAAGACAGCTCGGCTCCGCCACCCACCCCGCCCAAAATAACGATAAACTCTATGCAAATATATACAACACACCAGCAAAGTAACAGGGTAAAACATTTTATTAAACAACTATTTACATAACTATTTTAAACTTTTTGTTGCCCGATCCGGCTAGCTCAATCGATCGAGCATGAAACTCATGCACTCTGATGATTCAAAGTTTTGAAGAGTGCTTGTAACACTGTCTGAAGCCTATTTGCACTTGCTTCATCTTCACTATTCTAAAAGTAAGTGGGGGCTGTTTGAGTACGTTACTGCATTTGTAAACAATGTGATGCGGTGCCACCCTGAACCGCTTGACGGAGGCCCCCGAGGGACGGTGTGATGGCGCGGACTCGGAGGGGGCGCTTGGCTCCGGCCCCCTCCCCAAGTCGTGTTCTCCTGGTGTGGCCTGAGATCGCCCCCGACATAGGTGGCCGGCTCCCGGGATCAAGCGGAACTTTTTGCCTTTTGGTAACTCTTCCATTCTTGACCTTGTCCCACAATCCGTTTCACCTAAAGACACGCTGTAGTGGGGCGCCCCTTTACCATTTCAGTTGCCATTCCGCCCGCTTTTGCTACACTGTGCCTCTTCCGCTATTCAGCTGTTTACCGCCCGTTCTTTCGACTACAACGTCTCGCTCACCATGTAGTTGAGTTGCTCCCGCTCTTGCGGTGCAGCGATAGGCGGCTGCCACAGGACTCTCAAAATGGCGGCCGGCTCTTCAGATTTGGGCGTGGTCCACTAAAATGGCCCTGCGACACCTTGGAACTCGGACGCTTGTCTGCTAGAGCTTGGGCTCCATTCTCGAAAGCGTCCCCTCAGCCTTGAAGATTCTACAAAAGTCTTGGGGGCCCCCGACTCCCGCAGGCTTCTGGTGGGGAGCGGCTAGCATGATTGCTCGTGGAATGGCCACGACGGAGCTACGAAATGGTGGTGCTCTCATGCTAACGCCAGCTTCAGTCTGAAACATCCAGAAACTCTGTAGACTACCAATTCGATCAGTTCCGGTAGCGCCCCAACGTGACCCGGTAGAGAAGAACTTGCCCTCCCCTCTTTGACTGATGGTTCTTGTTGCCTGTCCCTTCTGTTGTCATTTAACAGAACTATTTAGCCTGCTGAAAGGGGTTGTGTTCCGACCGCTGGTTGGTGGAGACATTTTGACTATATTCTGGACCTGCGTTGTCGCGTAATGCGTCATATGACGCGCCGCGTTAGCGCATCCGGAAGTGATCCGGGGCGCGGCGCGCAGCGCGTAACGTAAGCATAACAGATCATGTAACTTGTTAATAAAACTTTTCATTGGTTCATTTTACTTTTCTTATTCTAATGATGAAAGGCTTGGTCATATGACCTAAAAATTACGCTTTTTATTACTTTCGAACATTATTTTTTCTTAAACATATGTTATAATGTTCCAGGCTAATGTACTTTCCCGGAAAATTTACAACTGTCCTGCAAGTAAAATATATTCCTTTTTCGAGAAAAAGGGCGTTTCTTCGTCCCATGACGGAGCCGTTGAGCAAAAGAGGGTCGGCCTGCTGTCTTAGTCGCCGATACGCCAGAATATCAGATTCTTATCGATCACTTTATGTTGCAGGAGTAGAAAACACAACAACCCTTGACCATTTATCTTTACTGCGTTCCTGCGTATTATACCTTTTACCCTTCATGTAATTCGAATGCTTTATTTCACTTGCCTTTTACTGATTCTAAAACAGTGACTATTATTAAAAACTTTACCAATGTAAATACTACTACCATGTTTTCTTTTAAAAACCTTTATTGTGAAAATGTCAGTATACAAATACGGGCCTATAACCACGTGGGCCGGCCACGGAGCAAACTGTAATCGTATATGATGAGTAGACATTTACACTGTAGAGGAACGTAACGGGCGGGCCATTAGGTTGCAAGAACTAAGGTGTCTAACAGTTGCGGAATCGGTGGACGTACATTTTATAATTAAAATACGACAGGGCCAGTTACAATAAAATTATCTAGATATACATTTGCGGGCAAGTACCATGGGTGACGTTAATTCGAACTTTCAATAGTACAGTAATCAATAACACATCAATATCAATAGGGATGTCGAAATATTCAATCAATTCTCGTCCCCGCCCGCCATGTGCTTCAAAACTGCATACGTATCTCGTGATTTCAATGTTCTGCAACCAGTACACAACAAGGAGTTACGACTCCCATTTATTCTGGCGCCATTTTGGGCGAGGACGGGCAGGTCCAGGATATAGTCAAAATGTCTCTACCAACCATCGACTATGATGATGTTCATATGCTGTATTTATTAGAGTAACACTCATCTGTCCACATGAAATTAATTTGCCACAATCTAAACATGTCATTTTAATCTTTCCAAAGTTCTTCTAAATATTTGGGACCGTTTCCCTTGCCTCTGATGCTGTCAGTGCCAGTTCTTTGATGAATGTACTGGCAGGTCGGGGGTTCTCCTCCAAATCTCTCTTTTATGCAGCACTATAATTAATCGGTGCCACCTCTCCATATGACGATGCATGGTATAGTTACCATAACTATATTTTTTTTCGATTCCTCTGGAGAGTACATCGTGGCAGATGAAGCGTGTAACGTACCGGGAATTTACCTTTTTTGCATGTAGAGGAAAGGAAAAAAAATTCGAGCGTCCGAGTTCTAAGGTGTCCCAGGGCCATTTTAGTGGACCAGGCCCAAATCCAAAGGACAGGCCGCCATTTTGAGAGTCCTGTTGCAGCCGCCTGTCGCTGTAGCATCAAGAGCGGCCGAAACTCAGCTGAATGGCAACTGAAACGGTAAAGGGGCGCCCCACTACAGCAGACGAGCCTCCACCTGGGAAGGCCCGTTCACGCCGCCTCCCCCCCCCCCTTCGGGCACCCCACGCCGTTATTCGGAGCAGGATTGTAGGATGGCCACACCAATGCGGCAACTTGCTACACACCACCTCGGTGCCAACCGAATCTCAGCGCCTTGTGGTGTCTTCTATTCAGAAAACATTGTTGTGCTGCCTTCGACCTATTCGCCGCAAGTGCGCACGCAACTCAGCTGCATAGCTTGCTAGACACCACCTCGGTGCCATCCGGATCTTGGCGCGGTGCGCTGCCTTTGGCCCCATTCGCACATCGGTCCGCTACTGACGCCACCTCACAGGCCAACGGGGCGCCCCACGCCCACTTTCAGCATTGTAGGATGGCCACACCAGTGCGGCAACTTGCTAGACACCACCTCGGTGCCATCCGGATCTTGGCGCGTTGTGCTGCCTTCGGCCTATTCGCACATCAGTCCGCTACTGACGCGAACTCGCAGGCCAACGAGGCGCCCCACGCCGACTTTCAGCATTATAGGATGGCCACACCAGTGCGGCAACTTGCTAGACACCACCTCGGTGCCATCCGGATCTTGGCGCGTAGTGAAGCTGCAGCAGCTGCAAATAAGCTACAGACAGTGTTACAACCGCTGCTCAGAACTCTCAACTATGACACCACCTCGGTGCCATCCGGATCTTGGCGCGTTGCGCTGCCTTTGGCCCCATTCGCACATCGGTCCGCTACTGATGCCACCTCACAGGCCAACGGGGCGCCCCACGCCCACTTTCAGCATTGTACGATGGCCACACCAGTGCGGCAACTTGCTAGACACCACCTCGGTGCCATCCGGATCTTGGCGCGTTGTGCTGCCTTCGGCCTATTCGCACATCGGTCCGCTACTGACGCTGCCTCACGTGCCAACGGATTTTCTACGCTTTTTATACCCTATGCCGCATAACAGGTCATGTGACTTGTTTATAAAACTTTTCATTGGTTCATTTTACTTTTGGATTCCTAAGGATGGAAGGCTTGATCATATGACCTAAAAATAACACTTTTCATTGGATGAAAACTTTTTTTTTCCCAAACGATGAAAGCCCCACCTTGTTTCTGGATGTTTCAGACTGAAGCTGGCGTCAGCATGAAAGCACCACCATCTCGTGGCTCCGTCGTGGTCATTCCGCGAGCAATCATGGCAGCCGCTCCCCACCGGAAGCCTGCAGGAGTCGGGGGCCCCCAAGACTTTTGTACAATCCTCAAGGCTGAGGGAACGCTTTCGAGAATGGGGTCCAAGACCTAGCAGACTAGCGTCCGATTTCCAAGGTGTCCCAGGGCCATTTCAGTGGACCAGGCCCAAAAAGGAAAGAGCCTGCTGCCATTTTGAGAGTCCTGTGGCAGCCGCCTATCGCTGCACCGCAAGAGTGGGCGCAACTCAGCTGAATGGCGGATTTTGACACAGTGGACCAAAAGCGGACGGAATGGCAACTGAAACGGTAAAGGGGCGCCCCACTACAGCAGACGAGCCTCCACCTGGGGAGGCCCGTTCACGCCGCCTCACCCCCCCCCCCCCCGGGGCGCCCCACGCCGTTATTCGGAGGGCGGCAACTTACTGGACATCACCTTGGTGCCATCGTTCTGCTGCCTTGGAACTATTCGCACAACAGACCGCTACTGATGACCCACCCCCCGCGACGCCCCACGCCGGATACTGAAATCAGTGCGGCACCCAGGCAACATCACCTGGGTGCCGTCCAGAAATCTGGATGTTGTGCTGCGTTGGGACTATTCGCACAACCGACCGCTACTTCCTTCTTTTTCCCTAAAAATGTTTAAATGTTTTTACTGTTTTTGTTTTGTTGTATATATTTATAAGTTATTAAAGTTTTAGAATCCTACTACTTTGTTGGAGTGCTATATATTTTTAATGTGACACATAATTGTAAAAACTTTGATGTACAAAGAGGCATCCCTGGAATCTTCCGCTTCAGGCTCGGTCCCCTCCCCAATCACAATACAGAATGGTTTTCAGATAGTAGGAACGTGTGTGGTGTGACGGATCTCATCGGGTGGGGGCCTTGATCTACTATAACTCCTTTGAAGAGGGGTGATTCTTTACAGCTGGGGCCATAAACTACATCTGCAGGGCTAGCTGATAGCCTGGGACCGGCCTGGACAATCGGACACAGAGGAAGAGGAGTGTCAGAGGGTGCGGTAGTGAATAGGGCGAAAGGGAGGTGTCGGACAGGCACAGGGTGTGATTCTCAGGGAAGAGCAGCGCAGATGGGGGGAGGTTTATTGCCCATGCGTAAGACAGAGAGCGGGGGTGACCAGTGCCTGGGGGAGATGCTTGCGAGGGTGGGGAGCCATGCTAAGGATCGACAGCGTGCAGAGAGTGGGTCTGGTCAAGGCATCTAAAATGGCTGCCGTGCACGACAAAAGTGTGGCATTTGAAAAAAGGCAAGATGGCGCAAACAATGTTTATCAACACTTCCTGATTTCCTTCGAATCGAACGTTAACAGACGTTATCTCTACCACACACCCGGTCCCCTGGGCTTAAACGCCGAGATGGTAGGGAATGCATTTTATACTACAATCACTTCGCTACAACCTCATAAATAAAAAATAAAAAAATGAATAATGTCTCAAACAATTTTTGATTTCTAAATATAAATTTATTCTTCTGAATTTTCATAATTTGAAAGAACTAGTAACATGTCCTCATCAGGAATTTCCTCTTCAATCATCTCATCAGGAATCTCCTCATGAAAAGTCTGCAATGATGATTCTTGTAACTCTATGGTCTCCAAACATTCGATAAATTCGCCGTCAAGAGATTGATCAAAAAAATCATTCAAGTCATCTCCTCCTTGTGAGAATATTTCATTATTGGTGCTGTCAATTTCAATAAATGTAGTGGATAATTCAAAAGAAATTGCCACGGTCTCTTCATTGTGATCCATTTTATTTTGAAATTTCTTGCTGTAAAAATAATCACTTTCATTTATCGTTTTTAGTAATACATAATATAAAACTAACTTTATCAAGTATTTAGTATAACAGAAGGACTGTAAATAAATAACAGAAAACATTTTTCAAATTATCTTAAAGTGTACAACATAGTTCCCCTTACAAATTAACAACTCACCTTTTTGAAAGTAGGAGAAGCGTTAGTACTGTGTAAATCAAACACCAGAAATTGAGCACCAAAAATTCCTCACAAATGTACCTCAGACAGTAGTATCACAAAATGGCTGTGGTTTCCTCTCATTTTAGATATATACATAACCAATTAACTTTCATCACACACAAATACAAAACCAAAGTAACATTTTAATTGGTTCTAAATTTCAACACTTTCAAATGTGTTTTCCCCATGCAATTTTCCATAGGACATTTAGATACGTCTACAGCCTGAATGGCTGAACGGAATTACACCAAACTTGGCAAAATGGTACATCAAACCTAGGGGGTCAGGGAGGATCTACTATGCCCCCTTATGGTCATTTGCCCCTTCGCTTTGGCCTCCTCTTGTCTCTCGATCCTACCGAGAGACAAGATGGCGGAGCGCTGCCCGGTCCGCTGTCACAGATATATATCTTTTTTTGAACGTTAATTTCTCAAAATCCACTGGAGCACATATATTGAGACATAGCAAAGGCACATCGGGCTACCAGTACCTACAATTTTGCCAAGTTTCGTGCAAATCCATTCAGCCGTTCGATTATTATTTTTCTTTATTTTTTTTTGCCCCGCGGGGCCCTTTTAAAACCTCCACATCAAACCTTGGGGGTCAGGGAGGATCTACTATGCCCCCTTATGGTCATTTGCCCCTTCGCTTTGGCCTCCTCTTGTCTCTCGATCCTACCGAGAGACAAGATGGCGGCCGCTACGGACTGTTTGGAATGTTTACAGACGCCGGAGAACCAATCAGCTTCGCTTCACAAAGCTCCGTAACGCGAAAAGTACGTGAACCGGAGCGCTGCCCGGTCCGCTGTTACAGATATATATCTTTTTTTGAACGTTAATTTCTCAAAATCCACTGGAGCACATATATTGAGACCTAGCAAAGGCACATCGGGCTACCAGTCCCTACAATTTTGCCAAGTTTCGTGTAAATCCATTCAGCCGTTCGGGCTAAAAGTGAGGCCAACCGCCCTATGGAAATTAACATTGGAAAAACGCGTTTTGGGACCCCCCTTTTTTCTCGGCCCCCCCTTGACGAACCCCCCCCCAAATTTCCAGGGGCTGCTCAGAAACAAAATGTTCCATTTTCCTGAAAATTTCTGCCAATTCCGTCCACAAACGCCAAAGTTATTAGACATAGAATTTTCAAAAATCCCATAGAGAAAAAATCCTAACTATATATACCTACTGGCGACCGCCAGTAGGTAATATATATATATTCACTGAAAAAACCATAGGTTTGACACCAGTAATAGTTAGCTGGAAATTTTACTGACATAAAACCATTGAAATTCCCACGTTATAGTTAGTTGGACTCACTATAACTTGCGCACCTGCAATGCACTGCTGATGACGTCACATATTACATCACTCATGACATGGTCAGTGATATCACTCATGACATCACTGATGACACCATCCAGTGAATGTGTGTCTTTCTGAAAAATAAATATGTTTTATATATGTATATGTAAAGGTCGATGGAAGAATAAATGTTAAAATAAGTGTCTTAATGGATGTTTTTTTTTTTTATTGATTGGTTAACTGGCTTATTAAGTGTATCTTAGTGAATACCTATATTAGCGAGTATTGTTTAAATATTTAAATGTTTGTATCAGTGTTTCACTTTGTGTATAAGTGGCTGCATGGGTTGGTGAGTAGCTACATGTGTGTGTATATGGGTTATTAGATGTTTTTTTTAGTATCCGTATGAGTGTCTGTATGGTTTGGTGGTAGATGCATCAATGACTGACTCACTGTTTGTATGTGTTTTGAAGACAGCATATGTGCAGGACTGTATGGGTGGATGAGTGTGTATATGTGTGTGTTAGTGAGTGAATGACTGTCTCACTAGTGTCTTTATCAGTAACTACATATGTTTTAATCTAGTATATGTGAGTATTGATGTATATAAGTGAGTATATGTGAAAGTGAGAGATTGAAAGAGTTCTTGTTTAAATAAGTATGTGTTTCTATAAGTGATTGTTTAAGAGAGTAAGTATGTGTAAGTTTCCTTAGAAGTAAGGTGGTAGTGTGTGTATAGCTGTATATGCAAATAAATGGATGTTCAATAGTTTAGTTGCATGTGTGATTATGTGTGTGAGTAACTTTTGGATGACTGTCGGTGTGTAACAGGATGTATAGGTGTTTCACTACATATGATGAGTGAATATATGTATGAGTGACTATATAGAACTGTTGGTGAATGAGTGGATGTGTATATAGATGGTGGTATTACTGAATTGGTTGTTGTAACTGGTATGGGTATCTCTATTTTTTGGAAAATTGTAGTTTCTATTTTTGAATATGTGTTTCAAGGGTTACATTACAATGAAAGGAGGTCTGTCACTCTGTCACAAGGATGGTGTCATCAGTGATGTCATGAGTGATGTCACTGACCATGTCATGAGTGATGTAATATGTGACGTCATCAGCAGTGCATTGCAGGCGCGCAAGTTATAGTGAGTCCAACTAACTATAACGTGGGAATTTCAATGGTTTTATGTCAGTAAAATTTCCAGCTAACTATAACTGGTGTCAAACCTATGGTTTTTTCAGTGAATTTCAAAGTTTTTTTTAATGCTAACTCCTAACTATATAAGACCTGAAAGCCCACCAGGAATCTCCATTATGCGCCAGGGGACTGCATTGCAGAGAGGTGCAATGAAGCCACGCCCCTTTTTACACCTCTCTGCAACGCAGCCCCCGTGCATGTTTGAAGAGGGGGAACTAATTCCCCTTGCATACTGGGGGCCCCTGGGGGCCAACTAGCCCACCCTGAACCTCCAGTATGCGCCAGGGGGCTGCATTGCAGAGGTGTAATGAGGCTATGCCCCTTGGTACACCTCTCTGCAACGCAGCCCCCGTGCATGTTTGAAGAGGGGGAACTAATTCCCCTTGCATTCTAGGGGTCCCTGGGGGCCAACTAGCCCACGATGCGCCAGGGGGCTGCATTGCACAGAGGTGTAATGAGGCTATGCCCCTTTTTACACCTCTCTGCAACGCAGGCCACTGGCGCGTTTGCAGAGGGGGGACTAATTCCCCTTGCATACTGGGGGTCCCTGGGTCATATCTGCCCAAACACCGATATTCCGAACAATTGAAAATGACTTTTCTTGAGAAACATTTGGATTTGGATTATCATGCCCTATACTTTGGGATTTTTGAAAGACTGACTTTGAGGATGCTATAAATTACTCAAGTCTGCCCGAATTGCGTGGGTAAAATTGATACCTAGTCACTTTGAATAAGAATGTACTTACGTCTCGTCTAACATTTGGAAGAAATATCTAGTTATATGACAACAGGATACCGACATAACTTGAAGGAAATAAGAACGCCCTGAAGAAGTTCTGTTGTACAGAACGAAACGTTTTGGCTGGCTGTGGTACATAAATGTAAGGAAAATAAAAGCATTTGAACATACACCAAGATTCAGCGCTTCAATAAGGACTCTAAGTGATATGATTTGATTGGACTTAGTGTGCAAGTGGTTCTGTGCCAAACTTTGGAATATTCTCCACTACTCTCTACTACTTACTCTCTCCTACTCCACTACTCTCAAATACTCACTCTCTACTACTCATTCTCTACTACTCTACTACTCTCTCTCTACTACTCACTCCCTACTACTCACTATCTACTACTCTCTACTACTCACTCTCTACTACTCTCTCTCTACTACTCACTCTTTACTACTCACTCTTTACTACTCACTCTCTACTACTCTCTACTACTCACTCTCTACTTCTCACTCTCTACTACTCTCTACTACTCACTCTCTACTACTCTCTCTCTACTACTCACTCTCTACTACTCACTCTACTACTCACTCTCTACTACTCTCTACTACTCACACTCTAATACTTTCTCTCTCTACTAGTCTCTACTACTCACTCTACTACTCACTCTCTACTACTCTCTACTATTCTCTCACTCTCTACTACTCTCTACTACTCACTCTCTACTACTCACTCTCTACTACTCTCTACTACTCACTCTTTACTACTCTCTTGCGATGTATTCCTATAGGTACTGTATCGATTCCCCTATTCCTGACCCTGGTCTGGTTAATAATTAACTAGCAGCCATCTAACGGTGCAAAAACCGTTATCTGATTAAGCCACACCACGGCACAGAAGCGCGTTATCTGATTAGGTCATAACGCATGCCATCTAATTAGACAAGCGATATTCCTCCAGCCCCTGATAAGGCATACGGAGTTCTCAAAACAAATCAAACCTACAGCGACCTGGGAAATTCCCATAGCCATTGTTTTGATTTCACCGAGACCTTCAGCAAAAGAATGTGCGAACGAGCCCGTTCATATGACATCCTTATTGACGTATATATGTCCATCCTTACGTCAATCTCGGCACCTTTCAGGTATAAATATTACCGACATTGCCTTAAGCAAACACATGCGGTGGTGACGAGATCGGAGCAGCGAGACGTGCTGAGGAGCCCAGCAGAGAGCGAAGCCCACAGACGCTGCCCCGCCTTCCTGACGCGCTGAGAACGAGACGCTGCCTTTCTCCTGCCGAGAAATCCAGCTCCGGCGCTTCCATGCAGCCCTCGCAGGCAGCTGGAATATCAAGACCTGGGATAAGAGATACCAGCCCTCCATCATTCTAGATCTCAGGTACAGAACTGAATAACCCATTGCAGAGAATTCTCGAATCAGTCCCTTGGCAAAACAAACTCAACTTAAACTGCTACTTATCTACTCCCGCCCACGTATTAGGCTTAGGTCAGGTACACTGGGGTAGGCGAGGTTAGAAGCACCAGTTGAGTACGATTAGTCAAATGTATATATGTTTGTATCTATTTTATCCAATTTAAAGTATCATATGGCTCAGAAACCATATCAATGCTTTTACAGTATTATTTTATAATTCTGTCTCTACTGTATGCACTTTACTTAACTACAAGTATTGCAATAATAGCGATTCATTTCTCTTGTATGAGAAAAGAGACTGATCAATAAATAACATCTTTTATTGAACCACGCCCATCTCTTATTTCTCTACAAACTGGTGAAACTAAGAATGCACGTACTGACTGAGTAAAATAAGTTGTCTATTGTTTTCACACGACTCTAGAGATACACTCTTGATTAGGGGAGAGCAAAGTTGTCATGTTCTATGGTTGTCAGAAACTAAATCCCTTCTTGTCTATCCAGGGAGGTTAAAATCCTCCTTGCCTATTCGAGAAAGTTTCTAGTGAACTCTGAGCTAGCTGGCAAACACAAAACTAAAGTCTAATATCGTCGGTAGAAGACCTAGTTAACCTCTGCCCTAGGTCTATACTATTGAAGATATTATTCCAATGCGCAGATCCTATTGGGATAATAGGAACTACACTACACTCTATTACTCACTCTCTACTGTTCTCTACTACTCACTCTACTACTTACTCTCTACTACTCTCTACTACTCACTCTCTACTACTCTCTACTACTCACTCTACTATTCACTCTACTACTCACTCTCAGCTACTCTCTCTACTGCTCTCTACTACTCTCTACTACTCACTCTCTACTCTCTATTACTCACTCTCTACTCTCTACCTCTCTACCTCTCTCTACTTTTCTCTCTACTAGTCTCTACCTCTCTACCGCTACCTCTCTACCTCTACCTCTCTACCTCTACACCTCTACCTCTCTACCTCTCTCTACACGCACACATATACACATATATATATATGCATATATATGCATATGCATATATATATATGTATGTGTATTTATATACAAACATATATAATCTGTATATCTATATAAATACAAATATAAATGCATGCATACATGTACATATATGCATACAGATGCATGTTATTTACATGAAAGTTTAAAAAACACTAATAAAAGCAAAGCTAAAAAGCCACCTCTTTACAAACAGAATGGCTTTAACTTAAACGAGGGCGAGTTCTATTGCATTTTCAATGCTTGTTTACTTTGGTTCCATCAAGAAGGCATTTAGATGTGTCACACATTTGCCATACATTCTGAATGTTAGCACTCTAGTTGCTCATTAGATCACTGTAGTAAAGCTACTGCTCACCAGGGAAGTCTGCTGCTGGTATTCAAAGTGCATGTTTCAGTCTGCATGTCAGAATTTCTTTAATGAAATTGAAGAGGATTTGAGAAGTCACTCAAAATGTGCCCTAATTTTTATTTCTGCAGCACTAATCATACTTTCTATGGCAAAATATACCCCCTCATGTTGTTCCTTTTTAAATTAAATGTTTTAAGAGTTACCACTTTCTTCCAATCAAGATGGCTTCAGGTGTGCCATACCTTTGTAATAAGTAGGACTGTTAGCGCTCTAGTTGTTCTTTAGAACACTCTGGGACATTCTGTCATTGGGCTATACTTGGGCTACATCTGGGTGATATTTGGGCTACATTTGGGCTCTTTTGTCTCTGGTGGCCATCTTGGGAGACTGCATGTCAGAATTTTTTAATGAAGTAGAAGAGGATTTGAGAAGTCACTCAAAATGTGCCCTAATTTTTCTTTTTGCAGCACTAATAATACTTTCTATGGCATAATATACCCCCTCATTTTGTTCCTTTTTAAATTAAATGTTTTAAGGGTTACCACTTTATTCTCATCACGATGGCTTCAGGTGTGCTATACCTTTGTAATAAGTAGGACTGTTAGCGCTCTAGTTGTTCTTTAGAACACTCTAGGAGGCTGCAGTAGAACACAAAGGAATCAACTGACAGTCTCTGTCCTTGTTGGATGTACATGTTTTACTGAGACTGTCAGACTTCATTCTCACATGACTGAGAAAGATAATGTGAATTTACAGAAAATATGCTTTCAGTTTAGCTTATAGATCCCCTTCCAAACCACTGTGGGAAAATCATGAGATATTAGTTTTCTTTCAAACATGATTCATGATATCACAGCAGAAGGCTTTTTCACATGGTAAAATCACCTTAGAACACACCACAATTCCTAAAATGAGTATGGTACCATCAACAAATGATTTATAATGTAACTAAAGTCCTAAAACCCTCTATTAACTACAATGCTTTTTAATGAAGTGCTATCATGTATATTGGTCCCAAGATGGCTGCCAACACTTCTTGGATGAAGTGCTGACAGCCAATCAGATCAGATGTGTGGTTAGGCTCCGCCCAGATATATATATTTTTTTTAACCTAAATTACTCAAAATCCACTAGAGCACATATCTTGAGACATAGCAAAGGCACATCGGGCTACCAGTCCCTACAATTTTGCCAAGTTTTGTGGAAATCCATTCAGCCGTTCGGGCTAAAAGTGAGTCCAACCGCCCTATGGAAATTAACATGGGGAAAACACGTTTTGGGACCCCCCTTTTATCTCAGCCCCCGCTTGACGAATGCCCCCCAAACTTTCAGGGAAGGAGCAGAGCGGAGCGAGCCATCTTTGAGAAATTTGCGAAGTTTCGTCCACCGGCGCCAAAGTAATTCCCAATAGAATGTTGCGGATTTCCTATGGAAATCAATCCTAACTATAACTACCTACTGGCGACCGCCAGTAGGTAAAATATATATATATATATATATATATATATATATATCTATATATATATATATATATATATATGTGTGTATGAGGCGTGAATAAATCCTGCCGCCTTACCCGGGGTGCTTGAGTCTTCTTTTCGTCAACTGAAGGGACTGCTGAGCGTGAAAATATATATATATATATATATATATATATATATATATATATATATATATCCAAAAATGAAGGTTGCCCTCGTTTAAGGAAGCCACACACAGGAGGTATGTTTTCACCGCTTTATTGAGGAAAGGCTGCAGCAGGAGATCAGGACACATCCAAGAGTCTTAAGAGCCCGACGCGTTTCGTGCAACCCTGCACTTAATCATGGGCGTGACAGTCATTCAGCAGCGCCTTGCACTTTTATGCAGCACCTGGTGTCCTTAATGAGACCCGCCCCAGTGGGAGTTCACAGGCGCACTGCCTGCTGGCCTCTGTAGTGCTGGTGAGTCCTTCTCATGTGAGCTGCGTGGCGCTGCCTTCCATTCCGACTAATAAATCCACAGTGGGTGAGGAAAAGAGTCCTTGATAGTCATGCTGCACTGTACCACTTTCCTCAGCGCTCCCTCAAGCCTCTTCACGGTGGAGCACCCCCAGATGCTGCCACGAGACCAACTTTGTGGCGGAGCTTCCTCACGACCGAGCTGGCCGTTTCTAAATCCAAAAATGAAGGTTGCCCTCGTTTAAGGAAGCCACACGCAGGAGGTATGTTTTCACCGCTTTATTGAGGAAAGGCTGCAGCAGGAGATCAGGACAAAACCAAGAGTCTTTAGAGCCCGACGCGTTTCGTGCAACCCTGCACTTAATCATGGACGTGACCGTCATTCAGCAGCGCCTTGCACTTTTATGCAGCACCTGGTGTCCTTAATGAGACCCGCCCCAGTGGGAGTTCACAGGCGCACTGCCTGCTGGCCTCTGTAGTGCTGGTGAGTCCTTCTCATGTGAGCTGTGTGGCGCTGCCTTCCATTCCGACTAATAAATCCACAGTGGGTGAGGAAAAGAGTCCTTGATAGTCATGCTGCACTGTACCACTTTCCTCAGCGCTCCCTCAAGTCTCTTCACGGCGGAGCACCCCCAGATGCTGCCACGAGACCAACTTTGTGGCGGAGCTTCCTCACGACCGAGCTGGCCGTTTCTAAATCCAAAAATGAAGGTTGCCCTCGTTTAAGGAAGCCACACGCAGGAGGTATGTTTCCACCGCTTTATTGAGGAAAGGCTGCAGCAGGAGATCAGGACACATCCAAGAGTCTTAAGAGCCCGACGCGTTTCGTGCAACCCTGCACTTAATCATGGGCGTGACAGTCATTCAGCAGCGCCTTGCACTTTTATGCACAACAAGGGGTGGTGATGGACAGAGTCTCTGAATTAAGCAGAGTATTCTCACCCAGTCAAGAGATCAGGGCTAGATCCAACACCGTTTTTTAGCTCATTGCACCATCCCAGTTTCAGAACCTGGCTGTATGCAAATTAGGCTGTCCCTGGCCCAGTGCATCATGGGAACAGGGCAGACCAGACTACAAAAGCCAATTCTTACACTGGGAAGGAAACAAGCTTCCGGGGACCGGTTTCTGCCATTTCAGGCGTCTTCGGCCCGGCTTGCTTGAATCCTGATGGTGCAATGAGCAAGGGACTCACATCTGAGTATACCCTTCCACGCTTAGGGTGGACAAAATTATTTACAACAAGGGGTGGTGATGGACAGAGTCTCTGAATTAAGCAGAGTATTCTCTCCCAGTCAAGAGATCAGGGCTAGATCCAACACCGTTTTTTAGCTCATTGCACCATCCCAGTTTCAGAACCTGGCTGTATGCAAATTAGTCTGTCCCTGGCCCAGTGCATCATGGGAAAAGGGCAGACCAGACTACAAAAGCCAATTCTTACACTGGGAAGGAAACAAGCTTCAGGGGACCGGTTTCTGCCATTTCAGGCGTCTTCGGCCCGGCTTGCTTGAATCCTGATGGTGCAATGAGCAAGGGACTCACATCTGAGTATACCCTTCCACGCTTAGGGTGGACAAAATTATTTACAACAAGGGGTGGTGATGGACAGAGTCTCTGAATTAAGCAGAGTATTCTCAACCAGTCAAGAGATCAGGGCTAGATCCAACACCGTTTTTTAGCTCATTGCACCATCCCAGTTTCAGAACCTGGCTGTATGCAAATTAGTCTGTCCCTGGCCCAGTGCATCATGGGAACAGGGCAGACCAGACTACAAAAGCCAATTCTTACACTGGGAAGGAAACAAGCTTCCGGGGACCGGTTTCTGCCATTTCAGGCGTCTTCGGCCCGGCTTGCTTGAATCCTGATGGTGCAATGAGCAAGGGACTCACATCTGAGTATACCCTTCCACGCTTAGGGTGGACAAAATTATTTACAACAAGGGGTGGTGATGGACAGAGTCTCTGAATTAAGCAGAGTATTCTCACCCAGTCAAGAGATCAGGGCTAGATCCAACACCGTTTTTTAGCTCATTGCACCATCCCAGTTTCAGAACCTGGCTGTATGCAAATTAGTCTGTACCTGGCCCAGTGCATCATGGGAACAGGGCAGACCAGACTACAAAAGCCAATTCTTACACTGGGAAGGAAACAAGCTTCCGGGGACCGGTTTCTGCCATTTCAGGCGTCTTCGGCCCGGCTTGCTTGAATCCTGATGGTGCAATGAGCAAGGGACTCACATCTGAGTATACCCTTCCACGCTTAGGGTGGACAAAATTATTTACAACAAGGGGTGGTGATGGACAGAGTCTCTGAATTAAGCAGAGTATTCTCACCCAGTCAAGAGATCAGGGCTAGATCCAACACCGTTTTTTAGCTCATTGCACCATCCCAGTTTCAGAACCTGGCTGTATGCAAATTAGTCTGTCCCTGGCCCAGTGCATCATGGGAACAGGGCAGACCAGACTACAAAAGCCAATTCTTACACTGGGAAGGAAACAAGATTCCGGGGACCGGTTTCTGCCATTTCTGCCATTTGTAATGCCAGAAACCGGTCCCCGGAAGCTTGTTTCCTTCCCAGTGTAAGAATTGGCTTTTGTAGTTTGGTTTGCCCTGTTCCCATCATGCACTGGGACAGGAACAGACTAATTTGCATACAGCCATGTTCTGAAACTGGGATGGTGCAATGAGCTAAAAAACGGTGTTGGATCTAGCCCTGATCTCATGACTAGGTGAGAGTATTCTGCTTAATTCAGAGACTCTGTCCCTCACCACCCCTTGTTGCACTTTTATGCAGCACCTGGTGTCCTTAATGAGACCCGCCCCAGTGGGAGTTCACAGGCGCACTGCCTGCTGGCCTCTGTAGTGCTGGTGAGTCCTTCTCATGTGAGCTGCGTGGCGCTGCCTTCCATTCCGACTAATAAATCCACAGTGGGTGAGGAAAAGAGTCCTTGATAGTCATGCTGCACTGTACCACTTTCCTCAGCGCTCCCTCAAGCCTCTTCACGGCGGAGCACCCCCAGATGCTGCCACGAGACCAACTTTGTGGCGGAGCTTCCTCACGACCGAGCTGGCCGTTTCTAAATCCAAAAATGAAGGTTGCCCTTGTTTAAGGTAGCCACACACAGGAGGTATGTTTTCACCGCTTTATTGAGGAAAGGCTGCAGCAGGAGATCAGGACACATCCAAGAGTCTTAAGAGCCCGACGCGTTTCGTGCAACCCTGCACTTAATCATGGGCGTGACAGTCATTCAGCAGCGCCTTGCACTTTTATGCAGCACCTGGTGTCCTTAATGAGACCCGCCCCAGTGGGAGTTCACAGGCGCACTGCCTGCTGGCCTCTGTAGTGCTGGTGAGTCCTTCTCATGTGAGCTGCGTGGCGCTGCCTTCCATTCCGACTAATAAATCCACAGTGGGTGAGGAAAAGAGTCCTTGATAGTCATGCTGCACTGTACCACTTTCCTCAGCGCTCCCTCAAGCCTCTTCACGGTGGAGCACCCCCAGATGCTGCCACGAGACCAACTTTGTGGCGGAGCTTCCTCACGACCGAGCTGGCCGTTTCTAAATCCAAAAATGAAGGTTGCCCTCGTTTAAGGAAGCCACACGCAGGAGGTATGTTTTCACCGCTTTATTGAGGAAAGGCTGCAGCAGGAGATCAGGACAAAACCAAGAGTCTTTAGAGCCCGACGCGTTTCGTGCAACCCTGCACTTAATCATGGACGTGACCGTCATTCAGCAGCGCCTTGCACTTTTATGCAGCACCTGGTGTCCTTAATGAGACCCGCCCCAGTGGGAGTTCACAGGCGCACTGCCTGCTGGCCTCTGTAGTGCTGGTGAGTCCTTCTCATGTGAGCTGTGTGGCGCTGCCTTCCATTCCGACTAATAAATCCACAGTGGGTGAGGAAAAGAGTCCTTGATAGTCATGCTGCACTGTACCACTTTCCTCAGCGCTCCCTCAAGTCTCTTCACGGCGGAGCACCCCCAGATGCTGCCACGAGACCAACTTTGTGGCGGAGCTTCCTCACGACCGAGCTGGCCGTTTCTAAATCCAAAAATGAAGGTTGCCCTCGTTTAAGGAAGCCACACGCAGGAGGTATGTTTCCACCGCTTTATTGAGGAAAGGCTGCAGCAGGAGATCAGGACACATCCAAGAGTCTTAAGAGCCCGACGCGTTTCGTGCAACCCTGCACTTAATCATGGGCGTGACAGTCATTCAGCAGCGCCTTGCACTTTTATGCACAACAAGGGGTGGTGATGGACAGAGTCTCTGAATTAAGCAGAGTATTCTCACCCAGTCAAGAGATCAGGGCTAGATCCAACACCGTTTTTTAGCTCATTGCACCATCCCAGTTTCAGAACCTGGCTGTATGCAAATTAGTCTGTCCCTGGCCCAGTGCATCATGGGAACAGGGCAGACCAGACTACAAAAGCCAATTCTTACACTGGGAAGGAAACAAGCTTCCGGGGACCGGTTTCTGCCATTTCAGGCGTCTTCGGCCCGGCTTGCTTGAATCCTGATGGTGCAATGAGCAAGGGACTCACATCTGAGTATACCCTTCCACGCTTAGGGTGGACAAAATTATTTACAACAAGGGGTGGTGATGGACAGAGTCTCTGAATTAAGCAGAGTATTCTCTCCCAGTCAAGAGATCAGGGCTAGATCCAACACCGTTTTTTAGCTCATTGCACCATCCCAGTTTCAGAACCTGGCTGTATGCAAATTAGTCTGTCCCTGGCCCAGTGCATCATGGGAAAAGGGCAGACCAGACTACAAAAGCCAATTCTTACACTGGGAAGGAAACAAGCTTCAGGGGACCGGTTTCTGCCATTTCAGGCGTCTTCGGCCCGGCTTGCTTGAATCCTGATGGTGCAATGAGCAAGGGACTCACATCTGAGTATACCCTTCCACGCTTAGGGTGGACAAAATTATTTACAACAAGGGGTGGTGATGGACAGAGTCTCTGAATTAAGCAGAGTATTCTCACCCAGTCAAGAGATCAGGGCTAGATCCAACACCGTTTTTTAGCTCATTGCACCATCCCAGTTTCAGAACCTGGCTGTATGCAAATTAGTCTGTCCCTGGCCCAGTGCATCATGGGAACAGGGCAGATCAGACTACAAAAGCCAATTCTTACACTGGGAAGGAAACAAGCTTCCGGGGACCGGTTTCTGCCATTTCAGGCGTCTTCGGCCCGGCTTGCTTGAATCCTGATGGTGCAATGAGCAAGGGACTCACATCTGAGTATACCCTTCCACGCTTAGGGTGGACAAAATTATTTACAACAAGGGGTGGTGATGGACAGAGTCTCTGAATTAAGCAGAGTATTCTCACCCAGTCAAGAGATCAGGGCTAGATCCAACACCGTTTTTTAGCTCATTGCACCATCCCAGTTTCAGAACCTGGCTGTATGCAAATTAGTCTGTACCTGGCCCAGTGCATCATGGGAACAGGGCAGACCAGACTACAAAAGCCAATTCTTACACTGGGAAGGAAACAAGCTTCCGGGGACCGGTTTCTGCCATTTCAGGCGTCTTCGGCCCGGCTTGCTTGAATCCTGATGGTGCAATGAGCAAGGGACTCACATCTGAGTATACCCTTCCACGCTTAGGGTGGACAAAATTATTTACAACAAGGGGTGGTGATGGACAGAGTCTCTGAATTAAGCAGAGTATTCTCACCCAGTCAAGAGATCAGGGCTAGATCCAACA
The DNA here is from genome assembly GCF_964261635.1 of Lissotriton helveticus. Taxonomy (NCBI): domain Eukaryota; kingdom Metazoa; phylum Chordata; class Amphibia; order Caudata; family Salamandridae; genus Lissotriton; species Lissotriton helveticus. The sequence continues at coordinate 264,319,122 of NC_136058.1, forward strand.
CCGTTTTTTAGCTCATTGCACCATCCCAGTTTCAGAACCTGGCTGTATGCAAATTAGTCTGTCCCTGGCCCAGTGCATCATGGGAACAGGGCAGACCAGACTACAAAAGCCAATTCTTACACTGGGAAGGAAACAAGCTTCCGGGGACCGGTTTCTGCCATTTCTGCCATTTGTAATGCCAGAAACCGGTCCCCGGAAGCTTGTTTCCTTCCCAGTGTAAGAATTGGCTTTTGTAGTTTGGTTTGCCCTGTTCCCATCATGCACTGGGACAGGAACAGACTAATTTGCATACAGCCATGTTCTGAAACTGGGATGGTGCAATGAGCTAAAAAACGGTGTTGGATCTAGCCCTGATCTCATGACTAGGTGAGAGTATTCTGCTTAATTCAGAGACTCTGTCCCTCACCACCCCTTGTTGCACTTTTATGCAGCACCTGGTGTCCTTAATGAGACCCGCCCCAGTGGGAGTTCACAGGCGCACTGCCTGCTGGCCTCTGTAGTGCTGGTGAGTCCTTCTCATGTGAGCTGCGTGGCGCTGCCTTCCATTCCGACTAATAAATCCACAGTGGGTGAGGAAAAGAGTCCTTGATAGTCATGCTGCACTGTACCACTTTCCTCAGCGCTCCCTCAAGCCTCTTCACGGCGGAGCACCCCCAGATGCTGCCACGAGACCAACTTTGTGGCGGAGCTTCCTCACGACCGAGCTGGCCGTTTCTAAATCCAAAAATGAAGGTTGCCCTCGTTTAAGGTAGCCACACACAGGAGGTATGTTTTCACCGCTTTATTGAGGAAAGGCTGCAGCAGGAGATCAGGACACATCCAAGAGTCTTAAGAGCCCGACGCGTTTCGTGCAACCCTGCACTTAATCATGGGCGTGACAGTCATTCAGCAGCGCCTTGCACTTTTATGCAGCACCTGGTGTCCTTAATGAGACCCGCCCCAGTGGGAGTTCACAGGCGCACTTGCCTGCTGGCCTCTGTAGTGCTGGTGAGTCCTTCTCATGTGAGCTGCGTGGCGCTGCCTTCCATTCCGACTAATAAATCCACAGTGGGTGAGGAAAAGAGTCCTTGATAGTCATGCTGCACTGTACCACTTTCCTCAGTGCTCCCTCAAGCCTCTTCACGGCGGAGCACCCCCAGATGCTGCCACGAGACCAACTTTGTGGCGGAGCTTCCTCACAACCGAGCTGGCCGTTTCTAAATCCAAAAATGAAGGTTGCCCTCGTTTAAGGAAGCCACACGCAGGAGGTATGTTTTCACCGCTTTATTGAGGAAAGGCTGCAGCAGGAGATCAGGACACATCCAAGAGTCTTAAGAGCCCGACGCGTTTCGTGCAACCCTGCACTTAATCATGGGCGTGACAGTCATTCAGCAGCGCCTACTGAGGCCAGCAGGCAGTGTGCCTGTGAACTCCCACTGGGGCGGGTCTCATTAAGGACACCAGGTGCTGCATAAAAGTGCAAGGCGCTGCTGAATGACTGTCATGCCCATGATTAAGTGCAGGGTTGCACGAAACGCGTCGGGCTCTTAAGGGTACCAAAGCATACATTGGTTAGTTTCTTGATGTGATCCTCAAATTTAAGGTTTTCCCCAAACCACACTCCCAGATTTTTTGCTGGATTTCCCGTCGAATGGGGACAAGGAACATCAGATGGCCACAATAGTTCTCTAAAGTTGGTAGGTAACTGTCCATAGAGGAGAATTTGAGATTTTTCCTCGTTGCACTTCAGTTGTGCAAGTGCAAGCCAGCGGAAGATAGACGAAAGGCAAAGCTGGACAGATGAGGTATCCAGGTCAGCGCCCGGCCATGTAAATAGTAGCCGGGTGTCATCAGCGTAGGCTATACTTTTTGCGCCCAGTTCTTCGGCCAAAAAGATCAAAGGGGTCAGATAAATGTTAAACAACAAGGGGCTAAGAGTAGACCCCTGAGGTACCCCAGTGGATAGTAGCCTGGCCGATGATAGCCGGGTGAGAAGGAGCTGATGGGGTACCGTGTCGAAGGCGGCAGAGAGGTCTAACGAAATCAGAGCCGCTCTGCCGCCTCCGTCCAAGCACTCCCTGATGGCTTCTGACATTTCAACCAGAGCTGCTTCGGTACTAGAAGCAGCACGAAACCCAGATTAAGCCGGGTGCAAAGCATGAGAGGCGTCCAGCTGGTGAAATGCCATCTTTTCACAGACTTTGGCCAGCACTGGCAGCAGGGAAATGGGCCGGTAGTTAGATGGCACAGAGGGATCCAATCCTGATTTTCTTAGAAGCTGCAGAAGTTTGGCCTGCTTCCAGCAGATGGGAACTGTAGCTGTCAGGAAGGAGCGATTAATAATCTTGGTAACCTCGGAGCAAACCACCCCCACCACCCCTCCTAGCACACGAGCAGGACAAGGATTGGTGGGAGACTTCATGGATTTCAGGACAGCCAAGGTATCCGCTTCATCTGATGGTGAAAATTCTCTAAACTGATAGATAGGGGGCCTAGGGAGAGGCAGTGTTGGCAAAGAGATACTCCTCTGATTGAGACAAGCTGTGCACATGTTATCCTGAATCTTCACCATTTTATCAGCAAAGAAGGAGGACAAATCCTCGCACCACTGTTCAGAGGAAGGCAGCGTTGGTTGTCCAGCGCAAGGGGAGAGAAAGCTCTTAACGACAGCAAAGATTTCCTTGCTGGTGTTATTGGCCTTAGAAATCCTACCTGCGTAGTAATTGCCTTTAGCCGTCCTAATGGCAGCATAGTATTCTCTCTGGGCTGTGTGAAGAGCCATCTTAGCAGTTGGACAGTAGACAAGTCTCCAGCAATGCTCCAGTTTTTTACAACCCAACTTCATTTCTCTCAAAGCGTGTGGAAACCACCGCTTAGAAGGAGAAGTGTGATTTTTGCAACTGGTACCCGGGTTCGCAGAGGACTCAACCCCCCAACCAATCTAGGATTTAAAATGCTGCACTGCTTCAGATAGCTCCGAACCCAAAATTGGGCCGCCCTAAGGTAGGGCGTCAGACAGAGCAGGGAGGTTAATCTTCTGGGGGCATACACTAGGAGAGGGGGCAGAGACACAAGACGACTTCATTAAAGACCAGGTGAACCTGATCAAATGGTGATCGTACTAAGTGACATATTCTGGATTCGATAGAGATAGGTCAAAGTTAGAGCAGACTAAATCCAGTAGGTGACCCCAAACATGTGTAGGCAGCTTAACCCACTGTATGAGCTGGGCTAAATTCAAGGAGTCAAACAGACTTATTGAATCAGGAGTATCTGAGACATCTACATGAATATTGAAGTTCCCCAAAAGAAGAAACTTAGGAAACCTTAAAGCTCGTGGCACAATAACATCCTCCAAAGCATTAAGAAAAGGCACCGGTGGCCCAGGGGGACGATAAACCAACGTGCCTCCCAGCGTAAAATGAGGGGTAAGAGCAAGAGAGAAGTGAAGGACCTCCCCTTCGCCCAGTTCTTCTGGTGTCTCATAAGAAAAGGCCCAAGTGTCCCTGAACATCACAGCGGAGCCCCCTCCTCTCCCCAATAAACAATCAGCACACATTATTTTAAAGCCTCTGGGAATGGCGAGCTCCACTACCGGGGCACATGAATTGTTTAGCCATGTCTCGGTGATGAAGAGTAGATCAAGTTGACCCTCCGACAGAAGTTCAAAAACATCGGCATCATGTTTGACAATAGACCGAGCATTAATTAGCGCTGCTGAAATCGTAGTATTGTTGTTAGTTTGAGGGGCAGAGACAGCTGTGGTAAGATGGAAGTGAAAATGGCAGGAAGGGCAAATTCTGGAAGAGCAGTCAGCAACTTCCCAATGTGTGTCATCATCATTACATTTGGCAGTGTTTAGTGCCATTATCTCTTCACGGTTATATGCGTGGTTGGGATGACATAGCCAATTTATGTGAGAGCCTCCCTCCCCCAGCTAGAGCGCTGCCACCAGTCCAGCCGGGGTCCAGGACTACTCCAAGATGGCTGCCTGCCCTCCACTCAATTGGCACAGCAAGCCGCGGTGGAACGGGGCAGGGAAGGCACACCTTGGTACCACCAAAAGAAAAACACAGGTAAGCTGTAACAGAGGATAAATTTAACAGTCCGAGGCAGCTAAATAACAATTTAAAAAGAGCGCAAGCATTTTTGCATGAGACTCGAACTTAGTGGCACATGGACAGTGAAAAGCACAATCTTAAAAACGGAACACAGAGAAATGTATTGTGCCTCTGCAGAGCAAACGGGGTTGAGTAGGAGCTGCCACCACCTACCCTAGCCGCGAGCGTCCCAGTCCGGCAGCCAATTTATGTGAGAGCCTCCCTCCCCCAGCTAGAGCACTGCCACCAGTCCAGCCGGGGTCCGGGACTACTCCCAAGATGGCCGCCTGCCCTCCACTCAATCGGCATAGCAAGCCGCTGTGGAACGGGGCAGGGAAGGCACACCTTGGTACCACCAAAAGAAAAACACAGGTAGGCGGTAACAGAGGATAAATTTAACAGTCCGGGGTAGCTAAATAACAATTTAAAATGAGCGCAAGCCTTTTATCACGAGACTCGAACTTAGTGGCACATAGACAGTGAAAAGCGCAATATTAAAACGGAGCACAGAGAAATGTATCCTGCCTCTGCAGAGCAAACGGGGTTGAGTAGGAGCTTCCACCACCTACCCTAGTCTGCCACAATGAGCTAGTCCTGCTAGATATATCTACGGTACATCTACGGTAACGTCTGTCGGTCTGGGGGGGGCGCCTGTACACGGTGTGTGCGGGTGGGCACTCTAGCCGGCGGCTGGCGCCGGGGATTGGGTGTTTGCCAGGGAGAGGCAAAATAATCTGAAGCACGGGATACGCCTGAGGCTATGTGAAGTTGTTACCTACAACAGATACATGTGCTCAGTGGAATTTCAAACGCTCTAAGTTAACAGTGATCGAGTGGCATCAGGAACTGCCCAGTGTGGGCCGGGAGGTTCAAATTTGCAAATTTGGAAATAAGATGAGAAGAAGCAGTAGGGAAATGCCGCTAATGTTCTTCTTTGGTCTACCGTGACGTGCAAATTGCGTAGTACAGCACACACAGGACGATACAGTACACAGTCGATTAATAAATAACATATATCAATAAATAATGGAGGATGAAGGTGAAAGACGCAAGGGAGCAGTCACATTATTTGCGAGAGCACCTGGTAAAGGAGCAAGTATGAAACCTGTATTAGAGAAACCGGAGGGCAATCTACTCAATACTAAACTTGGGAGATATGAGAAATTAAAGAAACAGGAGTGCTCTAAGTGGTTGGAGGCAATCTCCCTCCAGGACTAAGTAGATAGATGATACCGCGAGGATTAAGGATCTATATTTCACCATCGCATGAGTCTCCAAATCAGTGTATGTTGGAGGAATAGGCAACTAACTCTGCAACCAGCTCTAAAAATATGTTATGTATACTCATTAAGTACGCATGGGAAGACCGTGAGGGCATTATTAAAGAATTAAAAGAGTTGGAGGAAGATTTCAAGAACAGTACGGAACAAGATGTCATAATCAAATTCAAGGAGGATCTGAAAGGTAGATTGAAGAAATGTGAGGATGATATTAAGTACCATAAACAAAGAAAACTACACAGAGACTGTGGGGATTATGGGAGTGGACGTATTTTAATGTATAGTCCCAAGTATGATCATTTATATAAACAACAAAGTGGACAAGACAATCTACCAAGTACATCTACTCTTGGTGAAGTACAGAGGATGCCAGCTCCAGTGAGTGACTCAGACATGGACACGTCAGTACAAACAGCCAGTACATCTTCTGAAGTGGAAATTACTACAATACCGGAGTCTTTTTTAGACAAGTTCCGAGTAATGCGGAAGAGGCGCAAAAAGGAATCAGAAATGACACAAACACCGACATTTCAGAGGAATCGAGTGTGAGGACGAAGACGGGGAAGAGCAAGAAGCAGGGGCGATCAAGACAGAGACGACTCAAGCTCCAGCAAAGGAGAAGCAAACAACAAAAAGCCAGTGGGAACAAAATGAGGTGGCTTAAAAAAAGGAGATAATTATGGATGAACAAATGGTAAATAAAAGTATTATTAATCTTTCCTCTAGAACTCTTACCCAAAGTTAGAAAATGACTCTATGCCTGGGACTGAAATTTTGTCCAACAGAACTTTTTAATTACTCTAACACATGAATTGACATTTTTAAGTTTGTAAGGAAATTGAAATAGTCCAAATGGCATACATTGATGAACAATATGGTACATATAGGAGAAGAGAATGAGGGAACATTACCTGAATTGAATCTGGGTGATGTAGATCTACTGCACACTGTATATGCTCTAGGAGGAGTTACATCCAATGGGGATACTGATACTCAAGTGGAGGGCCTTAATGAAACTAGAACGGATAGGGCGCCCTGCACTACATTCAAACCTAAATCTATCTTCTATCCTACTCTCCCTCATGATTCCATTGACACCTTTCATGAGGTAGTTACTAAAGAACTTACTAAATACAAACATAGATCCTTAAGTATTTTTAAAGGGAACTCTAACATGTCTAAAAAACAAAGGGAATTTATTCTCTCTCCCGCAGAGGACAAAAACATCATTATAAGACCTTCGGACAAAGGGGACAATATTGTCCTTTGGGGGAGGGAGATGTATATTAAGGAAGCGCAGAAACAACTTAATGAACGCAACTTCTATTGTAGGAGTAACATCAGTGAATATAATAACAGCATTACTAGTACATGGGAGAAATTGACTGAATGGTGTAATGAAGGTCTTATTTCTTGGCATGAATTCTGCTTTTTGAAAAGAGACTACCCCAAATTGCCAATACTGTATCTACTTCCTAAACTACATAAGGACCCTAGGGAACCTCCAGCTGGCCCATTGTGTCCTCAATAGGAAGTGTGAATGAAAATCTTTCCAAATATATCGATCACTTTCTAAGAGAGTATGTGTGTCTTTTACCATCATACACAGGAGATACTACAGATTTCCTGAACAATATAGAGAACATACAGTGGGTGAAGGGATCTCTTCTCATTACCCTGGACGTAAGTTCATTATATACTATCATTGACCACGTCCAGGGTATGGAGGCAAGCTATCATTTCCTTAAAAAGAGTGATATAGGTTATTTTGATCATACCTGCATGCTCATGGAGATGATTAGAATATGTCTTATGAACAATATTTTTATGTTTGATGGTGACTTTTACAAACAGGTGTGAGGCACGGGGATGGGATCGTGATTCGCACCTAGTTTTGCTACTCTTTTCCTAGGGAAATGGGTGGAGGAGATACGGTTGGATACCAACATGTTAAGAGATTTTGAAATGGTAAAAATATGGATCAGATACATAGATGATCTTTTCATTGTCTGGCACGGTACAGGAAAAAGAAGCTGAGAATTTCATCTAAAAGCTCAATAAAAACATGTATAACATAAATCTTACTTACAATATGAGTAAGGAACGTATTGAATTCCTAAATACAGAAATCAGGGTCGAGAATAGGTGCTTAGTGTCAAGTTTCCAAAGAAAGGAAACTGCAGGCAATAGCCTTTTTACATGCCTTCAGCGCTCATCCAGAACCACTGAAATGGAGTATACCTTTTGGAGAGTTACTGAGGGCAAGAAGGAATTGCAGTAGTGACAAAGGTTTCCTTCTTGAACAGGAGAGAATGTTGGTCAGATTTAGAGAACGGGGATATCCGGAATGGGTTCTGGAAAAAGCTGTTAAAAAGGCTACAGAAATCCAGAGGTCTGAAACATTAACATTAAATGAAAACAAGGATAAGGAGGAGGGGACTTTTATAGTCATCGCAATCTTTAATCAAGAATCACGTAATATCCACAAGATTCTGGCCAACAATTGGAAAATCTTAAAATCAGATAACATCTTAGGCCCCAAATTGAGTGAGAGACAGCAGGTAACATATAGAAGAGGAAAGAGTCTCAAGTATATCTTAGTGAGAGGGGATATCACTGATACACGCAATCATCATATAAATGGCCTCAAAGGATTTTATCCTTGTGGGCATTGTAGGGCATGTAAATCAAGCTATATGGTGAAGGACATAGAAATACCTGGGAATAGCAACCGTAGGACCATTAAGCAATTCCTTACATGTAACACCAATTACGTTATTTATGTACTTGAATGTCCCTGTAAACTGAGGTATGTAGGAAGTACTATCTGCAGGAAATGCATCAATCTAACAACTCCCTCCTCAGATTCTTTGCTGTAGAGCAGGTTAATTTGGGAAGGAGGGGGGTAACCGGGAACTGGCACTCAGCAAGAAAGAATCTAAATGGATTATGGAACTAGAGATCATATTCCCAGGAGGGCATAACTTAGACGAAGAATCGGCAACGTATTTACATGAAGATTGAAATGATTCAAGTATAGACTTGCGTTCCTCCAGTAGTAGAGATTTTTTACGTGATATATTCATATGTAAGAAATGTTCCTACCTGATCATTGTGACTGTGACAAAGTACTTTATATGTGTAACAAAACGTTTTTTAATTCACTGTTGGTTTTAATATTGTCTCTTTTACATTCTTTCACAGGAGGAAAGGAAGGGACCCTTCAAATTTTTGAGCACATCACTGGTTCCCTACCCTTTTCTTCCTTTGGATGGAATGCACTGTTTCACTTTAAGATAAGAGACTCTCCAATGAAAACACTTATGCACTTTTTATTGGGTTATCGTTATGTGGTGGTTTTTTGTATTAGTAAAATGTATTATTGGATGGAGGTTCCTGTTTTATTCTACAATTTGGTATATTTAAATAGTCCCATATTAGTCTGCAATAAAGTTTTGATATTAAGGCACTTGACCGTAACATTATAACAACACGGGGAATTGTTTCTGGTACAAAGCCCACATATATTTTTTTGCCACTAGACTGCAAGCATATATCTAGCAGAACTAGCTCATTGTAGCAGACCTTGAAGGTAGGAAGGGGCTCATGAGCCGTTGTTATCAGCAAGATCATTTTGGATTATGTAGATAAAAGATCTCTGTGGCACTAGACCGCGTATGTAGATTAAGCTCCTATGAAGTTCGTAACTATAAATACGTGATTTTCCATTAAATAGTATAATTGCACTCTTTCGTCATTCTATTGCATTAAGTTTTAGATACGCTAAGAGTAGTTTGGCACTAGACCGCGTATGTGATGAGAATTATGAGTAGCAGATACTATTTTACTAGTGTATTTGCACTCGTGCGTTATTCTTTTGTATTAATTATAAATACGGTATGAGGAGCTTGCCAAAATGACATATACAGGAAGGTATACTATTATTTGTGATGTATATGCTTATTTTATTCCCTTTTTACTTTGAACAGAAAAGTATGTATTTGCCGTGACCATTCAAATATGGCCGCCAATGTTGATGTCATGTGGGATTTTACAATGGTGCCTCATTTATGTTTATTCATTATTTAGGCATGTCCTAGTAGGTGCCTGCCGCTTTGTGCATGTAAATGTAAAACATGTAGTTTTAACATTGCGGCGGGTGCTGCTTCAAGCAGCACCCGCCGCAATGTTAAACATACAGGATGTGACCGACAGGGTGGCGGTCACATCCTAATTTGCACGGAGGGACCGCCGCTGCCCTTGCGGACGGTCCCTCCATCTCTTGGGTGGAGGACAGACGCAGGCTGTCCGCCATCCTAATCGCCCCCATAGTTAGGAATTAGCATTTAAAAAACCTTGCAAATTCACTGAAAAAAACATAGGTTTCAGGCCTTATATAGTTAGGAATTAGCATTTAAAAAACCTTGCAAATTCACTGAGAAAAACATAGGTTTCAGGCCTTATATAGTTAGGAATTAGCATTTAAAAAAAACCTTTGAAATTCACTGAAAAAACCATAGGTTTCAGGCCTTATATAGTTAGGAATTAGCTTTTAAAAAACCTTTGAAATTCACTCAAAAAACTATAAGTTTTAGGGGTGTTATAGTTAACTGGACATTTCACTCATACAAAACCATTGAAATTGCTCCTATATAGTTAGTTGTACTAACTATATTTCGCGCACCCGCAATCCACTGCTGATGATGTCACATATTAGATCATTCATGACATGGTCAGTGACATCACTCCTTACACGTTACCGCATAAGCCACATTGCCAGGTGTCATGTTCACGGGGGTATGCAGCGAAGCAGCTAACCCAACGCGAGGCATAATATCCTCGTCACCGTGTCTCTTTCACCCGGGTTCTGTGGCGGGCCTGACTGTGTCACTAACGTGACGGAGAGAGATTGCCGAAGCGTTGCCAGCTGCAGATCAGGCCTCTTGTAATGCGGGGGCCTCCTTACACGTTACTGGCAAACGTGTGTAGAAATGCACCAAAGTCCTTCCCCAAAGAAAAGGCGGAGGCCAGCACGGGAACGGGTATGGAAGCCTTTATTTCAACAAATCCATCAAGGCGAATGCATTTCGGCGTTTTGAGCTTTCGTCAGCGCCATGGAGTAATAATGGGCCAGGAAGCAATCCACACTAAAAATGTCTTGCCGCTCTAGGGATTGGTAGCGGCTGTTCCTCCCCCAGTCGCCAGTAGGTATATATAGTTAGGATTTTTTTGAATAGGGATTTCTGAAAATTCTATGTTGAATAACTTTGGCGTTGATGGACGAAATTGGCTGAAATTTTCAGGAAAATGGCACATTTTGTTTCTGAGCGTCCCCTGAAAATTGGGGGGGGGTTTCGTCAAGCGGGGGCTGAGAAAAAAGGGGGTCCCAAAACGTGTTTTTAACATTGAGTTTTCCATAGGGCGGTTGGACTCACTTTTAGCTCGAACGGCTGAATGGATTTCTATGAAACTTGGCAAAATTGTAGAGACTGTTTGCCCGATGTGCCTTTGCTAGGTCTCAAGATATGTGCTCCAGTGGATTTTGAGAAATTAACGTTCAAAAAAATATATATATCTGTGACAGCGTCCCGGTTGTTGTCTTGTGTGGGTGATGTAAGTACCAACATGTAGGTACCAATGAAGAGTCTAAAATTCAATGTACACCGTCTCCTCTGTAGATATTTTGTATGTTCTAATATGGGTTATTTAAATGTAAATGTGTGGAAAAGCACTTCATGCTTTAAAGCAATTGTATTTTTGAACTGATTGTTCTTTCCTCTTAGTCCTCCTCTTTGTTTTTTTCCCCCACACTCTTCTTCAGCATGATAGTTGATAAATTCGTTCCCTCAAAAAATGTATATACAAAAAAAAATATATTAAATACATATAAAATATATTTTTCCTTTAAAAGAAGAATACATTTTACAGCTTTTGATATTTGCTATTAAAAAACCATTGAAATTCACTGAAAAAACCATAGGTTATAGACCATATATAGTTAGGAATTAGCATTTACAAAACCTTGAAAATTCACTGAAAAAACCATAGGTTATAGACCATATATAGTTAGGAATTAGCATTTACAAAACCTTATTTTACTCACACAAAACCATTGAAATTCGCATATATAGTTAGTTGCACTAACGATATATCGCGCACCTGCAATCCACTGCTGATCATGTCACATATTACATCATTCATGACATGGTCGGTGACATCACTGATGACATCACTGATGACATCTCAAATGACATCACTGATGACATCACTGATGACAACATCCAGTGACTGTATGTTTCTGTAAAGGTAAAATATGTCTTACATATTGAAAAATGAGTGGATGTATAAGTGTCTGGATGAAGGATTTAGTAGGTGCATGACTGACTGTATGAGTGAGTGATTAAATGTGTCTCACTGAGTGCATGGGTTAGTGACTAAACTGTCTTAATTTGTGCATCATTATGTCTGTTGTTCTGTAAACTGCTGCATGTGTTGATCAGTAGCTATATGAGTAACTATATGGGTTATTGATCGGTTGCCCAAGTATTTGTATGGGAGACTGAGTGTGTGTGTGGGTGGCTGGGAGGTGTATGACTCTGTGCATAGATGTGTGAGCAGTTGATTCACTAGATGTATGGGTTCAAAAGTGCATGTGGAAACAGCTGTATGGGCGGTTGACTGTGTGCATGAGTGTATTGGTGAGTGAATGGATATCTCAGTGCTACATGTCAAAGTAAGTACATATGTAAAACACAGTACATGTGAGAGTTGACATATATAAATAACTGTGCATAAGAGCCAGTGAATGGGTGAGTGGCTGTATGGATCATTGTGAACTTGTATCAGGGATTGTATAAGAGAGTAAATATGTGTTAGTATATGTTTGAATAAGTAAGGTGTGTATAACTGTATAGTTGAGGAAATGGAGGTGTGATTGATTCTTTGCATGACTGACTAGGTGTGTGAGTAACTCCATGGATGAGTGACAGTCTGTGAGTGTCTGTTTACACTGAGTGTATCTAAGGTTATATTAGAGTCTGAAGAGCTTCATCGTATTATCACATGAATGATGTCATCAGTGATGTGATCAGTAATGTCAAATGAGATGTCATCAGTGATGTCATCAGTGATGTCATTTGAGATGTCATCAGTGATGTCATCAGTGATGTCACTGACCATGTCATGAATGATGTAATATGTGACATGATCAGCAGTGGATTGCGGGTGTGCGATATATAGTTAGTACAACTAACTATATATGGAATTTCAATGGTTTTGTGTGAGTAAAATAAGGTTTTTTAAATGCTAATTCCTAACTATATATGGTGTATAACCTATGGTTTTTTCAGTGAATTTTCAAGGTCATTTGAGATGTCATCAGTGATGTCATTTGAGATGTCATCAGTGATGTCATCAGTGATGTCATCAGTGATGTCATTTGAGGGGGGAGTGGCTAAGCACGCAATGGCGGCAGACGTGCCTGGGTAGAGCTCCGTGTGAGACTCCCCTACCACAGGCCATTTCTCCGTCATTTTGCCCGGTGACGATCTGAAACTGCTGACGAGTGCCTGCTAGACGCTTTCCTGCTGGCTGCCGACGTTTGGGACGGCTGGTGCGCTCGTACCTGCTCTGGTGGACACGGGAACTGCTGGTCCGATCTGTGCTTGACTGCGGAGCGGCGTGAGGACCTGCGCGAGGCCGGGGATCCGGCCGGCCTGGTGGGCCCGCCGGAGTGAACTGCTGACTTCCGCCCCTTGGCCCGCGGCTGGGCGCTGCATAAAACTCTTTTTGTGGGGCTTGAAGGGGAGACCTGAGCGGCGGAGTGTGGCTGGCCCCTGCTGGCCCAGGAGCGGATGAAGTCCGAGTGACCGGGCCGGCCTGGAGGTGCCCTGCCCTTGCAGCAGTGACTGGGCGGATTGACCCGCGGCCTTCCTGGGGCCTAGCGGGGGAGGTGCCGGCTTCCTTGAGGGTCCCACTGTGAGGTTGCTGCCCGGGACCTCTACCGCTGGGCGGACGACCCTACCTGCGCCTGGAGACACTGCCACTCACACCGGATCGAGCGAGGTGAGGAGCACAGCGAGGCGCTCCCCCCCCCTCCCCCTCGCGCGGAGCACCCTGAGCCACCGCCACATCACAGGGGAACTACACGGAGGTGGGGAGATGCGGCCCACACACTGGGATTAAAAGCGGAGAGAGCGGTGTGACGTGCCACCGAGCCGCTTGCCCCCCCCCCAACCCCCCTCCACCCTCCACCGATTTACATCGTCCGCGGCGCCCTGCCGAACTCAACGGGCTGCACGCGCTGCAGAGGGGGTTGGGCACTGGCGGCGTCCTGCTGACTCCGGACGACCTGCGCTACTGTGGGAGTGCCCCCTACCTGCATATCGCAGACTTTGCACTGGCCTGGCACTGAGTGCTGAAGCTGGGAGTGCGGTGCTCCATTGCTCCCCACTGTGCCGAGGCGTGGAGACAAGAGTGGCCCCGGACTGGCGAAGCCGCATGCTTGCTCACTGGGCGGCCTACCATAGCCCCGATCCGTCTGGCCCGAGCGGTGATCCCTGCGTGACGCACGTGGGTGATGTGAAGACTTGGAGAGCGCGCCAGGCTGGACTACTTGGACTTACTCTGCCCCCCCCCTTCTGGGAGATCTCCAGTCACTTGTGCCATAGTGAGACTTATTGCACTGCGTCATTGACCAGCCGCGACGCAATCGCTAATGTCGGGGGGGTCCCAAAACGAGGGCTGTCACAGGCAACGCGCAGGTGAAGGGGAAAATGGTGAAACAGATGGAGGTGGACCACACAGCCTCCAAGCTGGATTCGATGTTGGCGGCCATGGAACGGCTTGAGGAGTCGATGCAACAGACCCGAGCCTCCTTAGAATCTAAGATCGACAGCGTGGCTATAGACATGACCCATCTTCGTGCTGACCACAAAAAACTGTCGGAGAGGACGACGACGCTGGAGACCGCAGTAACAGACCTGACTCCCAAGATATCCCAGATGGACAAACATGTGCAGAGCCTTCTCAACAGGGTGGAGTTTCTGGAGGATCGCGCGGAGGATGCGGAAGGGAGGGCGAGACGGAACAACATCCGCATCGTGGGACTATCGGAGAGATGGGAACCCCGGGAGGCCCCAGAACACGTGGAGCGGTGGCTCAGAGACATTCTTCCGGAAGGCACCCTCTCGCAGCACTTTGTGGTGGAGCGCGCCCATCGTGTGCCGTCTAAACCCCCCCCTGAGGGCTCGAACCCTCGGCCCATGCTCATCCGAGTGTTGAACTATCGAGACCGCGATACTATACTGCGGGAGGTCAGGAAGTTAGAGGAGGTCAGAGTGGACAATGCCACGATCATGTTCTTCCCGGACTACACGATACAAGTGCAACGGCAGCGCCACTCCTTCATGGACGTTAAACAGCGGCTCCGCCGCATGGCACTCAAGTACTCCTTGCTCTTCCCTGCCCGTCTGCGCGTTGTAGCCCAAGACAAAACGTATTTCTTCAATACACCTGAAGCTGCGGAGTCCTGGCTCGACTCGGGTATTGTTCAGGACCCAGGTGGCCCACGCCGAGATCCCGCCGCGGAGGAGGCGCTCGTCGACGCCGGCGCAGGAGACACTCGACGGCGAGCTCGGTGCGCCAAGAGGTGAACATTGGTCCTACTCCGGAACACCGCCAGGAGGAGCAACAGGAGGCGATCCGCAGAGTGGCAGAGATCAGCGGGTCGCAGCAAGATGCCCCGACCATTGGTGCCAGTCCTGGCGCCACGGGGAGTGATGATGACTATATATATGGCCTACCGGATTCGCAGGTGTCTGTTGAACTTCCAGATGTCACGCCGCAGACTGCAGATTTACTCAACTGACAATACTGTGAGCTCACTGTCGATTAGTGTAAAGGGAACTACAATTACCCGCGCCTTCTGTGCCTCCACAATAATGATGCACGGGGAGACTGCTGTGCCACCTCGAGGGACACTGGGGTGCGACCAGAACTCGGAGGCTTGAGCGTTGAGCGAACTGCTGGCTCAGTGAACTGAGACTGCCCTGTTGTTGGTGGGTCTTGAGGGGGGGAATGGGCGCACTGCCTCCTGATGGTAAGTCCTTGCAGAAGAACCAGCTGCAGAATCTGTGGGCCTGTTGCCGCCATGACAGCGCTAGGATCTGTGCGCCTCCGCTGTCATTGGGCGCTACGAACTGAGACGCCTGTGGCATGGGGGGAGAACCCATGTCCTTGTTGCATGTAATCTGAGTGCATTTATTTCACGTGCTTAGTAAACCCCCCCCTACAATCTTTTAGGAAGTACGAACAGTTAGTGCTCACTAGAGCGTTTGGACGACGGCATGTTTTGCAGTTGCCCTTTTGGCATTATTATTCACTGTTTCATGGTTACTGGATCGGTACAATTTTCCCTTCCCCTTAATGTGTGTAGGAGGCTTGGAGCAGATTGGTGGGCAATGTATTTGATGGCATGTGATGGTTTGAACGGGTGGGTCGCAATTTGCTGTGAGACGGGTGGGTGGGGATCCGGGGTAGTGGAGAAGAAATGTTCTAATGGCTGTGGTTAAATTTTGTACTTGGAATGTACGCGGTATGCACACCCCCTCGCGTCGCTATCAGGTGTACTCGTATCTCAAGCGGCATCAGGTACAGATAGCGCTATTACAAGAGACGCACCTGACAGGACCAGAGGCGCATACCCTGCGCCGCCGCTGGAGAGGGCAAATATATGCTACAGGTTACTCTGCTTACGCGCGCGGGGCTCTCATATGGATTCGCCCTGGGGTCCCCTTTGCTATGACGCATAGCCACATAGATGAGGAAGGTAGATATGTACTACTGCAAGGCAACCTAGACGGCAAACACATAGTCCTGGCGTCTATATACGCTCCTAACATCGACCAGGGCCGTTTTCTCACACGCCTGTCGTCAGCGCTTGCAGCGTGGCCGGGAGTGCCGCTCTTACTGGGAGGCGACTATAATTGTGTCCTGGACGTGGGGTTGGATAGATCCACCCCTCCTTTGGCGAATGCGACGATGCATGGTACATCGCACGCGTTTGCTGACTGGGCAGCGCAATGGGATCTCGCTGATGCTTGGCGCTGCCGCAATCCCACGACACGGACTTACTCGTACTATTCCGGCGCCCACGCACTCCATGTCAGACTCGACAGGTTCATGCTGACCAGCGATCTCTTACCGTTAGTCACGGACGCTCAATATCTGGGTCGCACTCATTCAGACCACAATCCACACACGCTTGACTTTGCCTGGGAGCGCCCACACCCGCCGATACCCACGTGGCGACTCCAGCCTGACGTACTGTTGGATGCTCCCTTTCGGGAACTGCTCTCGAGCCGTATCTTACAGTATTTTGAGGACAACACTGATACCGCGACTACCCCGCAAGTTGAATGGGATGCATTCAAGGTGGTGATGAGGGGCCACTGTCTGGGAGCGCAGGCGGGAATACGACGACAGGTAGACAGAGAACTGACACAAATAGAGACGGAACTACTGTCGGGCGAACGGGAGGCGGTGGAGGGAGACGACTCGGACTTGCTGGATGCGCACGACAGGCACGCGGTACTGCTCGATAGGCTGAAAAACTTGAACTATGCAGCCCATTCGGCGCGCATGCCTCATGCTGGAGATAAAGTTGGCAAACTTCTGACTTGGCTAATCAGAAGGGACACCCAAACGCTGCCCGTGATGTCAATCCACACGACGCAGGGAGATGTGGTCTCCACTCAGAGGGCTATCCATGAAGCGTTTTCCGATCACTACAGGGCCTTGTACTGCTCTCGCTTGCGAGTGACTGCAACAGAGATCACTGAGTACTTGTCGGACCTCCCACTGCCGACGGCCACTAATGCGCAGTGTGAGGAACTGGGAGCGCCGTTCACTGCAGAGGAACTCCGGTCTGTCATATACTCTCTTTCGAATGGCAAGTCCCCCGGGCCCGATGGCCTACCGGCGGAGTTTTATAAGGCATACTCCACCATTCTCATTCCTGAATTGCTGCGGGTGTATGCGGCGGCGATACGAGAAGCGGCACTTCCTCCGTCCCTGAACGAGGCCAATGTGATCTCCCTATTGAAACCTGACAAAGATGCGTTGAACATGGGATCTTACCGGCCGCTGGCCCTCCTAAACACGGATTATAAGATCCTAGCATCTGCACTGGCCCAGAGATTAGCACCCTTGGTCCCTACACTAGTACACACAGACCAGAACGGATTTGTTCCTACCCGCAGTACGTCTTACAATATTAGACGACTCTTTCGAGTGCAGAGTCAGGCTGTGTCCCAGTGGCCACGTTCGGGGTGTGTGATCCTCGATCTTGAAAAGGCATTTGATTCGGTGGAATGGCCCTACCTAGCACTAGTGCTGGAGAAGTTTGGACTGGGTGCGGCTTACCTTCGAATGGTGGAACTCCTTTACTCTGCTCCTGTGGTGCGGGTTAGGACGAACAGGCTCTTCTCGGACCCGATTCGTGTCCGTAGGGGCACGAGACAAGGGTGTCCTCTCTCCCCGCTGATATTCGCGCTCGTGATGGACCACTGGCGACGCTGCTACGAGCCTCTGGCGAGACTTGGGGGATCCGGCTGATGGATGGGATGCACTCGGTATCTCTCTATGCCGATGACCTGCTGCTCTATGTCAGGGACCTGTCCTGCTTCCCGCGCGCACTAACAGACATATTCAGAACTTTTAGCGAAATGTCGGGGCTGCGCGTTAATTGGGCAAAGTCGGGAGTATACTCTTTTGCGGCGGACGCCCCTGAGTGTGATGTCATGGTAATGGGTGAGCGGCTCCTATGGTACCCCACAGTATTCCGATTTCTGGGGATTCGGATTTATCGCGAGCCAGCGGACCAGCTGGATGGCAACCTCACGAGGGCGCTTTCCTCGCTCACTGCGCAAGTTTCCTTCTGGAACACTCTTCCGCTGAATGTGCCCAGCCGTATAGCTCTGGCGAAGGCGATCGTATTGCCTCGGCTACTGTATTACTATGCGAACCTACCAGTCTTTGTCCCGGCTCGCACATTTCGCGAGCTGGACACTCTGCAAAGACGACTGATTTGGAACAAAGGCCGTCCTAGAGTGGCGTTGAGGACCCTTTATGCTGCAACCGAGAGTGGTGGGCTGTCAGTCCCGAACCACGAGCTGTATTTTCTGGCTGCGCAACTACAGTGGGTGGCTTACTGGCTGAGCGGGCGTAATCTGAGTGACACCGCCACTACGGAGACTATTATGTCGGTCTCCCAGATTCATGCGCTGTTCCATCCCTTGGCTAGGTCTCACGTTCAGAATCAGCTCCACCTTGAGGTGGCGCGGAAGTGCTTCGTCAGGGGTCTGAAACTCACTGCAGCGGTAAAGCCGTACGCACCCAATTTGCCCTTACTGGGTACACCCTGGGGATCCGGGATACTCGCGGCTCCTCTACTGGACAGCTGGGGAGCGGTCGATTTAGAAAGCTTAGGCGACCACTTTGAGGAGGGTGCACTGCTTTCCTTCGAGGCACTTGCAGCAAGCACGGGGTTACAGGCAGGGCAATTTCTGACTCACGCGAAACTATTGCATACTTTGTCGAGGGCTTGGGGAGCACTGGCGGAGGAACCACCGATCCATCTGCTTATCCAATACTTACACGTGATGGGCCACGGCTCTCATCTTGTGCATTGGCTTGCTCAAGCGTTGCACACACATACACAATTCTCTCCTCAACGTCTACGGGACAAATGGGTGACAGATAGAGGACGGGACTGGACTGATAAAGAGTGGGCGAGAGTGCTGGCTGGATCATGGCATGTGCCGCGCAATGCACGCTTTAAGATCATACAGTACTACGTGATCCACCGAGCATATCTGTCCCCGGACAAAATTAATCGGTACTTTGGACTCACCGCGACAGCCTGCCCTAAATGTGGCCTTGTGGACGCTCAGTTTTTGCATGTTCTCTGGTCCTGCGCTTTGCTGCTGACCTACTGGACGGCAGTGTCTTCCGCCTTGGCGAAGGCGACAGGGGGCACCTTGCCAAATACGTGGGAGGCTTGCCTGTTGGGGTTATTTAGAAGAACGAAACAAACAAAGGTGCAAGCGAGATTCTGGGATCTGGGGCTGATCACGGCAAAGCGCCTTATTACTAGACGTTGGAAGCATCATGTACCCCCCCAAACGGTGCAGTGGCGGCGCTCGTTGGATAATTGGGCGAGGGCTGAGAGTGTGGCATTGCACCGAGAGGAGACAGCGGGGCTCCGGATGTATCCTATTGCGCTAGAGTGGGATGGTATCCTGACGTCCTATCACCAAGTGTGTTTGCAGGAGGGGATTACGTGAGCTCATTCCTCATGCTCCCCGGTGCCCCTGCCAGAATTACTCTCCCATTCCCCCCCCCCACCTATGCCGTTTCCCTCCCTGACCGCCCCCGCCGCCCCCCCCCCTTGTTTCGTCTCGGCATTTCCCGCATGCCCCAGTGTGCATGAGACGACTACCAAGATCACCAAGTTCCCGCTGACATGTCACCACTGGTTGCGCTCCATTCGGTGTCACAAGCTCCACGCGTACACACAGGACCACAGTTAGGTACCGCCAGGTTTCTGTTTTTCTATATGTCTAGAATTGTTCTTTATGGTTTATGGGTTTTTATTGGTTTATGCAATTTTGAATGTACAGTATCTTAGCAGTGCGAACAACTGACCTGTTTCTCCGGTCATGGTATATATAGAGACCTGTATGGAATGAGACTGGGCAATGCAGCCACTGTACAGAGATCCTTAGCATCGACGCTAGGCACTGTCACCACTGAACGTTTATGTATTATGCATATGCTGGAGCTATATGACACTGTCATGCTGTTTACCTGTACATCTGATCAATTGCCCCTTTGCTGCTATACCTCCGCAGGGAGGTGATGATCCGAGGATCCTGGGACTACCTGTCATGTGTAATAGCGCCGTTTGCCCGATATGAATGCATTTGTGTAATACTGTACGATGATAAAATGCAATAAACATATTCAAACAAAAATCAGTGATGTCATTTGAGATGTCATCAGTGATGTCATCAGTGATGTCATTTGAGATGTCATCAGTGATGTCATCAGTGATGTCATTTGAGATGTCATCAGTGATGTCATCAGTGATGTCACTGACCATGTCATGAATGATGTAATATGTGACATGATCAGCAGTGGATTGCGGGTGCGCGATATATAGTTAGTGCAACTAACTATATATGCGAATTTCAATGGTTTTGTGTGAGTAAAATAAGGTTTAGTAAATGCTAATTCCTAACTATATATGGTCTATAACCTATGGTTTTTTCAGTGAATATATATATATATATATATATATATATATATATATATATATGTATAATCCCTGGTAAGGCTCCTGTCTCGCCACCTAGCGCTACTCTTTTAACCCACATTTCTCGACTGTGAGGCTTTTTTTACTGACCCCCTCTGCTCACATTCCTTGACGGCGCACTGTAGTGACAAAAGGCTGTGGGTCACGGACCAGTCACGTTCGCATTACCTTTATTTTTAAATCATATTGTGACGCTCTAGAAATGTAAATACTTTTACCTGCCTAAAACTTGTACTGTTGGCCATCTTCCTGCTGGCTTTCCCGCCCCGGTCCACAGCGGCTGTGTGCCGTTTGTGTGGAGGGCGTTACAGGTAGCAGCAGGACCAATCGCCAGGTACTTCTGGGCTGAGGGAGGGCGGAGCTAGGCTCCCGCGCCCTCCACCATATCAGTCCTATGTGCCAGTGACCGTGCAGAGGGCGTGCGCAGCGGGCGCACCATAGCCAAGCCATGTGGACCCACTTCCACATTTGCTGCACCCGTCTTTGTAGTGCACACTGCTGAAGTGGAAGTTGGAGCAGTATGTTAATTTGCAGTGTGCACCGCCTACGGAGTAACTAGAAACCACCACAGATATCTTCGACAGCCATTATTGTTGGGGGAAATAGCGGACATTTAGCCGAATCCTGTGGTGGATGGCGTGTGTCTCCGATGGTGGACGAGGGAGCCCCCGGGAAGAGATTCCATCTGCAGGGCATTCTTCAATGTGGCACTTTGAAAAGAATCGGAACTCGATCTGTGCTCAAAAAGGAAAAGGGCAATGTTGCTTGTGGGTAATGCCTGTATATGACAGGATGTATATCAACTGATTGTGGACTAATTCGCATCCCACAGATAACCTATAGACCACAACTCCCCCAATAAATCTGATCGGGACAAGAACCCCTGCCCAAGTCACCATAACCCCAGGGACCATCCGCAGATATACGAGAGACAAACTACTCACTCTCTCCTGTAACTTGGTCAAGGTCCACAGGCAATACATAAGAGCCCACCCAGGCCTCACGTACGGTCCGTTCTCCTGCTTTTCCTGTAAGAGGTGCAGTCTGAAGCAAACTCAGACAAACAGGCATACTGTAGCCGATCTACATAATTTGTCCTGCTTGTATTTTAATGCAAGATCAATACCGAAACATTCCTCTGATATCTGGGACGTCATTAACGAGAAGAATCCTGATCTTGTCTTCATCACGGAAACGTGGTTGGACGGAAACAATGCTCCAGACATTGCAAACGCTCTACCAGCCGCATATAAAATCATCAAACAAGATAGGCAGGGAGGGGGTGTTGCGATAATATTTAAAGACCACCTGACATGCCAACCTGTGCAAGTGGTACAACAGGGTAAGCATGAAATTCTTCCATTCCATATACTTGACGCCGGCATTATTATACTAGCCGGAGCACTAATCTATAATCCCCCAGATTGCCAAGGTGAGCTTGGAGCTAGACTACTCACCCAGCTCCTCCCTGTTTGCCTGAAGCACAAGAATTATATAGTCATTGGGGACTTTAACATTCACTAAGAGAAATCTGACAATCCTGCTGCTACCCAACTACAGTGCGACATGCAGATTCTTGAACTTAGGTAATGGATTATGGGGCCTACTCACATACCAGGACACACCCTTGACCGACTATTCTCTAACATTGAGGCCACACTTATCCAAGAAGTGCGACCATTATTATGGACGGACCACTCGCTTATAGTATTTTCAATGGGACTACCGGCCAAACTAACCAAAATCTGTAAACCCCAATCAACAACTAATAGAGCCTGTAAACTAGTCACTGAGACATTGTTTCAAGCTCACTGGCACCCCCCGGACACCCAGTTTGTGACCGACACTGCAGATAACACTGGGGCAGCCAATCTTGAGACAGAAATTGGGTTGACTCTGGATTTAATTGCTCCCAGACAAAAAGCTAAGCGACCGCTCATACCCCCCACGGAGAAGTGGTATACACCCCAACTCAAGGTAATAAAAAGGAAATGTCAGAATATTGAACATCAATGGAGACTATCCAAACTGGATACTGACAAGCTACAGTATAAGTCTGAACTCAGAACTTATAATCATGCCATAAGGAGTGCAAAGAAGACCTATTAAGCACAACGTATTAACGATAACCGCAATTCAGCGAAGGAGTTATACAATATAGTGAAAGAACTAAAAGCAAACCAGCTAGCATGTCCCAAACCTTACCCCCCTCAGCAGAAGTTTGCGAGAAAATCAGTAACTTCTTTTTGGACAAAATTAGTAAAATCTATTGCACTTTTAGCCCCACTATAAAAGCGGATATAACTAGTCAGAACTTCCAAACCCCATTTTCGGAAGCATCACCAGCTTTAAGTGATTTCACACCCTTCACCGAGGCAGAGGTCTTAAAAGCAATGGGTGAAGTAAAGTCAGGGTCCCCCCGTGATCCGTGGCCCTATTTAATTTTTGCCCAGATCGCACCGACCCTCTGCCCATACATTACTCAACTTCTCAACCACTCCCTCATGACTGCCACCTTCTCCGAAACCTGGAAACAGGTAATAGTAATTCCTTTGCTAAAAAAAGCAGGCTCAGACATCCTTAATCCGGAAAACTACCGCCCAATTTCCCAACTGCCGTACCTCTCCAAGGTCATGGAGAAAATGGTAAACAGACAACTTTCGAACTACCTAGAAATGAATGATGTACTGGACCCATCACAAACTGGCTTCAGGGCCAACAATAGTACAGAGGCCACGCTGGCAGTGTTGGATAACATCAGAGCACGTATGGACCAGGGAGGAGCCGTAGCACTGATACTTTTAGACCTGTCGGCAGCGTTCGACACGGTCTCCCACAATAAGCTTCTGGAAACCCTTCATGAAAAAGGAATTCATTCTAAAGCCCTGAAATGGTTCAGTTCATTCCTTAGTAACCGAACACAATTAGTCCAACTAGGTCAGTTGCAATACAGACCGAGTGCCATCAACTGAGGTGTCCCGCAGGGAGCATCGCTGAGCCCCACCGTATTCAATGCCTATGTATCATCCTTGGCCAGAATCTGTAGGAAGTGGGGAATCGCAATCTGCTCCTATGCGGATGACACACAGTTGATGGTAGCCCTGGGGGAAAGACCGGACGTTTCTAAAATAAAACTCCACAACTGTCTCTTGGAGATGGCACAGTGGATGATCGAGCACTGCCTGAAACTAAACGCAGGGAAATCAGAGATTCTGCTCTTCGGAGGGGCCAAGCTAATTTGGGATGCCACCTGGTGGCCACAAGCACTCAGAGGAGCTCCTATCCCTAAGCAATGTGTATGAAACCTGGGCATTTTTATCGATGATGCTCTTTCCATGAAGGACCACGCGAGGGCCCTTTGCGGTAAAGGTTTCGTGACACTGAAACTGCTATCCAGACTCTTCCCCTGGGTTCCGTTGGACTGCAAAAGAACAGTTACACAAGCCTGCTCATAAGTCAGCTCGAGTACGGAAACGCCCTATTCGTGGGCATGAATGAGTACCTTTTCACGCGGCTGCAGGTACTTCATAATGCAGCAGCCAAACTGGTCTGCAATAAAAACAGATTAAGCTCTGCATCTATGTGCATGAAAAGTCTCCATTGGCTACCCATGCGTCAAAGAGCAGTATTTAAACTGCTCAGTCATGCACACAGAGCCTTGTATTTAAGCGGCCCGAAGATCCTCCAGGAGAAAATTGAGTTTTATGTCCCCACAAGGACCCTCCGGTCTTTACACCAAGCATTAGCCAGAACTAAGCGTATCAAGAAGGTGAGGACTGGAGGCTCTCCTTCTCATATCTGGCGGCTAGGAAATGGAATGAACTCCCCTTGGACCAACGGCTCACTCCTAGCTACCTGATGTTCCGAAAAAAACTAAAAACTCACCTATTCCCTAAATATTAATAATTACTTGCATCCCCTCTCAGCAGCCAGGCCTTGAATTTTTTGCTTCCAGCGCCTTGATATCCCTTGGGATGAGTGTTGCCCTTTATAAGTTTATAAATAAATAAATTAAAAAATATAGTGTAAAAAAATTAACCCAAATATGCATTTTAAATGATATTAATATTTTAAACGTATCACTTGGAATACATATATATTTATATACTCCTATTAATTCATTTCAAATATTAAGAATATTAATATAATGTAAAAGAAATAAATGTATATATTCATAATGATGAATTTGAAATATAATAAAATTAATATAATGTTAAATATTTTATAAATTATATTACACTATGGGCCACATTATCAAGAACGGCGATAACATTATCGCTGCTTTAGCGGCAGGAAACTGCCGCTAAAGCGGCGATAAGGGGCTTGATAATCTGCCCTAGAAAATTCTAATAGTAGCCCAGGTTTGTGGTCCTTCACACCGGAACCTGGGCTTCTATTGGAATTCTGGAGGGCATACTATCAAGCCCCTTATAATGTTATTGCCATTCTTGATAATATGGCCCCAAATGTATTTATATAAATACAAATACATATATGTGTTTGTGTGTATATATAAGTATATATTTACAAATAGTATTAAATATTAGTGCGATATATTTTATTTACTTTATATTACATTTATATATTAAAATATTTAACATTTACAGCATTAAACTCTATATTTTGAAAACAAATCTATTTTCGGTCTATTTTTGGACGATATTAGTGTCAACTATATTTTTTTCCTTATATGTTTTCTACACAGTATTTTGTTAACACTATTGTTTGCCACAATATTGTCTTACTGTTTCAAAGATGGCTGAAAAAGAAAATCTACTTAGAGTACATTATGAACTCTTAACATTTGAAAAATAAACGAATCCTATTTTGGTATTTATAATAGACACTTTATGCTTCTTTTTCAGACAGATATTAAAGCATAGAATGCAGGATATTGCAATATGTAAAAGACATGGGGCCATATTATCAAGAAAGGGCGATACATTATCGGCCGCTTTTATCGGCAGGAAACTGCCTCTAAAGCGGCGATAATGGGCTTGATGATATGCCCTTGTGAATTCCCATAGAAGCCCAGGTTAACATCAGAACCTGGGCTTCTATGGGAATTCACAAGGGCATATTATCAAGCCCATTATCGCCGCTTTAGCGGCAGTTTCCTGCCGATAAAAGTATGTATCGCCCTTTTTTGATAATATGGCCCATGATGCTCTAAATTTTGGTAACCCGAGCATGTAAAATAAGGACCTAAATTTACTACAAATCTCCGGAGATCGCCGAAGTGAGATCACACAATTCTTGACACCTGAAGACATTACAGGGTTGACCCTCTGCCTTCCCCTTGGCACCCGTCTGTTTGCTGCTGCAATGGGGTAGGGGAGAGAGACAAAAATATAAAACGTACAATTGGAATAGTGAACCATGCATACCTTTCCAATCTGTGCAAATTTCCAGTATATTGAATTCCTGCCTCACATATTTCTTTGCAACATATGGATTTGCGCATTTTTAAACTGTCCAGCACACCAATGAAATGAAATTAAATTAAATGAAATAAAAATCATATTTATAAAGCGCTAGCAGCTTCCCTGAGGCGTCCAGGTGCTAAAATTACCATCAGTGCTCAAAAAAAGAAAAAGGAGGGGTGAATCGACTATTTATTGAATAGAAGAGTTTTAAGTTTCTTGCGGAAACTCAGGAGGTTCGAGTCTGCTCTAAGATGAAGTGGTAGAGTGTTCCATATTTTCGGGGCCTTATAAGCGAAGGATCGACCTCCGGCCCTCGCTCTATAGATTCTTGGGGTTTGAGCTAGAAAGGCCACCGGCAGCCTTTTGTGGCAGTGGAAGATGGCCCTGCTGGTGCAAGAGGTGCTCTTGAAAATAGAGGGCTGGCTTCTTTGGGCAGCCCAAACTAGGTACTGGGCCAGGCCCCCCGCATTTCCAGGGGCCCTCAAAGACTGGGTCCCTTTTATAACTAACCGCCTGAGACGACTGTTTTCTGCAGGCAGTGTTGCCCGTATAACATAGGAGGCTGCTGGTGATGCCTGTTCTTTTAGTGAGCAATGTTTGCACTACTGTGTACTGTTCTTATCCTGCTCGAGAGAACAGCCTGCAGTGCTGCTGTATTGTGCATCCTTCAGAAAAGGGTATCACCCCGAATTTCAGCCATGCTAAACCGTCCGAATACCAGAGACATATACCTCTTGCTTTTATTTATTGTTGGGTGCTTTGGAAATGTGTTAGCTGAACTGGGAAACATTTTTGTTGAAATGCACAATACAGTTCTATATTCGGGTTTTCAGTGAGTTTCGTACAAGCGAGAGCATATATCTCCCAGCGGGAAACAACCTTTACAACGCAACTTTTACAACGCACTACCATTACAACTAAACTTTTTCAACGCAACATCCATTACAACGCATGCCATTACAACGCTACCATTATAACACATGACACTACAACGCACATCACTACAACGCATGTCTTTACAACGCAGTCATTACAACGCATACCATTACAATGTATAACATTACCATCCAACACTTATCCTACTGTTGCACCCCCTGGAGTTAGAATAGTAATTGTTACCCCTACACTATCCAACACTTACCCTACTGTTGCACCCCCTGGAGTTAGAATAGTAATTTTTACCCCTACACTATCCAACACTTACCCTACTGTTGCACCCCCTGGAGTTAGAATAGTAATTTTTACCCCTACACTATCCAATAGTTACCAAAACATGCAATGTAATGTTATGCGTTGTAATGGTATGCGTTGTAAAGGTATTATGCATTGTAATGGAATGCGTTGTAAGTGTAGTTTTTTTATTTTTGTTGTAATGGAATGCGTTGTAATGGATGTTGCGTTGTAAAAATGCGTTGTAAAGGTATGCGTTGTAAAAGTGTGCGTTGTAGTGACATACATCCCTCCCAGCTGGCTAGATCATTTTTTATATTCCTATTTGAAGGATAACTTTGCTGTCAATAGTATCAGTGCGACCAAGAAGAACATCTTTCATGACAGGTGCCACTCTTCTTACATATGTTAGCAGAGGTATAGATGTCCTGTCAGATGCCTAAGCATGTGATATCTGTGTAGGGTAGTGCCCCAGGCTCACTGTGAGACTACAACTGGTAAAACATTTATACCCTTAGGTATAGCTTTGCTATTTATTTATTTACAAGGTTTTATATAGCGCTGGCTGGCCCGTGGGTATAAGAGCACTTTACAAGGGATAAGGCAGGAAAGATTGCATTAAACATGAAACATTTGGACAATGAGGAAATATACAAGCCATGGGGACATAAAAAAACGATACGGAAAATAAGGTTTACAATGGTTAAACATCCAATCTACAGCAGCTTTAGAGGGCACGGTGAATGGGAATGGAGAGGAGGAGGGGAGTAAGGGTTGGGGGAAACAGTGGAAGGTGATTGGCAGGGAAATAGTACAAGTGCAAGCACAAAAACAATGAGAGGCTATATGCTATATGATGTCTCAGCGTGTGTCATCTATGTAACATAATGTACCTCGGTCTGAGACCCAAACTGGTGAGATTTATGTAACTCAGGCATTGATTACATTATTAGTGACCAATACATGTATTTAATTTGAAGGATAGATTTGCTTTCAGGCACCTGATCCTACAAGACCTGGGTAACCCGAGGGATAGTTTTTTCTTTCAGATTCTTTTGATGGACTCACAATCAAGCCAGAAGGGAGTCGCCTCACTGTTTGGGATGCCAAGAGTTTAAGTGAGATATATTCGCTCAAAATAAGACCACCTGTACCAAAATTACGTAGCGGTACAAATGGTAATTGTGGTCTATTTGTCTCTCAGCGGATTGAGGGGCCAAATGTACTATTACACTCTTCACTAAAACTGCCCCAAATTTACAACCAGTAATATTGTGTCCAGTGTTGAATTTTGTGAACCAACCTATGTAGCAATAGAGTGGATACCAAAAATCTGAATCAGAGGGAGTCACAATCCGATCTAGCTCATTAATAATCTTTGAGTGGGTCAAAAATTGTGATCTACTCTCATTGCCACAGTTATGTTGGCCTGCAAGTGTCAGTAGATGGTGTTTAAATAAAGAAGTTTTTTTTACGCATCCAGTTTTCCAGAATTTGCCCAAGCTTGAACTTTCAGAGTAAAAGGAATTCTGTTTAAAAATATAATAGCTTTAATTTTTTCAAAGAGTTTCACTGAGAGTTGGCAGTATCCAGTGCAGCACTGTCTGCTCTCCATGAAACATTTTGCAACATTCAGAAAGAAGAAGGGTTAGAAAGGGGAACCTTTCACTGAGAGTTGGCAGTATCC
Source organism: Lissotriton helveticus (assembly GCF_964261635.1). Classification (NCBI taxonomy): domain Eukaryota; kingdom Metazoa; phylum Chordata; class Amphibia; order Caudata; family Salamandridae; genus Lissotriton; species Lissotriton helveticus. The sequence goes on from NC_136058.1 coordinate 264,348,140, forward strand.
ACTGCAGCACTGTCTGCTCTCCATGAAACATTTTGCAACATTCAGAAAGAAGAAGGGTTAGAAAGGGGAACCCTTCACTTTGTAAATGGGCTGCCACCACATTTCAGTGATCAGTAAGACTCTATTGATTTGCAACCAGAATTGTAGTCGCAAAACATTGATACATCTCATGCCGAATAACTGTTTGGAAGAGGCGCCCACAACATGCCTTCTACATAGGAATTTGGTATGGAGTTGCTAGTTCATGTTAGGAGGCGGCACAAATTTACAGACTCCTAAAATGACTTTGGTAAATTTAAAACAATGGGGCAGATTTACAACAAAGTAATGCAGCACGGTGCAGCAAGTCATTTTGCTGCGCCGTGCTGCGTTAGTCTGGAAAGCACAGAGATGCGACATATTTACAAGAATATGTCGCATCTCTGTGCTTCCCCTGCGCTTTTGCGCAAACTGCAACCAGACTCCAGGATGCTTGCATCGTGGGGAGATTGTTTTTGTAAATGTAAAAAATGTAAATGTAATATACTTGTAAAGCGCACAGCTGCCCCAGCAACGGGGCGTCCCGGCGCTGTATAATTCTGGGGAACCCGTCCTGGCTTTCCCTGTGGGATGGTCCCTTGCTGGGAGTCCCCAAGGTGGCGCCAGGCATCCCCGGAATTGGTGGGGCCGTTGTGGAGATTAGGCAAGCTAATGCCCAGAGTTGCCGAGTGGAACCCCTGATTAGAGTAAGCACCGAAGCGAGAATTATCGAGTCCGCTGACCAAGGTCCACGACTCTGCCGCGTCGGGAATTGAACCCTGGTCCCAGGCTTACTTCTGCTCTCAGGCCTGCCGCCTCTAACCAGTGAGCCACACTACTCCACTTCACAGTTTTTGTGCAGGAAGGGACACCTTAGTGCACAAAACAATCACAAGAGGCTTTTTCCTCTTTCAATGTGTGCTGTAGAATGCAGCACACATTGAAAGAGGAAAAAACAGGGAGAAATGAAAAACTTTCTCCTTGTTGCACCGCGCTACGCCACCTATAGGGTGGCGTAGCATTCAGACGCATCTCAAGATTTACGATTTCTCGTAAATCTGGAGATGTGTCTTGTTCAATGGGTGTTGCGTGGGAACACCCACAGCAACACCCATGGAACGCCCCTTCTACGCACAGTGCTGCGTGTGAAGTGGCCATATTTACGAGGAGAGGAAAAGTCACACAGGGTGGCTTTTCCTCTCCTTGTAAATATGGAGGAGCCCCCTGCACCACCAGTACGTAACGAAAAGTGACGTAGTGGTGGCGCAGGGGGCTTGTAAATCTGCCCCCATGTTTTTAACAGTTGAAAAGAGTGATTCAGACTGCATGTAACCAAAAAAAGGTTTGGCTCAGCTGGCCCGAGTCTTATAGTACAGGAGATAATTGAGAGGATGCACATGGTAAAAAAGGATGACGTTTCTGCATGGAGATGAAATGTTTTATTTAACTTGACTCACTGCTCTCCCATGGAGTCAATGTGTCCTGAACAAACCAGTAAATGTTCACTTGAGAGAGTATTAATAATGCATTTGTGGGGAAAGAAGTAATCTGGGAAAAGAAACTGTTAAGACAAACCTATATACAAGACACCAAGGGCTAGATACATATGTATACTTGGAAATCACAGAAATATATGCAAACTGTTTCAGGCATGTCTCATCCAGGAAGGGCTTTAAGTGTGGCTAATACTGTCAGGTCTCAGACCCCGCAGAAATTATAAATTAACTTTAAAATGGGTCTCAATTAGGCCCTATATTTTGTTCTTAACTTTACAGGTAAAACCATGATTGATGTATTAGCAATGGCTGTTATAAGCCTTAAGGTAATCCACGTCAGCGATGCAGGCCCTGTGTACATTTCACAAGCTTAACTTCACCTTGCTTTTCATCTTGCATCTTATGTTTCTGTAGTCTTTTTCCATGTAACAAACACCTCTAGTATAGTGCATACAGGGAATTGTGTGGGTGAGTTAAGGTTTTGGGTGATGTTGCTGACTAAGCAGAATAGAGAGCTCTGGAGTTGGGGTGGAAGCAGTGCCAGTTTCTCCCACGGCCTGTCACTGGCTGATAGAAGTGTTCAAAATACATGATCATCCCGTTCTTGGCCTTTCTGAAGAGTTCACATAGTGATGGTCACATATGTTTTAGTTTTAATTACTATTTTACGTAAACCCATTACTATAGCCTTAGAGCGCAACGTAGCAGGCTCTACCAGCCATTAAAGGCCAGCTCCAGTGTTAAAGACCCGAGCTGAAGGCGAGGGCCTTTAACAAGGGAGCGGCCCTTTAATGGTTGGTAGAGCACGCTATGGAGGGCTATTAGAGCATTCCTCCTCTAGAGGGCAGAATGTTCTAATTTGTAAAACAAAGGCCTCACAGAACCTGAGGGGGTTGAATTCCCCTCGGGCTCCGTGAGGCCTTTCTTCACTGTAACAGCTGTAAAAAACATTGGAATGTTGATGTTCCTTGCTTCTACCGGCCATTAGAATGCCGGAGCACTCCATTGCCTTTAGCAGAGCGATCAACATTTTAATGTTCTAATAAAGTATACATCCCTGTTGGAATACTAACAGCGTCAAAGGAACTGAAAATGTGTTGTGAAGTGAGGCAGAGAGAGAATAGTTAAAAAGATGTGACTCAGGGAAGTGCAGGTGGAGCAACAGACTGAAAAGACTTAGGGCCCGATTCACAGAATGAACTTAAGACTCAATCCTAAATGTACTACTATTTTGGTATTCACAGAATGCACTTACTACTTCTGGCATTCACAGAATGAACTTACTACTTTTGGTATTCACAGAAGTTAGGATGTTGTCTTAAGTTTGTCTTAAGACAAACTTAAGACAGACTTAAGACAGACTTAAGACAAACTTAAGACAGACTTAAGACAGACTTAAGACAAAATCCTAACTTCTGTGAATACCAAAAGTAGTAGGTTCATTCTGTGAATACCAAAAGTAGTAAGTGCATTCTGTGAATACCAAACTAGTAGTAAGTTTAGGATTGAGTCTTAAGTTCATTCTGTGAATCGGGCCCTTATTTTTTTAAGTTCAGAAAAGTCTTTATTGAAACAGATGAGATAAAAAGTTACAAAATAAGTCAAATAGGATGACAAATAAGATCATACAATAAAAACAGGTGATAATAATAATACGAAATAGAGAAAACCAAAAATTAAGCATGACTGCAAGTAAAACTGGCAACTGGCAAATTAGAACTTAATAAATATACAATATGAAGGAAAATTCAAAGTAAAAGAAGTACAGCTAATAAGTTAGAGGAAGTCATGGATGTTTAGGAACTTATTGTTGCATCGGAGAGATAGACAGAGAACACATAGCACTCATATCAAAAAATAATGTAACTGGAGTCCATAATTCTCTTCTTTTTGTAGCTAAAGTTAAGGGAAAGACAAAAGTTGTATCTAATCCATGGTTATAGCAGACAGCGTACCACCAAGCCTGATATGATATTTTAGTAAAATCTTTCCAATTTTTGGTAATTTGTTGGAAGGCTACTGCTAATAATAAGTCAATTATCCTGACCTTGAAAGAACAATGATCCCAAATAGGGGAAACACTTCCCAAGAAAATGTTAGCGATAGAAAAGGAATGAGTAGAGGAAAAAACCTTGTTAATTTGAGACCATACCTGCACCCAAAAACTGTACACGAGGGGGCATTTGAAAAGCATATGAAAAAGGTCTGCGTGTAGTGAGGAGCAGGACCAACATATGTCAGGAGTATCTGGATAACGTTTGCTAAGAGTGATTGGTGGTAACAATAGACGGTTATAAAGGAAAAATAGTGTCTGAATTGTGTTAGCGGCTCTGGAAGATTTGCGGATCTTTAACCATATCTTGTCCCATAAATCTATGGACCACGAAACCTCCAGATCCTCTTCCCAAGCCTCCTCCGTCTTGGATTTGGTGCGAGGGGTGGGTAAAGTTTGAAGGAGTGCATAGATTTTTGAAGCTTTAGAATGTTTAAGAAGTAAGGATCTCAGGGAAAGAATAGCAGAAGAATCCTGACAAGAAGAAGGAGGGGAATCCAGATAAGCTGCGTAAGCAGATTGAAGTGCAAGTAACAGTAATGTGTATTTTGTCCGAAAGGTGGAAGGTAAATGAAAAGAAGAGGCAGCTAAAGAAAAATATATAAACTGGTTGTGATGAGATAATTGATGGACCCAGATAACGCCACGTGATCTCCAGGATTTCCAGAAAATCGGTTTATTATTAATTAAAATAGACGTGTTATGCCAAATAGGCTGGTCAAAAAAGGATGTAGTGGGAAGGTCAGGAAGGAGTTTGGAAGTAAATTTAAGAATGGGAGTTGATAAGGATTGCGGTTTACGAGAGATCATAAGATATTCCTTGAAAGAATAAGGAGAAATAAAAGAGTGTTCTAAGGCCAACCAGAGGGGAGATGAGGAGGTGGAATCCGAAATCAAACTTGATGCTTGATCTAATAAGAAAGATTTATGATATAAGGAAAAATTTGGAAAATTCAACCCACCCTCTTTTTTAGAACGCATCAGTTTGAATAAAGACATGCAAGATTTTTTGTGTCCCCACAAAAAGAGAGATAAAATGGAATTAATCTTCTTGAAGTGTTTCAAGGGAATAGAAAATGGTATATTGGAAATCGTAAATAGGACAATAGGACAGAGCATCATCTTAATTGTATCTAACCTCCCCCACCATGACAAATACAAGGATGCCATTTGGTGGTGAGAGTAGTAAGTTTCTGTATACAATCATCCATACATCGAGTTACTGTACCCGAGAGGGAGGATGTAAAATGAAGACCTAAATATTTAATATAGGAGGGACTCCAAGTAAAACCCGAATGAGAAAAGTCATTTTTAAGAGTGAATTTAGTAAGGGGTAAAATTTTGCATTTATCTTTATTTAGTTTGTAGCCAGAGACTTGTGCAACAGCGTTAACTTCGTCCAGAAATGCAGGTATGGATGTAGTAGGTTGGGATAAGAATAATAACACATCATGACCGCTCAGCCCTCCACAGGGCTTGGTCGCCCCACTCACTGCTGCCGCTCCTGCCTGCCTTTGCCGCCTCCTGCCTGCAGATTCCTTTGCTCGCTGCCCGCTGCTCCTGGGAATTACCCGCTGCTCCTGGGAATTTCCCGCTGCTCCTGGGAATTTCCCGCTGCCCGCTGCTTCTTGGAATTTCCCGCCGCTGCATCCCTGTGGCCCGCCCCCCTGTGATTCCATTCGCCGCCCCGCTCCCGCCACCCAGCTGCTCCTCCCTCCCGGCTCCTTACTTATGATGCCCCCAGAGCGACCGCGCAGCGGACGCGCGCGGCGGGAGCAGCGATTGAGCGCCGAAGGTGCGCCAAAGGTAAGCCCGTCTGCGCCCGTCCGCGCCTGGCCCGCGCCCAGCGCCAGGACCCCTGGCCATCCCCGCCGAGGCAAGACGACCCGACTGACCTACGACGCCGCCACTCTCAACGCACTCAATGCCGGCCGGACCCACGCCTGCTGCCGAGCCACCCCGAGACGCACCCACGGACCCTTCACCTGCTGCACCTGCAAGTTCACCTGCCTCCAAACCTGCCCCGCACCCGCCAAGACAAAAACCAGCAGCAACCACCTCAAGTGCATCCTGATCAACACCCGCTCCGTCCACAGACACGCCGTGGAACTCTGGAACCTCCTCGACGCTACATCACCGGACGTCGCCTTCCTCACGGAAACCTGGATGAACGCCTCCTATGCACCCGACATCGCTATCGCCATCCCGGACGGGTACAAGATCATCAGGAGGGACCGCATCAACCAGACCGGAGGTGGCATCGCCATCGTCCACAGGAACACCATCCACATCACGACCGACGCCAACGACTCCATCGCCGCAGCCGAACATCTCCACTTCCAGATTCACACCGACCCTAAGACGACCCTCAGAGGCACCCTCGTCTACAGACCCCCGGGACCACGCACACAATTCAGCGAAGACATCACAGACTTCATCAGCCCGCACGCCCTCCCCTCCACCGACTACATCCTCCTCGGGGACCTCAACTTCCACCTGGAGAACAACAAGGACCGCAACACCACCGCCCTGCTGGAAAACCTCGCCAACCTCGGACTCAAGCAACTGGTCAACACCCTCACCCACTACGCCAGCCACACGCTTGATCCCGTCTTCTCTTCCAGCAAGTACATCACCTTCAGCCACGCCACCGGACTCCACTGGACCGACCACAGCTGCGTCCACTTCAGCTTCAAAAGATCCACGACCCACCACCACCCTCAACAGGTACCTCACAGGAATTGGAGCAAGATCACCGCAGACCAGCTCACCACCTCCCTCAGCCAGAGCCCACCCGCCAACACAACGGACCCCAACGAAGCAGCCCGCAACTTCACACAGTGGCTGACCGCCTGCGCCGACGACCTCGCGCCACTAAAGAACCCTCCCAGCAGATCCAGAAGCAAGAAGGCATCCTGGTTCACCGACGACCTCAAGGACTCCAAGAAGACCTGCCGCACCCTCGAGAAAGCCTGGCTCCTCGACCGGACCACCGACAACATGACCGCCCTCAAACACGCTACCCGCAAGCACCACCAGCTCATCTGCACCGCCAAGAAGAAATCCCTGAAGGAACGACTGGACAACAACGCCCCCGACAGCAAAGAGCTCTTCACTATCGTCAAGGAGTTCTCCAACCCCAGCACCGGCACCAACGACATCACTCCGTCACAAGACCTCTGCGACTCCCTCGCCTCGTTCTTCCACCGCAAGATTGCCGACATCCACAACAGCTTCAGCGCCCCACCCACGCACCCAACCGTCGAACCAACGCCCCCCACCGCCACCCTTCGCACCTGGACCACGATGACCGCCAAAGACACAGCCCGCACGATGAACACCATCCACTCCGGATCACCGACCGACCCCTGCCCACACCACGTCTTCAATAAAGCCGACTCCACCATCGCACCCCAACTCCGGAACATCATCAACGCCTCCTTTAACACCGCCACCTTTCCGGAGAGCTGGAAGCAAGCAGAGATCAGCGCCCTCCTGAAGAAGCCTACAGCGGACCCCAACGATCTCAAAAACTTCTGCCCCATCTTGCTCCTCCCTTTTCCTGCTAAAGTCATCGAGAAGATCATCAACAGACAGCTGACCGCCATCCTCGAGACGAGCGGATCCCTCGACCCCTCGCAGTCCGGCTTCAGAGCCAACCACAGCACCGAGACCGCCCTCATCGCAGCCACCGACAACATCCGGACCCTGCTCGACAAGGGGGAAACAGTGGCCCTCATCCTCCTGGACCTCTCCGCTGCATTCGACACGGTCTGCCACCGCACCCTAGTCCAGCGCCTCAGCAACATCGGTATCCAAGAGAAGGCACTGGAGTGGATCATCTCGTTCCTCGCCGGAAGAACACAAAGAGTCTGCCTCCCCCCGTTTTGCTCCGAGGCCACCGAAGTCATCTGCGGCGTCCCGCAAGGATCTTCACTCAGCCCCACCCTCTTCAACATCTACATGAAACCTCTCGTAGCCATCGCACGCCAGCACAACCTCAACATCATCTCTTACGCCGACGACACCCAGCTGATCCTCTCCCTCACCAGAGACCCCGACACCGCCAGAACCTGCCTACACGAAGGGATGAAAGACGTCGCCGAGTGGATGAAGGACAGCCGCCTGAAACTGAACTCGGACAAGACGGAAGTCCTCATCCTGGGATCTTCGCCCTCCGCCTGGGACGACTCCTGGTGGCCCCCAGCCCTGGGCACCGCACCCAAGCCAACCGACCACGCACGCAACCTGGGCTTCATCCTGGACCCCTCCCTCTCGATGACCAGACAAGTCAACGCCGTCTCCTCATCGTGCTTCAACACCCTGCGTATGCTTCGCAAGATCTTCCGCTGGATCCCGACCGAGACCAGGAAGACTGTCACCCAGGCACTCGTCACCAGCCGACTGGACTACGGAAACGCCCTCTACGCCGGAACCACAGCCAAGCTACAGAAAAGACTCCAGCGCATCCAGAACGCCTCCGCCCGACTCATCCTGGATGTCCCCCGACGCAGCCACATCTCCAGCCACCTGAGGAACCTGCACTGGCTCCCCGTCGACAAGAGGATCACGTTCCGGCTACTCACCCACGCACACAAGTCTCTCCACGACCTGGGCCCCAAGTACCTCAACGACCGCCTGACCTTCTACACGCCCACCCGCCAGCTACGGTCCACCAGCCTCGCCCTCGCAGCCGTACCACGCATCCGAAGAGCCACCGCCGGAGGAAGATCCTTCTCTTACCTGTGAAAGTGAAAGTGGGCATCCCTGTCTAACCCCCCTATTAAGGGAAAAATAAGAAGATAAACCACCGTTCGCCAAAATCGCCGCTCTAGGGTGAGAATACAAGAGCGAAATCAGGGTGGAGATTTTTGGGCCAAAACCGAACCACTTCAAAGTATTAAAAAGATTTGACCATTCAACCCTATCGAAAGCTTTCTCAGCATCCAAAGCTATGGCTGCAAGGGAGTGAGAAAAAAATAGTCTAGTATTATCCGCCAACAATCTGCCTTTAACGAATCCGGACTGTTCTTTTCCTAAAAGAGAGGGTAAATATGATTCTAAACGTCAGGCTAATGCTTTCGAAAAAAGTTTGTAATCAATGTTAACTAAGTAAATAGGACGATAATTTTTGCAGTGTTGTGTATCCTTACCTGGTTTCGGAATAATGCAAATGAGAGCGTCAGAAAATGTACCAGAAGCAGAGCCAGATCGCAAAAAGGTGGAAAGGAGAATGTGCACTTTGGGGATAAGTAATTTTGAGAAATGAGAAACAAATTCAACAGTAAAACCATGAGGGCCCGGGGCTTTCCCATGTTTAAAAGTATTGAGCGCTTGAAGGAGTTCTTTCTCTGTAAGATCCGTTTCCAACGAGGAAAGATCTGGAGGAGCATCAAAAGGTGAGCTAATCTTAGATAAAAATTGGGTAATGGATTGTTCAGAAGAAACCGATTCAGAGGAGTATAAAGTTTCATAAAAATGGAGAAATTCTTGTAGGATTTCATCACTCTTATGCTTTAGTGACCCATCTTGACCATAAATAGAATCAATATTAACTCTGTTTTGTTTGACTTTTAGATAATTGGCCAATAATTTTCCAGCCTTATTTTGGCCACCATAGAGTTTAGCGCTAGACTTTAATAGAAAACTGGAAGCGTTACATGTGGAATCTTTATTGAATTGGAGTTTAGTGGCAATGAGTTCAGTTAATCTGATCTGGAAGTGTAGTATGTGTGCTCTAACCGTTTGATTTTAGAGAAAAGTTCATTAGTAATTTGTTGAGCTTTCTTTCGCTTGCGCGAAACATAACTGATTATGAAGTCTCTAGCCGATGCTTTAAAAGCATCCCACACTACAGGAAATTGGATATCATCAGTTTGATTGAACAAAAAGTAGTCATGAAAAAAGGATGTAAAGGAAGAGACAAATGCTGAATCAAGAAGTAGGGAGTTATTAAAACGCCATTTCTTAATGGAATTAGGTTTTTGTAATACGTCTAAATTAATAGAGACGGGCGCATGATCAGAGAATAAGATGGAACCAATATCGGAAGAAATAAGGGACTGGGAAAGATGATGTGAAATAAAAAATAATCTAATCGGGATTGAGTCTGATTAGGGGGTGAAAAAAAAGAGTATTCTCGCAAAGTGGGGTTACAAAGTCTCCAAGCATCGATACGTTTATATTGAGTAATAAGTTGTGTAAAAGATTTATGTGATTTGTGAGGAATGTAAGCGGTAGACGAGTGTCTATCTAAAAATGGGTCAAAAACCTCATTACAATCACCTGCAAGAATAAAGTTATCGACATAATGTGTAATGTGTGGTGCTAAGGAAGTCCAAAAGGAGGCATCACCAGTCGCTGGAGCATAAACGTTTAAAATGGAAATGGGGACATTATCTAATTCACTAATTCACTAATACCCATCTACCTGAATCGTCTGTACAGTTTGATATGAGCTTGACGGGAAGTGATTTCCGAAATAAAATCAGGACTCCATTACGTTTACCATCACCCGTGGAAAAATATACCTCACCTACCCAATTCCTCTTCAGTTTAGCAGATTCTTCAGGTGATAGGTGTGATTCTTGTATACAGGCAATGTCTGCATTTAGCTTGGCAAGGTGAGTTAAAACTCAGTCTTTTAATTGGAGAGTGCAAACCTCTAACATTCCAAGATATAATTTTTAAAGGCATATATGGAAGTCAGAAAAACATTTAAAAAACCAGTCAATGTACAAATTTGAAGAATGAAAACTATTAAAGCATATGAACACTGTATGAAGAAACATCAAAGAACAAATATTGAAAAGACTGTTATGGATGTTATGGGATGGAGGAAGACATTGAGGATAAAAATTGAGTATGGGAGTGACGGAGTCATTCCAAATAACACAATTCTTTCCATAGACCTTAGTAATGCTTAATTCACATGCATTTTTTTCAGAATTGAAACATTTTCAATTCTAATTATGGATAACAATATTAATGCTGTTACTCATTTATCTGATATGGCAAAAAATTGGTGGTAAAGCAAATAAGGTTGGCTTGCTTATGTTTATGTGTTTCTTGTTGATATGTCTTGATAACAAAAAGCATGTTTTAAGCCACAACTTTAGCTAAAAAAGGCCAAGCCTTTCTTAAGGTGACAACAGTTAGAGACCCCTTCACACTTGTTTTCATCCACTCTTAGCATGACACCCAGGTGATGCACTTTGACCTGCAACCTCTAAGCAGTTAAGGGGAGAAACTACTCTCTACGGACTGAGTAGAGAGGGCATGACCTTGCAAAAATACATGGAAATTGGAAAGTATGAAGATAAACACATGCTACCCAGATGTCAATGCAATTAGAGCCCTCAACAAAACTGCCCAGTAAACATTACCAAAGTACTTTTGACACATTAAATGTTGAAAAATGTTAATAATGACAAATATTGGTCACCACTGAATTTATTATTTGAAAAAGCCATATATACATCTCCAACGTTATGCAAATCAACATTCAATTATTTTTTAAAGAAACTATGTTCAAATTATTTATATTTGAATTTCTTTTTCTCCTGGAAACCATGGGTTTCTAGGGTGGGACGCGGAACAATGAAAGACTTTTGCCCCATTTATAAAGGTTAAAACCGTCTAACCAAGCAAGATGGCACAAAATATCACTCGCTACTGACAATTTCAGTGAGTTGAAGGTTTTGAATTTCACCATCTGCAAGTCAGACTCAGCCATTCATTATTCCAATGTCGGTAAACTGAGTACCATTAAATTAGGTATTCGTAACATCTGTCATTTACATGGTTTGCATATACTGGCTGTGCTTTTTTATTGTCTTGCTTGTCAGCACAGCGGTCGCCAGACAATTATATGAAAATCACCAGGAGAAGGGCTTTGGCTACGCCCACATGTTGGGAGTCTGGAGTACATGTTTTGATTGGGCAGAAGTTGTGTACTTCCACAAACAAAAGTGCTTGCCCTCCACACAACTGTGATCATTTTGTTTCTTTTTTCAGCTGCCGGAGCTTGAATTTCAGGGGCACGCACATGACATTGTAATGCTGTCATCCCGGTTGCAGATTTTAGTCTCAGATATGGAAATCAAAATCCTCCAGAAGGGCAATTTTGCAGGTTTTATCGGATGATGGGCTCCACACGACCAGATACCTACTTGCCGATGGCCTGCTGAAATGGGTTTACTGCTGTGGAGATGTGCCTAGCAAGAGAACTCTGGTGCATGTTATCAAGGAACGGCGTTAAAATGATCGCCGCTTTAGCGGAAGGAAACTGCCACTAAAGCGGCGATAATGGGCTTGATAATATGCCCTTGAGAATTCCAATAGAAGCCCATGTTCTGGTGTTAACATGGGCTTCTAATGGAATTCTCTACGGCATATTATCAAGCCCATTATCCCCGTTTTAACTGCAGTTTCCTGCCGCTAAAGCGGCGATAATTTTAACGCTGTTCCTTGATAATATGCCACTCTGTTTATTTTGTCCTGCTCAGTTGCACCTTGGCCAGATTGGCTCTAGCTGGTTGGTCCCTGTCCCTGGAAGTCCCAGAGCTTTCCATAGATTGTGGGAGAAGTCCAGGTAGGTGTAGCCAAGGGTTGCAGGACCGCAGGGATGATACTTAGGGGTCCGGCATCAGGGGCCACCAGCAGGGCATAATCCAGGCCCAGTTGCAACTGGCCAGATAGGTACTTCATGGAAAAGGACGCTTGTCGCTTGTTGTGTCCTGGTAGCCGGGTAGGAGTTAAGTCAACTGAATCTTGGAATCCACTTCTTTGTCCTGTGTACAAATGAGAACAGGGCCAGCTCTTCATGTCTCCCTCACAGTTCAGAAACAGCTGGCACAGTCATTCTTCTATTCTTCCATGGGTTCAGGAAGCGTTCTGAGGTTGCTGCTTTGGGGAGCCTCCTTTATGGTTTGCACCAGATAGAGGGTTGGGGTCACTCCTGGTTCTTCTATAACCAATAGGTTCAATATTCCCAGGAGCAACCCTAGCCACTTTTGCAATAGTGTATGTCTGTCCTACTGCAACAATCCTAAAGTATACCTTGTTCTCAAAATCCAAAATGGAGAAACCCTTCACCTGTTGTTCAGAGCCTGTGTGCCCACCCACAGCTGTGACCAGGGCAATGAGCAGTCCCCTTTTCTGTGATCACTCAAAACTGGTTCTCGGGATAGCTCTCCACCAGCCTGACTAGGGTGATAAAGGCTGATCCTCCCCAAATGTTATCTTACATTAACTTGTGATAGGGCAGGCTTCTTTGAAGCTAATGAAGCTTCTATGCCCAACCCAACTGATCAATCTTCCAGGGAAAGAAAAACACTCCCCCTCTCCTAGGTCATTAAGTCAAGAACTTGCTGGACAGCTGCTTGAGAGCAAATGCAAATTAGTCTCCAGGAGTTTCAGGCATGGAAAATATAACTTTCTAAAAGTTACATTTCATAAAACCATAGGTTATGTTATGTTATGTTAATCATAATTTATAGAGCGCACGGGCACCCAAGGGTTTCCTGGCGCTAACAGTGAGGAAAATTAACGGCAAATAACCTATACAGATGCTTGCTTAAAGAGCCAGGTCTTCAAGGCTCTCCGGAACACCATAAGATTTGCACAGCTCCTAATTGTCAAAGGGAATGCATTCCAAACCTTAGGGTCAAGGTGAGAAAATCGACACCCTCCCTGTCGCTTCCGCTTAAAGGAGGGTAAGGTAAGCAGAGAGAGATGAGCTGAGGGGAGATTACGGGAAGGCTCATGTTTCACAATCATGTGGCTGATAAACCTAGGACTCTTTCCATGAAGGGCCTTAAGGCCAAACATCCGACCTTAAATTCCACCCGTTGAACGATAGGTAGCCAATGAAGGTCGTCCAGCAGAGGTCTTGCCGATCGCCAATTAGGATGTTTGTGGATGAGTCTGGCCGCTTGATTCTGGACAATTTGCAAGCGCTTTAATAAAAATGCAGGTAACCCTAAGTAGATAGAATTAGAAAAGTCCAGTTGGGATAGGACCAAAGCAAGCACCACCTGTATAAGAGCAGAGTGCCTGTTGTAAATAAGTAGAATGACTACAGTACAAGTAAAGCTGTAGTTTAATGGAGCACAAACATAAGTCTCCCTAACGCTAGCTGGCCAGGCACAAACTGACTCTCACAAGGTTCTAGTTGAGTCAGAGCCATCTAAATTCTAGAATACAGCATAGGGCATAGAGAAGAAAACCATAGAGTTATGAAGGTAATTAATATACAACACACCTTCCCTCATAATACATAAAAGAAAACATAAAAACAACAACGATCAAAGAAAAAAAAAAATCACAACAATAATCACTCAAATACAAAGGTGGTCTACGATTCCTTGAATTTCTGACCATACCAGGATTGGAGACAGAACTAGAAATGGAATGATTGGGAGTAATGTTATGGACACTACTGCAGCATTGAGAGTCATAAGAGTCACCTCCTCCATCACTCCGTCTGGGAACAGGAAAGGAATGAGAAGTAGTAGAATCTTCCATTGAAGAAAACATATAACCACTATTCCTACCCTTAGAATTTTTTTTTTCAAAAGATAAATTTGAAGAAAGAGTTTTGTTACTATCCCTTTTCTGATATAAAGCCACCCTCCGCAAATACCATTTTTCACCATTAGACAAAATGACATAATGTGGAAAAACACTTTTTACAATGAAAGGACCTCTAAACTTGGATAAACTACTAGTAACCCTGCCTGGTTTCACCTTTACTAGATCACCTTTTTCAATTTTTGAAGAACGAAACTGTGAACAGGTGGCATCAATAAACTGCTCATTTTTAGACACATTTTTTTTTAACCATGAAGGTGTTAACTTGGTGCTTGGAACTCTGCATCGCATGATTTCAAAAGGAGACATGAAACCATGAAAAGTAGTCCGATATGCATATACCATTTCTTGCACCAAGTCATCAACAGAAGCGCCTTGTGTAAGAGCCATCTGGATAGTTCCTTTTACAAGTCTGTTTATGCGCTCACACAAACCATTACCTTGAGGGTTATAGAGAGAGGTCTTATGATGAGTAATGCCAGAACTGCTCAAAAAGGAACACATGGAATGAGACACCAACTGTGTACCATTGTCCGTAATAATAACACTTGGAAACCCTTCCTGCTGGAACAAAGATCTTAAATGCCTAATAGTTGTCTCAGTGGCAATATCTCTCAAAAACTCCACAGATAACAAATTGCTAAATAAATCAATCGAAACTATTGCAAAATGCTGTGACAACGGTAATTCCACCATTGGACCAATAAAGTCAATAAAAAGAGTGCGCCAAGGTGAATGAGGATGAGACAATTTCCCCATGTTTGAGCCAACAGCAACTTTCGATCTTTTTTCACTTTCTTTACAAAATGAACATGAGTCAGCCCAAGAAGAAACCTGAGAATCCATACCAGGCCACCAGAAATTAACCTTTAACCTCTGTTGTGTTAAAGTATGCCCCAAATGGCCTTCATGTGCCAAGGCTATCAACTTTTGTCTTAAACTAGTGGGTTTAACACATTTTTCTTCACGCATTAAAACATTGTCATAGCACAACGAAAATTCATCAATTACTTTTAAAAATGGTCTAACACTAATACTGACACAAGACTCTCGCCTGGAACCAAGTTTCATTAATTGGATGACTTCATTCAAAACAACATCATAAGTCATTGCAGCAACCCACTCATCCTTTGAAAAAGAACCTTCACCTAAGCAAAGGATGTCATTAATCCAGGCAATGTTACCGTCAAAATTCTGTAAACTAAAACCAAGCTTGTTTGTGTCTTCAGTAGTAACAGAGAGCCTAGACAAACAATCTGCTTGAAAATTCTTCCATCCCTGCAAATGAGAAATCTCAAAATGGTACTCCTGTAATTTTGCAGCTAATCTAGCAAGTCTAGGGGAAGCAGAAATAGTACCACCATGTGAAAAAATACGAACTAGTGGTGTGTGATCAGTCTTTAAATTGAATTTTGTACCCCACAAGTAGGTACGAAAGTAATGCGTTCCCCAAGCTGCCGCCAAAGCCTCTTTCTCGATAACAGAATAATTTTTCTCAGACGAAGAAAGAGTGCGTGAGGTGAAAGCTATGGGACGATCACCTTCCTTGTGCTTCTGTAAAAGAGCAACACCTATCCCAGTGGCACTTGCATCAACCATCAAAGTAGAAGTTTTGTTGGTATCAAAAGGTGCAAGAATTTTTGCATTACAAATATATTATACTATTAAAACAATTTGCATGTTCCACACTCCAAACAAATTTGCAGCCTTTCTTTAGTAACTCTATCAAGGGTATGGTTTTCTCTGAGAACTTCTCAACAAATTTTGAGTAATACTCAATCAACCCCATAAAGGAGCGTAACTGGTCTTTGTCAACTGGACTAGGAGCAAGACGTATGGCTTCCAGAAGATCTCTTTTTGGTTTAACACCATCAACTGAGATTTCATGACCCAGATACTCAATATTCTGCACAAGAAAAGAGCACTTATCCTCACGTAAAGTGATTCCGGTGTCCAAAAACCTCCGCAAAACATCTCTGAGAACTCTGTTATGACCAGCTACAGTGTCTCCAAAAAGTAAGATGTTGTCTTGGAAGAAAACCACATTGTGTAAGCCTTTAAAAATCTCACTTACCATTCTATGAAACACACTAGCCGCCGAAATTAATCCAAACGGAAGCCGTGTGAACTGAAATATTCCCTCAGTGGTCACAAATGCAGTGAGTTGTTTGGAGGTTTCATGCAGTCTCACCTGATGATATTCACTCTTCAGGTGGAGCTTAGAGAAGAACCTAGCCCCCTGAAGATTGGATATCATTTCGCCTATATTAGGTAAAGGAAAAGTGTCTGCAATTACACATTTATTCAGAGACCTGAGGTCAACACAGAACCTCAATTTTCCGTCAGACTTCTTCGAAATCACTACCGGAGAAACCCACGCAGAGGCTTCTACTGGCTCAATCACACCACTCTGTAGCATGTCATCTATCAGAGATTTTACCTCATCCCTAATTGACAAAGGAATTCTCCTTAATTTGTGTTGTACAGGAATACTATTTTTTTTCAATCTGATAAAATGAGAATACCCTTTCAGTTCCCCCAGTTCATTTGAAAACACAGGCTTGAACTCTTGAAGAATGCTGTCCACACTCTCATCCTCAATTACCATAACTTGTTTTTTTGCCCTAGGGTTGATAATAATGTAAATGTCATACTGATGTATCCAACCCAAAATGGGTGGACCATCCACAGAGACATAGACTCTACCAAAAGTAGACCTTTTTCAAAAACAATTTCAGAGTCAAAGTAACCAATGATGTAAATTTTTTCTCCTTGGAACCCAGTCGGGGAAATATCACTATGTGCAAGTTCCTTTTCCTTCCATATGCTTTTGAACAAATCTAGTGGTATAATTGTATATCTAGATCCAGTGTCCACCATCAGGAACACTTCTGCATTTGTCGATATAGAAGAGAGCTCTGCGTCTATTTTGACGACTCTCTTCACCTACGACGTCAACATCATTGACAACAAGAAGTTTATCCCTTTGTTTAATGTCTTCACGTATATAATCCTCAACAACAGCTACCCTCTGCTTTATTTTAGCCCTGCACACCTTTGAGAAATGTCCAACACGGCCACATTTGAGACATTCTTTATTTGCGGCAAAGCAAAACCTTGCTTCAGAAGAATGGCTAAATCTCCCATATCTTGAGCATTGTTTGTTAATTGGAACATTCCTTCTCTGAAAAGACTTATTTTTGTTCTTTACAACTGCAATGGACTCTTCCTCATAATGTTCACACTCTGGATACCTTTTCTTGTTAGAAACCTCAGAAACATCCTGTTGTATGATGTTCTTTTTGTGAGAATCGATAATTTTCATACAATTTTCAGATTCTTCAATTACTTTTGCCAACTCAATAGCTGCTTTCATGGAGGGATTCTTGGCCGCCCATAGTCTTTCTTGTATCTTTTTGTTTGAACACTGCACTATGAGTTGATCTCTTATAAGTTTATCGTTCATGGCCCCAAATTTACACTTAATAGACAGCTCCCTAAGACGTGCTACAAACTCGCCTATAGATTCGGCTTCCCTTTGATGCTGCGTGTAAAATTTGTATCAACTCATTACAAGAGTCTCCTCCTATGAGAATCTCAGTTCGAGCCTAGCAATGGCTTCCTTGTACTCATCGGGCATAGGTTGCCCATTAGCTTGTAAAGCTATAGGTAGAAACCGGAAAACTCTCTGTCCTTCCTTGCCAAGGGTGCTGAGAAGAATTGCCTTTTTGCGCTTTGCTGAAAACTCCTGCAAATCTAAAGCTTCCAGGTAATTGTCAAATATGATGAACCAATCCTCCCATTGTATTTGTGGGTTACCAACTTCGCTCAAGAATGGAGGTGGTAGAATTACATTAACTGGAACACTTATTTGTTGGGCGATTACAGATTAAAAGTGTCACCTCACACGAGATAATGTTGAATTAAATGGTGGTAAAACACACTTGTAAATACTTCTCTGAATACACTTTGAAAAGTTATTATTATTTCGAAAATAGGTTATTTTCTTTTCTTTAAAGAAAATCTCGCAATAATGCCCACTCGTTATTCAGTCACATACCTTGAAATAAATGCACCTTGTAGTCTCCGGAATATCTCTTTGCGAAATGGCAAAAGATTATCGATTTCTTAAAAGCTATGAGGAGATGCGGGTAAAACAAACTCAAAATAATACCCAAAATGGCCACGATCCAAAACAAGGCTTGAATCTTTTGAACGTGAGGTTTGAAACGCAGAGCGTCGCGTTACTATGACGCGTACTCTCACTGCGTGGCCACAATTGTTCTCGTGAGTGTTGCTAGGAAACAACTTGCCGCGCCTCAAGGAGCATAGCGCGCAAGGAATGCGAGTTGTATTCAAAGATCGCAAGCTACTCACGGACCGTTGGGTGAGTCTTAGGCCGAAAATAGCGTTCTGCAAAATCCTCCGTAGTAAAGAAATGATTCCTCCAGCTTCAAACACGCCGGGAAACTTCTCCGCGTAGTGGGTCCACAGCGATGGGGAACTGCTGCTCGTAACAAAAGTAAGTCTCTCCTTAAGTGATCCAAATAGGCTCCAGGGACAGCACAGGTCCTCTCTCAACTCCTGGTCAGCAGGTATCGTCACCAATAAATGTTGTAAATAAGTAGAATGACTACAGTACAAGTAAAGCTGTAGTTTAATGGAGCACAAACAGCAGTCTCCTTAATGCTAGCTGGAAAGGCACAAACTGACTCTCACAAGGTTCTAGTTGAGTCAGAGCCATCTAAATTCTAGAATACAGCATAGGGCATAGAGAAGAAAACCATAGAGTTATGAAGGTAATTAATATACAACAGTGCCCCCTCGGAGGCCGCAGGGAGAAGGGGTCCTGCTAGGGGCAACCAAAGGCACTTTCCGACAGGCTTTTCATGTTGGAAAACCTGACATGAAAAGCCTGTGGGAAACCGACATCATAATTCCGACGGCGGAAATGGCGTCTTTAAGGGATTACATACTGTTCCGACTGGCGACGGGCTCCTTGAGCTCATTGGGAGCCAGCCGGAATGGCCGTCCAGTTTCACTTTTGACTGTTGTCATTCTAATATGGCAGTACAAGTGAAACCTAAGATGACGGTTGGAAAGCCTCCAACCACAGGTCGGATTCTTTCCGATCGACATCAAAATGAGGCCCTAAATGTTTACATGTACCATTTTTAATTGCCATGCACCCTACCTTGTGGTTTAAGAGGCCTACATAGTGGTGACTTATTAATAGTTACACTGAACACATTTCCCCTGTCAAAGGGGTTATTCTGACAAGTCAGGCTGCAGGTTTAAAGTGCATCAGTCAGGCTATTATGTTAAGCCAGAAGACAGACATTTTCTTTGTCACACTAGTGGATGGCACAATAAGTGCTGCTGTTCACAAGTGACATTTAAAGTTCAATGCCATGCGTGTAGTTTCTACACCTCATTCTATGACCTTAGGGGAAAGTTTACTAGCCAATCAGAGGTCATACTCGTTTTAGGGATCAGAGCACAAACATTGGGCAATGGACAGCAGTCTATAATTCAGTAAAAAATAGCAAAACATTGGATAGATCAGGCAAAAGGATATTTTCACACAAGAACCTTTATCTCAAACAATGGCTATTTTCGAAAATTGTGTTCATTAAATACCCCTGCATCTAATGCACACAGTAACTTGAACTTTAGGCAATGTCAATTCTGTTATTGCAATGTTTTATTTATATTTGATTAAATTATTTTTAAGTATATGTAATTGTGCTTAAATTAAATAGTGAATCACTGTTACCTTTTTGACTATTGACAAAGCAATGGTGTACAATTCAGAGACAAATCCCAGAGAATAGGAGTTGAGAGGTCGAATCTAGTTTCTGAGGGAGGAAATCCTTCTGAAGATAGGCCAAAGAAAGGCAAGACCCTTTATCAGAGCTCCTGGTGAAAAGGGTTCTGCCTCGACCCTTCAAACACCATCTAACCATCAGTAAACTCCACCACTTGGTAAGGGGCATGCAATCAAGTTATTCTGGGAGACAAATGAACAAATCTTACTCCGTCTAGCGGGCCTGAATATGTCCAATCCACCAAGAGAAGAATACACCTTCTGGTACAAAATGTCAAACAATGGTGAGATGGTACATCCCCCCATGAGAACCTTAGTCCCTACAGCAAGCTCACTGTAGGAAGGTAGATCCCTGACTATGGTTGCCCCCAACTTTTTGCCTGGTGTTTTGCTGGTTTTCTGACTTAGTTGACCTGGGGCCCTGCTATTCAGGACCCCAGGCCTACTGCTCTCTCTGTAAAATGGATTCCATGTACCCTAGGTACATATCTAATTGGATACTGAGTCACCTTATCAGTCCCTGTACAGTGTACCTTGGGTGCCCAGGCATAGGTGTACCCAGGGCCTACCAGGGGCTGCAGCATGTATTATGCCACCCCTGGCTGGCCATCCAAATCTGACACAACTGGCTGCACGACAGCTGGGGCAAGGTGGTGTAATCACCCTTTGCTTTAGATATAGTATTCCTATATCTAAACCTAAATGGGCACACAGATCTCCTATCAGTCACTCCTATGGCAGGCCTTGACAATCCTGAAGGCAGAGTGCTTGGAATCGTGTGAGATAGTGCTCTGGCATGAGCTGAGCCTGTCTGTGGCTTTCGGGATCCATCCCTTAGCCGTTTCCATGATATCGCATACCATATACTCTTAAGTGCATTATAATCCTCGCGGTTATATGCCAACTCTGGTATCGCTTTATCAAAACATGTCGAGTAAGGTGTCATACGAATTGGAATACTAACCCCTCGCCAATTCTGGCGACGGGGTTAGCATTCCACCCTTCTAGAGGGACACGACATGTATGTAACCTGTAAACCCGGTTAAAGTTAGACAGAGCCTTAGCTCCACAAAATGGATGCTGCCACCGAGACACAAGTCTGCCCTCCTGCTGCTGGGAGTCCTCCCAGCCCAGGAGGCAAGGACAAAGGGTTTCCTGCCAGGGGCGGTGCCAGCACCGTTCCAGACAGGATTTTGTGTATTCTAGGTAGGCAGGGCTTTAGAGGAAGGTGACTGCAAGTGGCACCCCGGTGCTCACTGTGCATAGGCCGGCTGGAACCAGTTCCAGGGGCACTCCAGCCCCTGGCCTGGGGAAAGCCCGCCAAAGGAGAGGGGTGTAACCACCCCCCTCCTGGTCCCACCCATAGGGCAGGACTTAGTCGCGTGCCAGCCCCCTTTTTCAGGATAAAGGTAGGAACTGGCCCCCTTCCAAATCAGATCATCTTTGAATCCTGAAACTACTTTCCACGAAAGGAACTCAAGACTTCTTCCCAAGATTCTCCCTTGTGACTAAGGAGTAGTCACCCTGCAGCAGCAGGCACCAACCAAGCATCGCGGTTTGTTGCCAGTCTCTCCATCGGATCAAGACTGCTCCAGCACGACGAGAACCGGCTTCCCTGGCACCTCTGACCTCAACCTACATCATCAGCCCAGCTGTGATCCGTGGGTGTGACGAGACCTCGAGGGACCGGCCATCTTCAGAACTGCACGACGCTTGTCCAGCACGACTCCCGAGTGACCCTCGACTGAGTGCTTTGGGGTAAGAGAAGCCCCGACCCTGAGCAGCTCCAGCACCGAAGTTCAGCCCCCCTGCATCCACGAGATCTGCGTGGGGCCCTTCTGCTCTTTGCTGCCAACCGCGTTGTTCAGGTCGCTTGCCCGTTGGCTAGTGGCCCTCTCACGACGCTCCATGACGACAAACACTGCTGGTCTGGTTGCTCCAGACTAGCCCTTGCTCCCCTCCAAAAGAGGAGCACCCTGGACCCTCCTGGTCCACTCAAGACGCCATTTTAGGTCCACCGCGTGGGCCTTGCATTTGCCAAGACTTGTTGCCCCAATCCTGGGTCCAGCGACGTCGACAGCAGAGACCTTCGTGGGACAGCTCGCACCTCCATCCTGGTCGCCGACAACGCCTCCTGGTCCGAGAGACTGCAGAGCCCAGCAGCGCCCACTCACCTGGTCGAGGTGACTTCGTCCGGTGCCACCCTGGTGCCCATCTAATCACTGGCTAGTGATTAAGAACTTGGTCCCCTCTGCTTTCAGGTCTTCTTCTTTCCTGATCCGGGCTTGGATCTCCACGAGCTCTCTTCACTGGCCGCCTGCCAGCAACTCTTTCTTCAGGTTCCTGGTTCTTCAACGTGGGTTTCCGACGCAACTTCAACCCTATGCAGCCGCAGCCCCTGGGCTAGGTAAACCAAGTACTCCGGTGCTTCAGCATAGTCCAACACCCTAAGTGTTCGGATCCACCCCCGTTTTCGACCCACCTAGTCGGGTTCGCCCGAGAACAGTAACTTTGTGACTACTAGCCTCCATAGACTTTTTCCCGCCTTACGCGTGAGAGTTCCCACTCTGCACACGACGTCCACAGGCCTCCTGCAACTAAGCCAAGTGTTTAGCATTGTAGGACTAGCGTTTCTAAAGTCCATGAGAATAGTTACTTACCTGCTAGTAGTTCGCATTCCACTTTTGTAATATAGGGTTTTTCGTGCCCCTAGGGCATTTGTGTAAATTGTGCGACTTAAAGTATTTTCTTAAGAGTTTTGTTATGTGCTTAGCTCCCTGACTCATAAAGAGTTCAGGGTAGTCTTGTTATAAATAAATAACTGTTTATTTTCATAACAACTTGTGTGGTGTCCTTTCACTTGGTGTTCAAGGGGTAATATGATGGTAAAACAGCTGGCTTAACACGCCCTCTAGAGTCTTAGCCTTAGACTGCTCGTATCCATGCTACTAGGATAGCTGGTCTATAAGGTTGACTTACAACCAATCATCAATAAGGGTTGTTTGGACTGATACAAAGTGCTCACTAGAATAGTGAACATTATATATCAGGCCAACTTCTCACACTCACCTTACACCTTATTCTAGGTTTTTCCTGCTGTTTCCTACTTTGAAAGCATTAAATTCACCAATCCTTCTCCTTTGCCGTTATAGCTGACATTTTTTACCCAATTGTTTGCCACCTCGGATTGAAGAAATATCTTTAAGCTCTTTGTTGGCAGAATGTCGGATTGCTTAGGGTTCTAATAAGACATTATAACATCACAGAGACCACCAAGAGCAGGTTAGAATCTAGAGTGAGCTGAGCAGCCAGAGAAGAGTAAAGTCTGGGGAGCCATTGCACCATGAACTGAAAAAGAAAAACTGTTTCAAAGATTATGTTTTTAGTGGGTTACAATGCAGAGGCAGGACACTGACCAATCAGGTGGTCACCCCCATAGAGTGGCATCATCTGCCTGGAAGAGTAGCTGGATCTGTGTGCCTGAATCTGCCTTTGTAGTAAATTTACTAAAACCAGGGGCAGATTTATTAAAGGTTTTGTGTCAATCTTGTGCCACGCAAGGGTACGCAGGGCGCTGCAAAACATAGAATGAGATTTATCAAGCCATGCAAGGTCACCTTGCTTGGCCCTGCATGGCTTGGTGGATCTGGATTACCGCAAGGCAGCACAAGCTGCTGCCTTTGCATTGCTCTGCCCCAGTGAGGTGTATCATGCGTGGAGAGTGAGTATTCCCACGCATCCACCCATGGATTTTGGCGCATTGCCAGATTTACTCTGACCTGGGAATGCATCAAAAAGCTCCACCTTCCCAGTGAAGGCGTAATGCGGAGAAATACGAGGAGAAATACCTTTCTTTCTCCTCGTTGTTTCCTCTTCCTACATGTGCTGCAAAATGCAGTGCACGTAGAAAGAGGGAAAAACCCCAAAGGATTGTTTTTGTGCATTAAGGTGTCTCTTCCTGCACAAAATAATCCTGCCTGCAATGAAGACACCCTTTCACTATGGTTCAGCGGTGCCTGCATTGGTGAATCTTAATAGAAATCATGCATTCCTTCCCTCTCCCTTTAACTCAGCGCAGTGCAGCAAGTTGTCTTGCTGTATTGTGTTGTGTGGTAAAATTATAAGAATGGCCCCAAATGTGGTGATTCAATCTTCCCCATACTAGTCGCCACTACATCACTGGAAAGTTAGTTGTAAAGGTTGTTCTGCTAATTCTTCCTATTCTAGCCAGTAACCAGGGGTCTTCATGGGGGTGCAAAAAGTTGTGAGACCTCGCCCGCCTTGGCACACACTACGAATATATATATAAAATATGTAACAGATTGTATGAAGTTGCAATGTACATCTCGCTGGTAATTATGTCCATGAAATAATGTTTTTGCAGGTGTCAAAAGTAGTCATCTGGCGGAGTTCGCAGAGTTTTGTCCAGCCTGTGGAGTTCAGCAAAAATGTGTTGCGTAGCGGAGTTTTTCTCGCACGTGTCCCGCCAACATTAAGTTGGCGAGCGAGAAAAAACAAGCGCTACTCCGTCTCCCGATGCGATTTCTCAATGTGGGTGGCAGGGGCGGCTCCTCTATTAGGGCGGAGGAGCAACGCCCCACTGCTTCTCGAAGCGCGAGAAGCAGAAACATAAAATAGTAATAACTTTTCATTATTACCATTTTATGTTTGATTGCGGGTGGGCGGGACTGCTCTGAGAGCATGGTAGGGGAGGAGTGGTGTGCCTGCCCACTCCTGAGTGCGCAAAACTGTTTGGTAGGCTCCCTGGGGCTGCCCAAAACAGTCATGCGTACTCTGCCTTTCCTATATGGAGAAAATGGCCTCCCCAATACCCCCTTGCTGGTTGGCCTCCCGTCCAATCACAACGCTGCTTGAGCAACATTGTGTTTGGCTTAGGGGAGGGAGGGAGCCTGGCTGCCTGCTTCCTGTTCCTGGAGAGCAGGAGAGCAGAGAAGACGGAGGACACGGCACCCGGCCAGGAAAGTTAAATTATTTTTGAAAAAATATATTTTTAATTAAATTGACCCCTTCCCCACTCCGTGCGATCCCCTCGCCCCGCATGGTCCCATGCCCCCCCCCACCCACGAGTCATGCCAGCCACAACTGGCGGGTGGTTGCGGCAGGTCGCTTCTGCTTGAATTTGATAAAATTGCCGCTCGTGTTGTGAAACCTGTTGCTCTAATATAAAATCTATCCAGTGGCAGAAAGTAGCAGCGCCCTCTAGCGTGCCGTGTGGTGACAAGCGTCCAGTGCTAATAGTCAGGACGAGCAGCCCAACTGACCAGAATTCTGCCGCTCACAAAACAACGCGCGTTCTACCCACCCCTAGTTATCTTTAGCATAGTAAATTATGCAGCTAAAGACTTACGTGAGTCCCTTGCTCACTTTGCCACTGGATTCAAGCAAGCCGGGCTGAAGACGGCTGAGATGCCAGAAACCGGTCCTCGGAAGCTTGTTTCCGGTCCAGGGAAGGTTTGGCTTTGCAGTTCGGGCTGGACTGTTCCCATGAGGCATAGGGTCAAGCTGATTTGCAAATGGCCATGTCTGAACTGGGGTGGCAGAGTGGGCTAAAGAACGGTGATGGATTAAACCCAGATCTGTTGACTGGGTGTGAGTGTTTGATTGGTTCAGATGCTTCGTCCATCACCACCCCCTTTTGTACCACATGTTCAAAACACTGCCGCTCACATTTGGATTTCTAGTTTTACTCTAAAGGATTAACTGAACAGTCTGCTGGGGTAAAAAATCTCCCTGAAATACTGCTTGGTTAAAAAAATTACCTGAACAACACATCATATGATAAAAATTCTCCCTGAAATTACACAATGAAATGAAATACCAGCATTTGTAAAAAGCGCACAGCTACCTCCGGAGAGGTGTCCCGGCGCTGTGGGCCATCGGGAAGATTAAGCGAGCTATTGCCCAGAGTCACAAGGTGCTGGGGTGCTGGGCAAACCTGCCACCAGCGATTGAACCGTGAGTCCCCGTGTTCCGGAGTCAGCTGCCTGCTGCTGCACCACACCTCTTCCTCTGTAGAGGAATGGCGTAAACTTGGTAATTTTGTGCAATAACATTACATGAAATAACCAAATTACGCAAACTACTCATTTTTAGTATTTCGCCTAAGGGTGCATATTTGATTTGAGCAAAAATCTATTTCATAAACACTTTTACATTGGTCTTTATAACAAGATATTAACAGTCCTATGCCCACTTTTAACAAGCAGGTAATTCTTAATTTGTATTACATTTTGGGTGATGGGGAGTGGTGCAGAATGGGAAACACATTTTTAGGTCTGCGTTAGCCAAAATCTTCTGATTTTGCTAAAGTTATACACATAATACCTTACTGAAAGTGGCTTTCAGCTGCCCCTTTTCCGCTGTTGGACAGTTATTGTGCCATTCAAGTTTTTCTTCCACCCACTACAGTACACAGCTTGATGTGAAGTGTCAGGCCACTTTAGGTATTAGCTAACGTCAATTTAATGATGGCATTCTGCCTTTTCACAAGCAGCCACCCACACACAAAGTGGCTCCCTTCAGTGCCAGGAAATATTTTGATAGTCTGCTTTTTGAGACCCACAATTTTTTTTTCTTTTATCAAATGTTTTGTTTTTAAATTGACAAGTGCTTGGAAGTTCCCCAAGCAATAATGTTTTGCAAAACCATGACAAAACAAAAGAAGCATCAAAAGGATGGCAGACAACTCCAGACCTATTGACTTTCTCAATGCCTTTTTCAATTTGGTTTAGACAGATATAGCATTGGGTGATACAGTAGCGGGGAGAGGAATGTGGCAGGGCAATACTTAGAGCAGGTGGGATGACATTTCCTTTGTGATGTCTTCTTCACCGACGTTGCTCCATTATATTCTACAGGATTTGTAGGATGGAGGAACTTAAGGGAACTAGGAGGTCACATTTCTTGTTTTTTTTCCATTTTGTTGGTCTCTTATCTGGTTTTGAATGACACAATGAAGGGGCAGAGATCGAAAGTGGATGGAGGATGGAGTTCCAAAAATCTTTTGTATGATGGATCTGCCAGGATCTTTCCTGCAACGCCAATTCTACTTTCATTTCCCATGCAGTGTTGGTAGTATTAGGAGGCAGCCGGACAGTGCAACAATTGATTTTCCATTTTCTGTAATTGGTGACATGAAACATGTCCAATTTTAGAGGGTGGAGCCTAGTCCTGGGTGCGCTCAGTGAAATTGGATGCTGGTTCTTGATGATCTGATTGATTATTGATGATTATTGATTATAATTATTGATGATTATTGAAATTGGATGCTGCTTCTTGGTGATCTGATTGAAGATTGATGATATTATTGATCATTGATGATTGAGGGTTCTTGATGATCTTGATGCTGAGAGTGAAATTAGATGATGGTTCTTGATGTTGTTGTTAGAATCCTCAATGGCCACCAGATGAAAGTACGTAGATGAGCCTCTGCGCTCTCACTCTTTCATCCTTACCCGATGATTATACATTTAATAGTCCCTATCTTGATGAACAATATTTGGTATTGTTCTGTGGTGTAGTTAGTGATACAAGCCGATAGTTATTGGCCATTAGTGTCCAGCAGAACCGCTTTCTTGCTGAATAACCCTCTCACACTCCTTTAAATGTTTAGCCAAAAGCATGATAAATTTATTAATTTGGAAATAGTGCGGCTGTGGTTGATTGCTGAGGTTTTCCTGGCTATATTGTAGAGTTATCAGTAAACCACAGCAGTTAACTAACCAAGTCTTCCATTGCATAACTTTATGCCCACTCACTGATGCATTTAACTATTTGTCTGTATTGTCTCACTTTAAAAGTATTGGAATAGTTTGCAATGCTTTGCACGCTCTCTATATTATAAACATGCCCTAATGCACTATAGAAATCTGGAAAATATGTGAGTATGTTTGCTCCAAGTTCATTCAAACAATAGTCATTAATATTATGTTCATGTACATTAATGCTTTTACTCCTCTTTTTATGATAGGGCTGGAACTCTTTCCCTTCCACAGTTCTGTATACTCATGTGTAGAGGCTTTCAATGACTGACAGGCCAGTACGTGGGCTGGTTTTTCGACTGTTTTACGACTTGTTTTATGATTTGCCAGACCGATTTTTACTGTTTTACTATGCAGATTTCCATACATTATAAAACACTTTTACAGCGTCTCTTTACAAGTTCAAAACTTCCCCAATTTGCAAACACGGCCACTTTTTTAGCTATCAAGGTTACAAATGGGGACCACTTTTATTTTGGTATCCCAGTCCTTCCCCTGGAGGCCTTCTATCTGAGTTTAAGTGAGCATGTCCCATCCTACAGCTGATAACAGCCGCCATCTTTGTGAGACACAAATGCTTGTGGTTTCGAGTTTTCTTGTAGATAAAATCATGTGGCCTCATTTATGAGGCCTTGCGTCAGTTTTACGCCGCCGGTGCGTCACTTTTTGTGATGCACCAGTGGCGTAAAAAATGCGCCTTGTTGCGCCATATTTACAAAGTGACGCATCTAGGTAGATGCGTCACTTTGTAAACCCCTGCGCCACATTATACCTGTGCCAGGTATAATGTATGCAAGGGGGGCGTATTTACGCAAGAAAGGGTCGTAGAAGTGAGATTTCACTGCGCCACTTCTAGGACACAAATGCCTCACAGCAGGCGTATGACTGACGCAGGCCCTTTCACATGGGGCTTGCCCCATGTGAAAGGACGCATTGCTGGAGTTGCGTCACTTTTGTGACACACTCCAGCAATGCGTCACTTTTGCGCTTACAGATACGTCAGAAATACTGACGTATCTGTAACTCCTTGCGACATGATGCGTCATACTGTAAATATGACGCATCATTGGTATCGCAAGGAGGGCGCAGTGAAAAGTGACGCATCGCTGTTTTCACGCAGCGATGCGTCACTTTTCATAAATGAGGGCCATAATATTTATAAAGACACTAACAGATAATGCAGCGATGCTGTCCTGGTATGAGGAACCAAAAATCCCTTCAGCTGAAGTCAATAGAGAAGATAAAATCCCTGAGACAATGAAAAATCTTCAGGTCTGCTGCACGCCTGCCTTTGCACAAGAAGGATACCGGATGATGGGCCCATCCTTTTGATGAAGCCAGACAGACAAGAAATTGAGTTTCTAGATTGGAACATTTCACAGAACAATCCATTAATGAGCAATCAAAACCTGCTGAAAAATGGTACAAAGGAAATTGCACAAGGTTAAGGGTCACAGTGCCTTTCACAGGAGCTGCAGACAGATTCACAAGGGAGATAATGGCGACCCCTGGATGACATCACTGTATCACGTATGGATCTGTTTGTGCATCTGAAAACAATATGATGTTTGAAAGCCTACAGATAAAGCATTACAAGCCAGAGCCTCTTTTGTTTGTTTGACTTTTACATTTATGGCTCGGCCAGTGATGAATTACAGACGGCATCTCGCCTCCTCCGCATGTTGTTTTAGCTGTTTTTTGCTCCCATTTTGGACTTGGTTTAAAGTTGCAAATGAAATCAGCTGGTCAGTGTCCCTGAATCCAAAATCTGCTTTTACTTAAAAAATAAACATAATGGCTTTTGTGGATCAAATGCATTCTTGCTTTGGACAACCATCAGTTCTGATATCTCTCATCTGAATTTAATTCCTTTTCATCTTTTATTGGAAGACATATATTTTCCGAAACAAAATTTCAACACAATAAAAAAAGTTCTCCCCTGAGTCCAACCCGTCACTGCCCCCCCTCCCACGCACACTCTTCGGAGCAGGATCGTTATCTTGTGAATATTTGGGGACTTACTTAAAGCTGTTTGTATTTTTTAAAGCAGTAGAGCTGCACCAAGTCGTTTATGCTAGTCATGTCCAACAGCCCAACGTAGGTCCAGCATGGCCAGATGAGTACCAGATGTTCACGGCATTCACAGATTATGTAAATAAATAGCATTTTAATGTGCATGCTGCTTATGTGGATATCCGGAATTTTCAGCATGGATCCGGCCCTCCTGGACCTAGATTGGACACCCCAGATTTTAGCAAAATGTAATTCTAAAGTTGGACACCATGGCCCTCATTTATGAAAAGTGACGCATCGCTGCGTGAAAACAGCGATGCATCACTTTTCACTGCGCTCTCCCTGCGACATGATTGATGCGTCATATTTATAATATGACGCATCATGTCGCAAGGAGTTACAGACACGTCAGTATTTCTGACGTATCTGTAGGCGCAAAAGTGACACATTGCTGGAGTGTGTCACAAAAGTGACGCAACTCCAGCAATGCTTCCTTTCACATGGAGAAAGCCCCATGTGAAAGGGCTTGCGTCAGTCTTACGCCTGCGGTGAGGCAGGCGCAAGATTTTGACGCAACAGCATCCTAAAAGTGACGCAGTGAAATCTCATAGATTTCACTGCGTCACTATTACGAGGCTTTTTGCGGGTGAACGCCCCCTCTGCATACATTATACCTGACGCAGGTATAATGTAGCGCAGGGGTTTACAAAGTGACGCATCTGCTTAGATGCGTCACTTTGTAAATAGTGCGCATCAGGAGGTATGTTTTACGCCGCCGATGCGTCACAAAAAGTGACGCATCGGAAGCGCAAAACTCACGTAAGGCCTCATAAATGAGGCCCCATGTGGGGAACAGCAGAGAGCACCAACCCCACAAAAGTCTTGACGAGCGTCCCAGCGGGGCATCAAGGCTTCGCCTTTGCAGAAGACAAAGTTTCACAACTGCACCTTGTTTGCTTGAGATCTCAGCATGGTTGTGTATGGTGTGCGGAAGGATGCAATTGTTAAGAGAGTCAGGAGTGCCCTATGGACGGCAAGGGGCCAGGAAGAACAGGACAACCTCCTTGCTAGTGGACTCACATCCTCCTTCCAGAGAGAGAAGAGGGGCCATGGCTACCTCTTCGTGGGACAGATGTTAACAATGAGCTCCCTGGTCCAACCCACTGTGCTGAGTGGAACGCCAACAGTACATAGACTCGTGTAAAGCTAAACATGGCCAGTCAAGAGCCTCGCTTGTAGGTGGTAAGAGTTCCCCCTGTGGGGCTGGCACGCTACTCTTTCTCACATTCACGAAGATCATCCAGAACCTGCCAGTGAGGTGTCCACCTGGGGACTAGATGAAGAAGACCTAGGTTTTTCATCTTGATTATGGTAACCTCTCGCTATCATTCCACGTGCATCATCTGTCTCTAGGTGCTTGTGAGACTGATTAACAAAATGGTGCCTCTCTGTTCCACATTAGTCTGAGGGTCTACACATGGAAACTCTCATAAAAAGTAGGCAAGGTCCAGTCAGCTGATAAGAAGAATGACTATTTTTGAAGCACTTTCTGTTACTTTGTACATGGGAGACCTATGTTGCTGGCACCTCATCTTTGAGCCACGTTGAAGTACTTGGCTGCAGCTTCAAACTTCTCCACATGGTAGGTGGACAGAGGAAGGGTGCAGCAAGATGCTGGTGTAGGGTTCCTACTTTCATGGGCTGAAGGGGTAGGTGTAGAAGCATGGTAGGCATGGCTACATCAAGGACATTAAGAGCCCAGCCTGGATATTGTATGAGGCATCAGATTGGCATTTGTCAATTCCTGCAATCTTGATCTAAGTCTTAAGTTAACTCGTTCAGTTGTGAACTGTGCGTCAATCATGGCGTGGGCTTGAGTCTCTGGCCTACCCTTTTCATTTCTGAGTCACCGATTCCCTATCAGTTCCAACATTTACTCAGCTCCATGAAAAGTCTGCTTTTTAAGAGTTCAGGATTAGCAGCATGAAGAGGAGTCATTACCTGCCTCGTCCACCCTAGTGACACTGGTCTCTGCTTGTTTTTTTCATCTCCGGAGAATCTGCAAAATAAGCAGATACTTAAACACCGAGGCCAGGATCTGGTTATGTCGCGTATTGATTAGGCTGACTCTTTATATACCGGCATTCCAGCTTACCAATTACGGCGGCTTCAACTAGTGCAGAACCAAGCCGCCAGGCTTGTCTGTGGCCAACCAAAATCTTGTCATGTAAAACCTCTGTTGAAAAAGCTACATTGGCTTCCAGTCACCCAACGCTGCCTTTTTAAACTCGGCTGCACAATTTATAAAGCCCTCTCTGCCCGCAGTCCGGCTTTCATCTCTTCTAAAGTACGGCACTACGTTCCGTCCCGTGACTTACGGTCAGCAAATATGAATCTGCTGACTCCTTGTCCATACAAACGCAAAAAACAAGGAGGTTTAAGATTTTCATTTCTGGCTCCACAATTTTGGAACTCTCTTTCTCCTGATTTGCGACTGTCTACTTCTTACACCCAGTTTAGAAAGTCTCTCAAAACTTGGTTATTTGTTCAGGCCTATATTTGAAAGTTTATGTATTGTCACGGTAATTCATGGACTCCACTTAGCGCCAAGAAACCGCTGGTGAACGTGCGCTTTATAAATTATTTTTAACATAACATAACATAACACAAGTGCGCCTAAACACCTCTCCGGAGCTTCCTGAATTAAAGGATGTGTGGCTCCTCTGCCAGTCTTGCGCTTTGGGCTCCCAGGCACCTACCCCAGTGTTTCTTCTGCTTGAGTTCAGATTGATACATCGGGGCATATTATCAAGGGCAATATCGCCGCTTTTGTGGCACTTTTTGCCAAAAAAGCAGCAATATTTTTATCGCCCTATTAGCATGGATGCGCCAACATGTGCTAGCGCCAGCTTTCCTGCGTTAGCTGATGGTTTTCCTATCGCTTTGTATGCCAACGATAATTATGGCTAATGACATGCAAGGTAGGCGTTCCTTACCAATGGTTCACGTTAAAAGTAGCTAACGCCACATCGCACTATTATTAAAGAAGTCCCGGATCCGCGTAGCGAGAATATAAGGTGTGCTAAACCACGTTAGAACCGGAATTTAAACACCAGAAAAAATCCTGACTAAATGATGTTACATGGAGGTGTGTAAGGGAGAGTATCAGTTATAGTGTTAAAAGGGGATTTGCAGACACTATTAGCAACCCAGCTGAAATGATATCGCAGATAACACGGCAATGGCAAGGTATCGCCACAATACCTATCGCCATCGCTGTGCTGTTATCGGGAGTTTTTGCGACCTTTCCCGGACACCATCGCATCTTACCGACATGTTCATAATACAGCGATAAGTATCCGAGAAAAGGAGCAATAAAAAAAGTACGCTAACTTGCGTTGGCGATCATTATCGCCATTACTAGATAATATGCCACATTGAGTTTGCTAATATGTGGACCCTGGTGCATCTGTAATGAAAATGCCAATTCCTTTAGATTGCCATGGCCACTGGTTCAAAAGGCATACTCAGTCTGGCCACCTTACCTGCACATGTTAATGTCTGTTTGCACATTGTTTTGGGAGTAGCCTGCTTAGATGATATGTAGATCTTTATGGGTCCATTAGGATGTCTGGCGGATCGCCACCGCCATGCGGGCGGTGGTGATCCGCCAGACATCCTTACCCGCCCACCACCCATTTCACCCCCGCCGTATTACTATGGCGGGGCGGACCCTGGCGGGCAGAAAGACCGTCACCCGCTTTTCCGCCCCGGTCGCTTTGCGACCGGGGCGGAAAAGGTTTAATATGGGGGCGGTGTCTATCAGACACCGTCAGCCATATTAGCATGGGCCAAAACAGATGCCTTTCCGTGGCGGTGTGAAAGTCAGGCGGTCCCCACTTCGGGGGCCCCCTGCGGGCCCCCATGGTGATGGTGAGGTGAGGTGGGGGGTGCACATGGGGGGTACCACAGGTACCCCCCTGCATCTTCATACGCAATGCGGAAGGTGCCTGCTGCTTTGTGTATGCAGATGCAGGATGCGCCCGCCACTGTGGCGGGCGCATCCTAATAGCATCCTAATACCCCCCACGGGACCCCCGCCCTTATGGCGAGCGGTCCCATTATCCGATAGGATGGCGGGCGGACTAACAGCCTGATTCATCAATCTCCCGTTTTGCGAGCCCCTAATAGCGATTCATAATGAATCGCTATTAAGGACTTGCAAAACGGGATTCATGTAGGAATTGCATAAAGAAATGCGATTCCTACACATTCCTTATTTGCGATTAGCAAATTGCTAATCGCAAATAAGGAATAACTCCCCATTCATTCCTATGGGCCAAAAGGCCCATAGGAATGAATGGGGAGTATTCCTTATTTGCGATTAGCAATTAGCTAATCGCAAATAAGATAGCGATTTAAAGGGTGCCAGGGGTGTCCAAAGGACACCCTGTAGCACCCCTTAAATGCAAATTGAAACAGGTGTTGCACACACACATGTCCAAAGGACATGTGTGTGTGCAACATGCAACTTTGAAAAATGCTTTTAAAAGCATTTTTCTAAGTTTTCGCTATTTACCACGAGGTTTGACCTCACGGTAAATAGCGGGCCGAAATTGCGAATTCGCGATTTTTAAATGGATGATGAATTGCATTTAAGGAATCTCAAATAGATGTTCCTTAAATGTAATTCCTCGCAAAATAGCGAAATCGCTATTACCGATTTTTGCATTTGGGATGATGAATCCCAAATGCAAAAATAGCGCTCGCAAAGGGCCAGATTCTCAGAATCTGGCCCTTTGCGACCCGATTTCGGCTTGATGAATCAGGCTGTAAGTCCGCCCGTCATCCTAATGACCCCCTTAGTTGGGAAATAGTGAATACTGTGAATGCTTTATTTAGGAGGGGTTATGGGTCACTTCAAATCGGCAAAGCTCAAGTGTTTTATGATTAAAAGTGAAAAACGTGTTATTTACTTTTTACCCATCTAGAATTTTATGTTGTGTATGGTCCCCAAAATGACATGCCTCTTCTTGCAACTTAAACATATGGGCAGAGGAGCAATGGCGGAGCCAAAGTTAACATGGTCTCTTCTTCATGTCCCAAATGTAAAAAGAAAAAAATATACCTGGCCTCCTGCCACCCACCCGCACCGCTCTCAATGGCTTCCATTTAAGCATGGGCGTAAAATCCGTTACGCTCGCGGATTTTTCGTATTTTCGGGGAATCCGCAATCCGCGAACTCTCGCGGATGCGGCGAGAATACGCTAAATCCGCGCGAAGCGGATTTTTTGTTTGTGTTCGCACTGCTCGCGCTGCTCGCGGTCCGCGGCGCGGGCAGGAACAATCTCGCACTAGCGAAAGTACAAAAATTACTTAGTAAAGGAAGTGGCCCAGTCTCCAACTTCCTGTTCCTGTCCAGCAAGCTCCTCCCATAGGGGTGGGGTGAAGGAAGTGCCCCAGTCTCCAACTTCCTGTTCCTGTCCAGCAAGCTCCTCCATTTCCTGGCCACTTTTCGATCATTCTTGACTGGGAAGGATTACTTTTTGTGGTTGCTGCTGGATATTTGGATTTGAGGCTTTTTGGATTAATTTTGGATTCGAATTTTGATTTCACAAAGAAGTAAGTTGATGTTGTTTGTTTGTGGTGATTTTTGTGTGTGTTTTTTTTTTCGACTTTTTGGGGGGAAAATCTGCAAGTTCGCGAGCTGAGGATGTTTTTGCTTGTGTTCGCACTGCTCGTGTCCCGCGCAGCAACAATCTCGCACTCGCGAAATTGTAAAAATTACAATTCTGCTGCACATGAATTGAAAACCACCAGGCTTATTTATGGGTGCATGGATGATACAACTGTTTTGTTAAAATTATTTTTGTTAACATGATTCTGTGCTCTGATGTCATCCATTATGCCCAGGGGGGCCCAGAATCGGTCTGTTCGCGGATTTTGTGGGTTTTTGCCACGTTCGCGCCGTGAAGCAACAATCTCGCACTCGCGAAATTGTAAAAAATGCAATTTTGCACCGGAAAACCACCAGCAGGCAGCATAAGCCTTCTGAAAATGGATGGATGGCATTGGATTGTGGTGATTTGATTTGTGTTGTGTGTTTTCACTTTTTGGAGTAGGGGTTGGGTGCTGGCTATGTTGGTGGTGGCCATTTTGAGGCATGGTCCTGGCCATGTGGATGGGGGGGTCAAGCGGCCATTTTGAAGGCAGGCAGTGAGCTATGAGACATAGGCCTACACCCATTGTGCCTTGCTTTCACCCATGGTGCCCAGGCGGAGTCAGGGGTACATGAAAGCACAACCCTCTGTGTGTGTGCTCTCTTGGATCATTGTTAAATTCCTGTTTCCCAAAAATGTAGCAAATCCTAATTATGAAAATTCCATATTGTGTGGTGTGCACGTGTGTATTCATAAATGCCTACTTGCTAACTGTTTATTCAAGCGCTAGATATGCAACATTTATATTTACTGATGTTCCTCTGTCTTCATTTGCGTTTAGGTGCACAAAACTACGCATCATCGTTGAGCATCAGTGCCAGGAAGAAGTGCTGCTGCGGCCTGTTGTTAAGACATCTGAAGAAGATGGCTCCAAAAAGAGGTGCCCGTAGGTCCTCTTCCAAGAAAGATGTCTCTACTAAGGAGAAGAAGAAGCAAGTGGCACCACTTACCAAGGCGACTGGTTGCTCAACCAAGACATTTTTTGGGCAACAACAACCAAAAAAACAAAGGCCCACCATGAGTGCTGCACAGGTAGCCTGTTTAGTTGTTGAATCACCAACGACCAGTGATGTTGGATCATCGCAAGAAAGTAGCAGCACGCCATCAACACAGGTTTTAACTCATCTCACAAGTACTATTCAACAACCAAAGCCGCAACAACAACTGCATGGGCTACTAGTACAAGCAGAAGTACATGCGCAAGGAGCTGTCCGAGAAGGAGCTGTCCGAGAAGGAGCTGTCCGAGAAGGAGAAGGCCGAGAAGGAGAAGGCCGAGAAGGAGAAGGCCGAGAAGGAGAAGGCCGAGAAGGAGAAGGCCGAGAAAGAGAAGACCGAGAAGGAGAAGGCCGAGAAGGAGAAGGCCGAGAAGGAGAAGGCCGAGAAGGAGAAGGCCGAGAAGGAGAAGGCCGAGAAGGAGAAGGCCGAGAAGGAGAAGGCCGAGAAGGAGAAGGCCGAGAAGGAGAAGGCCGAGAAGGAGAGGTCCATGGAGACTTGCAAGTAGAGGTCAGTGAAGATGGCCATGGAGCGGTGCAAGTTCCCACAATGGTTGTTCTTCCAGAAGTAGGGGCACAGGAGGAAATTGACTTTGGAGCCGGGGTATCATGTCAGGAAGACGAAGCCACTCCTCCTGATGATTCATTTTCTCCCAGCTCCCCAGCAAGGAAAAGATCAAGGAGGATGTGTAGAAGTTCCTCTTCAAGCCCCGCTCCATCAGACGATGATCTGGATCTGGATTGGCAACCATCTCCGATGTCTGAGAGGGAGGCACACCATGAGCTGCGAAAGGTATCAAATGTTAAAAGGAAGGGCCCCGGAAAGCTTATACTTATGGATCCGAACGTCGGACTTGATGAAGTGGTGCATTCTGATGTTGTTGAAGAGGATGACAGCAATGACCTAGTCATCACACATGTCAGTCCAGCCACACCGGCCATGCAGCAGACAGACATTTACACCCTATCCCGACGTCATGCTGAGCGTGACCCTGGCGACGTGCCACTGGTAGCACCACCAACGCAGTCAAGTAGTACCACAAGTTCAACAAAACCTACAGCTCCCATATTTTCTCCCCGGAGGGGGACTCCATCCCGCTCGACTCCCTCAAGTAAGGTTGCTGCAATAATTGCACAACCCAGTAGATGTCTGCAAGGCTCATCCACCACTGCTTCATCTGGCATTGGCACCAGTATCACCTCGTGCGGCAAAACCAGAAGTTTCCAGTCCCCAGTTTGGAACTTTTTTAGTGTCCACGAAAAATATGATAACATAGCCGTTTGTTGCATTTGTAAGACTAGAGTTAGCCGTGGTAAGACTGGTACCAACTATGGAACCGGAGGCCAGATAGGTCATCTTGAAAGAAAGCACGCTGTCGAATGGTTTCCGCACCTAGCAAAAGTCAAGGGAAAGCGATCCCAAAGGGCAAGTGGCCAAAATATACCCATAGTAGGTGTTTCATCTGAAGATGATGGGGAGGTAGAAGAAGCGTCAGACATGTGTCCGGTTGCACCCAGTACCCCTTGCAGCATCACACCCTCCGTAACACATAGCAGGCACACTGAGAGTCTGGGAGACACACCAATGCGGAAAATGTCAACACTGATCAGAAGTGGGTCGAAGAAGGCATCCGCATCATCCCGTAAATTTGTCCAGCGCACCATTTCAGGCATGTTCTCCTCAGATGCGCAATTTCAACGCAACCACCCAACTGTACGCCTCTATAACACTAAGCTGGCAAAAATGCTAGCGGTGGACCTTCTCCCTTTTTCGTTTGTCGAATGTGTGGGTTTCCTTGAACTCGTGGCAACATTGGCCCCTAAATGGAAGGTTCCTAGCCGGTACTATTTTGCCAGGGTTGCTGTTCCAGCACTACACAAAGAGGTGCTTGAGTTGGTGGGGGCAGCTTTGCAGAAGAGTGCTGTTCACACTATACACCTGACAACAGACATGTGGACCAGTTGCGCAGCCACTGATTACATGTGCATCACTGCACACTGGGTCTCTTTTTCAGGGGTTATTAAACAGATAAATGCAGGTGGTGATTTGGTCGAGATTTTTAAGGGTGCTCGTAAACATGCAACATTAGCCATGTTTGGCATGGAGAAAAGTCATACTGCAGTCAACATTTTGGCTGACTTTAACAAAAAGGTCTTGAAATGGCTGCGCCCAAGAAATTGCAAGGTTGGTTATGTTTCTACAGATAATGGCAGGAATGTAGTTAAGGCCATGGAGGACGGTTTCTATATCAGAGTGCCGTGTTTGGCGCACTGTATCAACCTTGTTGTGCAAAATTTTTTGAAAAAAGAACTTGCAGTCGACAAAACACTGACCATCTGCAGAAGAATATGCACACATTTCAACCATTCTTTTAAGGCCCGGAAGGAGCTGAGGCGCAAGCAAAATGAACGTAGAATGCCAGTGAAAGCACTTATCCAGGAGGTAGCAACACGTTGGAACTCAACCTTCTACATGCTTGAGCGTCTGCATGAGCTGTTTCCAGTAGTCAATGAGTATTTCTACAACCTGGGTGGTGATACGACAGGAATGATGCTAGCGGTGGAGCAATGGCAGCTAGTTAAAAGCCTGACAGACATGCTTCGGCCTTTTGAGGTCTTCACGCGTGACGTGAGCAGGGAGGACTGTTCTTTGAGCAAAGCTATCCCACTGTTGCTGAAGCTCGAGCACCAAGTCAAGGTGGTGTCTTCACAATTAAAGGACGTTGGAAAGAACGAAGCACATGAGTTGGCGCAGAGATTATTACAACGCCTAGTTAGCAATGAACGGCTTGTAAATATCAAGAAACAACAGCACTACATTTGTGCTACTATTCTGGATCCACGTTACAAAAAGCCATTGTTTGGCAAAGTAATAATTCCTTTTGAAACATCGGATGTTACAGAGTACAAAGGTTGGCTAGCTCAGTCAGCCATTCGTTTTGAAATAGAACGGAAGGAAACTGTAGGAGAAGACAGTACTACTAGTCAATCAGCAGGCGATCAGGCGTCCCAAAAAAGCACTTCACCATCTGTGCCTGTGGCAGAAGTGAGTGACTTTCCCTCTGAGCCGTTAACCACACCAGCAACCGTATCATCTGCACCAGGCACATGCGATATGTCTGAAGCGAGTTGGCTAACTCAGCTAGGGTTTCCTGGTCCTAGAAAGGACACAGAAGTGCAAAGTACAGGAATCCGGGAGGACATTCTTTCAATGGTGCAGGCCTATCTGGATGACTCAACAGAGGTCAATATTACTGAGGACCCATTGGCGTATTGGCATGGGAAAAGAAAAATATGGCGAGAGCTCACCAACCTGGCTATCAATTACTTGTCTTGCCCACTCGCAAGCGTGTCTTCAGAACGTGTTTTTAGTTCTGCTGGTGGCATTGTGACTTCCAAAAGGTCCCGCCTCTTGCCCGCAAATGTGGAGCGGCTCACCTTGATAAAGATGAACCAGCACTTCATACCACCAGATTACAGAGTACGAGAATGCACGCAGGAAGAAGAGGACACCGCCCTACCCGAGGAAAGTTCTCCTCAGTTACCAGAAGTAACCCCGACTGATGAGTTAGCAGAGTATGAGGACGAGTTCTGCTTCCCTGACAGCGAGTTCTGAAAATGACTCAATCAATCATTCATTAATTGTAAATAGTCCTCCTTATTCACTTTTATTCCTGTATGTCTGTCTTTCTTTAGCAAGTGCTTCATCACATTCCCAACAAAACTGTAATCACCCAATCAAACAACAAGCACATCAGCAGAACTGTCTTGATTTTGATGCAGCAGCATTCCACCGGTTCACAACAGTTAGTTGACAAGAACTCAGTCCTGGTCGTCTATCCTGAGTCCTCCTCCTCCAGACTCACCCTATCCATTACCCATAATGCTGATGCCTGGATTCTGCACAATGAAGAAATGAAGAAATGAAGGAGCCAGCCCTCAAACACAAATTACAGGTAAGATAAGCTTTTGGATGGGAGGTAGTATAATGGAGTATTCGGAGAGGCGAGAGAGTGACAGTGGTACTAGCAGCAAAGTCCTAGGGCTCTTGAATTAACAAAGTCTGTGACAGGCATTTACTTAGGAAAAAATGTGGCCTATTGCACGTGAACGTGTAGGCGTTCTATTGCTCGCTTGCCTGTCTCAGGGGTGCTGTCTCTGGGGTTTCTAGGTTTTAGGGTTGTGTCAGCACCGCTACCACATTTCTAATGTTGATTGCTTTTGATTTGCAGAAAATCCACGCCGGGAAACTCCAGTTGTGGCCCTGCTGCAGAACGCGTTAGGACTCTGTGAATTCCAGGTGGAGCCAGCCCTCAAACACAAATTACAGGTAAGATAAGCTTTTGGATGGGAGGTAGTATAATGGAGTATTCGGAGAGGCGAGAGAGTGACAGTGGTACTAGCAGCAAAGTCCTAGGGCTCTTGAATTAACAAAGTCTGTGACAGGCATTTACTTAGGAAAAAATGTGGCCTATTGCACGTGAACCAACACGATGACAGTGTTCTGTTAAATGAAATTACTGCAAAACCACCACCCACCCAGCTCAAAAGTAGTAAAAAAACAGGTATGCTCAGATAAAGTTTGAAAAAGTATATTTATATCCCTAACAAAATAATCTCCCGCAAGACCCTCCCTAACCCCAACAAATAGTCCTCAAAAGTCCCCAAAAAACCCAACTCCCAATTCCCACCCCCCAACAGTCTCAAAAAAAGGGGCAAGGGACACTCTATGGATGCAAGCTGGTAAGTTTGGCCTCCAGGGCATCATGCTTTAGGGCCAGGGCATCATATTTTTCCTGGAGGATGGCTTGCTCTAGGCGGAGGCCCTCCACCACATTTTGAAATTTGTGCCATTTCTGGACCTCCGCCTCTAGGTCTGACACTCTGCGGAGTGCACGGCGCAAGCGTCCTTTGACAGTGCTGCGAGGTGCAGCTTTTGCTGCGCGGCGGTGGCGTCTTCCGGCACGGCTCCGGTTCGCTGGAGCACTGTGCTTACCGGCAGAACGTGGGGTAACAGAGGAGGATGTAGACGATGTTAAGTTGGATGCACTGGAGTGCGTGTCATCCCCCTCGAGGTCCACCAGTCGCCGATACTCCGCAACAGTTGCTTCCAGCCTCCGTTGCCGGGCCAGTACAGCCAGCATACTCCTCGTTGGTTTGGAGGTTTTAGTATTGCCAACTATATGAAGAAAGAAAGACATAATCTGTAAGCAATGCTCTTTAGGAATATGATTAACACAAAATGATTCAGCAGGAAGTTGTGTCACAGTACAACTAGCAACTAGCCAGGGCAGTACAAAACTATTCAGGCCAGTATCATGGGCGTCCGCAGGGAGGGGCGCTTGAATCACCATTTCCCTTCCCACAACTCTCTTGTATCCTTGGTTTGGTGCTCTTTCATATGAAAGAGATCTGGCAGAAGTGAGTGATTTTTCCTCTGAGCCGTTAACCACACCAGCAACCGTATCATCTGCACCAGGCCCAGGCGATATGTCTGTTTCCCTCCCTCTCTCTCTCTCTCTCTCTCTCTCTCTCTCTCTCTCTCTCTCTGTCTCACTCTTTCTGTCTCCCTTTGTCTCCCTCTACCTCGCTGTCTCTCTCTCTCTGTCTCCCTCCCTCACCCTCCCTCTGGCTCCCTCCCTCTCTATCTCTCCTTCTGTCTTCCTCTCTCTCTGTCTCTGCCTCTATCTGTCTTTCGGTCCCAGCCTGCTGTAATTACCATATTGTAATTTGTCACTGGGCCACCACTGGATACACATCATATCCTATCTAAGAGTCAGATAGTACCATGATCCAGCTTACCTGTACTCGCCACCGCCACTGTCTCCTGCCTCACAGTCTGTACTTGTTCTTGGTGCGACTCCTCCCCAGATTGACCCTCGGACTCCGAGTCAATGATGACAACATCCGAGCTGGCCCCGCCACCAGATGTTCCACCTACAAAATAGATTTAAGAATGTTAGATTACACCACTCCACTAGTATTTGGACTATGAATGAAAAAATGTGAAAACAACTGAAAAAGTAATTGACTGTCTACTGTAGTCTAAAGTAAATGTCCCTCCTTCCAGGGAAAGCTGTTGTCTTGCTTAATTTTTTTGTCACAATTGTTGAATGCTTGCTTAATTTTTTAACACACATTATTTTTCTCTGAACAGACAGAAACTGGACTTCTAATGACAAGAGAGGAACATCAACTTGAAACCAGGTGAAAGCTCGGCTCGACCACAAGAAATGTGTACCATTCCAGAACTCATCAAATCAGCACCAAGCACTTTTCCATTTCCAACTAACTTTATTTTAATATATGTGTTTACTTAAACTTTTAATAAAGCTTTTAAACTTGAATTGACTCTGTAGTTTTTCCTCTAGAGAGTCCGGACTAGAGTGACTGAGCGAAAAGTTTTGCAATTTTTGGAAGGAGGAATCTGTGCTGCTGACACTACCAGGTTTATTTATACAGTGTGCCAAACACGCCCCTCTGAAATATTATTACTCTGGTCTTTGGTGTCCATAGTTCGGTTTGTGGAGAATTGTCCCTGCAACAGTAGGAATATTGATTTTGCTCCTATCTAAACACTATTTCAAAACAATTAAATTAGGAATGCTTGGACAACAATAGGTCCTCTATATTTAAAAGAAAACTTACTGGGGCCAGCAAAGGAGCACTCGCCGCCCTGGCCTGCATCCTCCTCCTTTGGAGCCACTGCTGCAGCAGATTTGCCCCTGGGCGGACCTAACGTACAACATGAAAGAAATAACAGAAAACATTGATGATTGCTGCTTGCCGATGTCCTTGTCAACCAAATCAAACATTTAGAAAGAACAAGAACCTACTATTTCATCCAAAAAGAGGGCTACAAAGGAAGGACTGCACCTGAGCCTCTACTCTAGGGGCAGATTTACAAGCCCCTTGCAGCTCTTCTGCTCCATTCTTGCGTCAATTTTGTGACGCAGCGCCACAAGAGAGGCGCCATGGTGTGGCGTATATTAACACCCACCCCCCACTCCCCCCCTGCGTGGGAACGCACCCATTGAGGCGCAGGCCCAGGCATTCACGTGGCGCATCTCCTTAGATGCATCACGGTGTGCATGACTCGCAGGGATGCGCCACGTTTACGTCGCTGTGCATCAGGTAAGGCAGTGTAAACGTGGAACAAGGGGCTTGTAAATCTGCCCCTTTGTGTCTAGCATTACGCAGTTCTGTAACATACACTCATACTCAGCCCAATTAAATGAACACAAAATAGATAACAAATAAGCAGTGGCACCGGCACAGAGAAGGAGAACAATGCACATGAAATGCACAGAAGATTTTGAAATATTAATGAAAAAATTGCTACTACTACTCACCAAGACCGGGGACCTCCACTCCCAGCACGTCTAGCAGGTCACGCTCTCGGTCAAGGATGTCGGTCCAGCGGTGGGTGACCTGATTGTAGGTGCGCTGGACCCCCGTGATCTTAAAAAGGGCCCGGCACACCTGCGCCCACCGCTTCCGTCGCTCCTGGCCGTTGGTGTAACCAGCAGCAATCCTGCCGCCTGCCGCGATGGTCCTGGGGAGACGGCGCTGCACGTAAAAAACAAGTGCGCCCACCTCCTCAGGGCTGAAAATCTCCCGAGGCACCACCATTTCCGCCCTCAATCGACCACACGGGAGCCGGGCACGGGCTGCGGTGCCCGTCTTGGGCAGCTTCACAGCTGTCTTGACCATGTTCTTGTTCTGGGCAGGTGTGAGCAGTAAAGAAGAGACAAAATGAAAAAAAATAAGAGTAGGGAAGAAGGAAAGTAAAAGTTTAAAAAAGTAGTTCAAAAGTAAACAAAAATAGCCTAAAACACAAAAATATAGATCTAGAAAAATACAGGGATAGAAAATAAGTTAAATAGATCAAAAAAATAGTAAAACAAGCAAAGGATGGCAGAGATATAGAGAGGATAGAAACACCATACCCAGACACATAGGAATGAATGAAAAACAAGATGGCGGCCCGATCACGCGCGAGTAAGTAAGTTCGCACGCGATTTCTCTCGCGAACTCGTGCGAACTTGTATTCGCAAGGCGCGAGTCGGGCGAGATTACACTTAGCGGGCGGAAACGGAAATACGTCACGCAAACAAAATGGCGGCGCCCATACTCAACCTTGAGGTAACTCGCACGAGTTCGCGGCTTCCACGGGCGAGTTGGCACTACGACGCGCCCCGCGAATAGGGCGAAATTACCGAAAAACGAGTTTTGCAAAAGCAAAACGAACGAGCAGGTGCAAAAGTTCGAGCTATTCATTTGTAACCATTTACCTGTAGTGCTTCCTGAAGGGGCCCTCCAGAATCCGGTTGCCAACTTGCAACTATTGTGTGACCCTGCTCTATCAGTCACAGAATAGTTACAAGTATGCCATTGCATCC
This sequence comes from Lissotriton helveticus, assembly GCF_964261635.1. Classification (NCBI taxonomy): domain Eukaryota; kingdom Metazoa; phylum Chordata; class Amphibia; order Caudata; family Salamandridae; genus Lissotriton; species Lissotriton helveticus. Next base: position 264,393,035 of record NC_136058.1, read on the forward strand.
TGTTAAAAAAAATTATTTACTTTGCATTTGCAACAAAAAGGAAAGGGAGCAGACAAGCAGGTGCCAGCCTTCATTAATGTCAGTTGGGGCAGGGCAGGTGTTGTTGTTTGCAAAACTTAAGGGACTTAGCAGGTGTTTGTTCACTCAGTGGTCAATCAGAGGGTGTTGTGATGACACTGAGGGTGGCATGGGTGTGCCAGCCAGAGGGTGGCATGGGTGAACCAGAGTGCCAGTGTTGACAGAGGATGGCAGTGCTTTGCTTTGCCCCAATAATGTACACTGGTGAACTAGAGGGTGATGTGATGACACAGAGGGTGACATGGGTGAGCCAGAGGGTGGCATGGGTGACCAAAGAGAGTGCCAGTGGTGACAGAGAGTGGCAGTGATGAAGAAAGCTTAGCAAACAGACTGGGCACGTACAAACAACAAGTTCGCTAAACTGGCGACCCGACAAGTAAGTTCGCAATTTGCGAAATAGTACAAAACCCTCGCGAACTTGCAGAAACCCGTGCGAACACACACACCCCCAAAAAATCCGCTAATCCGCGAGAATTCGCGGATTTCGCGTATTTTCTCAATCCGCGAATACGCAAATCCGCAAATTCGCGGATCGCGAATCCGCAAAATCCGCCCATGCTTATTCCTTTCCCTGAGGAAGCTCTGCTCTCTTCTCTTCAGCACTGCCAAGACAAGCTCTGTGAGAGCCCAGCGTGGGATAAGTAACATGTTCTATTACCCACAGCTGCTACGTCATAGCAGTGAATTATTGGCTTTAGAATACAGTTATTCAGGCTAGTGGCTCTCTATGAGAGCCATGCATAACATTGTAATAGCCCAGCTGTGCCAGCAACAAGCCCCTTATGAGCTACACGTGATGGAAAGGTTACAGGAATGGCAGGAGCCTGGAGAGTTGAGAGATGTTGTTCTTCACCGCTCTGTATATTTGTGGGGAAGAATTGTGATGGGTTTTGAAATGATGCCAATGTTTTTATGCAAACAACACAACATCCTTCTGATTTGATACAGCAGACATCTCGTGCTGAGTCATCTGTTGACGTAAGAGGGGGCAAAAATGATTTTTTTGGTAATTTGTGAAAATTGAATGAAAGTTTCAGTGCGAAATTTGGTTTGCTGCTATTTCATGTGACTTTTTTACATGAAGACACAACTTTTGTAAAAATTCTCCAAGATACCAGCAGGTGACAAGTCTGAACAGAAAATGAACAGAAATGTAATTTTCTGTGTGAACTAGCCTGTTCAGAGCAAAAATTACAAGACGTTGCACAATTTGAAATTTCTAGAAATGCATGCAACACGAAATTCAGGCAACTTTTTTTGCTAGTGTAAAATCACATTTCGTTCAGGCCTAGGTGTGTCATATTTTAGGAAATAATTCAAATTCCGTTCGCTCTCAGAGAATATCAATGGTACTCCATCACATTTCTTCCCTTGTTAAGTGGAAGTATTTTATTTTTAATAAAAGTGTCTTAGCAGCATGCCTTCATGGTCAGTGAAAGATATGAATACATAGGTGCATATTTTTATCTGAAATGTTTATGTTAAAAATTTGATATAACAGTGGAATGTAACATATTTAATCACTGTTTTATTAGGCAGGAGATTATGATGAAGGTGGTCCATACAACTCATCGAAATCATGTTTTTCTATTTCCAGTGACTTAAATTTGCTGAACTTGTGTAGATGACCGTCCCTCACACAACTTTCTGATAGTTCCTGATGTGACACTCCTTAGCAACGGTCAAGTGATGTGATCTCCCACAACATGAAATCATGCTTTCCCTAGCTGTTTTTACTCTTCCCATTTAAAAACTCTTCCTACTGGCTTCGAACTTCTGTAGGTAAACAGCAGTACTACTTTTTAACTTTTCCAATTTATTAATACATTGAAGTGTGTGATTTACATCCTTGACTACTGAGATTACCTTGTTAAGAGGTTTCTCCCTATCATCCATACTTTCTGCTGTATTATGTTCAACCAGCAAAGCAATACAAATTGATTACAACTGCAAGTTATACAAAATGTCCTACAAAGTTGTATCATGATGCTACCCCCTCAAGACAGTCAAGTACTCTACCACACTCTCACAGGGGGCCTCATTTATGAAAAGTGACATATCGCTTCATGAAAACAGCGATGCGTCACTTTTCATTGCACCTTCCTTGCGACATGCTGGATGCGTCATATTTACAGTGTGACGCATCATGCCGCAGGAATTACAGATACGTCAGTATTACTGACGTATCTGTAGGCGCAAAAATGACGCATTGTTGGAATGTGTCACGAAAGTGACGCAACTCCATCAATGGGCCATTTCACATGGGCAAGTCTCATTTCAAATGTGCCCGTGTCAGTCTGTTGCCTGCTATAAGCAGGCATAAGATACTGACGCATTTGCGTCCTAGAAGTGACGCAGTGAAATCTCATAGATTTAACTGCGTCAATTCTACGAGGCTTACTTGCGTCAAAACGCCCACCCTGCATACATTATACCTAGCGCAGGTATAATTTGGCGCAGGGGTTTACAAAGTGACGCATCTACCTAGATGCGTCACTTTGTAAATATGACGCAACATGGCACATTTTTACCCTGTTGGTGCGTCACAAAAAGTGACGCACCGACAGTGCAAAAGTGACGCAAGGGCTCATATATAAGCCCCAGGGTTTCTTATCATCCCAACGTGATACCTTTCCAGGACTACTTTTAATTTGACCTTACATTTGGTGAAGCCTCCTCAGATGTATTTCAGAATCCAGAAGCGATATAGTCTCCCACGGGTAATGCCATTCTACTACCTCAACTACTTATATTTAAAAGCAAGACTATGGAGTAAGCAAGCAGAAAAGGAAAGGGCCTGGAGACATTGAGCACCAGACAATTCTGTCCATAGTTGCCAGTCACTGGAATTCACATGATTGTCTCATCTTCAAGCTGTACTTCAAAAATGAGTTATCTGTTGCTGAAGAGAATAAACATGCATCGCTGTATACAAAGTAGCACACTGCTCCACTATTAGCCCTGGTTGTATGTCACAACATTGGGAATAAAAATATTGTGTTACATAAATATTGTCGTCTAAATATCAATTAAAAAGATATCAACTTGTTAAACAACCTATGTAAGCTAAATTTCTTGACAACAATAATATTATCATTAAACCTTCTTTTGAACAATAATACACGGCACACTCATATATAGAATCATACTATTGTCACATAATAATTAAAACACAATAGCTACCCAATGACACAGAGCAAAACAAATAAATAAAAAAGAGTTATTAACTCAATAAAATGCAAAAGTAAAACGAATTGACAAATAGTAACTCTTAATTAATTACCCAGTGTTCAGGAGTATAAGTAAAAGAAACACCAAACAATTAAAGCTGTTGAACCGTTTGAGGGAGGAGAACATTTGTTTGCCTTACACAAGCAACTGACTGAGTTAAATGCACATGTATGTAAAATGTTTATATATGTATTTCATTTTAAAACTGATAACAAACACCCTAAAATGAATTTTAAAATATATAAATAATTAAAACATTAATAGATAATCAAGATCAAGCCTTGCAGCTGCTCAAAGAAACAAACTGTATCTTAGTTGATACATTTGTTTCCATCAAACACACTATATAGACTAACTATACTCACCAAAACCATTTTAAAAAGAAACATGCTAAATTTTAAAAAGTTCACCTGATCCAAAGAATTAGGAACCTGCATGATCACTGGTCAATAAAATGAAAACAAGGCTGCACAAAGGTCTTACCATGGAAACAAAACTGGTGGCAAAATAACCATGAAAAAGAAACTGCAATTACATTGTAGTCAATGTAAAAACAAAAATATATTTTGCTTTATGTACTTATAAAATGTTGCAAAATGTCACACTAATTTGGACAAATAGTATTAATGTTTAAATGTATTTTAAATGTGATTTGAGATTAAAAAAAAGTTTTTAGAAAACAATTTAAGAGGAAATGTACCTTGTCTCTGTCATTTTGATTTTTAAAACGTATACAATGATCTTACATGTTATTAATTTTTACATTTTCTATTTATTAATCTTTATATCTAACAATCTATAAATTGTGAAGAAATGGGCTTAATTTTGATTACTAATTGTTGCATGATAATTAGCATTTTCCATTTGTACTACATTTAATGTAATTTATTTTGATATGTGTTTACACATGTTATTTTTATTTAATGTATACACATTGCTACAGAATTATAGAACATAATATTTTTATTGCTGAGAAATATTGTTTATATGTATAATTCAATCAATAATGTTATTATTTATATGTACTACATTTCAAACTAAATCTAAACATGTACACTCATTAGTTTTTGATGCATTAATGATTATTCTAACAAGTTACATTTTATTTCTATTTCATAATTGATCTACAATCCAAAACTGTACATTTAGAAAAGACAATATAATTGATGTTGCATTTTAATATCATAAGTACATTCCAATAAACATAACAGAAATGGTACAAATTATGTGGGCACGATTCGTTATTCTAAGTGAACCCAACAAATATTTGGAAAAGTGCTTATATTGGTGAGGGTCATATTTACTATTATCACTCTGCTCCCCAAACATTGAGGAATGTGCAAAAATTAAGATGGTCAAGTTGCTATTTTTAATTTCAACCCCGGATTTCGCCCAGCGTAAGTCCCCCGACATGGAAACCACACCGCAATGCAACATACAGTTGCCCGGGTTACTTTACCCCCAGAATGACTTGGCAGAGAGCTCCGGGAACTTTCTATTTGCCATCCCTCCCGCAGTAGGAATTTCAAATAGGTTCACCGTGTTAGCGTCCCAAGATGACCTGGCTGGCCAACAAGACTGTCTTCCTAAGGGAGACGAACCAGGGGCCGCATCTAGATCCCAGGCAGATATCCTACTGGCTTTTAAAGATGAGATGGCAAGCAGGTTTACTGTTTCAGAGACAAATCAGGCTGCGATCCAAGCATCATGTGTGGTACTAGCTCAGAAGCTCAAGGAAGTTTCACTAAGAACTGACGCTTTGAAGTTGGAGATCCCCAAATCAAGGAGGCCCTTCATACATCTTCAACGGATATGGCAAAGCTAGCTGCCCAGAATAAAGAACTAAAAGAAGATCTTGAACGCCTGGAGAACCACTCAAGGAAAAACAACTTGAGAGTTATCAATGTTCCAGAAGCACCTAAAGGCACAGACATCAAGGGGTTTGTGATATCCTTGTTAAAGGAAACAGTGTTAAAGAATTCTCCCAATATAGACCTCGCACAGGAGATACAACGGGTGCATTGTGATCTGTTTAAAAGGAACCCATCTAAACAGAAGCCCAGGAACATTTTTAATAATTTCTTAACATAGACTGTTAAAGAGGACATTTTAAACTCAGCTCTTAGGAAGGAACCATTACATCTAAATCCCCTACTAACTCTTTTCCCTTTTCAATCAGATCTGATATATCCCACATTACTGCTACGAAACAGTGGGAGCTAGGAAAAAGAATAGAGGAACTAAACAAACTGAGGGCTAAAGCACAATTGAGGTTTCCTGCTTCATTGCGCATAACGTGGAACAATCACATATACCAATTTCGCACAATCGAGGAGGTCGACGCTCTTATTGGTAAAATAAAGAACGGGGATGGAGTATAGGAGGAGTTGGTTAAAGCAAGGTTAAAGTAAGGAGGGCCCCTACCCAGAGAGGTTATAGACTGCAATGTTAAATTACATTTTTTTTCTAAATGCCCGAAGAGTTGAGGCGGAATAAGCCAAATAGAAGGGAGGGTTTCCTGAGGGGGGGGTACACAGGGGGTTTGAGGGGGGGTGGTGGAGGGGTGCACGGGTTGGGAGCAGTGAGTAAAAATCAAAAAAATAATGTCCTCAATCTCACATTCATAAGGGACCGTCCGTTTGGAGTTCCATCAAACGATGTCAGAAATGCTTCCATTGAATAACAAGGTAAAGTTTATTAAGTGGAATGTCAATAGGTTAAGATGCTCTCGCAGACAAAGATTGGTTTTGAAACATCTAGAGCTTTCGCCCGCCCAAATTTGCCTTATCCAAGAGACGCATTTAAGTTATGCAGAGTGTTGTATTATATTCCCTAAATATGCCTGGATAAAACATTTTTGCTCTTCTGAGCAGACAGCCATCAGCAAGGGGGTGGCTATACTGATAGTTGCCTTATTGAACTTTCCTGGCCTAGAGTTAGCATGCGCTTTGTTTTATGGTCCCAACACCAATGACCCGACTTATATTTGCAAATTGCAATCTAAATTAGTTGAAGTAGCCTCGCCTTTAACTATGGGAGATGATTTTAATGTTCTTTTTGATCCCCTAAAAGATAGATCAAACCAGAGCCATTATAAAGGGGCACCCCTAGTTCGTCGTGCTATGAAGAACATGTTGCATGGTCTGGATCTTGTAGACATGTGGAGGGTAAAGATGGGTGACACACAGGGGTTTACGTTGCATAGTAAGAAGCACTGTCATTTATCTAGAATAGACTATGTGTTAACGGACAGGTCTAGTTTGGACAATATGTCTTCATAACAGTTCTGCCTAGTCACCTATCCAACCATGCCCCTGCGTTGTTTTCTTTCGCAGGGAAGAGACACAATTTACAACCTAGATGGATGGTTAAAGGGTCCATGTTGGCAGACCCTGGGATTGCGAGGGCCCTTAAATCAGCTACCCTAGACTACTTCTCTATAAATATTGGTTCAACCTCTATGGGCTAAGTCTGGGATGCCTTTAAGGCCAACTTGAGGGGCTTGCTACATAGTGTTATATGCTCAAAGAACAGGGCCGAGGTGCGGGAGCTACAGACTCTTGAGGGGAAAATCCTTCAGTTAGAGTCGGAGAGGGTGCGGCTAAATCAAGGGAGGCCTGAAAGATTGGTAAGTCCAGAGGGACTTGGAAGGTCTTCGGTAGGAATACAGGGGAAGATTAGATCAGAAGTGCAGGGCTCAATGGATGACCAAAAATATGCAGAATTTCGAGTACAGTGAGAAGGCAGGTGCCCTATTAGCATGGAAAGCAAGAGTGGATTGTACCAAGAATAACATCAATGAACTGATAATAAATGAAAATGGAGAGAAGTCAAGTAGCCTAGAGGATATGCAAACCTGCCTCCTCTCCTCATTTTCAGAGCTATAAAGAGAGGAGACAGTGCCTAACACTGAATCCCTTCAATCTTGGTTAAGAGAGAAATCTCTGCCGACACTAACGAATGAAAGTCGTGAGAGCTCAGACGCTCCAATAACTGAGGGAGAAATCAAAGACCAAATAAACAAATGTAAAAATAATAAAGCAGCAGGCACGGATGCTCTCCCTAGTGAGGTCTATAAACTTAATTTGGATGAATTGGCCCCGACATTGGGTATTTTATTTAACTCTGTGTATAGCTCTGTTGGACAGGCACCCAGGTCCTGGAAAGAAGCAACCATAGTACTCATCCTGAAACCAGGGAAGGATACCCTTAAAGCGGACTCATACCGGCCAATCTCCCTGCTGAACACCGACTGCAAGATCTTCATGGGTATTCTGGCAGGGAGATTGGTCAACTTGGCACCATCCTTGATAAATGCCGACCAAAAGGGGTTCCTACCCTGGAGATATATGCAGGAGCAGATGCATCAGCTAATTGGCAACATCGACTTGGCTGTGGTGAGAGTGGACCCCTTGGCGATAGTGGCTCTCAATGTGGCCAAGGCGTTCTGGGTTTACCTCTGGAAGGTGCTTAGGTCTATGGGTTTTGGTCCTATTTTTATCTGATGAATTGCTACCGGGGAGCCTCTGCAAAGATCCTACTAAATGGTATGTTGACCTCTAGCTTTAACATCCAAAGAGGAACAAGACAGGGCTGTCATATCTCCCCCCTGCTATTTGATATCTATATAGAGCCATTGGCACAAGCAATAAGATCAGACGACTTAATCTTCCCCTTCAAAAGTCAGCAATATAGTTGTAAGTTGGCTCTCTATGCCGACGATCTGTTGTTATACACCAACGACCCTGAGGTGGTTATACCAAGGGTTGAAGTACTGTTGGAGGAATTCGGTTCTCTTTCGGGATAACTAGCCAACACCTCCAAAACAGAGGTAATGAGCTGGAATATTGATAACTGGGAAGGCACTGAGAGTAAAGAGTTTAAATATCTGGGCATCACTTCCGTTAAGGATCTGGTAAAATCCCCCAGATCACCCTAAATAAGACCATTGAAGAGATGGACCGCTTATTTGCCAGATGGAAGAATCTGCCCCTAACAATTTTGGGTAGGGTCTACCTGGTAAAACTGGGCATTCTTTAACGCGATCCCTCTTGCTTTCCCCAGTAAATATATCTGTAAAATCCAAAGTAAGATTGGAGGTTTCATATGGGGAAACAAGGGAGTCAGATTGTCGTGGAAAAAGCTGAGACGTAGGCTTATTAAGGGGGTGTTGGCTCTCCCAGATATTGGTTGGTACTCTGTGGCTTTCCAATTTAAAAACATCAGGATGATACTAGTAAAACCAGATGAGTCATCATGGGAGAGGCTATTGGGTGAAATGGTTAAGATGGAGGGTGGAGGCGGAGGAGAAGGCTTCTTGTATAAATTTGGGGCACAATGTTTTTTAAACGGATGCGTCTAATAGTAATTAGGACCGCCCTAGCCATTTGGCACAAGGTTAGATGTAAATGGGGGATCGGATATTATTCAGATTTTACCCCGATCTGGGATTATTCAGGGACCCCGCTTTTCCTGAAGGATAGCCTTGCAATACAAATAAAAAGGGCAGGTCTTACCACTTGGTCAGAGCGTTTATCTCCAGAAGCTTCCCATCCCTGGGAGGTATTAGGAGCAAAGATTTGAAGTCGTTTTTCCAGATTCAAACACTTGCAACTAACCTCCTGGTTCTTAGCGGAAAAGGGGGACATAAGAGGCGATTGGCAGTCTGAGCAGTCTTTGCAAACAGTACATCTTAAAAGAAAAGAAGTTTCTATTTGGTACAGTAAGTTCTTGGAATCTGAAGTCCTGGATTATCCTCCGCAGAATACAGTTTGGAATCAGTCCCCCTATGAGCCCAATATTGATGATCTTTATGAACCCTTTTTGAAGCTCTTCATAAATTTGTTAAACCGGCCAGTTTAAAGAAAAAACATTACACACCCGCAAAAATTGCTACGTTTGCACCACTATCCTCCCCCAAATGCCCAAGATACAATCTTCCGAATGCCAACGATATCCACATTTTTTACGAATGTCCTGCTCTTAGAGCCTATTGGAAGGGAGTGGGGGAGGTTTTATGTGGCATTTTTAAAGTAAAAATTGAGGTTAATGCCTCCCTGGTATTATTTGGGGATGACGGTGTGCCAGAGAAGATTCTCCAGCAGATACATAGAGGCTTGTTGTTATACCAGGTATTGTTAGCTCAGAGAGAGATCTGTATGAAGTGGAAAGAACCACGGCCCCCAAGGTGTGAGGACAGGCTTAAAGCCACATTCGCTATGGCCCGCCTAGCCAAAGGAGGAGTAAGTGAGAGTGGTGTGAACATCTGGCAAGCTATAGTGTCCTGAGGTTTGGATTTGAGATTGGTATAATTTCCTCTGGTTCCTCCTAGTCCTATGATTACACCAAGCTACCAACAGAGGGGCCGGTCTGGGTTGACCTAAGCGAATGCAGCAGCCGTATGGTGCACAGTTCGGTAAGACGGCTTTACTACAAGAATTGCAGACGCTTATTGGTGAGAAGAAGACCAAAAAAAATGTACTTAACACCTAAATATTTATTATTAAAACATCTACAACAAAGTCCTTTAAATGTATCCACCAAATGTAAATAACAAATATTTAAATATGAAACACTATCCTTTCAAATTACCAAAATAACTCACAGCCCACAAAAAATATCAGTAAAAAACAAACTGAAATAATATTAAAACTATGAATAAATATATTTATATCACACACATATATATATATATATATATATATATATATATATATATATATATATATATATATATATATATATATATATATATATATATATATATATATATATATATATATATATATGACGCTCAAAGTCCTTTCCCTCGAAAAAAGGAACAACAGCACTCCGGGGGTGGTGAAAATCTCGGCGGTCTTTAATGAAAGGACATCGCCCCTCATCAGCCAGGCTAGCTTGAATCCAGTGGTGCCTGGCTGATGAGGAGTGATGCCCTGAAACCAGTCCCAGGATGCTTGTCTCTGGTCCAAGAAGGACCTGGCTTGGTAATTCGGGCTGGACTGTTCCCATGAGGAACAGGGTCAAGACTGATTTGCATATGGCTGGGTCCAAACTGGGGTGGGGTGGTGAGCAAAAGAACGATGGATTAAACCCAGAACCTTGTGACTGGGGGTGAATGATTGCATTGTCCAGCATTCCATCCAACATTTGTTTCTTTTTGCCTTAATCTCAGTGACACACTGCTTCCTGAATATCAGTGACACGTTGCTGCCGTAGTGTCATTGTCCGTTTGTTATGCAACACTTACATGTAAATTACTGCCTGAATCTCAGTGACACACTGCTGCCTTATTCTTAGTGCCAAACTACTGCCCCAGACTTATTGTGTGTCTGCTTTGTAATGCCTGTATGTACATTTCTGGCTGGATCTCTAAGGGTAGTGTTAGTTCTTTGACATTGATACATTGCTGCTTAAGTCTCATTGTCCATTTGCTAAGTACCTATTAGAGACAGAATGCTTCACAGCTCTCCTTGCCACATTGTGAATTGAATCTCCATGTTGCACTGCAGCCTGAATCTCAGTGATACACTGGTGCTTAAGTCTTGTTGCCCATCTTCCCAGTAACTCTTAAAGACGCACTGTGTAATGATCTGAGGCAATTCCTTGTATTTAAGAACAACTTAACAACACAGCCTGTAGGCCGTGGTAACGTTTCTCAGTGAACTGTCACTCTGGAATGCCACTGTCAATATTCCTAGCACTATGGACCTGATTACGATGTTGGGCGGAAAAGTGTCTACCCAGCACCGTCATGGTCTTGGCCGCCTTATTACAATGCGATCTTAAACCAGCTATAACACAAGCTCCCATTGAGAAATGGGAGGTGATGTTAATCTCTGCACCTCTAAAGGTGCCTGACACGGGGTTCAGGGATCAACAGGCCAGCATGGAAACCATGTTGGAAACAGTGCATCATAATCCCAAGGGTGGAAAGGCCCACCAATTGGGATAACGGCTCCGACTGGCCAGCAAATGTAAAACCTTTCTCCCTACATCAATGTCTACATATGGGTCAATACACTCCATTGGATTTCTAATCTTCATCTCATCCTAAGTAACCACCAAAACCATATAATCCAACTCATGGAGTAACCGATCACTAGACGAGTCATCCTGAATGCTCTCCTCTACCACACTGGCTCTTTGCCACTTTGTGATTGGCTTGAGACACTTTTGCAAAGTGTCCTACTTTCGAACAATTCCTACATGTGACATTCTTCGCTGGACATGATTTTCCATTTTTAAAATGGGGTGAATTACCATACCTTAAACATATCTTTCGCTGTTTAAAAAAAATACTCTCATAAATCTTTTCTTCCTTCTTTGTTGATGATAACTACCCCCTCAACTACGTTTTGACTCTCATTCAGTTATTTTGTTGAAATCTGGGACTTCCCAATGCTGGTTCCCCATGATTAGAAATGTTTGTTGAGTGTCTTTCTAAACAATGATAATGAATTGATCTCTAATCAATTGGTCATTAAAGTTCGTAAGTTGACACGGTGAACTAAGTCTTCATTGAGCACTAACATACGTATCTACACTTTCACTATGTGTTTGTGTTCTTTTAAAGAATGTATGCCTTAATAATACTACACTCAGCTGTATGTTAAGCCTATTTTTCAACTTTTTCACAACACCCTGATATTTATTTAGCTAATCTTTGTTCTCCAAGACTAAATCTGGAAGGTGTTTAAAAATGTCTCATCCCTCAAACTCCAATGAATGCAGAAACAGAAATTTCTTTCTTTTTGGCCTAAATCGTGAAGCACTAATTGCGCCCAAACACATTTCATATGCATCAAACCATTGCTTCCACTGAATTGAAGACACCACTAGTGTTTCCAAGAAAGGTAGAAGTGGACTTACTGTCTGCATTTTATACTGTACGAGTTCCACCACAAGCTGTTTTATAAGATTTAACCAAAGACGTGAACCACAATGAGAGTTGGCCTTGGCCACTGTTCTAACATGGATTATGTCTGCATCACTGTAATTGTTGTGCCAAATAACAATAATCTAGTCCCCCTTAATGGTTCGGAGTATTAACTATACAGAGGGTCAGGATGTTTTACTGTTTGTCAATTAACCATTCACATTTATAGAAAAGACCATTTCGCTATAGAGACCAATGAGAGTAGGGACTAGTTCATTGTGTGGTTCACAGTGTCCATTCTTCATCCTACATGTGTAATTCAAATAATCAACCTGCTTATTCACCTGACACTTGAAGCAGACCTCTGTCCAGGAAATTGCCAAAGGAAATGGGCTGATGTGTATTGCTGGGAAATAAATACCCTGATGTGCACTATCACTGATGACAGGCGAAGCAAAAATAATCCTCTTATATTAGATTTATCCGAATGACCGGCTTCTAAATCTTTTTAACCCCTTCGCTGCGGGGGTAATTCCCCCGCTGTGCTGGGGGGAGGGGGCGGGCACAGCACCCACATGCACGGCGCCCCTGTGCTCATGACGAGTTGAGCTCGTCACAGGTACACCGGCTCCCGTGGCACCGGAGCACCGTGCCTCATGACGAGCTCAGCTCCTCATGAGCATGGTAAAGGTTAAATGGCCACCATTGTTTTTGTTCATATGTGGTTTCTACAGCTGATGGGGCTTATATTTGTAGCAGAAGAGCCCACTCTAAGATGGCCACCAAATGTCTGAATATATTTTACTGGGTCAATTGTCGATGTTGAACTACTCTCGCCTGCCCCTAAAATCGTTGCCAACTGTTTTTGCTTTGTTTTAAAGGCGGTTGGGTTTGCTGCCTATGCTGCACAGTGCGCGCACATTGGGACCCCTGACTTTTTTCACCTCTCTCATCTGTTGCATTGCTCCTAGAGAGAGTACGCCGCACTCCACGTGTTGTCTGCCCCCATCGAAGCACTCGTCCAATCACCGGCATCAACTGGGTGGGTCGTGGAGCGTGATTGTAAACTGTCAGCTCATCACCAAATTGTGTAATGATCTGGGGCGCTGCTGTGCTGATAAGTAAAACAGCTCCTTTTATTTCAGAACAGCTTAACAGCAATCCCCTCCTGTACGTCACAATCCCGTTTCTTCCTCACTGTCACCCTGGAATGCCTCTGTTAACATTCCAACTCTATATGTCATCAGTGAAATGTTGACAGAACATCACTAGTGTGCAGAGCGTTAACACACTTCTTCACAGCTCACAGTTTCACATGGTGGACTGAATCTCTGTGCCACACTGCAGCCTGAATGCCAGAGAAGAGTACAATATATGGATGAACTAATTTAAGCAGAGCCAGGTTTAGGCCACTGAGGAGAGTAATTGAATATTATGTCACCTCATATTTCTCTGAGATGCTCTCTCCGTGAAAAGAAGCTTCATGTTGGCAGCTACTGTACACAGAGTCTTATTCACTTTATCAACAACACCAATCAAAGCAGGAAGTTTAAACAGGAGGGCAATATCTCTCAAATAACCTCAGAGTAGGTCTGTACTTCAAAGGCATCAGTAAAGCCAAACGTGGAGAAGAAACCATGCAGCTTTATTACTCTCCCCATCCCATTGATTTGAATTGTTGGCACTTTTTCCTAGATTCCCTAGAGGGCAGAATGTTCTAATTTGTAAAACAAAGGCCTCACGGAGCCCGAAGAGATTCAAATCTCTCGGGGCTCTGTTAGGCCTTTGTTAAACATTGGAATGTTGACGCTCCGGGCTTCTACCGCCCATTAGAAGCCCAGAGCACTCCATAGTTTTCAAATGAGCGCTCAACATTCCACTGTTCTAATCCAGAGTAAAGCGCTGTAGCTTTGGTTTTCCACAGGGCAAGATACTAGCTAATTCTAGGAGAAAAGGCAGCAGATTCTTGATGTGTCATTGTTAGGGGCTGGGTGGAGAATCCCTCAACAAATTACAATTTCTAATAGTCCCTCCAGCAAAGGGAAGGTAGAGTAGGTTAGACATAGCATTTGCATGACTGACCTAGTGAATGGATGGAAAATTATTGAATAAATGAACGAATGAATGGATGAACTAACAAAGGGATAATGAAGGAATGAATATCTAAACAATGGAATGAACCAAGTGATATGAATTAATAAATAGCCTGTGCTTCGTGGCTGCACAATCACTCTCATCTCAAGGTGCTTCCTGACTGGAGGCTTGACAAGGTGATGGGACAAAGGAGAAAGCAAGCTGCTAGTATATGAAACTGACATAGCTAAATCTCCAGCTCAATGTGGAACTATTTGACTGAAGCCTAAGGTGGTTTATTTTTTTACCTATTATATCTATAATAGCCCCTTTATACGAGGTGTTTTTAAAAGTGAATCACAAATGGTGCAAAACACATAATGAGAAAATGTGGTATCTGCATAATAACAACAAGAAGGCACGTTTTCAGCGGGTCTCGCAGCCGGAGTTTCTTTAACCAGAAAACGTAGAGGCTGAACTCAATGAAATAAAGAGATTATTTAAGAAATTGTTGGGGGTGAGATATACTAAGATTGTGAGCCGTTTGCAGCACAAAAGTGATGCAAAACGGCGCAAAATCTTTTTTTCCTAATTAACTTTCCAGCGCAAAACTTGTTTAGCGCTTGAAATAACATAAAAGTGATGCAAAGCAGCGCATTGCGCTGCTTCACATTACTTTGCCCCATGGGGGCGTGCCAAGGGTGGTGCATGGACATTCCCACGCTAAAACCAATTTACTACAAACAGTAGATAGTGTTTAGCGTGAGAAAACTGCGCCCTTTTCAACTAGGCGCAAGGAAGGAGAAATTATTTATTTTCTCCTTCATTTTCTGATTTTGCATTATGCATACAAAGTGGGAAAAACTTTCCCTCATATCTAGCATAGTATTTTGTACAGGAAGGGTACTCTTCCTTAACAAAACCTATGTTACACACACATGTACACACCCTAGCGCTACAGTGCAAAGGTTTGTGCAAGGCGCACAGCAGCTGAAATCAGCCCGACGCAAGGGAAAGGGGAGGAGACAGCCATATCTTTTGAAGATATGGCGCTCCCTCCCTGTCGCGCAGCAAAGCGCAGCCTCACGGGGGGATGGCTGAGTTGAACAACTTTTTTGTAAATCTTCCCCCAAGAATTTTAAGGAACTAAAATGTGATGAAGCAAATTGAGGTGCAAAAACAGAGCAGAGAAATTGAAAACTAGAATTAAGGGAGTGGGCCAGGCCGTGTAGAGAAATTAAAGAAGGTAAGTAAGGCAGAAGAAGTAAATGTGGGCTCTTATAGAGGAAAAAAAGATAGCAGAATCTGAGCTGAGCTGATCCCACTAACGAGACACGTGATTACGATAAACAATAGAGACAAGAAGACAAATTTTGAATAGATTGAAGAGAAGTGGAAAAGAGATTGTGCTTTAGAGAAAGTGAGAAAAGTGTCATTTCCAAATAAATGATGTACCCATATAATGCCCTATCTCTCCAGGTTCTCCAATAAATTGTTTTCCCCTTAATGCAGATGAGTTTATTGTGCCATATGGAGGAGTTAAGAAATGTATTTAAGTCATGTGGTTCGACATGAAGGAGTCTATTCAGAATCTTACATGAATATCTAATGATAGGCGTATGTAAATTTTGTGGTCTCCTTGTACAGGATAAATATTCTTGGAAAGAAAACGGGGAAAGGAATGAACTCTCTAGATCAACCCAAAGAGGCCGATCAGACGCCGGGACCGACAGCCACTTGGATAATTGTTTCAAAGACAATGATTTGTGATACTTAGGAAAATCAGGGAAGCGGACATCTCCTTTAGATTTCGGACGTGACAACTTTAGTAAGGACATTCTTGAATTTTTATTCAACCGTAGGAATGAAATAAGAATGGAATTATTTATGGAACCATGGGGCATATTATCAACAACTAGCGATATTTATCGCTAAAGAAGCTTAGCGAAATTTTGTTTATCGCCAAGCATCGCCGGATTTTATCGCAGAACAACCTTCAACAAAACCCGATTGTTCCTTACCTAAGAGGTAGAAATTATTCCAATCTAAGAGCTAATGATTACAAAAAGATTTTATAATCTATGTTAATAAGGGAGAGGGGTCTATAATTTTTGCAATAGTGTAAATTCTTCCCCTCCTTTGGGATACGACAAACTAAGGCTTCTAGAAAAGTACCAGAGGAATTACCAGAAGAAAGAAAAGAGGAAATCAAGGTGTGTAGTTTAGGGATGATTATTTGAGCAAAGTGTAAAAAAAATTCGACAGTGAAACCATCCGGACCGGGGGCTTTCTCCTTCTTAAGGGACTTAAGAGCATTAAGTAGATCAGTTGAGATCAAATCCAATTCAAGGAGGTCAAGATGTAGAGATGAATTCGAAAATTTGTGGATTGAAAAAAGATAAAGGGAAATATCATCCTCAGTAGGATAAAGTTCAGGAGTATAGAGTTGTTTGTAGAATCAAACAAACTCTTGTAAAATGTCAGCGTCCTTATGTTTAGAAGTATTTGTGTCTGATATTATGGATTCAATATGAAGCTTATTTTGTTTGGTCTTTAGATAATTAGCTAATAATTTACCAGATTTATTCTGTCCACCATAGAATTTAGCACTGGTTTTTGAAAGAAACAAAGAGGCAGCGTCTGTTGTGTCCTTATTATAGTGGATCTTGGCATTAATGAGATCTGTTAAGCAATTCTTTGATTTGGAGGTGTAATAAATATGCTCCAATTTCTTTATCTTTGAGAGGAGTTCATTATTTAGCTCGGGCAGTTTTCCGTTTATTAGAGGCGTATCTGATAATAAAGTCGCGAGCGGAAGCCTTGAAAGAGTCCCAAATTATATGAAAGGGTATATTGTCATCATTATGAAGGAGGAAATATTCATTCAAAAATGAAATAAATGAAGTATTAAAATGAGGGTCCTAAAGTAAGGTATTATTAAACCGCCATCTCTTGGGGTGCGATGAATGAGGCAGTAAGTCTAACAGGATGGAGACAGGGCGTGATCTGAAATGAGAATGGGGCCTAAATCTGCAGATAGTATATTAAAAAAGAATCTATTCTTGATTGGGTCTGATGAGGTGTGGAATAAAACGTAAATTCTTGAAAGGATGGATTACATAATCTCCAAACGTCATTTAAATGTGAATGTTTAATAGTTTAATGAAGATTTCATGTGCCTTGGAAGGAATGAAGGGTACTTTGGATTTACGATCTATGAAAGGATCAAAAACGTGGTTGCAATCACCAGCTAAAATCACATTACTAGAAACATTTTGGGAAACCAATTGTTGTAAATGAGACCAGAAGGGAGCATCACCAAAAGTAGGCGCATAAATATTAAAAAGAGAGAGCAAAACCCCAACAATCTCTAACCTAGTATATAACCATCTACCTTCCTTGTCCCTCTCCTGTGCAACAAGAGAAGTCTGCAGTGATTTGTGCACCAATGTAGTGACACCATTGCATTTGCCATCACCAGGGGAAAAGAAGAGTTCACCAACCCAATTCTTCTTGAGCTTTAAAGATTCAGACTCAGTGAGATGAGTTTCTTGCAGCAAAACGATTTTAGCATCCAGTTTAGATAAGTAAGATAAAACCTGTTGTCTCTTAATAGGGGAATTTAAACCTTTAACATTCCAAGTAATGATTTTTAAAGCCATAAATCAAGGGAAAAAAATAAATATTAAGATGAACCGTTCATAATACATTTTTCAAACACATACAAATAAGATGCCATTAAGAGCGCAAAAAAATTGAAACTTAAGGAAATGAAGAAACAGAAAAAGAGAGGGAAGAAGTGGAGTGAAGAAACTGAAATAGTCAATCCAATAGAAGATGAAAAATATCAGAACAACAAAGGAAGTAACAAGTCTGATGAGGGAAAAAAGTTATGCAAAAGAGAGAGAAAAGAAGGTAAAGGAAGAAAAAGAGTACATGATATAATAGAGTAGGTACAATGAACATACTTACAAAAAATCCAAAACACATATAAGGTGGGGGGAGATGAAGCCACATGGAAGGGTGACGACTTCAAACTTCAAACGAGGGCAGGAAAGGGCAGGATACGATGGGCGATACAACACAAGGGGAAATACACCACAAGAGCGGAACCTGCAAAGAAGTGAAAGAAGATGATAAACAGATGAACATTACCCAAAAAGTAGGAACATTAACTACAATCAAACAGGAACGAATAGAAACAAATAGAAACAACAACAGTAATTATGCAAAAATTTAATTTTCAGATGAGAGCTCAATCAAAACATAACAGCGACAACTGTTTGTTGATTGATGAGGACGATGTAGATGTGTCCATAGAATCTGTGTGCAACAATTGAGAAAGCTCTTCAATTTTAGAGGATCTTCATATGTGGTAGTCTTGTTATTGAAAGTAACTTTAAAGAGACATGGGTGAAACAGACCATAGCGCGCTCCAATGGATCGAAGTTGGGGTCTTATTGCTAAAAAGTCTCTACGTCAGTAATCAGTGGATTTTGAATAATCCTGAGAGAAAAACAAAGTATTGCCAGCCCAAGAAATACGGTTTACTGTTCTAGCTGCTGATAGAATCTTGAAAAAAATCAGTATATTCTAGGAAAAATAGGATAACCACTCTCGGTTTCCTCATATTGGTAGAAGATGATGCAGAAGCAGGGCCCAAACGACGAGCACGTTGAATGTTTAGTTGGGTGTCTGGTGGTAAATTAAGTACTTTGGGTAAGAATGACTTGAAAAAATGTATAGGATCAGAGCCTTCCGAACCTTCTGATAATCCATAAATACGAAGGTTGTTCCGTCTGTTTCTATTTTCCACCTTTTCAACTTGTTTTTGGAGAGATAACACTTGAGAGTGAAGAGCATCAGTCTTGTTACTAGCAGAAGTCAGGGATTCGAGACTCCGTTCTACTGTAGTGACTCTGTCCTCCAAGCTTGACCATCTTTCTGTTAGAGATTGTATTTGAGAGTTAGTCTCCTCAAAAATGGGCGAGGAGCTCTAATTTCTTCAAGTAATAAGTCTAGAGAGACCGAGGATGTTTGTTTTTGGGGGGAAGGACGTCCTTCTGTAGGCGTTTGCTTGGCGTTTTATTCGTGCCAGATGAAGTCGTAATGTTGGAAACTATGACACTCTTAGGCGAAGTATTCGACGGGTCATCCATGGCAGCGCAAAATAAATGGGATTTAGAACGATTGAAGATTTGCGCACCAGAGACAATGAAAGTGTAGCAACTTTGAGTAGTTTGCTCATTCAGCTTTAGCCGGAAGACAAAATTAGCGTGAGTATTTCCACAAATTTACTAAGCAAAAATCAAGGCAGCATTCTTTGAGCAACTTTTCCTGACTGCCTCAGTAATAAGTGAATTGAAATGTAGGCCAGAGAATCAGCAATATTTGGATATGGCTATCCAGGGTGCAAGCAGCACTTTATGAAGGTGCGTGTGGAAGAACTTTGAAAGTGCTGAGAAAAATAATACAACATTGCAGTTTATTCTCTCAAAAAAAAAGCTTCCTAGCGGTCAGCGTATTAAAGCATTTATTGATTGAGGCATTTGCAATAATACCCTCGCATAGTGCAGAATACAAAATGGCGCCAGTTTAGTGAAGGAGGCACACCAACTTCAAAAGCAGGACAAAAAAAAAACAAAGAGAGAAGATATACAGAACCTTACAACATCATCCTATTTCTTCCACAATATCTCAGGGGCATGACAAGCAATTCAGCATTATTCTCTGAGTCAGCGCTGGAGAGGTAATGAGATGCGCATAAAAAAAAACATCTTGTAGCGGAGTGGACAAAATGACGGCTGAGTCCGTGAGAGAACGCTCCGCTGCTAACAAAGTAAATAATTGCTCTTACAGTGTATTTCAGGAGTTCAAAGACACTTCAAACGATTCCAACTCATTTCCGACGATCATGCCGAGGATTTGTGAGGCCGCTCCGTCAATTCACCGCCCGTCAAGACCGCAAACCCCTCCGCCGCCTCGGGAGAGTCAGGCACCGGCAGCCATCCTCCTCAGGCGCTAGCCACACCCCCAGTTTAAAACAACCTTTGATTCACTGAAGTGGAACCTTTCTTAACCCAGATGAGGAATGCAACCAATGGTAGTGTTATTCCTGCACCCTACTCTCCTGGATTGGTCATCTCTCTATCTGCAATAATATATTCTGCAGTTTACTTACTAAAGCATCTCTCACACGTGCAGAGGAGCTCGTGGCAAAGGTTGTGGGGGCATATTATCTACAGATGCTGATAAATATCGCTAACCGCGTGTAGCGCGGTTTTATTTATCGCCGGCTATCGCTGGATTTTTTCGCCCGGGTTGCGCGTTATTAACACCGCTTATCACCAGGGCATTAAAAAATCCAGCATAGTGCCGTTTTGGGGGGATATCGCTGGAAATCCAGCGATATAACTACAGAGATTGGGAAATCCTTGTAGATACGCCATGGTGGACTTAGCCTGACGATCCACCTCCCATTAAGGGGAAGTCAGGATTTTAGGAGGTGTTAGAATCTGGCGAAAAGCGCGCTTAGCATGGCTTTTTACATCATTAAGAGGTTGCAGGGCCGCATTGTTAATATCGCGATGTTCAGTTAGCGACCTTTTCCGTGATGTTTCCAGAAGGAACGTCTACTTTGCATCTCATTAGCGATGTATATTGCTAAGATGCGTAGCGTCACTGAAACGGCTGCTAACATGCACTAATGCATATTAGCGCTGCATTGGTAATAGGGCGATAAAATTTTAACCGCTTCAGCGGCAAAATGTGCTGCTAAAGAGGCGATTATGCCCTTGATAATATGACCCTTAGTGTCAATAGACATCGATACAGTAGGGGGTTTCACCATAAAATGAAAGTTTAAATATCAACCTGCAGTTATGTTGAATTAACAATATTGACTGCCTGCATACTGTCATGGTTAGTGGATTTAATTTTAAGAATAGTCAATCTATACTTACATATTGCGCTTATCTTGATGAAATATTGGAAATCAACTTTCGGGAATCAATATACACGCAGGTCGATGTTCCTGACCTCGTCATTGTGATGTACAGCCCACAAAAGAGAACCTGTAATGGAAGAAGTCTGAAATCTATTTTTCAGAAGGTTATTATAAGTAGAAATTATACAAATTTACCACTGTCCAAACAGTATGTCTTTGAGCAGGCACCATGTTTTTCGTATTGTAGAGAGATGTTTGAGGATTGTTAGACACCACTGGGGTGTGATGAATACAACTATTGGGGAGTTGATAGAGACAACTAGGAGTTTTTGCAGAATGCACTCTTTATTAACAAAGATTATAATGTAAGATTCAACAGAATTCATGGATGGTGGCAAAATACTCTCAGTGAATATGGAGTCATGAGAACTGAAGTGGTGATTCCAGCAGAAACCCAGTGTTCCAGCTTGCACAGCTCTTTGGACTTTCAGTCAGTGTTGCCTCTGATAAATGACCACTTGGCCCCACAGACAAGTGGTGAGAATGTGTAATGACTGAGGGATGACAAAAGGTTTGAGTATATGCGCAATGTGGTAGGTATCTTGGGAGTCTCATAGATAGAGTGCTGCAGATCATTGTAAAACGCCTGATGTTTGATTCACCTTACTTCTAGGCACTTTCATTCATGTGTCAATTTCCATATTCACCGAATTACGTTTTGATCCAATGTTTTGAAAGCACTCTAGGAAGCGCTGGTTTTGAGGATGTGCTCTGATAGGTATGTGGGCTCACCTATCAGTGAGGGGGGACTCTAGTGTATTGTGAGAGAGGACAATGCCCAAGTGCTATATGCAAGTCAGTTTTCATATTGTCTGTCTTTTCAAGGAAGAAGGAGGTAAATTCTTCATAATTGGGTAGTAGACTGAATCCAACTGGGGAGAGGTCAGGTAGACCATTATATTGATGTTTAACCGACTCAAATACCTTTTTAGCTTTGTCGAGTTGGTTTCTGAAGACATTTGCTTTGGAATTTCTAATGCTTTTGTAATAAGTATTCCTAAGTGATCTTAGATGTTTGAGGTGTTCAAGGGATGGAGAGGATCTTCTTCTTCGTTCGGCTACTCTCAGGGTATGTCTTTTGGTATTGAGGCTACCATTGTACTAAGGCTTAGAGTCTTTGGTAGGTAGTCTTTTTAGTTGTAAGGGTGAGGTTGAGCCAAGAATATTCTTCATGGAGCTCGTGTAGTGGTAAGTGAGATCTTTGCACATCTAGCATACCTTCAGGGGGTAGTAGGATGTTATCACTGATAGATGTCAGTTTAGTAAGGTTGATATTTCTCGTATTTCTTTTCCAAATTGTAGGTTTTAGTCCTTGTGCTGTAGTAGTTCTCAGGGGTATAGTGATGAGGAAGGTGATGCTGTGCTGTTCAGACCGGTCACAGAGGAGGATATATTCAAGTTGTATAGCTTTATCTTTCACAATGATAAGATCAAAGATCACTCCCTTATTAGGTTTGGGGCTGTAACAGGTTTGTATCAAGTTGAGGTCGATAAGAAATGTTTTGAGGTTGTTAACTCTAGGGTCATTCAGATCATTCCAGTGGAGGTTGAAATCGGCGAGGAAGATTTGAGTACCAACTTGAACAGTGTTTGTTGTGATGCTTTCCATAATTGGTTCTATGAAGGAGGTGTTATCACCAGGCGGATAATAGAATGTGTGTAGTTGCAAAGTGGTTTGTTTTTGCAGGCGACGTTGATGCATAGATATTCATATTAAGATAGCGCAGGGGACTGTGACTATTTAACTGAAAGACTGTTACGGTGAATACATGCAATGCCTCCACTTGGTCTGGTGGATCTGTCTAGTCTAGTGATGTCATCACTTGGAGGGACTAGTATGTCAAGGATAGGTGCATAGTGCTCATTTAGGCAAGTTTCTGTCAGGCTAAGGAGGTCAAGATCATGTGTTAGGATGAGATCCGCAAGGTCCACAGCATGTCTGGCAGCCAGTCTACAATTAAGTAGAATACATTTTTGAAAGGATTTGAGGATATCCGGGAAAGTCTGGGTAACAGTAATTCTCTTGCAGTTATGTTTATTTATCACTCTATGGTTGGGTTTAGATTCTCTGTGTTGGTTTGCAAAGATGCATTGGATTTGACTCTGATTGTTGTTACTCTCATGGTGAGATGAGTTATATGATAGTAGGAGGGAGTGGAAATCTTCATCCGATAATGAGTCAGTTATTCTGATGGTCCTATAGGGTGCTCTTGAGCAGGGGAGGGCTCTCCATCTCAACTTCGGGCACTTCGGGAGGTGCAAAATCGAATTTGTTTTTGGGGTGTGTTGGAAGCAAGGTATGATAGATGTTAGGTTGTTCATGAATATGCGTAGTCGAACTCAGGTTCCTGATTGGCCAGTGATTGGTAGTCGATTAAGTGGTGATCTGTATAAGGCCTTGTAAGTCTGCCTCACATTGATTTTGGGGTTGTGAAATCTCATCCAGCCTGGATGCTAGTAGGATGTGTGAGGATGAAGTAGGGTCTTGGAGTATGGGGAAACGGGGCAAAGGGGTGTTAATGTCTGTGGAAATGGAGTACTGTTGGCCACCAGGGCAAGTGGGAGTGGGTTCAAAGGTGGGGTCTTGGAGTGTGGGGAGTGAAGGCAGCAGGGTATTGATTTATGTGGAGGTGTAGTGCTGTTGGCCAGAGGGAAGTGATGGTAGGGGAGTAGATTTGGATGTGGCAGAGAGTTCGAAATTGGGTGGAGGTGAACTCGGGAGCAGTGTAGGATGAGGAGTCAATTATGAGTTACTGAGCGGGATATTAGGTTTAGGCATTGGAGATGCTATTAGTTGTGTCATGGGGATTAGTGGGGTGGTCAGGGGTAGTAAGTGATTTTTAAGTCTATGTGTCTCAGAAGTAGTGCTCTAGGTATGGGGTAAGGATGTGGTGTGGCATTACGATTAATGGAGGTGGGCTCTGATCCTCTTGGAAATGTAGGCGAATACATATTGCGCACCGGGTCGGAAGGACTTGGGAGGGCATATTCCTCGCTGCAGCTTTTTTGGTGAGGGTGAATATTTCCTCAAATAGTTCTAGGTAGCATTCTGAGGATTGGATGAGGATTGTCCCATTGTTGTTAATCGAGATGGTTGTTTTTGCTCTGTAGATCGAGGAGGGAGCTAAAGAGAATCGTAAACCATGGGGAGTTTATTTGGATGAGGAGATTAGGAACAATGAGAGCAAGACTCTCCTCCAGTGTGCTCTTCTTCTCAGATAAAGTATGAGGTCACTTATAATAGTACCTTTATTCACGCAGAAATATGGGTCAGAGATAAGGGATTCTGGAAGATTTTTTAGAAATATGTAACATGTCGTTAGTGAAACAATGGAGCAAGGTCTGTAAACACTGAGATCCTCATGAAAAATTTTGATTTAATCTCAATTCGGCCAATAGCAGGAGTAATCGAGGTATTACACACTGTGGGAAAACCAACAAATTAGGGTTTTTCCTCAGACACATTTCAACTGCTAAAAATAGGTGGATTTACCCAGGGAGAAAAGCAGTAAGGTTGGGAAAGAAATGTGCAGGAATGGTGTGCGAACACTAATACCTGTGTTTTTCCCCATTCTTAGTTCTCAAACATGGAAACATGTAATAATGCACACAGAAATTAACATGCCCCTGAGATGGTATTACAGGTGTCTTTTTTTCTGACACCACCTGTAATGAGAACCTATTCAGGAGTTGGCATAGTAATTGACAGAGTAGATCATGGGTGTCCAGGAAAGGTAGAAGAGAGCCAGATCCATTATTGGAGCGAGGACATGATTTTTAAAGGGCCAACCATCATCAGTTGGAGATTGTATGCTGGTTTCACTTTCTCTCGCTTTTCCGAACATACCTTTGCAACAAGGGAGTAAATTGAAAGTACAAAACATCCCACTTTTGTCCTTTCATACTGATCACTCATGATGGGGCATCTTATCAATGGCCAGCGATAATTATCGCTGGCCGTGCTTAGTGATAATTTTATTATCGCCGGCTATCTCTGGAATTTATCGCCCTGGTAGCGCGTTATTAACAACGCGTTTCTCCAGGGCGATAAAAATTCTAGAGATAGTGAGGTTATCGCCGTTTTGCAGGGAACATCGCTGGTTTTCTAGCGATGTTTCCTACAAAACGGCGATAACCTTGCTGATATGACCCATAGGGTCGTATCAGCATAATCCACCCCAATGTTGCAGATAGGTAAGTCTGCATTTTAGCAGACGTTAGTTTTTGGAAAAAACAGCTGTTTTCTCCAAAAACTAACGTGTGCTAAAATGCTGAGGCAGCCTTGTAAATATGTGAACATCAGCGATATTTGCAAGGTTGTCTATCGGGGGTACTCCCAGTGACGCCCACTTTGCATCTCATTAGAGATGCAAAGGGAGGCGTTGGGAAAAAAGGGTGCTAACATGTGATTATGCATGTTAGCACCCTCTTGTAAATAGGGTGATAGTTTTATCTCCGCTCTTTTGGCTTTTTAAGCCAAAAAAGCGCAGATAAAGCCCTTGTAAATATGCCCCAATATTCTTTGGCGTGGTGGATGTTGCTTGCAACTGTGACAGTATGTGTGCACTTACTGCAAGGCAAGGCTTTGATATGCAAAACAGTGCTGTTTATTTCACTCCCTTAAATTACTGTTTTAAATAATTTTCTAAGAAACAGGGTTTAAAATCATTTCTGCCCAATAAAAAGTGTCAGAAATTTAAAAACCGTTTTTCCATATTTTAACATCAAAGCTCCTGAAACTGCAAAAAGGTGGTGATGTGGCCAAGCGTGCTATTAGGAATGTCAAAGTGGCCCTGGGACTTTACAATCAGACATTCCATCAGAACTGCTCTTTGCCCGGAATTAGAATGTTCTCATCTAGGGCCAGGGGCGGTTCCAAAGAAATTAAATACTGCCGGCCAGACATCTGATGACCTCCGACCAACACTTCTATTCTGGGACTTCAAAAAATGCTTGCGTTTTTGTTTCATTTTAGTTTGATAGAAAGTCCCTGTGTGCGCATCGAACATAGGGGCCGATTAGGATGGCGGACGGACTTTGCCCGTCTGCCATCCCTGTGGAAAATGGGACCGTCCGCCACGTGGGCGGCGATCCCGCCATGCCAATTATGATGCGCCCTTCACACTGGTGGGCGCATCATGCATTTTTAACATTGCGGCGGACGGTGCCGAAAGCACCGCCCTCCGCAATATCCAAAATACAGGCATGCAATTGCATACACAAAGCGGCAGGCACCGCGCGGTGCCTGCCTCTTTGTGTATGCAAATGCAGGGGGGTACCACAGCTACCCTCCATGTTCACCCCCCTCTCGCCTTCACCATGGGGGCCGCCCCCAAAGTAAAGAGTGCATGCCCTTCCGTGGCTGCATTGCCGCCACGGAAAGGCATCTGCATGAGGCCATCCTAATATGGCTGGCGGTGTCTTCCAGACATCGCCAGCCATATGAACCCTTTTCCGCCCCGGCCGCAAGCCGACCGGGGCGGAAAAGCGTGGGCCGTGTTTCTGTCTGCCGCGGTTTAAAATGGCGGGGGGTAAATAGGTGGCGGACGGGCACGGATGGCGGACGGATCGCCACCGCCTGCATGGCGGTGGTGATCCGTCCGCCATCCTAATCGGCCCCATAGTCTTCTGTTTGCTTCATCTGCCGGCGATTGGTTATTGGCTTGGATAGGGCGAGTAACTCTAAAATTCGGGGGGTTCCGCTTGATCTGTAGGTGACCCCTGTTTCAACTCTGAAAATCTCCTCTAAGCCTGAATCTCGTAGTCTAGGCAGCGTGTAGAGACCTCTTTCTGTTGATGTTGCTCCCCTTACTGGAGATGAACAACATATTTCGGTATGGTACTGGAATAATATTGTCAGACTTTTGTCTGCAATAAATATTGCCCATGATTGCGTGCACAGGTGCTATTCATGGCAACTGATAAATACCAATCCACAGGATACTTCATTTATTGGGTGCAATAAATAGCTCTTATTACTTGTTTCTAAGAAATAACATGCAGATTTTGGTGTTTAGCCAACAAAAATCCACATGATACACTAACTACCATATGTTTTTGCCCTGTTAAATTTCGTCAGGCTTGACTGGCTGAAATTTAACAAAGGTTGAGGTATTTAATGCATCTGATAATTATTGGGTGCCTTAAATACAACCAAATGTATAATTCTGATCCCTGTGCAGACAGAGGTTTACGCAGGGGTCAGAAAACAACCACTCCTTCACTTAGAGCCCTAAATATCACCTACAAAATACTGCCCCACTTGAGTTCATAGGAAATCTACACCCAATGGTAATTTTTTAAACAATGTATCAGACGTTTCTGTGCACGATGTTCTGACATGTAACCCACTTAGATGTTCTTGTTTTTGCTTTAATCCTTCCACATTCATCCATCCGTGCTGCTACTTGCTATGCGCTGCCTTGCATTACTTCGCATCACTTGGGTGTTACCAGTGGCGGCTCCTCCGCTATGGCGGAGGAAGTGCTGCCTCACTGCTTTTAAGCAGTCCAATGTAAAGAAAACATAATATGATAACTTTGAGCAGGGCAGGGGAGGAGTGGTTTGCCCTCTCCTAAGTGCACATGGCTGGCCACTTTTCCTGTTCTCCATGCAGGACATGGAGAACATGCCCAGACCCCTATTCCCTGGCTGAGCATCGAACCAGGATGATCATACCAACCACATCGCTGCATTGCAGCATTGTGATTGGTCAGGGGTGCCTGGGTGCTTACCAATCACAACACTGCATTGCAGCATTGTGATTTGACTGGGGAGCCTGGCTGTGATTCCTGTTCCTCTACGAGGAGAGCAGGAACACAAACACGGGACCCGGCTGCAAGGTAAGTGGTTATTTTTTTTACATTTCGCATCCCCCCTCTGCGCGCCCTCCTCCCCCGTGCCTGCCCCGCCACCTGTGATTCACTGGGCGTTATGTGATTGGATCATGGGCATTCCTGTGTATCCACCCCTGTATTTTGAAACAAACACTGGTTTACAAACATTTGTAAACTTGGGTTTGCACCAAAATGATGCACCTAGCCTACAGAGGCGTGACGAGAAGAAATATCTTTATTTCTCCTTCTTATTTTCTGTTTCCATGTGTGATGCATTCTGCACCACACATAGAAAGAGGAAATTGCCTCTTAAGATTGTTTTTGTTCAGGAAGGTGTCCCTCCATGCACAAAAACGTTTCTGCCTGTAACACAGTCACCCTTGCAGATGGGTCTATTCCGAACGTGAGTATCCGTTTGGAATACTACTGTTTTGGTAAGAGAATGCAAAGAATGGATGAATAAGTTAACTAATATACAAGTTCTTCATGTAAACTTGCTTCAAATGTAATTTTGGAGCATGAGATGAGGAAGGTCTTCGAGATCAATTTATTTTAGGCTGTATTATAGAAAAAGCTACTGAATCTTTATGGCAGAATGTTGATTCATCATTGATTGATAGTTGCCAAGACATACAACAACCATATTATGGCATGTGTGGAAACTATCAGAGGTGTAAGTTTAATGTCTCAAGTTTTGAGTATTTGGGGCATTATATCTTTGCTGAGCAGATACAACCAAGAAAGGACTTGGAGAATACTATACATTACATGCCTATCACCTCTAATAAAGAAGAGTTAATTACATATCACAGAATGCCAGAAGATTATACCAAATGATTTTTTTATTTTGCAGACAAGAGTAAAAAAATAAGAGAGTTGTTGAACAAAGGAAAGGACTTTGTTTGGGATCATGGGTGTGAAGAGGAATATGACTTTGGTAGCAGATCCTTTCCAAGGCTTTGTAATGATGGTATTGTGAAGGATGAGGTTTTGGGTGTCATTTTTTATGTAGAATTTTATAAGGAAATATTGAAAGTGTGTGAGGTGACAAGTAGCATTATACCATAAAAGGAATGGCTGAGGGAATTGCAAAATGATCAAAATTACAGAAGGTGGTGCAAACTTTGAACGCTGGTTGGGTGTCTAAAAAAGAGTGTGATGAATCATTAAAGTCATTTTTACGTGTTGTGAGACAAACTTTATTTGAATGATGGCTTATTGTATGAGGTAGTAGGTTGGTGCCACCGACATGTTTGAGAGAGCATATGATTTTCAATGCACATGAAAGTCACTTAGGTATTTCCAAATCCAAAGAGAGAATTTGCAGTGATTATTGGTTGGTTTGATGGTTGAAAGAATAATAAGGGGTTGTACTGAGTGTTTGAGCAAGGATAAATATTTGAAATGTAGAACTGAACCTATGGGTTTATGCAAGCTACCCTATGGTTCCTGGGAGGAACTTGCATTGGATGGAGTGGGTCCTGTACGAATAGCAAATGTGGATCATTATGTTCTGAGTTGCATTGCTGTTTTCCAGGTGGCCAGAAGTGAAGATTGTATTACATTGAGACCTATGATGTGATTAGTTTCCTGGATGAGTTTTTTGACAATAAAGGTTAACCATCCTCTTTGTTAATGGACAACGGCATGCAACTCATTTTGAAAAGGATGGAGGAGTTTTTGTCAAATAAAGGTATAATGCATAGAAACCCCCCCTCTCTATCATCCTGAGGACAATGGGATGATTGAGAGGTTGAACACATTTTTAAAGGAAGCTATTCAACATACTGTGGCTTGTGGTAAAATTTGGGTTGAGGAATTGAAGGATAAGGTGAGGGTATACAGGCTATTTCCCACTCCTGGACTAGTAGGGCTTCACTTTTTAAAGGTAGAAAGCCCAACTATTTGATGTGTCCGAGTTGGGCTAATAAAAGAAGGGGTTACACTGGGAAGCAGATATCATGTGAGGATGAGTTAATGCTTAGAGAGAGAAGTAAGAGGCTTTAAAGAAAATGTGAATTTGATGATCGGAATAGAGTTAAGAGTATTGATGTGCAAGCTGGTAATTGGTTCAAGGTTAAACTTCCAGTGCGAAAAAGGAATCATTCTAAATTCAGTAAATCCATGGAGGTAATTAAAGTGTTAAAAATGTTGCCAAAAAGAGAATAATAGAATTTTAAACTTGAGTAGAATAATTGATAGTTCTTCTTTTCACATGATTTCTGCTTAAACGTACTATAGAATAGTGGAGCCGTGGTCCTCAACGCAGAAGAATCTTTGTAAAGGCACTCTGGATCCTCTGTGAGGAAGAATCTTTAAGTTGGAAGGAGGCCGTCGCATTTGGAAAATTATGTGTGATCTAACATGTTTCATATGTTACTATTTCATTCTTTTCTGTATTTTCTCCTGTGTATAGATGCAGTTATGCTGTGCCTTTTGTTTATATTCAGTTTGTGTCACATTGGTATGTGTTGCTTTGAGGGAAAGGTCTGTGGTACTTCTTGGCATGAGTATAATTCAATGATGAGGATTCTTAGAATATTATGTGACGGCTGAGTGGCGGTTGCGGAGATTGGCGGAAGGCAGCTGGCTGAGGTACTTAACCCCTTGCACGCTCATGACGAGCTGAGCTCGTCATGAGTTGCGCCCCTCGCATGCTCATGACGAGCTCAGCTCGTCATGTAACGCAGCTTTTTAGAAAAAAGCCGCACAGCGCGAAAAAAGCCGCCGCACGCATGCGGTTAAAAGTGAACTCAATAAAAGCTTTGAAGACCCTCAGCTTGGTCTGATCATTTGAAGAACCGCTATACTTTTTACTATGACATAAGGTATTAAAAGTTATCATAGTATTAGAAGATGCTATAGGACATATACTACTTGTGTAAATGGCTACACTCTTGGGGTTCTGGGCTTTTGTTGTTTTCGGTGTGGGGATCCACACCCTGTACTGAAAAAACCCCTCATTTATTCACCCTACATGTATTCATTCATTGTTTTTTAGGGATTATTGGACCCAAATATTTCAAGAGTAAGCAGGCTACATTTTTTACTTCAGGTATCTACTAGGGTAATACTGCTTGGAGTTCATTCATATATACCTATGACATTTGAAGGAATTATCCATCCTGCAATAGTTACAGTTATAAATGGCATTGAGAGACTTTGGCTTGATAGTAATCTAAGGAGAGCATGTGATTTGTGCTTGAATTTCTAGATTTCTGCAGTTTCGAATTGGCTATTGATCAGAAACATCATAAGTGGAACCATTGTGTAGGACCTGAGACCATGTTCCTTTACAGTTGTAATCAAGAACACACTAAATGCACAATTTGAGGAATTTCTATTTTCTCATTGGCAGGGCTGCTTAAAAACTATTCTCTATTGTGTTTCTCTTTTTTTACATATAAACATAATAATCTATGAAATCATTTCTTACTGCTATGAATTCTAAATATTTTTATTGTATTATTGTGTCACCTTTGCTAACAAAAAACATAAAAGACATTTATCATCATAATATTAAATGTCTTGGCAATCAAAAATGCAAAAAGGGACCCCAAACTTTGCTCATGACACATCCCTAATGTATTAGTATTACCCCCTAATAATATCACATTTACATTGCTCCCAGCTTGATGTGCTCATTTATTATAATCATTTCAGGGTCAGGTAAAGCCCCCGCCCATACCACCTGGCACCAAGCTTAAGTCCAAAGTCCAATTTCAGAAAAAAACATTACTTCAAAGTCCAGTTTCAGCATCTCTCCCCAGCATCGGGTCATTCTGCTTGCCCCGCCCCAATTTCTAGGGTCTTTTATGCTCTTTTTGTGCATTCAGGTCTATGGAGCTAAGGGGTGCACTTTCAGACTCGGATGCTGCATTTTTTTTGCACCTAGCACAATTCTTCTATTTAAGAGGAAGCTACTGTTTTGTAAGTTTCTGATTCCACCCACACTGAACTTGCAAAACGTCGCTCTGCACTTAGATTTCTAGCTCCTCTGCAGCAGTAAAATGGAAAGAAATCTTCTCTGGCCATTACAAAATATGTGACAATTTAACACATACACACTTTGTTAGCCTTCCCAAATAACAAAGTTGAGCATAGAACTCTTACGTTTAATTTTTGATAGAAAACTGCAGAGTCCTGCATGAGGCCTACAGCACCTGTACTTACTAAATCATGTACTCAATCAGTGCTTAATTTGAGCTGGTGATTTACGGTGCTCAGCACCAACACTTAATTGTCAACATAGGTACTTATGACAGTCTGCTACATGGTGGTGCTGTATGTCTAATTTAAAGACGAGCATAACAACAGTTGTTTATTAATTCAATATACATTAAAATGGCTAATACCTGCTGCTAAAGCCATTTTTATAGCTTTGGGGGCCTGGAATAGTTAGGATCATTAAACTTTTAGGAGTGTAATGGCTAGTAGCTGTGTTGATACTGTAATTGGCAGTGCTGACAGCAGCAATGAGAGGTGCAAGCAAAAGTGGGCCCCATGACAAGGGCCCTGGCACTTTTTCTTCTACAAATTAAGCACTGTCTCGAATCTTTTCAGTGCGCAAACAATAACATTGGGGCTGATTACGATGCCGGTCGGACTGCATGTTAACATACATCAAGGCTCGTGATACGTGTGACATTATCAAACATGTAGGAAAAATATGCTCACATTTGACAGCATTAGTACTGTAACAGCCGTCCTGCTGACCGCACCATCCTTGTGGCTACGGTGACATCAGCCTATGTTGGAGCACATCTTGCACCGTTGGCCTGTCCGGTGGTTCTGTATGGGACAATGCAGTACCACTGGTCCTGGGCACCAAGGGCCAGATGTAGGAAGGCAATTACCGGTCGGTAACGGCCGAAATTAACGAATTTCAGCCGTTACCGACCGACGGTAATAGGCTTTTCTGATGATGGGGCAGAAAATAAGGATTCTGTAATTTATCGAATCGGTAATTTAAGGAATTGGTAAATTACTGATTTCCTAAATACCGATTCGGTAAATTACCGCATTCCTAATGTAGGGAGGACTTAAATGAGTGCTTATCCCATGTTAGGATTCGTTATTTACCACCAACTACAAGTTGGTGGTAAATAACGGAAAAAAAACAAAAAGCAATTTTATGCTAATTGCTTCAGTGCCATGTTGCAGACATACATGCCCTTGTATGTCTGCAACATGTGCGCCCATACACAATTGAGGGGTGCAACAGGGTGTCACAGTGACACCCTGCCACCCTTCAATGTTTTCCCCCTTTTACCGAATCGGTATTTGACATTCATTCCTATGGGCCTCCAGGCCCATAGGAATGAATGGCAATTACCGAATTGGTAAATACCGATTCGGTAAATACCGAAATTTTACAGATTAGGTAACATTTACCGAAAAATTACCTACATACTATTTACCTATTCTTAAATACCGAATCGGTAAAATTCGGTATTTAAGAATAGGTAAATAGTATTTACCTACATCTGGCCCTAAATCACTAGATGACATCATTGCGCCATGACACACTCGCAGAAAGACGTCTCACATGTTTCCACCCTCTCTCAGGGCCTGGAAGTAGAGAGGGAAGTTGTCTCAGCATCATTCATTGGTGTTAGGTCTTCCAGGGCTCCAAGGTAGGAGTCATTTCCGGTCAGATAGGGTACTTGGCTAGCGGCACTATCACTGTAGGGCTGATTATAACAAGGGTCATTAGGTTTGCCTGCTGTTGTGTGGTCTCCTGAGGCCCCTCACTTTTTCCTTGTTGTCTAACTCTGCACCCTTCTTTTGGGCCTGGTTGGGTCTCTGAGCCCTCTTGACAGGTCTGCTTGTCAAATAGGAATGTTGGCTTCCATGTTGTAACAGCAACTTCAAAGAACTTCTTTATAGCACTTCTTTTAATATCTCACAGCTCTCCCTTAGCTTGTAAAACGAATTAGTCAGCAGACTAAAACAATTACAAAATGTTCTACAGTGGCAGTCAAGTCTATGCAGCTGAACAAAGAGAAATACAATATTATCATTTCCCCTGAGTTTTGGAGTTCAATTAAAGGGGGGCAGATGCGAGTCCTCAAGTCCCAGTGCACTGTCATTGTTTAATTGAAGGAGAGAGAGAGGGAGAGAGGCTTGGAGAGAGAGAGAGAGAGAGAGAGAGAGAGAGAGAGAGAGAGAGAGAGAGAGAGAGAGAGAGAGAGAGAGTGTTTGTGTGTGTGTGTGTCCTGTTTGCCTTTGATTTGAAATTTGCCGAGCAACTCAGATTGACCCTGCTGGCATTAAAAAGTGAATTTGCCAGATGAAAAGTGCAGTTCACATTTGAAATTGTATGAAAAGGTGATGTAGTGTGAAAGGAGGGATACCAATGACACAGCTTTCGCTCTGCACAAACTAGAACCATCTTGAATCACAACAGTGTGCCTTGATGCAACTCACAACCTAGTTTATCAACCAGATAAGGGGCATATTTACTAAAGTGGGGGCATATATACAAGAGCTTTACAAACCAAAAAAGCAGAGATAAAACTATTGCCCTATTAACAAGAGGGTGCTAACATGCATTAGCGCATGTTGGCACAGTTTCACCCACTGCCCCCCTTTGCATCTGGAAGAAGCAAAGTGGGCGTCACTGGGCAGGACAATCTTGTAAATATCGTTGATGTGCACATCGCAATATTTACAAGGCTGCCAACGCATTTTAGCAGCCGCTAGTTTTGGGTGAAAACCGCTGTTTCGCCGGAAACTAACGTCTGCTAAAATGCAGACTTAGGTATACCTAATATGGGGGTGGATTGTGCTGATACGACCCTGTGGGTCGTTTTAGCAAGGTTATCGCCATTTTGCAGGGAACATCGTTGGAAAACCAGCTATGTTCCCTGCAAAATGGCGATCTCCCCGCTATAGCTGGTAATTATATTGCCCTGGGGAAACGCGCTGTAAATAACGCGCTAACAGGGCAATTTAATCAAGCAATAGACGGCGATAAATAGAAAAGCGCTAAGCGCGCTTTGCGGTTATTTATCGCTGTCCTTCTAGATATGCCCCTAAATTCGGAGGGCAGTGTAGCACCAAATTTGACAAGGCCGGCATCTGACATTTTTGAAATGCAGGGTTACGCCATATTCACAAGAATACGGTGCACCCCTGCGTTTCTCCTAGCGCTGGTGCTAAAAATCCTGCCTATGGCCAGCACAGGCACCCTGCTGCCATGTTGCAAGCGTGCTTGTGCTGCTACGGTGATTGTTTATATGCAGAAAGGGACACCTTCTTGCACATATACAATCAATAATGGCAATTTGCTCTTTCTATGTGTGCTGCAGATAGAAAGAGCAAAAAACGAGGAGACATTAATAATTTCTCTTGGTATCACCATTCTAAGACCAGGTATTTCCTTGCCTTTGTTTTCGATGCTGCCCCCGCCTTGTAACTCTGGGGCAGCGTCAAAAAGCAGTGGGTGGTGCGGTGGAATGCCCACTGCAACACCCATTGCATGCCCTTTCGCCACAGAGGACTGTAGTAGAAAAGGGCATATGTACAAGGTGGCGTTAAGCTACGTTACATGGCTTAGCGCCACCTTGTAAATATGTGAAATGGCGCTACACCAGCATGGTGTCAAAAAATGTGATGCTCCGGTAGCCCAGGATGCTTGTAAATATGCCCCAGCATGACTTAATTTGCCCAAACATTCTCACGCCATCTGCACACTCGCAAACTGTTAGATACAGGTATACACGTGGTACGCAGGGATGAAAAGGATTCTTACCTTTTTTGGAACATGCCCCATTAAAGACCTCCAACAGTTCTTCACAACTGATCCTCTCAGAACTAACATTCTCTGGTCAGTCAAATGAAACTTACCTAGGAGCTCTTAGCAGGGAGGAGGGTAAAAGAACGAGAAGCGGAGGAGCAATGGGCAAAACATGGTGTCAACGATTTGAGAGGGTCACACAATAGGGGACAACCCGTAATAATCAAAGAGGAATTCACAGCACCCACCCAGGCAATCGCTGAGCTAATCATGTGCTTACATATTGTGTCACATCCCAGACCCTGCACACACCTTTGGCAGGTCCTCTTGGCTCCCCCTCTGGGTACTTCAAGTAGATAATGAAGACAGCAAGACAGCAAGTTTGAATATTTTGTGTAGGCAACTTTGAGAAACCTTGCTGCAGGAGTGTAACTCACTTTTGAAGTCAGAGCACCGTGTCCAGCTTGGAGCGTATCGGTGAATGATCGTTAAGAAGATTCCTGTATCAAATGGATAAGCGGTGTGTCAGCGTGTGCATGTCGCCTAAGAGCACTGACTTGCCTGGTTTTGGCAGCTTAAGTGATTGCAGCGTCCCTCGCATCATTCACGACTCTGGCATCTCAAAAATGCAGAAGCTTCAAACGGTCTGCATCAGGCATAACTTGTAGATTCTGCTGACGTCAGGGGCGCTTTGCATGCTGGTGCATGTAGTTTATAAATAAGTGGCATGACGTTTGTGCAACATAAGTTTAGAGCACATGAGGATTTATAGTCTATCTCAGTCATTTTATTGAGACCAGTAAAGGCGGTATTGAATTTCATGATAAGATAAGCTTGTCTTTGGAGCAGTGTTCTTTCTGGATCACCACCTCGGCGATTGGGTTTAATTACACTGAGGACGGTCCAGCAAAAGTCTTTTTCTGTGTGATGTAGATCTTGGAAATGCGCGACAAGGGGTGCGTTATGTACTTTATTCTTTATCCTTGAGCGATGCTGGGATATCCGCTGTCTGATTTCTTGTGATGTTTTGCAGATATAAATCAATTGACAGGGGCAAATGATCGCGTAGACCACGTTCTTGGTCTTGCATGTGGAAAATTCATTATGCTTACATCTTTCGGATCCATTGGTAAACTCTGTACCCTCAATGGTAGAACTGCATGCTTGGCAGTTCCCACATTTGTGATGTCCTATAACAGGTTGGAGGTTCAGGAAGGGGTGTATTCATTTAAGTTTCTTCTGGGGTTCATCTGTTGCCCGAATGATTTGTTGGCCAATGCTCGCTTACTTTTTCAGTGCAAAGAGTGGTATTTGGAGGTCTCTGTCAACATCTCTGATTAGGTGCCAATTTTGGCGGATGATTTTTTTGAAGGATTTAGTGTGAGGACCAAATGTGGAGACACATACTAAACGTGTCTTTGGTTTTCTTTTCAACAGGACTTCGCGTGCGTGAACCACACACGCTTGCACAAGTGTTTGAGTAGTTTTGATGGGTACCCTTTTGCCTTCTGCTTCTCTGCCAGTGCTTGGTAATGAATCTCATAGTCCTCTTTGCGTCTGCAGTTGCCCCGCACACGCAAGAACTGGCCATAAGGCAGGTTATCTTTCAAGTTTTTGGGGTGAAAGCTCTTAAAGTGCAGTGCTGTGTTCTTGCCGGTAGGTTTGGTATATAATGCAGTTATAAGTCCTGTCTCAGTAGGTCGTATCTCTACATCCAGGAATGTGAGGCACCTTGTACTGTGTGTCAAACTGAATTGGATATCAGGATTCCTATCATTAAGCCATAGATGAAATTTGAGGAGATCATCCTCGGTACCTGTCCATATGCCCCACACATCATCTATGTACCGATGCCATTGTGCAGCGTAATTTCTGAAGGGGTTGTTGTTGAAGATGTATCGTTCTTCATATCTCGCAATGTAGAGTACCGCCATCTCTGGCGCGAAGAGACATCCCATTGCAGTCCCTTTCACTTGAAATAGTTCTTTTTCAATGCCAATGGTGCAAGGCTCAAAATTAATTGAGTGGTGACCCTGTGGGGGCGTCCTCTGTTCTCCAGATAAGATTCAAGGACCTCAAGAGCCTCTTCCTGAGGTATTTGCGTTTATAAAGACACAACATCCATTGTGACCAATCTGTGGTGGACTGGATTGAATTGGAAACCCTCAACCTTGTTAATGAAGTCCATAGTGTCCCTCAAATATGATGTAACATCTTTCAGAAATTCTTTCAAGAATAGATCAACATATTTGGCAATTGGCTCAAGTGCGGAGTCACATCCCGAGACTATCGGGTGGCCAGGGGGGGCAGTGGCAGTCTTATGCACTTATGGAAGAAAGTAAATTACAAGTGTCCGTGGATGTTTTTATGTTTGGTATTCATGTTCCTTGTGGCCCAAGATTCCTGCCTCCAAACTACGCCACGGCTTAGTAAAGCCCACAATGCATTACATCCAACAAAATGGATGCCCAACTGTGATTTTATTTAGACCAGTGGCACCATATACTGTGACTCACACCTTTCTCCTTCTGAGGAACGGCACAGCTCCTTTTTGTTTTGTCATTCTCGAAGCTGCCATTGATGAGGTGCTTGTGATGCGAGGGCCTTTGTTTAACATACGCCACGCAGCAGCAGTTCCGATGTGGCTGAGGACTGCGAGGGCAATGCAAAGTCCTGGTGCCAGGAAAGTCCACTCAACAGAGGCAAAGTGGCTGTTCTGCACAGAGTTGCGGATTGCAGCAGAGGAGATGTGGTGGCTCTGCTGGGTCCACAGATGGGATTCCAGAGGACCTTCAGACCCATTTGCAAGGGCCCACGACTGGGGTGACACCAATTTGCAAGGTAGGACCTGCAGCTGCAAAGTCAAGGTGCTAGTTGCAAGAGACTAGCCCTTGGAGTCTCTCTGGTGGCCCTGGATACAGGTTGCAGGTTCGAGTTTTTCTCATCCAGGCAAGAGGGTAGCAGGGCAGAAAGTCATAACAGAGGTCATCAGTCCTTCAGAGCAGCAGTCCAGCAGAGTGACAGTCCTTTCAGTAGCACAGCAGCCCTTCTTCTTGTGTGAAGAGCTTCCAGAGCTTCGTCACTTCTTGAAAGGCCTTCAGATTGTCCTTTGCCTTTTTCCAGAAGCGCTGCATCTGGTTGTGAAGTTCCAGCATGTAGGGGGTTTTCGGGGAACTTGCTCACACCCCTTTCTGACAAGGCTGAGAGGTCCCCTAACAGGCTATCCATATGTAAATGTAAATGTAGTTGAGCTTATATAGTGCACAGCTACCCGCAGTGGGTTTCCCGGCGCTTGCTTAGGGAACCCTTCCTGGTATTACCCTGTGAGATAACAGGGTATCCACAAGGTGAAAGTCAGGCATCCCGCCGCGAGGGGCCGTTGTGGAGATTAAGCAAGCTATTGCCCAGAGTCGCAGAGTGTGAACCCGTGAGTCGAGGAGGCACCGGGGCGAGAATTATCGAGTCCGTGGAATTTTTAGCCCAAGACCCCACCGAGGCGGGGAATTGAACCCTGGTCCAGGACCGATCTCAGCTTCCGGGTCTGCTGCCTCTAACCCCTGATTCAGAAAAGGGGGTGGTGATGAACAGAGTGCCTGAATTAAGCAGACCACTCTTACCCAGTCCAAAGATCAGGGCTTGATCCATCACCGTTTTTTAGCTCACTGCACCATCCCAGCTCAGAACTTGGCTATATGCAAATTAGTCTGTTCCTGTCCCAGTGCATGATGGGAACAGGGCAAACCAAACTACCAAGCCAATTCTTATACTGGGAAGAAAACAAGCTACCGGGGACCGGTTTCTGGCATTTCAGCCTCTTCGGCCCGGCTTGCTTGAATCCTGATGGTGCAATGAGCAAGGGACTCACATCTGAGTATACCCTTCCACGCTTATGGTGGACAAAATGATTCAGAAAAGGGGGTGGTGATGAACAGAGTGCCTGAATTAAGCAGACCACTCTTACCCAGTCCAAAGATCAGGGCTTGATCCATCACCGTTTTTTAGCTCACTGCACCATCCCAGCTCAGAACTTGGCTATATGCAAATTAGTCTGTTCCTGTCCCAGTGCATGATGGGAACAGGGCAAACCAAACTACCAAGCCAATTCTTATACTGGGAAGAAAACAAGCTACCGGGGACCGGTTTCTGGCATTTCAGCCTCTTGGGCCCGGCTTGCTTGAATCCTGATGGTGCAATGAGCAAGGGACTAGGGTCCTGATACCCACATGCACCAACTGGCAGGGACAGAAGATCTCCGTCAAAGAGCCCCGTCTGGGTGCCCGTCAGACATTGCACCGCCAGTTTGACGAAGAGCAAAACCCAGATGATGAAGCATGACACCTAGATTGCTGGGTGTGTGAGGATTTTAGTCCCGAAAGGGAGGATCCTCCTCCCCCTTTCCTGTGCTACCTTCACACGTGGATCCTGGCCCTCCCCTTCCACTCCTTTGGTATACCACTATCGGGAACTGCGTACCTCCTTTTGCTCGCACATTCCGTGGGCTTGTACGCTGGACCCCGATAAAAATAGCCCTATGTATCCCTCTCTTTGTGAATTATTTTACCTCCCTGTGGGCAAACAGTAGGCATGGCAGGAGGAAATCCCACTTATGTCTCATGTGCTAAGGTAGGCTCATTATCAGGGCCTTTAAGGGTCTTGTTGAATCTCTCCACAAGTCAGTTGGTTCAGGGGTGAGAGGATGTGGAGAACTTTTAAGTCACTCCACACTCATCCCACATGGACTTCATGTATGTTGATATGTAGTTTTTGCCTGTGTCAGACACTACCTCTTTGGGGAAGCCCATATGGGTAAAAATCTCCATCAGGTCCCTGACCACCGCCTGTGCAGTCAGCAATCTCAGAAGAATGACCTTTGGGTACTGGGTGGCGTGGTCCACCAAAACCAGGATTAATCTGTTTCCTAAATGTGTCTTGGAGTCCAAGAGACCAACAATGGCTATGACCACCCTCTTAAATGGAGTGAGTGCCAATGACAGGTAAAGGGGTTAGGAAAACCTGAAGCATTTTCCTGTCTTCATCCGGGACCAATAGACATGGGGAAAGCCTGGCAAATGACTTGTCTTGCCCCAGATGTCCTTCCTGGTGGGTATTGAGAGCCACCCTAGTAGAAAGGTTCTGTAACACTGAGGGACCACCAGCACATGGGCTGCCCCAAGTCCAGGAACCTTGGGCTCACTGTAAAGGAGATCATTCTCCCAGTAGATACATTGATCTCCAGAGGTATCACCTGCTGCCTGGACCTCAGATTGCCTCCTTAAGCCCTTTAGAGTTGGGTACTCCTTCTGCACTTTGCATAATTCCTCCCTTGTGAGCCCACCCACAACTTACCATCCAGCAACTTCAGGCATGTCTCTAAGTGCGGCAATGTTCTCCCCTGTAGTCTCAGGAATGTCCTCCTCAGGTGCCCTGTCAACCTGAATTGCAGGAGCTGTAGGAGCTGGTTTCCCAAGCTCCTTGTCCTTGCTCTTTTTGGCAGCTGCCTGGGCCATTCTACCAAGCTCCAGACTACCTTGACTCCCTCCAGGGCAGCCATGGACCTTCAGACAATTCTAACATCTCCAAGTGTGACCTGAGCTCTACCTCTTTCCAGAAACTGTGTTCTAAATCGTTGCCTAACAGGCAATATACAGGCATGGCAAGCTCACAGTTACTTCAGGAGAATCTGAGACCTTCCCTCCTCAAAGTGAACCAGAGCCACTGGTAGGTGACTCTTGCGGGGGAAACAACCTTTACAACACAACTTTTACAACGCACTACCATTACAACAAAACTTTTACAATGCAACATCCATTACAACGCATGCCATTGCAACGCAACCATTACAACGCATGACACTACAACGCATACCACTACAACGCATGTCATTACAATGAAGTCATTACAACGCATACCATTACAATGCATAACATTACCATCCAACACTTACCCTACTGTTGCACCCCCCTGGAGTTAGAATAGTAATTTTTACCCCTAAACTATCCAACACTTACCCTAATGTTGCACCCCCTGGAGTTAGAATAGTAATTTCTACCCCTACACTATCCAACACTTACCCTACTGTTGCACCCCTTGGAGTTAGAATAGTAATTTTTACCCCTACACTATCCAATACTTACCAAACATGCAATGTAATGTTATGCGTTGTAATGGTATGCGTTGTAAAGGTAGTATGCGTTGTAATGGAATGCGTTGTAAATATAGTTTTAAAAATTTCATTGTAATCGCATGCATTGTAATGGAATACGTTGTATTGGATGTTGCGGTGTAAAAAATGCGTTGTAAAGGTATGCGTTGTAAAAGTATGCGTTGTAACGTCATACATCCCTCTTGCGGTTGACTGCGACTATTACTCAGTGAAATGTATTAGGGAGGACCTGCTCTAAGGACACCAGTTGACACCTCACAGTAGTCATACAGATTCCTGTGTCCCTCAGAGCCTTCACCTATTGCCCATTGATGGTGACCCACTGCCTATACTTAGAAGTATTTGCTGGCATATGGACTTTTGACGCCATCTCTTTATCTCCCAGGGGCACTATGGTAACCTCTGTCTGTTCCCCAAAGCTAACTGGGACTACCTCCGGCCCAAGCGCTACAACCTCGCCAACCTAGGTGTCTGCCCATGGGTGGAAGGCTGTGACCTCTTGGGACATCTTGTGTCTCCCTTGGAGTGCCCATACTTGTACCACTTAGTATACTGGGGGACTAACCTCCCTGTCTGTCAAAGAAACTTTTCTTCTTCGGCTCAGATTGGAACTGATTATTGTTGTTCCCTTTGGAATGATTTTTGAGGCCTTTTGAGAAGTTCTTATTCAAAGTTTTTCTCCCCTGTCTTTCTTCTGGTGGGCCCCCTGGACACCCCCCAGATGCCTTTTTAGACACTTTGTTACTGGGCCAGAGGTCCACCTCCTCAGCTAGCTTCCTGCGATCAGTCAGATTGCTGTCCACTAGGTGCTGGCACAGCATTGGAAAACAAGTATTGAGCATGCGCTCTCTGAAAGTCAAGTTGTACAACCCTTTGTAATTATTAAACTTGTAATTATTAACCTTTCTGCCACTCACCCAACTAGTCAGTGTCTTGCTAAGGTAGTCCAGGAAACCACCCAAGACTGATTTGGGGGTTTGTGGATGCCACTGAACCTTTGGCAGTACTTTTCAGAGATCAGTCCAAAGTATGGCTTTCATGGGGGTGTACCTGGTTTGGTCTTCTACCTCTAGTGTGAGTAGTGTGCCCTTCCCCACTGCAGGCACATGTTCCACAAGCACCCTCCTCCTCCAATATTCCTCTGGAAACCTGGGATATTGTGTACCTCATAAGCAGAAAAACATTTATCTATGCAATTTCCCATCACACAATTCGCACCAGGTCTTTAGTGATGCTGACATTCTTGTCTCCTTTAAACATTGTGTATATGCTGCCACCAATGTTGCTGAACTCTGCTTGTTTGACTTTAAGGTCCAGCTCTCTGAGGCTCCTCTTATGAGCTAATCTTGTTTCCCCCTGGGCCAGTTTATTTTGCTCCATCCTGAGTGAGCCATCTGTAGCCTCAACTCTCTCTTTGCCTTCCTATCCTCCAGCTCCTCTGGGGGTTTGGTGATGCAAGGATACACTGCTTCCTGCCCTGGCAGGGAGTTCGAACTCAGGCGATGAGTCATCCCCCTCCCATGAAGGCTGCATTTCAGGGCTGATCTCCAGGTCCTGATCCTGCTCCTATATATCACCATCCTCATTCTGCTCCTCTGTTTCTGTTAGTGACTGATGTACCTCCCACCAGGCCCTCAGAGCTTTCTGAAGCTCCAACTTCTTGGTACCCTTTTTAGTGGGAAGTTCCCTTTCCTTGCAAAACTATTTGAGCTCAACCACCGTGTATAATTTTCCAAGCCTTACAGATCAAATTGCATTACTGCAGGTATTGATAAGGACAGTCAGGTAGCAATGAGAGTAGATTTGGAAAATACAAAAAAGGGAGAATTTAAAAAAGCTCAAGTTGGTCTTAAATTA
The DNA here is from genome assembly GCF_964261635.1 of Lissotriton helveticus. Taxonomy (NCBI): domain Eukaryota; kingdom Metazoa; phylum Chordata; class Amphibia; order Caudata; family Salamandridae; genus Lissotriton; species Lissotriton helveticus. Next base: position 264,436,898 of record NC_136058.1, read on the forward strand.
TGTATTACACTGCACAAACACAAGTCCAAGTCCTCACAGCTGAACACCAGTGTTAGAAATTGGGTTACTGGTTAGGGGGTTAGGGGTGAAACCCTTCTCAAGCATCAACCACAATCCTTGTCAGGGTAAAGTCACAGGCAACGGCAAATTAACCTGTGCTCAACCCTCACGTAGTTTGGCACAGAGGAGTCAAGCCTAAATTAGAGGCAATGTGTAAATTATTTGTGCAACACTTCAAAAGTAATAAAGTGAATACACAACACAAGAATAATCTCACACCAAAAGTTTGAATTAATAAAATAAGACCATAACAACAAAAATCTAATCAGTAGAACTAGAGATATGCCATTTTAAAGATTTCAGTGACTATAGTGTCAAAAAACACAATGCACCAACTGTGGTTATCTGGTTGCTCTGGACTGGCACGAAGTCACACGTTGACCACGATGGAGTGAAGGCTGACTACAGGGATGCAGTTAGGTCTGCTCAACAAGAGTAACTTAAACCCTGTTTGCAGAGCATTGCAAGGTCCCGCGTCGAGGATGCATCGCTCAGCCAAGGTGATGTGAGGTGATGACGTCCAGGTTGAAGATATATTGCACAGCATTGTTTCTGGGGACTGGCCAGGCTGCAATGCGAGGTCCTGCATTGCGGTTCCATAAATAGGCACAGGTGTTGTTGTCGAGGCTACTGTCGACGAGGGGCTTGCAATTAGAGGGCCTGTGTCAAGGATGCATCGCACAGCAGCAGTTCCAATGAGGCTGCTGGCTGTGAGAGCGATTCAAAGTACTGGGGCTGGAAAAATCAGAGGAGAGGCATCAGTTCTGCTTCGGGTTGCATCACTCAGCAGAGGAGATTCATCGGTGCTGCTGGGTCAACAGATAAGCTGGTAGAGCACCTTTAGGCCTGCTTCCAAGGGTCCAGGACTTAGATAGCACCACTTGGACTCAAAGTTGTAAAGTCCAGGTCCTGGTAACAAGAGGCTGGCCCTTGGAGTCGCTCTGGTGTTCCTGGGAATAGGTTGTATTTTCCAGTACTTCTCACCCAGGCAAGAAGGTAGCAGGGCTTCAGGTCAGCACAGCAGGGCAGCCATCCAGAAGAGTGGCAGTCCTTTCATCAGCACAGCACAGCAGTCTTTCTTCCTGGCAGAGTCTTCCATAGGTCCAGAAGTGTACTGAAGAGTTGATGTCTGAAGTCCACTATTTATAACGGACACCTTCTTTAAAGAGGAAGAAACTTGTAGAGGATTCCTTTTGTAGTGTTCAGGTTTCCTACCTCCCCCGCCTTGGATCCAGACTAACTATAGGGTGTATGCAATCCTTTGTGTGAAGGAGGGCACAGTCTATTCAGGCGTAAGTGGAGCTCTGCCCAAATTCAACCCCCCTTCCTACCAGTGATGACCCATCAGGGGATAACCAAGCTCTCTACTGTGTGTGGCTATCGGGGAGTAATACACAAAGACAAATTGTCAACTGCACCTAGTCATGTGGCCCAGAGACAGGATGCAGGCACTACATGGCTGGAAAATGCCAGCTTATTCAAAGTAAAAGGAACAAATGATTGATGGAATGTTGAACAATGCACTATCAATGTATGATGAGATTGCTTTTTTAGTACCCCTATACTTATGAGTTTGAATTTCTATATACATTTGACATAAATACACACACCTGCATCCTGAAATGTATTTATATATAGAAAATCAAGTGTACAACTTACAATTAAGTTGTGATGTCATGCTTGGACATCTCAAATGATTAATACATTCATGTGTTATATTGTCTTCTGAACAAACCCCTTGTTGGAATCCTTACCTACCTGACTTCTAATACTCTGCCCACAAAGAAATATTGGGTTTATCTTTTTTATGTATCAGGCCCACTTAAATCATTCTATTTATAGGCCCTGGGTACATGTAGTACCACTTTACTAGAGACTTATAAGTAAAGCAAATATACCAATTGGGAATTAGCCAATGTTACCAGGTTTTAAGGAGTGAGCACATGCACGTAAGAACTGGTTAGCAGTGGTAAACTGCACTGGGTCCTAAGGCGAATAAAAATAAAATCAGAAAAATGTGGAGGAGAACTGCACAAGGTTTGGGGGAAGACAACCCTATGGCAAAGGGGTCTAACGAGGGAGGAAACATATACACTGGTCTAATTTTCTATGAATTTGAGTTGAATGCTTCAAATGACCATTTTCTAGTGAGAGCCCTGGTCAGTGAAAGTGACAAATATCCTTGATCTTTTGCTGTGCTACTTGCTGTTGTGCATTAAAAGCTAGGTGAACGTTATGCTTCCCAACGCACTGTTTTATTTTTAGCAGTGCAAAAATGCAGAAGGATTGGACTACTCGCCATTAGGCCTGGGCAGTAAACTCCGCTCTGGGTAGAGCGTGGAGTTACGAAAAACTCTGTGGAGTGGAGCAGAGTTTTTAATCTCTCGTGGCTCGCCAACATTACGAGGAAAATCTAATGCTAGACCACCTCCCTGCGAGATTTCTCACCGAGGGAGGTCGCGCCAAGTCACCACTGCTCGCTTGAAAACCTGCTGCTAACGTTGAGGAAGCTGACGTTTCAGTTGAACATCTAATCGAGTGGCAGAAAGAAGCTGCACCCTCTTGAGTTGCGCATGGTGCCATTTGCAATGATTTTACAGCACGTGACAAATGCCTGGCACTAAAAATCAACACGAGCAGCACAACTCACCTCACTTCGCCTTCATGATACAGTGATAGCCTTGGACAGAGTGCACCAACAACACTATAACATGCTTACCAAGAAATTTGCTCCATGCAAATTAATTTCTAAGTACATTATCTAAGTCCATTAAGTGCAATGCATGTAAAAAGTCACCACTAGAAAATTATATCGGGCCCTATTCACAAAGGTAATCTGAGACAAAAGTCTAACTTTACGACTTTTGGTATTCATAGAGGTGATTTGCGAGTCATATCTTTATGTCTGCAGTTGGGCTGGAATCTCCAGCTTGGTCCATACTTTCCGCACCCGGACCATACTCTTGGGCTCTACAGTCAACACTGAGGGGAGCGCAAATTGTGAACTGCATGTACCATGATGCAAAGAAGCAAACTTTTCTGGGATATGATGTAGTGTCCGGCCACACCCTTTTCCCTGCCCAAACTGATTTTCATGACCTCCTCTACCATTTATCACACGTTCCTAATGTTTCTTTTTGTAAAAATGTAATTCTGGCCCATTAATTACACTTCATCCGGCCTGAGTCGGAGAGTACGGCCTGAGCCGGAGAGTACGGTCTGGGTGTGGAGAGTACAGCCCAAGCCGGAGATTCCGGCCCGACTGTGGACGTAAAGATGCGACTCGCAAATTACCTCTGTGAATACCAAAAGTCGTAAAGTTGGACTTTTCTCTAAGCTTGCCTTTGTGAATTGGGCCCATCAAGTTTAAACGTATAGCTAAAATGGAGACATATAAGGAGCCTGTTGAACCTTACAACACAATGTTTTAGCCACAATGTTTTAACAGTAAGATAGTTAGGTTATTTCAGGAGCATAATGGACACCCCTGCAGCCCCCACAATGTGGGGGGGGGCATCATTCTAAATCTAATGGGGCCCCCTTGGCCGGTATGTTATGTGTGTGTGCGTGTCTTTAATTTTGTTTCTAATGATGATCCACATGTAGCAAGTTGTCGTCCCTTGGAAGTTGCCTATAGAGAAACAAAATAATTTCTCTTCCAGGCAGAGCTGAGTGTGTGTGGAGGAAGCCCTTTTTGAAGACAAGGCTGACCCCCTCAACGAGAAATTATCAAAAGCAGGAAGCTAGAGGACAAGGCACATATAACTTGACAGGTAAAGTCTGCATGTTTTTCTACTGTTAAATATCTTGGCTTTGATAGAACACATTAATGACATTTTTTCTTTTAAAGGCCGTTCTTGCACTAAGATGCACTTTACAAAGAATGCCCAAAATTCTGTATTTTAAAGGGGATGCTAAACCAGGATTTAAAAGAGCACAATCCAGCTGCATAACTGCCTACTTTTAAATGTGTTAATGCATGATATATCTAAGTATTCATTGTTATATTTTGTGACATTTCAAGTGCTTTATATGTGTCACTACGAGTGACAACATTATTGAGAAAACAGTTATGGTAATGTAATTAGATAAGCCCCCTTTTGTTCAAATGAATGATGAAAAACTGCTTTAAAACAATCCAGAATGCATGAAGCTTACTGCAAAAGCCACAATTGATATGAGTGCCAGGTAATGTAATAGGCTTATTGTCTTCCCCCACAATGTAAGGCCAGTAAACATCAATATCTTTACAATTCTCAATGCAATAATCTGGAAACTAATTAAAACCATTAATTGACTTTTCCTCAGATCACTCAATCGGGACTTGTATAGCTTGGCTAATCACCCGTGAGGGTATCCAGGCACTGAGGATCTTGCTGTAGAGGTTCAGTCGAACCGCCATGTCTTGAGTCCTTTCCAGAAATCCAGCAGTAAGGGTGAAATCCAGAGGTAAAAAATGAGGTTGTTCCAGAACCTAGTCGTAAGATAGGAAAAGGAACAACCACCGCTGTGGCTTCGATGTATGTGAAGGATGTGAGCGTGGTAAAGGGAGGTGGAGTGCAGGCATCTGGAGGGTTGGTGGAAGTTTAGGTGGTAGTTAATGTATGCTGGTCCTTCATTGTGCAGGGCTCTGTAAGTATGGATTAGCATTTTAAGTGGCATCTCTTCCGAATGGGGAGCCGAAGGAGCTGCCTGAGTTGGGGGCTAATGTGAGTCCATTTCGGGAGGTCGAGGATGAGTCTGGCTGCAGAGTTCTGTTGGGTCTGTAGTGTTTTTAGGAGGTGCGAGTTGATTCCTACTTAGAGTGAGTTGCCGTAGTCTAGCTGACTAGTTGCTAGGGCTTGAGTGACAATTGGTCTGGTGTCGACCGGGAGCTATTTAAAGATTTGTGGAGGATACAAATAGTGGGGAAGCAAGTGGAGGAGACTGCATTTACCTGGTTTCTCATGGTGAGATTGCTGTCCAGTGTAGCATCCTACCTTGTTCGGGTACTTGCCAATGACTATGCCACACAAGAGTAGTTATACACGTCTTTATTCTTCAGCATGTAAGCAAGAACTCCAGGTTCTAAACCTGCATTGACTTCATTACCCTCCAATTCTTACGTCACAGGTCTACGGAGTCCATCAGAATCCAAAAGAGTTCTGTCATTCTTTATTTACATGCAGTGGCAGCTGCTACTTAACGTGTGTGGGGGGATGAAAATAAAATCACGTACCTGCAGGCTCGGTCCTCTTCGGTCGACTCCGGAAGCAGAAAGCACAAAAGCTCCCAGACTTCCCTAGCCAATCACTACACTGCTGTCACCAGCATGAAAGCAGCATCATGATTGGTCTAAGTGCCATGGTTCGGCTCTCAGACAGGGACTGAGAACCTCTGCATGTTCTCCACCGAGGTTGCGCAATACAGCCAGGTGGAGAACATACTAAGTGCGCATGACTGTTTGGCCGACCCAAGATGGCAGGCCAAACCGTCATGCGCACCTAAGCGAGTGCCTACTACTCCTGCACCTGCTCCTATGACAGCCCAGCCCGCCCCGCCTGCACGTAAATTGTAAACCAACTGAGCCAGGATGGAAAAATAAAATGAATGATTTTATTTTTCCTTTTTGAGCTGCTCACAGAGTAGTGGAGCGACATTCTTCCGCCTTAGCGGAAGAGCCACCGCTGTTTACATGACACTACATTCAGGAAGATGAAGAGTTCGTGGGCATGGCCTGTTGGCGTGGGTGAGGGTCCTAGTTCGGAAGGTCACCAGGAGTCGTTCCACTGGGATGTATTGTTCCTGAAGATCAGCGCTTCGGTTTTTTCAGTGTTCATTTTCAGGGAGTTGTCTTTCACCTCATTGGCGAATGGTTTCTTGAGAAGGAGTTTGACTTCAGCGTGTTCCCATTTGTCAGGGAAGGTGGCCGTGGTGATGGAAACAATGAGGATGGTGGTAAGTTTGTTGCTGATCGACTTGATCCTGAGGTTGAAGAAGGGTGGTGGGGACAGGGGTCTGTCTGTGGGCCTAAGTGGATGGAGTTCATGATGGTGGTAGTAGTTTGAGTGGTAGGCTGGTCACAGGTGGTTAGCAGATAATTGGCGTTCACCCCTTTGGGATTGAGGAGGCTGAGGTCAGCGGCAGTAGGTTGGGGCTCTAAGTTTTGTAGATGTCGGAGATCTTGTCATGGAAGAAGTTCTCCAGGGTGTCGCAGAGTTCTTTGGACGAGGTGATGATGTTTTCGGAGGCTGAAGGGTTGGAGAACTCCCTGATGGATGGAACGGGGGCCTGCCCTACCAATTTTCTAACTTGAGATCTCTAGATTATGAACAGCACTTAGCTGGAGGAGTGATCATTGATGATATGAGGTAAAGATTCTTGAATATTATCTATCACAGTGTTACTGAAGGTTATAAGCAATATAGCCTTGCAAGGTTAATGGAAGGCACTATATAAATAGCCATAATATAACATTAGAATAGAAAACATAAACTCCTATTCTTAGTGGGAATGAGTGATCATGTGATGTGGGTTACTGAACAACCCTGCTGTCCTTAGATGTTGGCTTAAAACTAATGGAGAATCGTTCTGTTTTGTTTTGTCTGATGTCAAAGAATTGCTCCAAGAAACCACATTCCTTGTCTGAAACAAGGTAGCGTCAACTTAGCTTTCCAAAAGAACTTGAATTTTGGGACATGTAATTTTGATTTTACCATTGAAGCAAGGAGCTTCACAGACATGACACACAAGTTCTGATGAAAAATGCATATCTGCTTGTGGTATCCCACATCCAGTTTATTAAAAAAGTAAACAATGTTACCGTTTCTTTAGAAAATGTGGGGCTGTTTACTTTTATTAACGAGCTAGACATTTTTTTCTGATCGAGTGCCTTGACTTTTTTCTATATTGCAGCACCTTTTCTTTCATAAAGATGACCTTATGCAGAAACCACGGAAAAAGTGGAGTGAGAAACACCTGTTGTGCATGGAAGTATGAACCATTGCATGGTGCATGGTGCAAACCTTTGAGGTTTGAGTAGGGTGGGCAGACTAGACACTGAGCCGAGGACAGAGTATTTGAAACTACATAGGATTATTGAAATACTTTAGGTCATCACTTACCAACCCACATCAAAGTCCAAGCAGCATCTATTATCCTCTCCCTTAGTCGCAATGGGTTCCTGCCTATAGCTTACGTGTGTTCATGGTCAGAAGCTAACATTTGGGAAGGCATGAAGTGCCTACCCAGTGTCTGGTGAATTGTTTTTGTTCACCATATGTCATCCTCCTCCTTCTGTTTCCTGCTGTTGTTTGGAAGCACCTTTTATCCTGAGGGACCAGAGGTGTCATCATTATGTGTGACCACCATGACTGGAGTCCCTTTGTCCTTCCTGTCCTTTGATTGGTGGTCCAGGCGAGGGACCAGCTCCCCCCAGCACTTCATCTTCTTGAGACTCAATAAATGTAATTGGGCAGCACTCTGTAACTGTATCACCATGGCAGCTGGTACAACATGGCATTGTGCCCAAAAGTGGACGGTTAGCAGCATAGTCTGAAGGATAACAGAACACTGCTAAGAGAGCAGAACAAGTTGCTTTTGTAATTCAGATATCACCTATAAGCAGCAGAGAAACACGAACATGACCGCACACAGTGTGCTTTATTTACTCAATGCAATCACGCCCTACAGGGGTGCCACACAGGTGTGACATTCTACTGGTAATGCAAGAAAAATCAGCAATGCTCCTCAAGTTAACATGTGGTGTGTGTCACTTGGAAGGGCTACAGCTGCAACACATGTACACTGAGTATAATAGTATCACTTGTGTGAATTTGTGGAGTCTAGCATATGTCTTTGTACCGGAATGGTACCCTTCCAATTCAAAATAAAATGGGGCAGATTTACTGTGCCACCAGTACGTCATTTTTTGTGACGTACTGGTGGCGTATTTCTCTGCCCCATATTTACATGGACAGGAAAAGCCACCCTGTGTGTCTTTTTCTGTCCTTGCAAATATGGCCCCTTTACACGCAGCGCTTTGCGTGAAAGGGGCGTTCTATGGGTGTTGCCATGAGTGTTCCCACGCAACACCCATGGAACAAGACACATTTCCAGATTTCCGAGGAATCGTAAATCTGCAAATGCGTGTGAATGCTATGCCTCCCAAGGGGAGGCACAACGAGGAGAAATGTTTTCATTTCTCCTCGCGTTTTCTTCTAACAATGCGTGCTGCATTCTACAGCACCCATTGACAGAGGAGGTGGCGATTGTTTTTGTGCGGGAAGGTACCCCTTCCTGTACAAAAACATGGAAGGTGCCCCATCATGCACAAAAACAATCTCCCTATGATGCAGGCATCCTTGCACCATGGTGCAAGGGTGCCTGCGCCGGGATCTGGCATCTGTTTGTGCGCCAGCACAGGGGAGAGCACAGGAATGCGACATATTATTGTAAATATGTTGCATTCTTGTGCTTTGGAAGTGCTGCAGCATGGCGCAGCCAAAGGGCTTGCGTTGCCGCGCTGCGGCATTTCCTTGTAAATCTGCCCCTAAGTTTCTCTCTAACTTTATGCCTGCCTCAAGGAAACTTACATTTAGGGTCACATCCCTGTCTACCTTTCTTATTAGATAGGGCGTTGCATCAAATTCTGTGTGTTGTTGTGTGAGAATGCCCATGTGCCACCCATAGAATACACACTTCATGCAAAGTAGTGGAAAGCAGTACTTCTCTTTACGTTAGGCCTACCTTCCGAGGCAAATCAAGGTTTGCGCAGGAAAGTAAATACCAGTTCAAGACTCTGTGCCAGTTTCATTACTTTTATGACAGTGCACCAGTTCAAAGCCCTGATAAATCTTACCCTCGCATGAGACACTTTCAGCATGTCATAAGGGCCAGATGTATCAAAGGGTTTTACCCATTCTCTGCCTATGGGGAAATGTGTTCAGACATATGTCCTATAGTTTCTTAGTGAAAATCACTCAACATATTGGGACTGATTGTTTTAAAATATTTAAAATTATGTGATAAATAATGATAGTTTGTACTACTGTAAAACATTTCCACCAAATGCTTGGTGTTCTCTGACTTTCATTTTTTATAGTAGATAGTAGATATAGAAAGTGAATTCCCATGGGGAAGCCAGGAGTGGGGAACATTTCTGGGTTTAAGGGTTATTTATGGCCAGCGTAATCTGCGAGTCCTTTTGGAAAACTCAGGGGCATATTATCAAGGGATTTATCTCCGCTTTTTTGGCTTTAAAAGCCAAGAAAGCGGAGATAAAATTATCTCCCTATCAGCAACAGGGTGCTAACACGCAAATTCGCATGTTAGCACCCTTTTTCTCTACGCTTCCCCTTGCATCTCTAATGAGATGCAAAGGGGGCGTTCCAGAGAAAAATAATAGGAGAAATGTTGTTAAGCGACATTTCTCCTATTATCAAGGAGTTCGCTAACCCTGTTAGTGATAAAAAAAGCAGCGCTGACCGCGGTTAGCACTGCTTTTTTTACACCTGGTATTTTCCTGACTTAGCCATGATATCCTATGGAAGGTGGATATCATGGCTAAGTTTGTGAGCCCCTATTATCAAGCTAACGCCAAACTTCGAGAGATTATCGTTGGTTTTCCAGCGATAATCTCTCATTTGGCAGTTAGTGCGAGGATTTTTATTACTTCTGAGATAAGCCTTGCTAATAGCAAGTTATCTCTGCGATAATTTCCGGCGATGCTTAGCGTTAAAAAATTCGTTGCTAAGCATCGTTAGCGATAAATATCGCTAATCGTTGGTAATATGCCCCATAGAGTTCTCTGCTTTCACTCACACAGTTTATTTCTTACATATCTTTTGGTGCATCAATAATTTTATAGCTGGCGTGCCTTGCAACTCAAGGTCCCGGTCCTTTGTGGTTAATATTCCATGAGATAGGAGAGCTAAATGAATTATGTGAAGCTCAGCAGGGGAGGTTCCAGCCACGGGCCTAGCTACAAAATTCAGCATAAGGCATGGCATCACTCCTCCTTCATCTGGGCACTGTCTTCATGCTTCAAAGCTCCACGTGCCGGCTACAGAAATTGCTCTCCAACGCGGGCACGCGCAGCGGGTGTGCCGCTGGCATGCTGAAGGCACGCCAAAGAGTTGTCCTGGCGTAATCTTCCCTTAGCCAACTTTAAGGTGAGAACAGTGCAGCCTCCCATGCTCCTCACTTCTGATTTAACAGACAAATCACCTATTTGGCACTGCACGTTAATCAACAGTCATTCACTTGTAAAACACAAATACGAGTTTGCGAAATTCCTGGAAGCCCACGTACTTGACATTTTATTTATTTTTATTTGTAAAGTTTTATACAGCGCGAACTTGATCCCAAAGGATATCAGAGCGATTTACAATACTTTTTATTACAACAGTTGAACCACATTGTAACAGTTAGGAACATAATTCAAAACACAAAGTGAGACAACAAATCACCGCGGGCGCATGCATCAGGTGCAAGGGCTCATGTGGGCACAAAGGCGTCTTGCACAAGAAGATACAGAGTGTTGTGCGCAAAAATAAAAAGACACGCAGATAAAATGGTTGCTAACTCAGGATAACTTTAGCAAAGAATAGCGTGACCCTAGGGGCCACACTACAGTTTTTCCCCAGTGTGTGCTCGCTGATGCCGGTTTGATAATTGAGAAAAGCTATTCCCACATTCACGGCAATAGTAGGGTTTTTCTCCAGTGTGTGTTCGCTGATGAATACTTAATGTTGAAGATTCACTAAAACTACTTACACATTCACTGCAATGGTATGGTTTTTCTCCAGTGTGTGTTCACTGATTAATCCTTAATGTTGAAGTTTAACTAAAACTACTTCCACATTCACTGCAATGGTATGGTTTTTCTCCAGTGTGTGTTTGTTGATGAACCTTTAATGTTGATGAGTCACTAAAACTACTTCCACATTCACTGCAATGATATGATTTTATCCCCTGTGTGTGTTCGCTGATGTCCATGTAGCAGCAGTTAATATGAATAAAAAAATATATGAATAGCGTAATTACCATCTTCATTTTAGACAATTCCTACCAGTTCAGCAATAGTGAAGTTGAGGCTCTTATGCTCAAACTTACGTTCATACAAATTTAGAAGTCTAAAAAAATGCCCTAATTTATTTCATCTTGCCATTTTTATTTTCAGTTAGGCATCCTGTCTACCCTGCAACTCATTTCATTACCAAGATAAATGTATCGTAACAGAGACATGGGCAGATGCTTTGTCCAGTTTTGCTCTCTTCAGTCCCAGCTGGCTTTTCCATCTCCAGGCAAGACCGTGAGGGGAAAAGAGGTAGAGGTCTAGTGGTAGATTACCATGACCATCTTAGGTCAACCATTTCCGTACTTTCACCTACTTTCGAATGTGAAGCCTTTTCCTTCAAAATTGAACATAGCAATAATTACTCCTTTAATGGTCTCCTTATTTATCGCCCCTCCCCTGGCCCCAGAGCAAGCTTCACCCGAGCTATTAGTCAACGTATGGAATCCAAAGTTAACTTCTCAGACTACTCCATACTCGGAGAGTTTAACTTTCACTTGGGCAATATCTTAGACAGGGATTCAAATGATCTCGTAGACCTAATGACCAGTATAGGCCTTGAGCAGGTTACCAAGGGCCTAAGCGGTACAAAAGGGGGTGGTGATGGACGGAGCATCCGAACCAATCAAACACTAACACCCAGTCAAAAGATCTGGGTTTGATCCATCACCGTTCTTTAGCCCACTCTGCCACCCCAGTTCAGACATGGCTATATGCAAATCAGTCTGACCCTGTGCCTCATGGGAACAGTCCAGCCCGAACTGCCAAGCCATGCCTTCCCTGGACCGGAAACAAGTTTCCGCGGACCGGTTTCCGGCATTCCAGCCGTCTTCAGCCCGGCTTGCTTGAATCCAGTGGCAAAGTGAGCAAGGGACTCACGTATGAGCATACCCTGCCACACTTATGGCGGCCAAAAGCGGTACAAAAGGGGGTGGTGATGGACGGAGCATCCGAACCAATCAAACACTCACTCCCAGTCAAAAGATCTGGGTTTGATCATCACCGTTCTTTAGCCCACTCTGCCACCCCAGTTCAGACATGGCTATATGCAAATCAGTCTGACCCTGTGCCTCATGGGAACAGTCCAGCCCAAACTGCCAAGCCATGCCTTCCCTGGACCGGAAACAAGCTTCTGAGGACCGGTTTCTGGCATTTCAGCCGTCTTCAGCCCGGCTTGCTTGAATCCAGTGGCAAAGTGAGCAAGGGACTCACGTCTGAGCAAATCCTGCCACACTCATGGCGGCCAAGAGCGGTACAAATGGGGGTGGTGATGGACGGAGCATCCGAACCAATCAAACACTCACACCCAGTCAAAAGATCTGGGTTTGATCCATCACCATTCTTTAGCCCACTCTGCCACCCCAGTTCAGACATGGCTATATGTAAATCAGTCTGACCCTGTGCCTCATGGGAACAGTCCAGCCCGAACTGCCAAGCCATGCCTTCCCTGGACCGGAAACAAGCTTCCGAGGACCGGTTTCTGGCATTCCAGCCGTCTTCAGCCCAGCTTGCTTGAATCCAGTGGTAAAGTGAGCAAGGGACTCACGTCTGAGCATACCCTGCCACACTTATGGCGGCCAAAAGCGGTACAAAAGGGGGTGGTGATGGATGGAGCATCCGAACCAATCAAACACTCACACACAGTCAAAAGATCTGGGTTTGATCCATCACTTTTCTTTAGCCCACTCTGCCATCCCAGTTCAGACATGGCTATATGCAAATCAGTCTGACCCTGTGCCTCATGGGAACTGTCCAGCCCGAACTGCCAAGCCATGCCTTCCCTGGACCAGAAACAAGCTTCCGAGGACCGGTTTCTGGCATTCCAGCCGTCTTCAGCCCGGCTTGCTTGAATCCAGTGGCGAAGTGAGCAAGGGACTCACGTCTGAGCATACCCTGCCACACTTATGGCGGCCAAAAGCGGTACAAAAGGGGGTGGTGATGGACGGAGCATCCGAACCAATCAAACACTCACACCCAGTCAAAAGATCTGGGTTTGATCCATCACCGTTCTTTAGCCCACTCTGCCACCCCAGTTCAGACATGGCTATATGCAAATCAGTCTGACCCTGTGCCTCATGGGAACAGTCCAGCCCGAACTGCCAAGCCATGCCTTCCCTGGACCGGAAACAAGCTTCCGAGGACCAGTTTCTGGCATTCCAGCCGTCTTCAACCCGGCTTGCTTGAAACCAGTGGCAAAGTGAGCAAGGGACTCACGTCTGAGCATACCCTGCCACACTTATGGCGGGCAAAAGCGGTACAAAAGGGGGTGGTGATGGACGATGGACGCGTGTCTTAGGAAGGGCCTAAGACATGCGGAGGACATCTGCTCAATGGCATTTTTATTGATAACCCGTTTTTGCATCCTATCAGCCCACTTCAACTCTCTTGTCTCACCATTCGGCCATTATATTTGACCTAATACTACCTCCTGTAGCTTTCATGCTGAATTCACCTTTAGATGAGAACTCGCAACACCTTTGGCATACCATTGACACCCTTGAATTTAACACTTCCTTAGAGAACAGTAGGCTCATTATCTCTAGCGATCCAGAGATTGCCACCTCAACTATAACGCCTGGATCAATTCTGTAGTAAGCATCCTGGTGCTGTGAAAATTTGCAGTAACCGCAGAGCCATCCATTCTGAGCCTTGGTTCTCAGAAGAAGTCAGACTCCAAAAAATGTTGCCTTAAGCAAGAACAGAGGTGGAGATGAAAGTATACCTCAGTGAAAGAAACATACATTTTTAAAAATACCGAAGTTTGCCGGTCCCTCAGTAATCGTTCAGGAGGAGCTAAAGGTATTATGGAAGGAGAAGTTACGTGAAAAAACAGATGACCCACGCTAGAAGAGGAGGGCAACAAAAAGAACAGATGACCAGCAGCCCTTGCATTAGAATCAGCTGAGGCTGCCGGGGAGGAGCTCTAATGGTAAGAGCTTGGGTGTCTTTCTGCAAATTCCCTATCATGTGAGCTACTTTAGCTAATGTGATTTGATGTCCTTCCATCTTGCCCGGGGGAAAATAAATGTGGGCTTCGCGTTCTGTAATTCTGGCCTGTTGTTTCCGCAGGGGTGAGATGCAAGATATGACGATCGGTCCCAACTTCCCACACCCACCAATGTTAGCCCAACAATGTCAAAGCTAACACAGTAGATATGGGGGTAGAGGGAAAACAAAACAAGGAAAGGGAGACGGGAAAAGAAAATATGGCATCAACACGCATCATACATGTATATTATGGTTGAAAGATCCTTATGTGACTCCTGTAGTAGATGTTAGGTTATATGTATTACATAAGGCATGTAAAATTAGAATAACACTGAGGTCCAATGTACAATGCGATTGGATAGCTACCCGGAGAACTCTCTCTTCCACTAGGGTATATCGATATTTAACAGCAGGACCATTGGTATATACATCTATATGGAAGAGAGATGAAATTCTGAGCATTTACTTATGACAGCATGACATAGTAATCAAAAGAAGTATACACATAACCAACCTTAATGAGGTTCAGCATACAATCCAAATAAGCCCCAACGTATTCATATCCAGTAAAATCAAGAGAATACCCCAAAAAATATTCTCCTGGAAAGGATAATAAATCGTAAAAAACACATACACAAAAATGTGCGTTGCTAGTTCCTAAGATTATAATACAGACCCTTATTTTTCAGGAGACTGATATTATCTATCTTTTTAATTTACAGTCATCAAACAAACGCCCGCAAGGGAGCAGAATTTCCAATGAACCAAGGAGAGTATCTCAGATAAGTAGCAAGTACACTTTGTACCTTTGAAAAATAAAACTTACCACTTGGACGACATGGATTCTTTGTGTGAATTATACTTGTGTGCCTTTTATTTTGTAGGGAATAAATGAAGGCCCACATGGCATCAGGAAACCGCATCGGAGGAGAACCAAGAATTGAAGGACCCCGCGGCATCTGGAAATTAATACTGAGGAATAACCAGGAATTAGAAGACCCCCGCACCCTTCTGGAAAATAGAATAGTATAAGTACTAGGATTAGAAGGCCCCACAGCGTCTGGAAACGGCAGCAGAGCAGAACCAGGATTTTCACGAGATGACTTCGACATCTGTCAGAGCAACATGGGAGAAGTCAGATGAGTATTACAAGGCAGGATGGGAGACAAGGACTCGTCAGGAAGAATGTAAAGTGCTCTTCTGTACAACCCAGCCCTTTTTGTCTCTAGCGTGCTTGGTCCCCGCACACACCCGGTCATAGCAAGCCTGACACTAGTTTTCAGACATGTCTGGATTTGGATTTGGTAGGTTTCCCTGGAAGAACACCGAGACCGGGGCCAAAAACGCAGGAGCCCACTGAACAGGTCGTTTAGTGTTAGATAATTTTGATGTCTCCCAAATATGTTTTGGGCTCTTCCTGTCGCAGGCAGTTGGCCCACCCCCACAAGTGAAGTACCATTTTTATCGGGAGACTTGGGGGAAGGCTAAGTGGATGGAAGTTTGTGGCTCCCCGCAGATTCCAGAACTTTCCATCACAGCAATGTGAAGAAAGTTTGATTTTTTAGCTAAATGTGAGGTTTGCAGGGGATTCTGGGTAAAACATACCGATTGAGAGTCAAACAAGTCATGCACCCCTGTACTCCACTAGTTGTGTACTTTTCAAAAATGTGCAGGTTTGCCTACGTGGCAGTTGAGCTAGGACACAATATCCACAGCTACCCATAATGACAAAAAAAGAGAAAAAAACAAAGAGTTCTTACTAAAGTCCATGTTACAGCCACAAATATAAACCTGGTACTAATTTGTTGAAGGTAATCCACCACTTACACTGGTTGGTTTTAGCACCTCCAGAAAGGTTGGCTTCAAAGCACAAATACTTATCAAAGTATCTAAATATTGAAGACAAGCCTTCTGAAGGTGAGCCATAAAGCCACTTCACGGCATCAACTGCATTATGGTCAGTTCACACACCATTCACGTACCACATGCAAGATTTTCATACCGCCGGCCACAGGCCCAATCCGACGGATCAGTGCACTCATATCAACATACCACCGCCATGCAAGGGCCCCTCAAATTCACACGCCACAGGATGGAATCATTTTGACTACATTTTACTACCTGTCAAGTAACAACCTTCTTCTTTCTGAACATTACCAAACACATGCCTAGTGAACCTTTTCTAATAGCTCCCATGACAGCGACATGGGGCTCAGGAAGACATGTCTTTTATGCACGTTTGGTGAACTCACTGTGCTAAATCCAACTCCTTCCTGTTTGTGGATACAAGGTGGGGGTGTCCGAGTATGCCCCAAGGCCAATTCCTTGAACTGAGCAAGCATTTTTACCTTTGTACCTTTGAAAATAAGGCAAACATGCTGGGGAATTCTTCGAAGTTTCCTAAAAAGAATTTCATAAACTATGAAGAACAGTAGTTTTGAAACACAGGGTGGCCGTGAGAACGTTGCATATGTTTCATCCACCTTTATGTGTAGTGCTGTGACTGTAATTCACTTATCATACAGCAAACTGAACATCTAGTAAGTTGTGACGGAGAATGAACATGGCAAGCAGGTCAAGCATTTACCCATTCGTGCCACAGTAAGTTCTTGTTGTTATGCAAGAAAGCATGTCTTTCATGCACCATCTGTGCACTTGCTGTGCTAAATCCAACTCATACCAGTTTGTGGATGCAAGTTGGGCATGTCCGAATTTGGCCAACTCCTTGAACTAAGCAAGCATATCTACCTTTCAAAATAAGGTAAACATGCTGGGGAATTTTCTGAAGTTTCCTAAAGAGACCATCATGAACTATGAAAGATGGTAGTATGGTCGTTTTTGAAACACAGGGTAGTCTGTGACAACATAGCATATGTCCCATCCACCGTTATGTGCAGTGCTATGACTGTATTGCACATATCATACAGCAAACTGAACATCTACTAAGTTCTAATGGAGGATCAACATGGAAAGCGGGTCAAGCATGTACCCATAAGTTCCATAGTAAGTCACTATCGGGCGAGTGCTGTGCCAGTCGGTTTGGATCCATAGGTGAAGATGAAGTCATGGCATATGTATCTGTACTACCTTTACTATCTGCCTTCTACCTATGCAATATCCATGGGAAAGCACAACTATCGTAAGCTTTTTTTACCCATTCATGTCTCTGTCCTCATCAGAGTCCTGACTAATCCTGTATAATTGCCAAGTGAACCTATACTAATGCCTTCCATCCCTAGCTACTTGTTGTGCAAGAAAACATGTCTTTCATGCAACATCAGCGCACTTGCAGAGGTAAATCCTACTCATACCAGTTTGTGGATGAAAGTTGGGTGTGTTTGAATATGCCCCATGGCCGATTCCTTGAACTGAGCAAGCATATCTACCTTTTAAAATAAGGCAAACAATGCTGAGGAATTTTTCAAAATTTCCTGAAGAAACCGTCATGCAATTATGAAAATGTTTAGTTTTTGAAACACGGGGTAGTTCAGGACAACATGACATATGTCCCATCCACCGTTATGTGCAGTGCTGTGACTGTAAAGCACTTATCAAACAGCAAACTGAACATTTGCTAAGTTCTGACGGAGGATGAACATGGCAAGCAGGTCAAGCATTTACCCATCCGTGCCATAGTAAGTCACTATTGGGCGAGTGCAGCACCAATGGGTTTGAATCCATATGTGAAGTCATGGCACTTGTATCTGTCCTACCTTTACTATCTGCCTTCTACTTATGCAATTTCCCTATGAAAGCACACCTACCGTAAGCTTTTCTTACCCATTTATGTCCCTGTCCTCAACAGAGTGCTGACTAACCTTATATAATGGCCAAGTGAACCTATACTAATGCCTTCCATCTCCAGCTACTTGTCACTCAAGAAAATGTGTCTTTTAGCGCACTTACAGTGCTAAATCCAACTCCTTTCAGTTAATGGATGAAAGTTGGGGTTGTCCGAGTGTGCCTTCCTATGAGAGCTCATTCCTCGAACTGAGCAAGCATATCTACCATTGAAACTAAATCAATCATGCTAGGGAAAACTGCCTACATTCCCTAAAGTAATAAGCCAAACAAATGTCCTCTGGGACTCATTCAACGACACTTCTACTTTTGCTTTGAAAGTGTGAAAACTCTATTACTAATTGTATCAAAATGAATACTAAAGATGTGAAAACAATCATCATACACAATATTGTGTCCTGTACTTTTTTCAATAACATTCTTTATGATACAAGTTACTAACTGAGTTTGTACACTTTCAAACAAGTAGATGTGCTGATGAATAAGTCCCACTGGTCTTTATTTGACTAATTACACCTACACTGTTTTTTAGGGGCAATCAAGGTAGTCCTTGTGTTGTTTACATAAGTTCCCTACAAAACACTACACAATCCAGACAAGCCTTTAAAATTTTGCCACACAGGGTACTCCTTGACAACTAGGCTTATGCTCCATCCACCATTATGGGCAGCCTGGGGACTATAATGCTCTTGTCAATCAGCGAACAGAACACCAACCACGTTCTGACAGCAAATAAAGGTGTCAAGCAGGCCATAAGGAATTCCATGATTCCCTCAAGTAGAGGCACAAAACTCTACAGCTGCTTGCCTAGTGCAGTCAATTTCACAATAATTCTTTTTGTAAGGTACAATGTAAAGTAATACAAGAGAACACAGAGCTGGCTGAGATGGGCACTGGGACCAGTAAATATGACTCTCCTGACTCTTTCTTTTTTTTTTATTTTATTTTATTGAAATCAGACATAATACAGTAGGATGTTTGGTAAAGTAAATGATACAGCAAACACAATAAGCACATCCCGCCTATGGAACTCTGCCAAATCAATCATATTTCTTACTATTGAATCTGCATTTAGGTTGGCTTTGTTCTCCCTTTTCTCCAAAACTTTCATAAAAAAAATAAAAAAATCCACATTATCTTTTCATTATCATTGGTTATGGGCACAATACTATCTATTCCTTTATCCAACCCCTTGTCTATTTTATTCCTCCATCCAGACAATAAGTGGCTTCCAGACTTTCATACCTTTCCTCATAGTTTTTAGCCCTTTACACTTATACAGAGCGATTTCCTGCCTCCCGATGAATATTAGCCTATTCAGCCACTGATAGAATGTAGGTGGTTCCTGATCCTTCCATACTGTGGCAATCAGGAGACATGCTATTGATACAATTAAAAACACAAAAACCCTCTGTAACACATCAAATTGCAGCCTTGAATCATAGCCCAATAACATCAATGTAGAGGAGATCTTTATATTTCTCCCCAATGTCTGTAACATAAAAGATTCAATCCCCTCTTTTAAATGATCTAGTTTTGCTCATAAATAAAACATATGTACCATGTCAGCTAGTCCTATTTGACATCTAGGGCAGCCGTCCGATTCTCTTTTTCCCCATTTGAAAAGTTGCGATGGTGTGTAGTACAGGCTATGTACCATTTTGTATTGTTGAGCCTTTAGGTTGGATGACATAAAAACATTTTTTCCCATCTCCAGCACTGTATCTATATCAACCTCCCCATCATGTAGTTTACTTGTCCAATTTACTTCTGTTTTTTCCAAATTATTGGGCATGGATTTTAACAGCTCTTGATCTCTTGATAGAAATCTTTAATTCTATTCTTAGAATTACTCATAAGCTGCCGAATTGGTATCGGCCCAGAATTAATATTCTCTCTAGAAATTCCCCTTATGCAATTCCTAATTTGCAAATATTTAAAACACAAATCGCTCTGCAGGGCCGAATTTTTGTACAATTTCAATAAACACAAATTGTTTCTCTACCCAAACATCGCCTACCCCTTGGGTATTTTTGAGTGAGAAAGTGCTTTAAATAATTTAGGCTTCCTCCCTGTATATAGGTTAACAGAATTACCTCCATCCAAATGTATATTATGGTCACCACAAATAATCAAAGAGCATGACCAATGTGCTAGTTCCACCTCTAGCTCTTCCCAAATATGAGGATCATCTAAGTTTGACCCATATATATTTACCACAGTAAAGCCCAACCATGGCTCCATTATGGCCCACCGACCCCATTTATCTGCCTTTGTTCGATGGGCCGTACCACTACGATGTTTAATATATATATTGTTGTTGTTGTTTGGGAGGAGCACATGGCTAAATTATAGCCTCTGATCTCTAGGCATGTTTTGTTACCCCATGGAATGTGTGTCTCCTGTAGACACAGGACGTCCGGACTCAGCATAGTGATTATTTCGAACACCTTTGCCCGTTTTACCTTATCATTCAGACCGCCAACGTTTGTTGAACAATTCATATATTTACCCATATTTTCCTAATAGAAGTACCTTATATAACCATTGTCAGTAATTATGACATTTTTGCCTAGTACAGTACATCCCTTTCCACATCCAACTGCATCTGTCTGATTCCTGTTTTTTAGGGCTCGGACTCCTTCCCCTGGGGGAGGAGTTTCGAGATCCTAATGTTATAAGAAAAAAAAGAAGAAGAAGAAGAAGGGCCTTGGTGAGAGGAATTCCAGACATTCCTTAGCGTTTTCTGTCATCTGGCCAGTGATTCGTCTTCCTTGTGTTTTCGTTTTAATAGGCTTGAAGTGATAGGGTAAATGTAGTTTTGTTCCGCCATTTTGGGCATATTTCATGCGTGCTTGCGCAAAGAAGTACATAAATTATAATTAGGAGCTGTCAGGGTGCCTCCATTAGTGAATCCAGATGGCCGGGCGCGTTCACAATTCAGCAGCGCTCTGCGCGCAGCTGCTGCATGCCAGGCCGGGAAAGGGCTTCATTAGTTCAAGAACAAGACATGGGCTGTTCTTTTAATCTCAGTTTCATCCACAGATTTATTGGCGTGTGTTTTAAAGAGGCTGAAGGGAAATCCGCCCAGCAGACCGGGGATTCGGCTCCAGTGTTTTACTTCTGTGCAGTGGCTGCTGCAGCCCCTCTGCCTGGTTTATAGCACTGCATTCAGAATATGCAAATGTGCTATTCAGCAGACAGTTTTTATGGCTGAATTTCTGTAGCAACACAGGGGATGCGCGTTTACTGGGGCAGGTTAGCAGTGCATTCCGCAGATAAAATCCGGGTTTCCAACAGCCTGAAGGATCTGCCTGGAAAGCAGTTAATGCTTAACAGTGCTTAATTTGTAAAATAAGAAGTGCCGGTGCTAAAGATTTCTCAGAAGCCTGCGGTCAGTGCTATTAAAGGTCGAGGTGGGGAATACTATGAAAGGAGTGGCGGTGGCTTAAATTCACAAAGTGACAATAACATATTTTTCATCCCTACTTATGTTTCTGTACTTATTTTAATTGTAAACCAGGAAGCCTTAGTTTTAATCTGATCTATGTCCATTTTTCGGGAAGGCAGGGTTTCGGGTTGTAAACTATGTTTTTCGTATCACACTGCCCCTAATGTGATGACGTCGGCGGCGGTTCTCTTTTTGTGTATTTCAAGTTCCTTGTCCACACATTAAAGGTATTTTTTGTCTTTAAGAGTGGATTGGATTTGGGAAATAAGTGTGGAGGAGTCAGAGATTGAAGTTTGGGTGTTGGGACAGTTACAATCACACTAAAGATAATTTAAATGCGAAGAGGTCAGCAGGGGGCAAGAACTGACGTGGCCATGACATTAATAATCAAAGGAAAAGAGTTTGGCTGGGGAAGCCCCCTGCAGTATCTTAGGGGGTGCAAGTGGTGAAAATAGATGGCGAGATGCCTGGCGCCTGAAACATCTGCATCGAAAGTGAAATCACAGCCACCGAGTAAACTCGCACGCCATCGACATGTCAAGGCATGATAAACCCGGAGAAAGGAGGCGGCAGGATCTGAGAGTCCACCGGCCACCCCACCACACCTCGGCTCGTGTGATGACTCCGCAAACAGCTGCTACGAACGTCCGCTGCACTTGAGGCCCCTTGATGTGGTCGACTCTTCTCACGTACATTAGATAATAAAATCAGTGACCATTTACACCCGACTGAACGGTCTCTTGCCACGTCTAAGCAGTTCTTAGTAACACATTTCAATAGCATTCATCTTATCGACCCATGAAGGATAAAAGACTGAGTTGGCCTTCAAGCTATTCAACACTGTCAGTTGCCAGTAGATCTCTGTATCAGGCGCCAAACCGCCCCCCCCCAGATATCTAACCAGCTAAGTAATGCACGTGTTTTGGGTCCCTATGTTTCGTAGTGTTTTTTTTATTGTTTCCTGGGTGTAGTCTCTTTATTCGCACTTCTGACTGGCCACAAGGAAGCTGATTAAAGTTAAAGTTTGCTAATAAAAACAATGTGTGGCCGTGCTGTTACGTGGGAGAGTGTTCCATCACAGTGCAGCTTTAAAAAAATCCTATAAAAGTCGAAATTTTCATATTGGCTTTGGATATACGCAATTACCTTCTGCCTGCACCCTGCGATGTTACATATACACAGTGTAGCGTGCTACCCATGCAGGCACACACTTCAGCGCCAGACATGGGGATACTAAGCGCTAAATAAATGTCGAAATGCAATGCAATACAATACGATGTATATGTGTGGGCCAGACAGAAGTGGCAATCTGGTTTGCAGGGTGTTTTTTTTTTTGACTGAATGTTGCGGAGACATGTTTGCCCTAACGCCGCCTCTGGTAGTTCTTGCTAACATTTGGAACATTCTATGGGCTTTGCATTTTCCCTTCGCTCTGCTAAGGTGCTTGTTTCCCTTTATAATTCCAATACTTTTTTTGTTCGAGTCTTTATTCATCCATATGTTACTTTCCAGTGCGAGCCCTTGCCCAGGTGTTTTTGTGGTGTGTCTAAGGCCCGGTTTCTCTTTGCCAGCCTTGACAAGTGTCGAAGGTGTTTCTGGATATTTGCTGGGCCCCATTACCTTGGAGGAGTGTGGCAGGACCGGATGTTAGCTGGGAACACTGGCTGGACCGGTGGCGACTGCAGCCGCGTCTCGAGGACGCGGATTTTATTTACAAACAAGGGGAATCTTTTGAACTGCCTTCCTTCCTCAGATTTCCAGTCTGCTCTTGAATGGTTATTAGCATTTTACAATGTTTACCCTACTTATTTTAATGCTATGAGTTTGGAGCACGGCTGAGGTTAAGTTAAACTAAAGGCCCTGCACTGGCCCCTGACGTTTTACAGCCTTCTCCGGGTCGGGCAGTGGCATTTTACTTGCACACGGTACCCACGGGGCACCTGATCATGTGAAAGTTAAATTCCACTTCCCGGGCCAGGGCAGGAAAAAACTGGAAGAACGGCAGGGGCCAGTTCAGGGGCATTAACTTAACCCAGCCGGACATTAGGTGGAGCCGAAGCTACCACGCCGGTAACTGTCACGTCGCGCCACCCACGAGCCTCCACGCCAAAGGGGAAAAAAATTAGCAGAGTTGTTAGTGGGTTATGGCTGCTACTTACATTTACTCGTAGTGGTGGGTGGCGGCCTTGCCTGCATGCCTCTATTCGATAGGCGGCGTAGGCCTGCTGCTTCTGCCTAAACTCGATCTCGGGGCTGGGCTAACCACTGCAACTGCTAGCGACTCGAGGCGTGGTGCGTGCAAGGAGTGGCATCTTGAAAAAAAAATCGACATACGCTGCCTTCCGCACAGCTTCCGCTGCAGACCCCAATCAAAACCCCCCTGTCCAATCAGTGTCCCGCCCACCGGCAGGAGCTGCTGCCTAAACAAAAGCAAGTTCAAAATGTGCATCGTGACCGTCATGACTGAATCACTGTGTGTGTGGATCTGAATATATATATTGGATTCATTCATTGACTTCACCCGCACCGAATACATTATGAGTCTGAATGTCTGGCCAGTGTCTGATGCGCCGAGTCACTGAGGTAAATTAATTTTTTAAAACTGTCTAGTTTACAGCAACGCCACATTCACACTGCCATATGACGTGCTGTCATTTGCAGACAGGTGGTGTTATGTAGACCCGGCCCTGATAAATTAGTGCCGGTGCTAAGCACCGGCACAAATTAAGCACTGATGCTTAACCAGAAAAGGAAGTTTCCTGCATAAGGCGAATTGTTTTGCACCAATCTGCCCGTCTGTCTTTCCGTAGGACTGTTTGTCCGTCCAGACAAGTGTCTGTCTGGTGGAGGGGTAGGTGGTTAGCAAGACCTGCTGTTTTTCAAGGTGCGGGCTGATGAGGGCAATTGAAGCAAGATTGAAGCAGCAAGCACGCACACATGTAACCAAAATATTGTTTTTTTTGTATTGCTGGTCAACATCCCCCTCCGCGGGGCCTGCCCACGGCGGGCTGGCCGAGCATGCTACGCTCAAGTGTAAGTTGATGTCCAACAAAGCAAGACGGAAGTTCAACGCCATATAACAATAGAAATCTGGATATGGCACGAACCACACTTAACCTCCAGGCAAATTAAGTTACCACGCATCAGAAATGTACGTCAGAGGGGTATAGCAAGTAACCCCAGGCAGAACAAGCCGCTCTGAAGTGTCGAAAGACAAGGGCCTTCAATGTTGTGCAACAATAAAATAAGACGTCAACAGTTGTCCCCGTTTTTCACTGTTTCCAAATGTAATAACCGGATAATGGGATGTGCTTAAAACAAGTTTGTTTGGCAGTAAAAACAAAACATATTCTCTGAAAAAATATCTCTGTATTAATTATAATGCATATATATATTGCAACTACAGTAGCTTTTCTTCTCACAGTGGAGGCGTTACTAAACGCAAGTTACTGAAAACAGCGCCTGCAGGTATGTGCAATGAAAGCTGGCACCAGCAGCCGGCTGAGGAATGCAAAATATTGTTTATAATTTTGAAAATGCTCCAGAGAGGGTATATAAAAGCCAGCATGTCACTAATGGATTTTGGTGCACTCTGCGCTCACTGTGAGGAGAAAGACTACACCCGTGTCAATGAGCCCTTAATGCAACATAATTTGGACTAATGAGGGCTTGAAAACCAGGCAAGCCTGTGTGGCATGCTAACATAGAAAACATCCTTCATTCCGCGAGTAATGTTTACAACAGTAATTCAGTTTGTATACAGCGCCTTCTTCTAAAGGCCCGCAGCTTCGCTGTGCTATAGATATAGTAAAAAGACTGCTGATTACCATTACGTGACCAGCTCAGATTCTATCGACTTTATAAGGATAAACCGCAGTGCGAACTTACTGACATTCAACTTGTGACTTGCAGACTGCTCACAATATGAAATACAGTGGATGTGGTGGCGTACAAAATACATTTCACGGAGACTGGTGTAATATGGGAAATATTTCACAGATCCATGTTAAGGTTTCATCGGCATAATTACAGACCCGTACCACTTACTTAGCTTTACCATTGGCAATTGGTTCTTCAACGTTCTATTCATGGAAGGTAAACAAACGGGTGCATTCTCCTTCCAGCCAATGCCACTGTCAGCTGTACTTTGCAGAAAGCGGCTTTAACAAACTCCCTGCTTTTTCTAATATTCTACATACATATCTGCGTAATTATTTTTCTCTCCTTTTATTGCTGCCAGCCAGTAATTAACGTTGTCTTTATAAACCTGTCCTGGCACAATTTAAATGTCTCAAAAATAAATATGTGTAACACGTTCGTATAATATATATATATATATATATATATATATATATATATATATATATATATATATATATATATATATCCATGAATTTATTTTAAAAAGCAAAAATCGGTGCAGGTCAAAGTTGTGATTCATAAAAATGTCCAGGTGTAATAACAGAACTTTACTTTTCTTGTAACGTATATTTCTTTTCAATAAAGTGTTCGAACAAATGACACATAAAGCATTGTAGAAGTTCCAAGCTAAAGGTCTTACAATAGCTTGTATATTCCTTTATTTTCTTGTGCGCTCTTGTATTGTAGACATGCTTGGCAATGCTTTGGGGCAAAGAATATCATATATACAAATACGTGTACATCTCATAAACGTGTAAAACTCGCTACAACTGAGGATAAGCTGTTTTTTGCCCAAAAGAAATGGGAGCCTGCATTTTTCCACAACATCCTTTTTCACCATAAACAATGCAAACCCCAAAGCTAGTGTTCACACGCATGATTGTTGCATAGCACCCCCCCCCCAACTCCAACCCCACAAAACAGTTATAAAAAAATAGCATTTAAACAAAATAGGTCAAACATTTTATTTACACGTTTTGCAAAACATCTGTTCGCCTGTGAAATATACATTCAAAGAACTGGTTCTGCAAATAACCGTGCTGAAAGGCGGAGCAGCAGAAGTAGATTTCCGTTCTTGACTTAAATTCTATTCTTCCGAGCTCTGGGAGAAACCCCGAATGGAATCTAGGTATCCTGCTAGTTGCAGCGTTTGCGCGATGGCAAAAGAGGAAGTGTGCTAAGTTTTATTGTTTTTATTTTTTATAAAGTAAAGAACATTGGTAGGAAAGTTTGTAGAACTCCCCAAGTCTAGCAACTCGGAACACATACTTTGATTATGTCGTTTTTAGAACAGTCTGCCAAAGAAATCATTTCACAACTTGTAAATGCAGTTTGAGAGTTGAGACTGCAGTTTGAGAGTGCAGTTTGAGAGTTGAGAGTGCAGTTTGAGAGTGCAGAGTGCAGTTTGAGAGTGCAGAATCAGAGTGATTTTTGAGAGTGCAGTTTGAGAGTGCAGTTTGAGAGTGCAGTTTGAGAGTGCAGTTTGAGAGTTCAGTTGGAGTGCAGTTTGAGAGTGCAGTTTGAGAGTGCAGTTTGAGTGCAGTTTGAGAGTGCAGAGTGCAGATTGAGAGTGCAGTTTGAGAGTGCAGATTGCAGATTGAGAGTTGAGAGTGCACGTTGAAAGTGCAGTTTGAGATTTGAGAGTGCAGTTTGAGAGTTGAGAGTGCAGTTTGAGAGTTGAGAGTGCAGTTTGAGAGTTGAGAGTGCAGTTTGAGAGTTGAGAGTGCAGTTTGAGAGTTGAGAGTGCAGTTTCAGATTTGAGAGTGCAGTTTCAGAGTTGAGAGTGCAGACTGAGTGCAGAGTGACAGTGAGTGCAGACTGAGTGCAGAGTGACAGTGAGTGCAGAGTGACAGTGAGTGCAGAGTGACAGTGAGTGCAGAGTGACAGTGAGTGCAGAGTGACAGTGAGTGCAGAGTGAGTGCAGAGTGAGTGCAGAGTGACAGTGAGTGCAGAGTGACAGTGAGTGCAGAGTGACAGTGAGTGCAGAGTGACAGTGAGTGCAGAGTGAGTGCAGAGTGAGTGCAGAGTGAGTGCAGAGTGGCAGTGAGTGCAGAGTGGCAGTGAGTGCAGAGTGACAGTGAGTGCAGAGTGACAGTGAGTGCAGAGTGACAGTAGAGTGCAGAGTGACTGTAGAGTGCAGAGTGACTGTAGAGTGCAGAGTGACTGTAGAGTGCAGAGTGACTGTAGAGTGCAGAGTGGCAGTGAGTGCAGAGTGACAGTGAGTGCAGAGTGACAGTGAGTGCAGAGTGACAGTAAGTGCAGAGTGACAGTGAGTGCAGAGTGACAGTGAGTGCAGAGTGACAGTGAGTGCAGAGTGACAGTGAGTGCAGAGTGGCAGTGAGTGCAGAGTGACAGTGAGTGCAGAGTGACAGTGAGTGCAGAGTGACAGTGAGTGCAGAGTGACAGTGAGTGCAGAGTGACAGTGAGTGCAGAGTGACAGTGAGTGCAGAGTGACAGTGAGTGCAGATTGACAGTGAGTGCAGAGTGGCAGTGAGTGCAGAGTGACAGTGAGTGCAGAGTGACAGGGAGTGCAGAGTGGCAGTGAGGGCAGAGTGGCAGTGAGTGCAGAGTGACAGTGAGCGCAGAGTGACAGTAAGCGCAGAGTGACAGTAAGTGCAGAGTGACAGCAGAGTGACAGTGAGTGCAGAGTGGCAGTGAGTGCAGAGTGGCAGTGAGTGCAGAGTGACAGCAGAGTGACAGTGAGTGCAGAGTGACAGCAGAGTGACAGTGAGTGCAGAGTGACAGTGAGTGCAGAGTGGCAGTGAGTGCAGAGTGGCAGTGAGTGCAGAGTGACAGTGAGTGCAGAGTGACAGTGAGTGCAGAGTGACAGTGAGTGCAGAGTGACAGTGAGTGCAGAGTGGCAGTGAGTGCAGAGTGACAGTGAGTGCAGAGTGACTGTAGAGTGCAGAGTGACAGTAGAGTGCAGAGTGACAGTAGAGTGCAGAGTGACAGCAGAGTGACAGTAGAGTGCAGAGTGACTGTAGAGTGCAGAGTGACAGTTATTGCAGAGTGACAGCAGAGTGACAGTGAGTGCAGAGTGACTGTAGAGTGCAGAGTGACAGTAGAGTGCAGAGTGACAGCAGAGTGACTGTAGAGTGCAGAGTGACAGAGTGCAGAGTGACAGCAGAGTGACAGTAGAGTGCAGAGTGACTGTAGAGTGCAGAGTGACAGTTATTGCAGAGTGACAGCAGAGTGACAGTGAGTGCAGAGTGACAGTGAGGGCCGAGTGACTGTAGAGTGAGTGCAGAGTGAGTGCAGAGTGACAGTGAGTGCAGAGTGACAGTGAGTGCAGAGTGACAGTGAGTGCAGAGTGACAGTGAGTGCAGAGTGACAGTGAGTGCAGAGTGACAGTGAGTGCAGAGTGACAGTAGAGTGCAGAGTGACAGTAGAGTGCAGAGTGACTGTAGAGTGCAGAGTGACTGTAGAGTGCAGAGTGACTGTAGAGTGCAGAGTGACTGTAGAGTGCAGAGTGACAGTGAGTGCAGAGTGACAGTGAGTGCAGAGTGACAGTGAGTGCAGAGTGACAGTGAGTGCAGAGTGACAGTGAATTCAGAGTGACAGTGAGTGCAGAGTGACAGTGAGTGCAGAGTGACAGTGAGTGCAGAGTGACAGTAGAGTGAGTGCAGAGTGAGTGCAGAGTGAGTGCAGAGTGACAGTGAGTGCAGAGTGACAGTGAGTGCAGAGTGACAGTGAGTGCAGAGTGACAGTGAGTGCAGAGTGACAGTGAGTGCAGAGTGACAGTGAGTGCAGAGTGACAGCAGAGTGACAGTGAGTGCAGAGTGACAGTGAGTGCAGAGTGACAGTGAGTGACAGTGAGTGCAGAGTGATATTGAGTGCAGAGTGACAGTGAGTGCAGAGTGACAGTGAGTGCAGAGTGACAGTGAGTGCAGAGTGACAGTGAGTGCAGAGTGACTGCAGAGACAGTGTGTCAGGGTGCACATTGTGTGAGTGTGCAGAATGAGTGTGCAGGGTAAACAGTGTGTGACTATGCAGGGTGACATTGGGAGTGTGCGGGTGAGCAGTGTGTGAATGTGTAGGGGCAGTGTGTGAGTGTGCAGAAAACACCACACACACACACATACACCACACACACATAACGCACACACAAACCACACACCTCAGTCTCTCAACACCACACACTTGTCACCACTCAACACAACACACTCACCACCACACTCACTCCCCAGGCTCACCCCCACAGACTCACCACCACACACTCACCAGCACACAGAAAACAACACACACAACAACACACCCCCAGCCGTCAATGAATGCTTTCACCATGCACAAACACCAACAACCATCATCCATCTGTGCACGCTTTTACCAAGCACACACCCACCAGCCGTCAGTGCACCCTTCCACCAGGCACACACACCTCCAGCCGGCAGTGCACTTTTCCACCAAGCAATCGCAGTATGGTACACTTTACTTTTAAACATATTCATATAAAGCACAGCATGCCACCATTGGTAAAATTACAATTCAACCAAGATACTTCCACTACACACCACATGCACACACTCCATAACACATGGCAAAAAGACATTGGCATTTACAATGCCATTAGCTCAAACTCAAATAAATCCGAGCCCGGTTGCATTTCTAATGCTTGTTTCTCTTGCTACCCACCCACCCCCTACCCTGACTACCCCATTACCCTCCCTCATTTCCCACCCTTCCGTGACCCCAACCCTCACCACCCCCTCCACCCATTGTGACTTCCCTCCCCCTCTCCCCCACACCCTCCACCCTACATCTAAGGAAAAAGGGCTTAAGGCCCCTAACCATGGGGAGAGACTTCACTCCAGTCTCCGCTCTGCTCCAGCATTTCAATCCTTAGCTACCGCTTTCAGATACCAGCATACTAATATATTCATGTTCCATCTTCTGTATTTTCTCATTATCTTACCCAGGTTGGGCATATGAACAGCCCTATCCTGCAATTTATTCTAAATTCTTATTTTAAGCATTCTTATTTTAAATACATTAACATTTCACATTTCAAAGTGTGTTCTGATATTCCTCAGCTTGCATCTCCAATATAAAGAAGCGTATATGTCCCTTATACAGCACTTTCAGAGTTGCTGGGTTCAGCAAAAGGGCCTGTGTGCCTTTGTTTTGGGAAGGGAATGATTAATTGTCTTAAGTGCCACCTCCTTTCCACTGTGTGGTGGCAAAAGTCAGGTCGTATGAAAAATTGGAATCCTTTGCCCTGTTGTTTCCTATCGGGCCTTGCCAGATCATATAATGCCTCTCAGGCTAGAAACGTATTCAGATTGATCAATATAGCTCTGGGGTATTTTCCTGCTGAACCGTTTTTCCCCTCGGACAGTTAAAATGGAAATCTATGGGCTCTCTGTATCTCATTGGCCCATTTCCACATTGTTAGCTCCGGAAAGGCTTCAAGAAAAAGTTCCTGTACAAACTTGCGGACATCCACCCCTTCCACACCCTCCGGTATTCCCAATATCCTAAGATTGTTTCACCTGAGCTGATTTTCTAAGTCAACTATCTTTAGTTGCATATCCTTGCGATCGGATGAGATCATATCTATATCGGTCTTTTGTACCAGCATTTGATCCTCTATGGCTGATATCCGCCCTTCTGCTGCGTTTATTCTTTCTGAGAATTCACTGCAAGTCTTCGCAGTTTTCCTAACTGAGTTCTGCAGCTTACGGCAGGCCGTATGTGTCTTCTTTCTTTCTGAGCGTGTCTCTGCTCTATGTTCCACTATTAGTTGATAGATTGCGGTCAGTGATATCTCATCTGGATTATTAGGTGTTGCTGTTGTTTCTGCCGTAGCTCCCACTGTTGTTCCAGGGGTGAGTTCTAGATCAACCTTTGCTTCGGGTAAGGATTCCGGGGAGAGAGATATCTCCCACGCTAAACTCTTGTCTGTCCCAGCTTGTGGTATGTCTGTACTTGAAGCACCTTTGCCGCCATTTTATTACAAACCATAGTGACATTTCGGGTCCTCTCTTCTGAGTTAGAATCCATAACTGAGTCATTATGCTCACTTGCCAGATTAGTTATCGAACCTTCTAAGGACTCATCCTTTCGCCCTTTATCTCGATCCTCATCCGAACTGTGATCTGAGAATGAGAGGAAGGGTTCACTTGAATCACTCTCGCTGGTAAATTTTAACCCCTTTTCTAGACTCAGTCCAGGCTCTGAGGTCTGAGGTCTGACTATTACAAGAGTCCAGAGCTTCAGTGGGTTGCGCAATTAGTCTTGTCATCTGACTCCCCGTTCCTACTTGATTTCCTAATTGATCCTTTTCCATTACTTTCACAGCATTCATTTGGTTTGTTAACTGCAGTAGGAGCTTTTGTTGACTCTCCATATTTTGCGCCGCTTTGATTTTATCCTTCCTAGTTGAAAACATTTGTGGAACTTTCTTGCTTTTTCCCTCATTCAGGTCACTTTTAGTATTTGGGCAATTCATCTCCCCGAGCGCACCTTCCAAAGCTCTTTTTTTACTACTGCCTCTTATCTGGGGGTCTTGAAGTCGATTGCCGAACGGGGTATCAGACATTCCTCTGCTCTTTCCACCCCGTGCTGTTTTTGGTGGCATCTCTAAAAGCCCAGCATCTCCAATATCTAAAGCTTTAGCAAGGCATAGCAGTTCAAAATGTGGTCGTACAGTGCCATACAACGCCTACTCATATAGGATTGTATGTCAATCTCAATCTCAATCTCAATCCTTAGTGAAATCGCGGCATTCAGCATTCAACGACATTCAGTGTTCAATACTCCTTACTCCATGAAGGATAACAATCAGTGTGTTGACTCAGCGGTGAAAATAACAAGAAAACCAATTACCCACTGTGTCGTTCTCCTGACTATTTCAATGCACACAGCAGACTTTACAATGCCGACATGGTCAATCCTTTTAAAGTATTGCAGGAATGTGATTAGCAAAGTGTCACTACTTCAGCCTTGCCACATCTTCCAGAGCATATCACTGGAGACTTCTGCTTCTGTAGCAGTAAGACTTTAATAACACATGAGTGTACATGAGTGTACCTGGGGTTGTCTGATGATAAACAACATATGCACTAACTATACTATTCCATCTCGATCAGGTGGGTAAACAGTTTCGTGTACCAAGTGTAGGAGAGTGGGGTCTGCAATCCCATGGCCACCCCAGATTTTTGCTTTTTGCTTCACTGGTTTACGACTTTCCCTGGCTGTGGGCCTGCTAATCAGACCCACAGCCTAGCTGTTCTCTCTCTATATTGACAAGCATGTACCTTAGGTGCATTTACCAATTGGTACTGGGCCACCTTATCAGTCCCTGTACAGTATACCTTAGGTATCCAGGGCATGGGTGTACCCAGGGCCTACCAGGGGCTGCAGCATGTATTATGCCACCCCTGGCTGGCCACCCAAATCCGACACAACTGGCTGCACGACAGCTGGGGCAAGGTGGTGTAATCACCCTTTGCTTTAGATATAGTATTCCTATATCTAACCCTAAAATGGACACATATATTCCTATCAGTCACTCCTATGGCAGGCCTTATCAATCCTGAAGGCAGAGTGCTTGGAATTATGTGAGATGGTGCTCTGGCATGAGCTGAGCCCGTTTGCAGCTTGCGGAACCAAGTCCTTATAGCTGTTCCATGATAACGCTATACCATATACTCTTAAGTGCATTATGTACCTCGCGGTCAAATGCTAACTTTGGCATAGCATTATCAAAACATGTCGAGTAAGGTGTCATACGAATTGGAATACTAACCCCTCGCCACTTCTGGCAACGGGATTAGCATTCCACCCTTCTAGAGGGACACGACATGTATGTAACTGTGAACCCCGGTTAAAGTTAACTCAAGCCTCAGCATCACAAAATGGATGCTGCCGCCACAGACACAAGTCTGACCTCCTGCTGCTGGGAGTGGGGTTAACCCTGGGAACTGAGGCGGGTTCTGACTTAGTCAGGATACCTACTCAGGCTGTTCTTGTTTGTACTGGGGACATGGATATGACCCCTACTATAAGTCCCAGTACTCTGGGCAAGTACAGGCAGACGCCTTTGATCAATGGAAAAATGGCTCAGGCCTACAGGGACACTTGTGCCAGTGTCACTATGGTGACACCAAACGTTGTGGACCCTGGACAGGTAATACTAGGTTCAGACTACCTGGTGACCAATGCTAGCAATGCCACTACCTCCCATAGTATGGCACTTGTTAACTTCTCCTGGGGAGGGGTAAATGGCCTCAAAAGGGTTGTTGTTAGTTCAGACCTCCCAGTGGACTGTCTTTTGGGCAATGATTTGGAATCCTCCTTATGGTCAGATGTGGAGTATAGGACTCATGTGGAAATGTTAGGTTTGTCAGCACATGTCCTTGCTGTGACTAGGTCACAGGCCAAGAAATGCCCAGCTGAACTAGTGCTGGATCCTGGAAGAATGGACCAGACACTACCCAAGAGAAAGAGCAGTAGGGGTAAGGTGGACCCTTCCCTCCTGCCTCAGGTGGAGGATCAGCTCTCACAGGAGACTGACCCCAAGACCCCAGAAGGAACTGTCCTAGAAGAGCTTGAGCCTGAACAGGTTGAGTTTCTTGGGACAGGGGGACCTTCCAGGGCAGACTTGAGGCAGGCACAGTTAGACTGTTCCTCTCTTGAACCCCTCAGACAGCAGGCTGCTGCTGAGGCTGCAGGGAATGCTACAGGTGCCCATAAGGTATATTGGGACGATGGACTCCTATACTCTGAGGCAAGAGACCCCAAGCCTGGTGCTACCAGGAGGCTGGTCATCCCCTTGTCTCTGAGACGTTTCCTTCTCACCTTAGCCCATGAAATTCCCCTTGCAGGTCACTTAGGCCAGAACAAGACTTGGGACAGGCTTGCCCCACACTTTCACTGGCCTCATATGTCTGAGGACACTAAAGAGTTTTGTCGCTCATGTGTCACCTGCCAAGCCAGTGGCAAATCAGGTGGCACCACAAAGGCCCCCCTTATACCACTACCTGTGGTGGGGGTTCCCTTTGAAAGAGTGGGGATTGACATTGTTGGACCAATGGACCCCCCAACAACATCTGGGCACAGATTTATACTGGTGGTAGTGGATCATGCCACCAGGTATCCAGAAGCTATTCCCCTTAGGACCACTACAGCTCCTGTTGTGGCTAGGGCCCTGGTTGGAGTTTTCTCCAGAGTGGGGTTCCCTAAGGAGGTTGTCTCTGACAGGGGTGCAAACTTCATGTCAGGATACTTGACTGCTATGTGGAAGGAGTGTGGTGTAAACTACAAATTCACCACACCCTATCACCCACAATGCAATGGGCTTGTTGAAAGATTCAACAAGACCCTCAAAGGGATGATAAAAGGGTTACCTGAGAAGCTTAGGCGACGGTGGGACATCCTTTTACCCTGCCTTCTGTTTGCTTACAGAGAGGTCCCACAGAAGGGGGTTGGTTACAGCCCTTTTGAGCTTTTGTTTGGACATCCTGTAAGAGGACCCCTATGTCTTATGAAGGAAGGATGGGAGTTACCTCTCAAAAAGCCTAAACTTGACATAGTGGACTATGTACTTGGTCTCCGCTCCAGGATGGCAGAGTACATGGAGAAGGCATCTAAAAACCTGGAGGCCAGCCAAGAACTTCAGAAAGCTTGGCATGACCAAAAGGCTGTCCTAACTGTTTACCATGCAGGACAGAAGGTGTGGGTGTTGGAGCCAGTGGCCCCAACAGCTCTCCAAGACAAATGGTCTGGACCCCACATCATCATTGAACAAAAGGGAGAAGTCACCTACTTGGTGGACATGGGAACTCCCAGGAGCCCACACAGAGTACTTCATGTGAATAGGCTCAAAGCATTTGTTGACAGGGAAGACATGGGCTTGCTCATGGCCACAGATGAGGGACAGGAGGAAGAGAGTGACCCTCTCCCAGACCTGCTCACTCAGAACCCTGATGATGGGTCAGTAGATGGTGTAGTCTTTTCTGACAGCCTCTCTGAGCATCAACAAAAGGATTGTAAGCAAGTCCTTCAATCCTTCAGACAAATGTTTTCTCTGACCCCCAGTCAGACAAACTGGTGCACACATGAGGTGGACACTGGAGACAGTCTGCCTATAAAGAGTAAAATCTACAGGCAACCTGACCACGTCAGGGACTGCATAAAAACTGAAGTACAAAAGATGTTGGAATTGGGAGTCATTGAACCCTCAGAGAGCCCTTGGGCTAGTCCTGTAGTTCTAGTACCTAAACCTCACACCCAGGATGGTAAGAGAGAGATGAGGTTTTGTGTAGACTACAGGGGTCTCAATGCTGTCACTAAGACAGATGCCCATCCAATACCAAGAGCAGATGAACTCATTGACAGATTGGCTTCTGCCAAGTTCTTGAGTACATTTGACCTGACAGCTGGTTATTGGCAAATCAGGTTAGCTGAGGAGGCCAAGGCCAAAACAGCATTTTCTACCCCAGGAGGTCATTACCAATTTGTGGTGATGCCCTTTGGTTTGAAAAATGCACCTGCCACTTTTCAAAGGTTGGTGAACCAAGTTCTCACTGGGTTGGATGACTTTTGCGCAGCATATCTAGATGATATTGCTATCTTTAGCTCCACCTGGGAGGATCACCTGATCCACCTAAAGAAAGTTTTAGAGGCCCTGCAGAAGGCAGGCCTCACTATCAAGGCTACTAAGTGCCAGATAGGGCAGAGTCAAGTTGTATACTTGGGCCACCTTGTGGGTGGAGGCCAAGTTCAACCTCTGGAGAGCAAGATACAGACCATAAAGGACTGGGCTCCTCCAACCACCCAGACACAGGTCAGAGCTTTCTTGGGCCTGTCTGGTTATTACAGGAAATTTGTCAGAAATTATGGAACCATTGTGACTCCACTTAATGACCTGACAAGTAAGAAAATGCCAAAGAAAGTTCAGTGGACAGTTAGCTGTCAGAAGGCATCCGATGACCTAAAGCAGGCCATGTGCACTGCACCTATTCTCAAGAGTCCAGACTACTCCAAACCTTTCATTGTCCAAACAGATGCTTCTGAGTTGGGTGTGGGAGCTGTTCTATCTCAGCTGAATATTGATGGTCATGACCAGCCCATTGCTTTTATAAGTAGAAGGCTGACCCCTAGAGAGAAACGTTGGTCAGCTATTGAGAGGGAGGCCTTT
This sequence comes from Lissotriton helveticus, assembly GCF_964261635.1. Lineage (NCBI taxonomy): Eukaryota > Metazoa > Chordata > Amphibia > Caudata > Salamandridae > Lissotriton > Lissotriton helveticus. The sequence continues at coordinate 264,473,315 of NC_136058.1, forward strand.
GCTGTGGTTTGGGCCCTGAAGAAGTTGAGGCCATACTTGTTTGGTACTCACTTCAAGATTCAGACCGACCATAAGCCCCTCTTATGGCTAAATCAAATGAAGGGTGAAAACCCCAAACTTCTTAGGTGGTCCATTTCCCTACAGGGGATGGACTTTACAGTGGAGCACCGCCCAGGGACTGACCATGGTAATGCAGATGGTCTCTCCAGGTACTTCCACTTAGAGCAAGAAGACTCACCTGGTCAAGGTTAGTTTAATGTCCCTTAGTTTGGGGGGGGGGTTTATGTAGGAGAGTGGGGTCTGCAATCCCATGGCCACCCCAGATTTGTGCTTTTTGCTTCACTGGTTTACGACTTTCCCTGGCTGTGGGCCTGCTAATCAGACCCACAGCCTTGCTGTTCTCTCTCTAAATTGACAAGCATGTACCTTAGGTGCATTTACCAATTGGTACTGGGACACCTTATCAGTCCCTGTACAGTATACCTTAGGTATCCAGGGCATGGGTGTACCCAGGGCCTACCAGGGACTGCAGCATGTATTATGCCACCCCTGGCTGGCCACCCAAATCCGACACAACTGGCTGCACGACAGCTGGGGAAAGGTGGTGTAATCACCCTTTGCTTTAGATATAGTATTCCTATATCTAACCCTAAAATGGACACATATATTCCTATCAGTCACTCCTATGGCAGGCCTTATCAATCCTGAAGGCAGAGTGCTTGGAATTATGTGAGATGGTGCTCTGGCATGAGCTGAGCCCGTTTGCAGCTTGCGGAACCAAGTCCTTATAGCTGTTCCATGATAACGCTATACCATATACTCTTAAGTGCATTATGTACCTCGCGGTCAAATGCTAACTTTGGCATAGCATTATCAAAACATGTCGAGTAAGGTGTCATACGAATTGGAATACTAACCCCTCGCCACTTCTGGCGACGGGGTTAGCATTCCACCCTTCTAGAGGGACATGACATGTATGTAACTGTGAGCCCCGGTTAAAGTTAACTCAAGCCTCAGCATCACAAAATGGATGCTGCCACCACAGACACAAGTCTGACCTCCTGCTGCTGGGAGTCCTTCCAGCGAGGGAGGCCTGGACAAAGGGTTTCCTGTCAGGGGCGGTGCCAGCACCATCCCAGACAGGATTTTGTGTATCCCAGGTAGGCAGGGCTGAGAGGAAGGTGACTGCAAGTGGCAACCCCGGTGCTCACTGTGCATATGCCGGCTCAAACCAGTTCCAGGGGCACACCAGCCCCTGTGCTGGGGAGAGACCGGACAAAGGAGAGGGTTGTAACCACCCCCCTCCTGGTCCCACCCATGGGCAGGACCTAGTCGCGTGCCACCCCCTTTTCTTAGAATAAAGGTAGGAGGGGGCACCCTTCCCAAATTAGATCATCTTGAAACTTGAACTACTTTCCACGAAAGGAACTCTTGTCATTCTCTGAAGACTCTCCCTTGTGGCTAAGGAGTAGCCACCCTGCACCAGCAGGCACCATCTAAGCATTTGCGGTTTGCTGCACGTCCATCCTCCGGATCAAGACTGCCCAGCTCGACAAGACCCGGATTCCCTGCCATCTCTGACCTCTACCTGCATCATCAGCCCAGCTGAGATTCGTGGGTGCGACGAGACCCGTGGGACCGGCTATCTTCAAGACCTGCACGACGCTTAACCAGCACGACCACCGAGGGACCCTCGAGTGAGTGCACTCGGGTTTGAGAAGCCCCAACCCTAAGCAGCTCCAGCACCGAAGTCCAGCCCCCCAGCATCCACGAGATCTGCGTGGGGCCCTTCTGCTTCTTTGCTGCTTGCCACGTTGTCCGGTCACTTGCCCGTTGGCTAGTGGCCCTCCTGACAACGTACCACGACGATTTCACCGCTGGTCTAGGTCCTCTAGACTGGCCCTTCCTCGTTGGTCAACAAGAAGTGCCCCGGACCCTCCTGGTCCACTCCAGACGCCATTTTGACTCCACCGCGTGGGCTTGCCTTTGCCAAGGTTTGTTGCTCCAATCTTGGATCCAGCATCGCCGACAGCAGACACCATCGTGGGACAGCTCGCACCTCCAGCCTGGACGCCGACAACGCCTCCTGGCCCGTGTGACTGCAGAGTCCAGCGTCACCCACTCACCTGATCGCGGTGACCTCATCCGGTGCCATCCTGGTGCCCACACAATCACTGGCTAGTGATTAAGAACTGAGTCCCCTCTGCTTTCAGGTCGTCTCCTTCACTGATCCAGCCTTGGATCACACCGAACATCTTCACTGGTCGCCTGCCAGCAACATCTTCTTTCAGGCTCCATAGACTACAACGAGGATTCCCGACGTCTTTTGAACCCTATGCAGCCGCAGCCCCTGGGCTAGGTAACTCGAGCATTTCGGTGCTCCAGCACAGGTTCACTATCCTAGTGTCCAGATCCTTTTTCGTTTTTAGTCTACCTAGTCGGATTCGTCCGGAAACAGTAACTTTAGAAACTGCTAGCATCCATAGACTTTGTCCCGCATCCCGTGTAAGAGTTCCCACTCTGCACCCGGGTTCCCTAGGCCTCCTCCTCTTAACCTAAGGGTTCAGTAAGGTAGTCCTAGCGGTCCTGAAGCCTCTGGATCGTGTTACTTACCTGCTAGTATTTTGCATTCCACCTTTAGAGTATATGGTTTTTCGTGCCCCTCGGGCATTTGTGTAAATTGTGCAACTTGTAGTATTTTCGTAAGAGTTTTGTATTGTGCTTAGCTCCCTGACTCATAAAGAGTTCAGGGTAGACTTGTTATTAATAAATATCCTTTATTTTTATAACAACTTGTGTGGTGTCCTTTCACTTGGTGTTCAAGGGGTATATGTGATGGTAAAACAGCTGGCTTAACACGCCCTCTAGAGTTTAGCCTAAAGACTGCTCTTGTCCACGCTACTAGGATAGCTGGTCTAATAAGGTTGACTTACAACCAATCATCAATAAGGGTCGTTTGGAATGATACAAAGTGATCACTAGAATAGTGAGCACTATATATCAGGCCAACTTCTCACACCAAGTACGAGTTTTACGACTCGCATTTAATGGTTGAAGAACCTTTGATGTTCTTACCCACTATGCCCATGTGCTTGTTGTAATCAAATATGCAAGTGGGCTTGTGAACTTCGGCCATCTGACCCCAAACAGTGACATTAGAAGTGCTCTCATCATGAATTGTAGTGAGCACGTGCACATCATGCGTCTTCGAGAACTTGACTGTGATCATTTTGTTGGAATGCAATGCAGTGATCTGGGATCTGGAGCTTCTTACAAACAAGCTCCTGAGGGACAACAAACAGTTCTGCAGACCACAGTGCCAGCTTTGTACAGATCACTGAACAGCTCTAGTCCCGTATAGAAATTGTCCACATAAAGGTTACAACCTTTATGAAGGAGAGGCTGGACAAGCTCCCACAAAATCTCCTTGTGACTCCTAGAGTGGGAGGGCAACCTAGAGGGTTGAAAGTGGAGTGCTACCCTGTATACACTCTCAAGCTGCATACATCACCAGGTCAGCTCTCGCACAGCATGTACAGCTTGATGCTATAGTGAGTTGTTTGCTCGCAATGTACTCCCAGAACATCACCCGCCCTTTGCACAGGATCCATCGATGGCTATATTCTTTCCAGGAGTATAAACCTCTGGAAACCTGGCACACAAATGTTTCACGACAGGCTGAATTTTGAACAACCTGCCATGGTCTGGATGGCCCCGGGGCAATGCAGGAGAATTATCATTAATATGAATCATGCGCTGCAATATCAAAAAAAATCTCTGCTCATGTACGGTATGAAGATGGTGTGAGAAGTTGGCCTGATATATGATGCTCACTAGTTCTAGTGATCACCTTGTATCAGCCCAAACAACCCTTATGGTGATTGGTTGTAAGTCAACCTTATAAACCAGCTATCCTAATGGTAGCATGGACAAAGCAGTCTTAGGTTAAACTCTTTTGGCATGTGAAGCCAGCTGTTTTACCACAATATAACCCCTTGAATACCAGATGAAAGGACACTACACAGGTTGTTATGAAAATAAACAGTATATTTATTAATAACAACACCTCTGAACTCTTTATGAGGTCAGAGGGCTAAGCACATGACAATCTCTTACGAAAAATACGAAAAGTGGCACAAAATTACAATGGTGCCCTAGGGGCACGACAAACCATATACTAAGTAAGTGGAATGTGAAAGTCGATAAAAGGAATGGAGCTGTCCAGAGGCTGTAGGATCGATGGGACCACGCTACACTAACTCTAGGTAAGTAATAGGAGGCCCACGGAACGCGTGTGCAGAGTGTGAACTCACACGCGAGATGCGTAACAACGTCTATGGACAGTACAGTTCAAGTTAAAGGTGAGTACGGACAATCCTGACTAGTTAGGACAACAACGACTGTGGAATTGGACACTAGGACAGTTAGACTACCCTTGAGCACCGAAATGCTCTTGTTACCTCACCCACGGGCTGCGGGTGCATAGGTGCCAAAGTTTGTCGGGTTCTCGTGTTGAAGTCAATGGAGCCTGAAAGAAAAGATGCTGCAGGCGACCAGGAGGAAGATGTCCGGTGCGATCCAAGGGTGGATCGGTGAAGAAGAGGACCTGAAAGCAGAGGGGACAGTGTTCAAAGTCACTAGCCAGTGACCGGTGTGGAACCAGGAAGGAACCAGATGCTGTCGTCGCGATCAGGTGAAGAGTGGACGCTTGACTCTGCAGCCACGTGGACCAGGAGGTGTCTTCGACAACCAGGATGGAGGCACGAGCTGTCCCACGTAGGATCTCGCTGTCGGCGGTGTCGGATCCAGAATTGGAGTCAACAGGCCTTGGCAAAGGCAACCCACGCGGTGAAGGGAAAAGACGTCTGGTGCGGACTAGGAGAGTCCGGAGTGCCCCTCTTTTGGAAGGAAGCAAGGGCCAGTCTGGAGCAACCAGACCAGCAGAAAAGATTCAAAGGTACATCGTCTAGGAGGCGACTAGCCAGCCGGCAATTGACCAGACAACGCATCAAGCAGCAAACAAGCAGAAGGGCCCCACGCAGATCTCGTGGATGCTGGAGGGCTGATCTTCGGTGCAGGGGTTGCTCGGGGCTGGGGCTTCTCAATCCCCAAAGCACTTGGTCGAGTTTACCTCGGGAGTTGTGCTGGAAGCGAAGTGCAGGTTCATTCAAGATGGCCGGTCCCACGTGTCTCGTCGCACCCACAGGTCTCAGCTTTGCTGCAGATGTGAGTTGAGGTCGGAGAGGTCTGGGAATCTGGGTCTCGTTGGGCTCTGAAGTCTGGATCCTCGAGGGAAGATGACAAAGTGAAGCCGCTGGACGCTTGATGGTGCCTGCAGTTGCAGGGTGGACACTCCTTGCCCACAAGGGAGATTCTTCAGTCTTCTGTGGAGCAGAACGTCGAAGGCCAGAGTTTCTTCTTGTTGAATAGTTCAGGATAATCTAATTTGGAATGGGACCAGCTCCTACCTTTATTCTCCTAAAGGGGGCTGCACTACTGACTAGGTCCCTCCCCTGGGTGGGACCAGGAAGGGGGGTGGTTACACCCCCTATCCTTTGTCCGGTTTCTCGCCAGAGCTGGGGCAGGGATGCCCCAGCAACTGGTTTGAACCGGTGTATGCACAGGACACCTTGTGTGCCCCAGGCATGTCTCATTCCTTTCAGGCCTATCCTCCCCAATAAACAAAATCCTGTCTGGGGTGGTGCTAGCACCTCCCAAGGCAGGAAACCCTTTGTCCAAGCCATCCTCGCTGGAAGGACTCCCAGCAGCAGGAGGTCAGACTTGTGTCTGTAGTGGCAGCATCCATTTTGTGATGCTGATGCTCGAGTTAACTTTAACCGGGGTTCACAGTTACATACATGTCATGTCCCTCTAGAAGGGTGGAATGCTACCCCCGTCGCCAGACTTGGCGAGGGGGTAGTATTCCAAATCGTATGACACCTTACTCAACATGTTTTTATAATGTTATACCAGAGTTAGCATTTAACCGCGTGGTTGATAATGCACTTAAGAGTATATGGTATAGCGTTATCATGGAACAGCTATTAGGACTTGGTTCCGCAAGCTGCAAACGGGCTCAGCTCATGCCAGAGCACCATCTCACATAATTCCAAGCACTCTGCCTTCAGGATTGATAAGGCCTTCCATAGGAGTGACTGATAGGAATATATGTGTCCATTTTAGGGTTAGATATAGGTATACTATATCTACAGCAAAGGGTGTTTACACCACCTTGCCCCAGCTGTCATGCAGCCAGTTGTGTCAGATTTAGATGGCCAGCCAGGGGTGGCATAATACATGCTTCAGCCCCTGGTAGGCCCTGGGTACACCTATGCCCTGGGTACAGGGACTGATAAGGTGGCCCAGTACCAATTGGTAAATGCACCTAAAGTACATGGTTGTCAATTTAGAGAGAGAACAGCTAGGCTGTGGGTCTGATTAGCAGGCCCACAGCCAGGGAAAGTCGTAAACCAGTGAAGCAAAAAGCAAAAATCTGGGGTGACCATAGGATTGCAGACCCCACTCTCCTACAGATGGGGGTTAACAAAACCATGCGAGTAGACGAGTAGGACAGCAAGGTTGGTTTATGTGCTACCACTGTTTTGAGCATAAGGCCAAAAAATATCTTTAACTCCCCTAATGAAGTGGGAGCCCACTTTCGTGCCCTAGAATGAGGCCCAATAGTGCCTCCATGCTCCCTCAGAAATTGTTTGGAATGCAAATTTCTTTGCTGCACAATTTTATCGAAGCCAACATCCAAAATAGATGGACGTAGTCAATGGGCAAAAAATTGGCCATGTCGACTTTACATCCAGCGTCACCAGTGAAAGGCTGTATTTCGGGCTCAACTAAATTGGGGGCTGCCAAGAGAGCACTCCGTCTGTGCTTGCCACCTCATGTGCCTGCTCTTTGGGTATGTCTAACCTGCTACTGTTGTCCCACTGCCCAGTCTGTGCTTGCAAAGGATCATAATTGTTTCCCTCAGAATTACTGGAAGATGAGCTGTCTGATGGAACCGCGCCAACTGAAAATTCACTCGCAGATTCTGCTCCATTGTCCTCTCCCTCAGAAGCTGTCTCAGTATCTGCTGTCTCAGTCTCTGATCCTGCCTCAGAGCTGCACTGCAGAACCAGATTTAGGGCCTGGGCAACATTCATCTCTGTTGGTGCCTAAATCCATCCTAAAACCCTGTCTTACGTAGAAGGCTGATAGGGTGTTGATTTAAACCAGTAGATGGGTGTGTTCATGAGTGATGTGTGCAACAGTAAATAATGACAAAGTTACCTTACCTTACCTTTCCAAAATCAGCAGGTTCTCCAAAGACACTAAAAAGACATAGTATTCCTTCACCTTGCCACATACAACATTATCACAGCCTTTCGAGCTGGTGGCACCCTGTGCGACAATCATTTTGGTGCCCACCCTCCCATGACCTCCTATAAACATCCGGGGCCTCATTTATGAGAAATGATGCATCGCTGCGTGAAAGCAGCGATGCGTCATTTCTCAGTGCACACTCCTTGCGTCATGATTGATGCATCATATTTATAATATGACGCATCATGTCGCAAGGAGTTACAGATACGTCAGTATTTCAGACGTATCTGCAGGCGCATAAGTGACGCATTGCTGGAGTGTGTCGCAACTCCAGCAATGTGTCTTACGCCTGCCATGAAGCAGGCATAAGATTTTGACGCATTAGCGGCCAAGAAATGGCGCAGTGAAATCTTATAGATTTCACTGCGTCACTTCCATGACCCTTTCTTGCGTCAAAACGCCCCCCTTGCATACATTATACCTGGCGCAGGTATAATGTGGCGCAGGGGTTTACAAAGTGACGCATCTACCTAGATGCATCACTTTGTAAATATGGCACAACAGGCGCATTTTTTACGCCACTGGTGCGTCACAAAAAGTGACGTACCGGCGGCGTACAAGTGACGTACAGCCTCATAAATGAGGCCCCTGTTATTTAGCGCCAAGATGTCCACGGGTGAATGTCCATTTTACAACTACACATTCTGTTATGACCTCCTCCTTGGAGCCCTCAATAACAGCCAGCAACCATGCCCGTCATGCCTCCATAGACCCTCTCTCACATACATTTCATTTACTGTAAAGTGTTTGTAATGCCTGGCTTTACTAATCCACTCAGCTACCCACATAAAATACAGAACTGTCCTTTGCAGCAGGCCCTCTGCGCTGCTTTATGGCGTCAAAATTGCCACTAGACAAAAGTCTGATCTCTCTCTCTAGCAGGAACATAATCACAATCATTAACTTGACATTTTTATTGCTGCCTGAAAGGGGTGTGTGTGTGTGTCATGTGTACCGTGATCTTTGACATCAAAACAAAAGATGAACTTGGATGTCTGCCCCCTAGCCAGATTATGTCCAAAATGATTTCAGTTGGTGTCAGACAAACCAGCCATTCAGATTAAAAGCACGCTTGAAATGTGAAAAGGGTCCACCAATTTTAATTACACCTTCCTGTGGATATTCGTCTCATGCAGAACAAAATTCCACAATATCCACAGTCCACATTATTGGTAAATGCTTGCTTATGTATTTTTTCAGCTGTGACAAGTAGCACAACTGTGGATAATAATTACATCAACCATAATTGTTATTTACTCTTTAAAAATGAGTCCACCGTTAACCATGTTTTCCATATTTAGTTGACCTCCCATGGTTACATATTGGGATACTGGGCATCCCTTGTTTTTGGACAATTCCACATTAATTGTAAACATCCCATAATGCCTACAGTGTCCATATATCATACCCAGGTACTCTTGAGGCAATCAGTGAGTGTTGCTTGGATTATCTGGCCCTGCCAGAGCTGGATACATGACAGGGGGTTTCAGAGACAACCCAGCTTGTTTATTGAACTGTATAGAAATGGTCCTGCCCTTGCCCACAGTTTGTTGTTCAGGTTCTCCTTCCCTAAGGCCCATGAAGACCAGCTGCATCTGATTTGATCAAAGCAAACTAAATGCAAAGAATTCTTCCTTCTCCATTGAGGTGGAAGTGAATCTGGAACCAGATACACAATACCTGCCTTGCCATGGCTTGTTGGGTGGGTGAGGAGAGCAAGCAGAGCAGGGGGGCAAGTAGGGAAAGAGAAACAGATTGCTGCTTTGAGCTATCAGCACCACGTGACCTGGGAATGCGGGGAACGTCATTTACAACGCGGTGGTTACAACGCGATGCCATTACATCGCGGTTTTTACAACGCAAGTCGTTACAACGACTTGCGCTGGATGGCGCTCTAGGACAAGAAACAGTATAATTTACTATCCAACACCTTCCCTACTGTATGTAGACTGGAGTTGGAATAGTAAATTATACTACTCCTAAGTCCAGCTCCCTCCAACGCAAGTCGTTGTAGCGACTTGCGTTGTAAAAACCGCGATGTAATGGCATGTGATGTATTAGCATGCGTTGTAATGTCATACAACCGGGAATGCATACCTGCAGCCTGCAGTCATGGGACTGCATAAGGAGAAATGTCATGCTAGAGCACCCCAACCTATCATGTATCCCAGTATTCATCATATAGAATGTTCTCATCCCAAGAACGAGGAGCCAATCATGACACATTACGTAGATTTAACTTGCAGCTCCAGTAAGAAAACTACGCTGTTGGGTGCAGGTAAATACACCAGTATCCGACTATCTGCTACCACCAACCGTTAGTTGTATTATGGCTTGGACAATGGGAAGCTAGGGCCCGATTCACAGAACTAACTGAAGACAAAATCCTAAACTTACTACCATTTTGGTATTCACAGAAGGCACTTACTCATTTCGGTATTCACAGAAGTTAGGAGTCCTAACTTTAGGACTCCTAAATGCCTTCAGTGAATACCGAAAGTCTTAAAGTTAGGATTTTTCTCAATTTAGTAGTAGTAAAGTTAGGACTCCTAACTTTAGGACTCCTAAATGCCTTCTGTGAATACCGAAAGTCTTGAAATTATGATTTTTCTTAATTTAGTAGTAGTAAAGTTAGGACTCCTAACTTTCGGACTCTTAATTGCCTTCTGTGAATACCGAAAGTCTTAAAGTTAGGATTTTTCTCAGTTTAGTTGTAGTAAAGTTAGGACTCCTAACTTTCGGACTTCTAAATGCCTTCTGTGAATACCGAAAGTCTTAAAATTAGGATCTTTCTCAACTTTACTACTACTAAACTGAGAAAAATCCTAATTTTAAGACTTTCGGTATTCACAGAAGGCATTTTGGAGTCCTAAAGTTAGGACTCCTAACTTTACTACTACTAAATTGAGAAAAATCCAAATTTTAAGACTTTCGGTATTCACAGAAGGCATTTAGGAGCCCTAAAGGTAGGAGTCATAACTTTACTACTACTAAATTGAGAAAAATCCTAATTTTAAGACTTTCGGTATTCACAGAAGGCATTTAGGAGTCCTAAAGTTAGGACTCCTAACGTCTGTGAATACCGAAATGAGTAAGTGTCTTCTGTGAATACCAAAATGAGTAAGTGCCGTCTGTGAATACGAAAATGGTAGTAAGTTTAGGATTTTGTCTTAAGTTACTTCTGTGAATCGGGCCCCTAGTCACCAGTGGCGGCCGGCACAGGTAAGTGCGGTGAGGCGGTGGGGTGTGGCAGGGCACAGCAGGGGGGAAGCCGGCAGACAACGGAATAGGTATAATTTATTTATTTAATTATACCTATTCCATCGTATGCCGGATCCCCGCCCTTCCCACCCTGCCCCACCCCCGCCTCACTGTTCCACTCTGCTTACCTGTGCCGGCTGCCACTGCTAGTCAACAATGTTAAGAGCAGTGTCTCTTTAAGTGCAAAGCCTTCACAAGGAGAGGGCAGCGGGGGCTCTTTGCCCCACACTGCACTCCTTTTTTGAGGCTGACTGTCCTGTTAAAACATGAATTTATGGAAGAAGGACTGACCTCTTCCTTTGTGATGGAGTGAACACTGCTAACCCACAACACACACCAAAAACTGTACTTTTTCATTCCTAAAGGTACGCTTTCTCAGTTTGAGAGGTTCCTTGGACCAAAAATCAAAGAAGGATACACCTAGAAAAATGTGCATGAAGGAAGGAAACCAAGGTTTTAAATCAAGTGGTAAAGGTAGTCAAGATGCTGCTACTAGGACTTTATTTGCATTTGAACCTCTCTTACAAAGCAGGCACCTAAAGAATTTTTTCTTAAAAGTTGCAGTGATCTGTTTCTTTATAGTTTTGGAACACACACCACTGTCTCCTGGCCCCCATCTTGTAAACCAATAACTCTGAAAAGTTTTAAGCAGCTTACATTTCTTTCAGGGTGCTTTGTGTAAGACCTCCGTTGCTTTAGATGGTCTTTACCCTTCCTCTTGGCAGCATCAGTATAGATCAGTCTCTTGTCCCTCCTGTCTAACTACAGAACATGCTAATATGAACTAATGGGTATCATTGAAACTGCATTAGTGTGCGGTGGGTTGCAGTGGTGAGGCACTTGAATGGGGGGAAGACTGGTTGGCAGGTTCGTGTAGGGGGTCCCGTCACTGTACCTTGCGGAGGGGGGGGGGCATGAATCTTTGTTACGCCACTGTGCTCTCGACTTTCTGCCATACAACCCATGAAGAATAACTTTTATGAACCAAGAAAAAATAACGCTTCTTGATCTACAGCAGGGTTCTCCAAAGTGCGTCCTGGAGCGCCGGATACATGCCCGATTTTTAAGATAACTACATTTATCTAAATGGGGATATGCTAAAAATCTGGCATGGATCCAGCCCTCCAGGCCCGACTTTGAAGAGCACTGGTCCACAGTATGCTACGAAGGTGCTAACTTCTAGTTCTTCCTTGAAGAATCTACCAACTGCAGGTTCAAGGCAGTGCTTAATTTGAGCCGGTGGATTCTGGTGCCCGGCACTTAATTGTCAACACCAGCGCATGAGACAGTTTGCCACCACAAGGTGGCACTGTCTGGCTAATTTCGAGTTGACCACAACAACAGTCAATTATTGATTCAATATACATTAAAAAGGACTATTACCTGCCATCGAAGCCATTCTTATACCTTTGGGGGCATGGAATAGTTGGAATTCTCACACTTGTAAATGTGTGATGGGTAATAGTTGTGTTGTTACTATCTTTGACAGCGCTGCCAGTAGCAATGCGTGGTGCAAGCTGCAGTGGCCTCCTATCGAGAGCCCTGGCGATGATGTTTTTTTGTTGTTTTTTTTACAAATTAAGCACTAGACTCGAGATGGATTTGCAGAGGCTGTTGATACTCTTTTCTATAATGTTATGGTCAGCAAAAGAAGCCTGCCTGCCAGCCAAAAGGGTGACAGAGGCTGAACCACCACAAAAAAAGCAAAGTGGTGCCCCTGGCCTGTATGCAATGAGGCACAAGTCCCTTCTGTCATCTGCAAGCCATGAGCATGCTGCAACGCTGGTCCATGGGTACCAGGAGAGGGAAGAGCGAAACATAGAAGCAGAAAGGAGAACAAAGGCGCAACAGCCGACACGGGAGCGGACGGGCAGGTGATGGACAAAACAGAAAAGAGACTTTTTACAGGTCAAGTTAAATTTACTGCCCCTGACAGGCCTGCCCGTCTCCAGGGGAGCCCGGGGCAGAATGCAGAGGATAGGAGCTGCAGGGGGCCAGTTGGTGAATTTATGTTAGCATTTTAATCAGGTCTCCGGGCTTCCGACATGAAATCCAACTGGAGGGACATCACTCACAGCTGCCCGTGGACAGTCTCCTGGGTTTCTGTCTGTAATAGCTTTCTACAGGCCCAAACTCTATTTTAAAGACGCGATTTGTCATCCATCCCGCGTTTGAAGTTACATTCGGCCCTGCCCCAATTTCATCTTCGATTTCCTGCCCACCCACCCTACCCCCTGCATTTTTCTGACATAAATGTTGCAGGCATGGAGGGATTTTTGTGAGTCTAATTCTCAAATATCACTATGGGTCTTGTCTTTTGGTGTTTTTTGTGTTTTGACCCACAGCCTGTGCTGTTCCCGGTGAATCCCTCACGTGACATGTATTGTATTGTATTGTAATTGCATTTATATAGCGCTTACTACCCCTGGCAAGGCGACAAAGCGCTTTTTCGGCGAGTAGCACGCTACTCCGGGACCCATAGAGGATTAGTGTTGAATTAGTATAGTGAAACATGCAAGTACATTTTAAGTGGTGGATAGGTTAGTCAGTTATTTGGATTTGGAATGATAGCAGAAGGATAGAGGAGGACAAAGGTTTGTATTTATATAGCGCTTGTTGACGCACGCTATTCAGGAAGCCTATAAAGGATTAGTGGTGAATTAATATGGCGAAATATGAGGTAATTTCAGTGGTGAGAGAAGGATAGCAGAGGGATAAAAGGGGAAAAAAGATTTGCATTCATATTGCACCTGTTACCCCTGATGGGTGTTGAAGCGATTTTCTGGCAAGTAGCACGCCACTCCGGAACCCATAAAGGATTAGTGATGAAAATGAGTATAGTATAAATATGAAGTAATTTGAGTAGTAGATATGTTATTATAGTTGAATATGGAATTTGAGAAGTGAACATGTTAGTCTGTTAATTTTGATTGAAAAGGATAGTGGAGGGATAAAAGAGTGAAGGATTTTTTTTCTTTTTTTTTTAGGTCTTAGCAGTAGGAGGAAGCTTTTGGATGAGTAAAAAGGAGTTTTGGAGGAGAGGAGTCAGAGGGAAGAGTTTAGAAAGGTTTGTTTTAGGGGATCGGTATAGTAAAAAGAGGTGGCAGATGATGCAAGGAGGGGTGGAGTAGGAGAGAGTCTAGAAAGGATCATGTTGGCGATCACAGTAGTGGTATGGGGTTTGGGATAAATGAGACAGTGGATGTTGACGATATATTGATAGATGTATAGGATGAGAGATAGGGTGGTGCATTGGAAAGAGTAGTAGAAAGAAGTTTGAGATGAGTCAGAAGATTGAACTAGAAGATATATTGAGCGAAGTATAGGCTGAGAAATAGTATAGAGCATTGGAAATGCTAAATTAGAAGAAAGTGATAAATATATAGATCCATAAGTACATTGAAAGTATATAGACACATAAAGGAAGTAAGTATATGTAGATTAAAGATATTGAAAGAGGCACAGGATGAGAAATAGGTTAGTGCATTGGATATGCTTTTTAAGTAGAAAAGTAACAGACAGACAGATCCAAGTACATGGAAGGTACATAGATGCACAATGGAAGTATGTACATGTGGACCAAAGATGATTTTTATTTATTTATTATTATTATTATTATTATTATTATTATTATTATTTTATTTTATTTTTCTCTCTTAACAACATAATTACTTTACATGTTTTTACAAAGTAATACACAAAGATAGGTACATATCTATAGTGAAAACAAATGCTTATATACAGAGGGATATGCTGTAAATTTCTGTTTGCTTATGGTGCTTATGTGGGGAAGGGCCAAATCTTGAGTAGTTTTCTGAAGATAAGGTGGTTGTCGGTGGATCTTATGTTGGGGGGTAAAGAGTTCCATAGTTTGGCTGCTTGAACAGAGAAGGATGTGCCACCCATGGTTTTTTTCTTCTATGGTGGGATTTTGAGGCGAGATGCTCATTTAGAGCGGAGGTTCCTTTGTTGAATGTGTTTGGTGATTTTATTCCTGATGAAGAGTGGTCCTATTCCATGTATTGCTTTGTGGGTGATAATAAGCAGCTTGAACGTGGATCGTCTGGCAACGGGTAACCAATGTATGGCTTTCAAGGCAGGGGAGATGTGGTCTTGCGGTTTGATAAGCAAGAGTATTCTGGCAGCCGAGTTTTGAATCCTTTGTAGTCTTTTCATGGTCGTTAAAGGTGATCCGTTGGTAGAGGCTATTGGCGTAATTGAGTTTGGACAGAACAAGGGAGATGGTAGCTTGGACCTTGTGTGGATATCCCAAATGAGGAAAAATTAGTTGCAGCGTTTTTATAGAAGCAAAGCTTGATCTTGCTAGTTTATCCACTTGGGCATTCATCGACAGCTTGGAGTCCATGGTCATTCCAAGGTTTCCTACTTCCTTCGATACTTTAGGCAGTGATCCCAGTTCATCAGGCCATGCGGCAAGCGGGTTGTAATTTTTCCAATCGCCACACGTGAGTATTTCAGTTTTTGAAGCATTTAATTTGAGATGGCTCCAAGTCATCCACTGATACACGGCTCTGAGACAGCTGAAAATTGGAGATTTTCCAAAGTCTTTGGGGCATTCCAGTTGAAGGAGTATGCCAAACTGCCCTTGTCAGCGAATCGACCCACCCCTACCATCATGGACGTCGTCACTTATGGACACCCAGGGGCAATACCTGATGCCCCGAGCTCACCTTTGGTACCCCTGGAATTAGGGTTATGACAGCAGAGGCAAGTACAGAAAGGTGGTTGTAAGAGCCTGGTTTCCTTTTGTACTTTCCAACCCTTCACTCCCGTCCGACGACTCGGCCGCTGAAACGAGGCTGATGAGGGACTACGGATGGGACAAGAGGTCAATCCTGTGATGTCATTTGCAGTCAGAGGGGACGTGATGTCACTTCCACCAACCAGAGCTTTTTGTGAATTGTCAGTAGCCCTCCTTCCCTCTGTCATATTTTAAAAAAATCATGGTATTGGAATTTTCCTTAATTGTAAATAAATATTTTAAAACGAATGGGCCATACTCAATTTTCGAAAACGTCGTTCAAAATTAGGAGAAATTCATACGTTTTTCCCTGCCACAAATGGCAAAATCCAGGGGTGCCAGCAGCTTCCAGTGTGTGCTGTGTCTACCTGCAACCCACATCATCTGCTTTACATCCCCAGAAATTTAATACATTTGACAACTTTTCTTCCACTTTTAACTCTGGCTTTACCTCTTTTAGCAGCTGGCGTGCATAATTTGTAAGAAGACAAACATAAGTGTGCTGGAAGTTTTCTATCCTGAGCCGGCCTCCAACTCCTCTGCATGCTGTGGCTGCAGAATGCCACAGGTGCCTGGTCTTGATTCCAGTCCTTCCGTTCTCTTCCACCGCTCCACCTGTCTTTTTATCTCACTCTTGCAGTCGCTTTTCCATCCCTGTTGTCTCTCTTCGTTACACTTGTCCTATATTTCTCTTCCCACTTCTGTCTCCCTTTTCTCCCTTTCTGTCTCAGTTCTGGGTTAAAGTCTGAGGAAAGATGACTTAAAGTCATTAAAACTCAATGGTGGTGTCCAGCACCTGAAACCTCCGGCACAAGTTAAGCCCTGGCCGGCATAACAGTGCTGTCAGTGGCATGACAGATTTAGAAGATAAAAGAGCTATATGAAACCAGCTAGAGGTTTAATATAAAGGAAGAAAAACGAGTGCCGATCCATGAGTAAGATGCATGCCCTGGGAATTAGATCACACATATTTTTTCAAGTGAGGGATGAAACTTTTTGGTGTTCCTATTGAAATCAGTGGGGGTTGATTGTATAAACAAATATATAAAGGTTTCTCTTACCCCTTAGGGAGTCCTCAATTTGTATGTGCACAATAACGCCCCCTTGCTGTGCGGGGTAGCCACAATTCTCCCAAGAGGCCAATGGTGCACGAAGTGCACGACATGTTTATATTATAGACTTTCCTTACTTTTGCTTTAATTTTGCGGAAATGTTTGAAGTAGGAATCAAATGTTTTAATCACCTTGAAAGATCACTACGCAGGTGTGGGTATACAAAACTGATGGAAGAAACAAAAAAAACCTGATGGAAGGTAGTGGTAGAAGAAAGAGTCGCACATCAGTGATAAGGGCAATGTGTGTGGGCAATGAAGTACTAATTTAGTTCAAATAACAAGAAAGAATGGTCTTGGTGCCACTCAGGGTAATGGAACACCCCTCTAACTCAGGTGTAAATACACGATTAGCTAACAAATGTTCCTCGTGTTATAACATCACAAGCTAATGTACCCCTGCACTCCCACCATTTAATGCTTCATTGTTGATATAGTTTAATCAAGAATCCTGAAACAATTTTATATACTCTAAACACAGGAAACACAGGTATTGTAACTAGTTTTGAAATATTCACCGATTTATTTATCTCATTTTTTATTTATCTCATTAATTTTCTTTAGTCAGTTTTATATATTTCCAAATATAAAACAGAATGTACAAGGACTGAACACTTTATCAAAGTGATGTTTCCTAAGTCCTGAACGATATATTTGTTTTCAGTAAAGTGACAACAGTCCAATCTTTGATGAAGAAAAAACAAACAGCCGACACGTGTTTCGTCACATCCGTAACATTTTCAAGGCTTAGCCAAGGGAGTATGGCGAGTCCCAAGAAAATAAAAATGACTTGACAATTACGGTGAACAGCTGTTGTGGGTAGTCTTGTAGATGTCAGATCATCATGGCTTAAATTTTGCTTTGCAAAGTTGGGTATTGGACACATCTCATGTAATGTTGAAGATCAGTATAATAGCAGTACATAACAGAAAAGTTGTGGCAAAGTTTAGGCTCTCTGTTCAGTAAAACACATGCTTCCATAGTCTTCTCTTGTCCGTGTGGCAACCGAAGCGTGCTAAAACGAATGAATTTAAATTCATTTGTTTTAGCATGCTTCGGTTGTGACACGAACAAGAGAAGACTACGGAAGCATGTATTTTGCTGGTGTGAGTATGTCTGGAGACTGAAGGCCTTCCGCATGTCGCTTCGCGAGTGTGTGCTGTCATATGAGGGGGTGCTTACACTGTGTATGGTGTACGAGTGCTTGTAGGGTTGTAGGGTTGTGACTAAAGTGCAAACATTTCAGGGCAGTCATAATATGATGAAAGGGTTGTCAGACAAAGCAGGGTCAAGGTGCTTGACCTCCGATAGGTTGGCACTAGGCACTGGTGACCACGTTTTGACAGCACACATGGTCCCAGCCCTTCTTTGCAGTTCCAGATGCTGCTGAAGATGTGGAGGAGCCATTGTAGACGCAGAGCCATGGTATGCTATAAGACAATAAAAAGGCAATGTTGACCAGGTTGTGATTTCCAGTCTAGGAGATCCAAGCTGGCACTGGCCAGACCGGCTTCATATCCCAGAGAAGGACCTGCCCAGACCATGCACCCTGCTGCTATTCAGTCCTCAGTCTCCCAGGCAGAGAATTCAGGCCTCTTCGATTGCCACGTTTACCCCTCGAGACACAGGAGAGTCCTTCTCTTGGCCATCTTATGCATTCTTGTCATTTGCCTCTCTGTTTACTATCCATTCCTCTAAGGAAAGGTGATTGAGACACCCTGGGTTTCCAAAGGGAGTGGCGGTGGAGGTAGGGAGTGGGAGGGGTTGGGGGGGCAGTGTGCCAGTTCCAAGTGGAGACTGTGAAACATCAGGTCGGTGCACTACCTCATGTAGACAGAATGTGAGAGCTGCTAGTACCCCAGGGGCCTCTGGGAGAGAAGGTTTCCAGGGATGAGTGAGTTCGACTGATGCACTAAATAGCATTTGGTAGCCCACGAAAAAGGTTCAGGTCCAGGTATACCTGGGAATTATTGCCCCATAAGTGCCCACAGTCCAGACTGTGCCCACTTACCACTTACTTCAGTCACCCCCTGTTATATGTGTTGTTACTCAGTAGGCTTTAATTACAGCCTCCGAGCACTATTTTCTCAAATAGAATTTGTCCTGCCTGCTTGTGCAGGCAGAACACACTCTCTCCTAATGCTGCATTTGCAATGCAAGAGGTCTCGCGTTTAAGAGAGTTTAAGCTATTGGTATTGTAAATGACAATGTCTTTTAATGAACTGTTTTAAAAACAACACATAAATAAAAGGCATTGTCATTTACAATACCAATAGCTCAAACTCTCTTAAACACAAGACCTATTGCATTGCAAATGCTTGTTTTTTCTAGCACTCAGTCGAAGTGCATGTGTTTTCTTGCTTGGTACCTTTACTTAGAATAGAGATAAACCAATTTCCTTTTACGCAGAATGACGACTCTGGTCTCTAAAATGCAGCAATAATTCCCTGGTATACCTGGACCAGAACCTTTCTTTGTGGGCTACCAAATCCTGTGAGAGGTTACAAAATGAGACAAGGCGGTACTAATGAGGGACTAGCAAGCCTTTTAACGAATCAGAAGCCAGTTTTTTTACCAAGGACAGTGACACAAGCCAATGAAAAAAATATGGGTGGGGAGTGGATGGAGCTTCAAGTCGCTATCTGAATACAGCATGCCTCACAGAGCAGCACATTCACTGCCCAGGCTCGATCTAAAAAGAAAACGTAGGGCCATATTATCAAGAACAGGCGATAAAATTATCGCAGCTTTATCAGCAGGAAACTGCCGCTAAAGCGACAATGATGGCCTTGATAATATGCCCTTGTGAATTCCCATAGCAGCCAGGTTCTCGTGTTAACCTGGGCTGCTATGGGAATTCACAAGGGCATATAATCAAGGCCATTATCGCCGCTTTAGCGGCAGTTTCCTGCCGATAAAGTGGCGATAATTGTATCGCCTGTTCTTGATAATAAGGCCTGTAGTTCCCTGAATGCAAGCAGTGAAAAATCACAAACCATCCAATCAGAACATAGTAAAGAGGAAATATTGCAAAGGAGACACTAACAAAATATAAGGAGGAACGCCATTGAATAGAAAGCATGATTGACAAGCACGCCATCCAGTCGAGAACAAGGGGCTGACCCAAAGGCCACTCTATGCATGTATTTCAATGTATGAGAAACAATTGGTCTGCAACAAAAACAGCTAAAGCTGTCTGAAGGCTAGACCTAAAAACAGCTATTTAATAGCCAGATAATGAGTGTTACTCTTTCCCAGCAGTACCCAGCCTCGAAAAATGTAAACTGCAGAAGATTACATAATCAAACCATATTGCAGCGCGTTGAGCTAAGGCAGATTAACGGGCTCTGGGATGTTTCTGCCAAGGTTAAATCAATGTCGCGATTTTTATTATGTAATTTACATGCCTTGGCGTGCGCCCAGCTCGTGTTTCACAGGCCCAGTAAGATTAATCTTTCTTTCCTTTCCTCAGACACTGATATTTAAACAACCCTCCATATGGCGCTGACAGCAACAAGGCGAGCCCCGGCTTCTTCAGCTTTGCAGGTGCCGGCTTCTGAATAAATTCTACAAATATGTAGAAATCGTGTTCTGGGAAAATTAGCTACTGAGTCAAGCATGTTCTCCACCAAAAAAAAAAAAAAAGCATAAATTGCCTAAATTGAGTTTCTAAGAAACAAGAAGAATTAAGTAAATCATATTGAGTCAGAAAGAAACAAAAAAGAATAAAAGTTTCTGAAAGTGAGTTGCATAATTTGATTTTTAATGAACTCATAATGAGTTGGGATGACACAAATAATAAGGTGCCTTAAAGTGAGTCGCAAATAAACAAGAATAATAAAGTGCCTCATTGTGGTAAAGAAAGAGATTAAAGTGCCTCCTGGGGGGTGACAAATAAGCCAGAAGAAAACATTGCCTTATGGTGAGTCACAAAGAAAGATGAATAATGCAAAGAAATGCAAAGAGCTCAGGGGCTATTTACAAGCCCAGTGCTCAGCAGGAACGTCACTTTTATTGACGTTCAGGTGGCACACTGGGCTTACCGATATCTACGAGGCCACGTAAAGCCACTCTGCGTGGCTTTTCATTGCCTCATAGATATAGTGGGCCTCATTTATGAGGATGTGCGTCACTTTTACGCCGCCGGTGCGTCACTTTTTGTGACGCACCAGTGGCGTAAAAAATGCACCTTGTTGCGCCATATTTACAAAGTGACGCATCTAGGTAGATGCGTCACTTTGTAAACCCCTGCACCACATTATACCTGCGCCAGGTATAATGTATGCAAGGGGGGCATTCTGATGCAAGAAAGGGTCATAGAAGTGACGCAGTAAAATCTATGAGATTTCAATGCGTCACTTCTAGGACGCACTTGCGTCAAAATCTTGCGCCTGCCTCACAGCAGGCGTAATACTGACGCAGGCCCTTTCACATGGGGCTTGCTCCATGTGAAAGGACACATTGCTGGAGTTGTGTCACTTTTGTGACACACTCCAGCAATGCGTCACTTTTGCGCTTACAGATACGTCAGAAATACTGACGTATCTGTAACTCCTTGCGCCATGATGCGTCATACTGTAAATATGATGCATCATTGGGGTCGCAAGGAGGGCGCAATGAAAAGTGACGCATCGCTGTTTTCTCGTAGCGATGCGTCAATTTTCATAAATGAGGCCCAGTGTGAGGCAATGCAGTGCAAGTTGCTGGGTTGCCTCACACTTCCACAGGGAGGCGTGCCATGGGCGTTACAGTGGGTGTTATGGCATTTGACACAATCCCAGATTTACATCATGCTTTAAACCTGGGAATGCGTCAAAAGCCTACGTCTCCCCAGGGGGGCATGAGTTGTTTTTGTGAAAGAAGGTGTCCCTTCCGCCACAAAAACAACCTGATTTCAATGCAGACACCCTTGTACAATGGAGCAAGGGTGCCTGTGTTGGCGCAAGGCGGCCATTTGAGAACCAGCGAAGTAAAAGTGGACAGGTATGCCCAGACGTGGTTCCCGGGCTAAGAGTGACACTGGATTCAAGCTGGAACAGGATGGATTTAATCCAGATCTCTTGACTGGGGGTGAAGGTTTGATTTGTTCTGTATTCAATCCATCATTTGTGTGTCTTTTGTATCTCATAGATACAGCACATTCCTGCCCTTTTCTTTTGACGTGTGGCCGGCAGCAGCATGGCTTGAAGGCGGAGACCAGCACAGCTCGTGGGTGGGGAGGCAGGTGCGAAAGTAGCAGGCAGCTTTGAAAAATAAATAAAACTTACCGTGCTGCTGCTGTGTCCCGCGTCTTGAAGGACGTGACCCAAAATGGGTCACCCGAGTCACTCACGACCATCTATATGCCTTCCCAATAAATGAAGAGTTGGTCAAACAGAAGAGAATACAAACCAATTATTTTATTGCTATTACGCTTCAGCGGAGCCCAGTCTGATCGGTCTCCTGAGATGACGGTCAAGGGGTCTGGTCTCCCTCTTCATGGCAATACAAATGATACAATTCCAACACCTCCAAAGTCCCGCCCAAATCGGTATTTTCCAGATCAGGCCACGATGAACAAAGAGGGAACAAAAGATGGGCAGTGCCACTGGGCGAGGAACATGCTATCTCAGTGCCGAGGCTGCGCAGCAGCTTTCTACCATGTGAAACGGTGAGAACGAGTGTATCTAACAGCAAAGTTATGCAACAATGAATAGGGCATTCATTAGTACATCAAAGCTTCAACCTTGAGAAGTACCAGCAAAGGAGCAGGGCAGTTTTCTTGCACGGGCGACCAACCCAAGACCGAGTGTCTGTCTCAAAACCAAGACCGAGTGTCTGTCTCAAAACTAACCAGTTTTGAGACAGACACTCGGTCTTGGTTACAAAACAAGATGGCGTCAATAAAGATGGTTCGCCAAGATGTGACACACTCTTTTGCGTGTCAAAAAAGAGTTGCACAGCCTGATACACGTTTGTGAACAAAATAACCACGTACTCGATGAAGTTCTCAAAATTAATCCCATTTATTCTCCATGTTTGTCCATTTTTGTCTGTCACGTCAAAGATACAAAGTTTCATATTTTCAAGCATTTTCACTTGCACAGTAATTGCCCATCCAGGCCTATTCCCAGGCACGTATCAACTTCATTCCTTCTAAACGCGCCAGGCATGAGGAAATAACGCTGTTGTTTAAACTGCAAGCTGTTTAGAGATACCCCTGAAGAAGGTCTTATACGACCGAAATGCATTGGGTAAATTGTACAACACATGGGGTTAATTTTGAGAACGTCATCGTGTACGTGGTTATTTTGTTCACAAACGTGTATCAGGCTGTGCAACTCTTTTTTGACACGCAAAAGAGCGTGTCACATCTTGGTGAGATATCGCATGGTGCTAAAGGAACGGAGCGCTTCAAGAGTGTATGCACGCCAAAATTGATAAACTTGTTCAATAGAAACTTTGGGATAAAAGAAGGGTGTGCTTCAGGTCTTTTTGATTATGAAGTCAATAAAGATGGTGCCATGCATGCTAACTTTAGAAGAATAGAGATTTGAAAATAGCAAACAGAGCAGTTCGTTCATGTGCATTAGGGGACTAACATTTCAAATCTAACAGTCTCCTGCTCGCCTGTGTCAAACTCCAGGTCGAAAGAGGAAACTGGCAGCTAGGCTTTCACCCCTAAGCCAATCACAATGCTGCAATGCAGCGTTGTGATTGGTCTGAGCGCCGTGACATGGCCCTCAGCCAGGGGCTGGAGGGGTGGGCATGTTCTCAATGCAGGCTGTAATGCAGCTGGCATGGAGAACAGGGAAGTGTGCATGACTGTTTTGGGCGACCCAAGAGGGCCGAACAAACAGTCATTGCGCACAGGAGTGTGCTACAACTCCTCCCCTGCAGCTCTGCGTGTCTCATCACGCTCTGCTGCAGCAGAAGGAAAAAATGGAATGAATATAACATTCCATTATTATCATTTTCTTTTTTCCTTTCTTTGCTGCTCTTGGCAGTGGGGCGACACTCCTCTGCCTTAGCAGAAGAGTCGCCACTGATGACCTGCCATGCTGCCCTTCACCAAAAATAAGTAAATAAGGCCCAAAGGGGCTTATTTACAAGCCCATTGCACTTCCAGTGCATCACTTTTTTTGATGCACCAGGAGTGCAGAGTGCAGACCCATGTCTATGAGGCCAAACAGAGCCACTTTGCATGGCTTTTCATGGTCTTGTAGATATGGAGCAAGGCAAAGCAGCGCAAGTTGCTGCGTTGATTTACTCTGCGTTAAAGAGGCATTCAATGGGCATTGCGGTGGGTATTCCTATACAACACTCATGGATTTTGACGCACTCCCAGATTTACAAGGACTTGTAAACCTGGGAATGCATCAAAAGCCTATGCCTCCCCAGGGCGGGCATACGAGGAAAAATAACTTTATTTGTCCTTGTTTTTTCTTCTTTCTAGTTGTGCAGCATTCTGCAGTTTACATAGGAGAACGCATCCACTGATTTGTTTTGTGCAGTGAGGCTATCGTCGCATAGAATGCCCAGGTTTTTACCACCTTAGATGGTTGGGGGTGCCTAATTCAGATTGCCTCCGACCGCTCGTCCAGTAGTCATGTGCCCTGCTGAACAGCACTATTTCTGATTTGTCACTATTAAGCTGCAGGCAGTTGTGGGACATCCAAGAGGTAATGTTGCTCATGCATTCTCCGAACTTCAGTTTAGTGGAGTCCGGGCTTGGGCCCATGGACATGATCAGTTGAGTGTCATCAAAACACACAAGATGATGGATGGAATGTTGCACAATGGCAAAACATTCACCCCCAGTCACAGATCTGGGTTTAATCCATCGTTATTTTGCTCACCAAGCCACTCCAGTTCAGACATGGCCATATGCAAATTAGTCTTGACCCTGTGCCACATGGGAACAGTCCAGACCGAACTGCCAAGCCATGTCTTCCCTGGACCGGAATCAAGCATCCTAGAACCGGTTTCTGGCTATCAGCCGTCTTCAGCCAGGATAGCTTGACTCCAGTGGTGTAGTGAGCACGGGACCCACGTCTGGGCATACCCTTCCCACATAAAGTGAACAGCAAAACACACAAGATGATGGACGGAATGTTGCACAATGGCAAAGCATTCACCCCGTCACAGATCTTGGTTTAATCCATCGTTATTTGACTTAAACAGCCAAAAAAGCGGAGATAAAACTATCGCCCTCTTTACAAAAGGGTGCTAACATGCATAATCGCATGTTAGCACCCTTTTTCCCGACGCTTCTCTTTGCATCTCTAATGAGATGCAAAGTGGTCGTCACTGGGCGTACCCCAATGGACTATCTTTTAAAATATCGCTGATGTTCACATTGCGATATTTACGAGGCAGCCCACAGGATTGTAGCGCACGTCTGCTAAAACCCTGACTTAGCTATCCCTAACATGGGGGTGGATTATGCTGATACGAACACAGGGTCGTATCAGCAAGGTTATCGCTGTTTTGCAGGGAACATCACTGGAAAACTAGGGATGTTCCCTGCAAAAGCGCGATTTCCCCGCTATCGCAGGAATTTTTATCGCCTTGGAGATAGGCATTGCTAATAACGCAATATTTCGGCAATAAAAAGCTGCGATAGCCGGCGTTAAAAAAATGAGCGCTTTGCGATAGTTATTGCAAAGCATTGCTAATATGCCCCTAAATTGATAACCTGGGTATGATTGCTGAGAAAGCTTTGCATCCATTCTCAGATTTTGCCAACAACACTAATCTCTGCGAGTCTTTGAATCAAAACTATGTGTTAGATGGTATCGAAGGCAGCTGAAAGATCTGGCAACACAAGCCTCGCTCAGCAGCCCTCAGTCTTTTGGTATCTGGAACTCCCATCAGCGCTGTTTCAGTCCTATGAAAGACTAAACCCAGATTGTGAAGATTGAATTAGATAACAAATACTGAGTACGTTGATGGTTAACTAAGCCTTCCATAATCTTGCCCAGGTAAGGGAGAAGGGAGATGGGCGTTTAGTTTGCTGGATTTAAAGGGTCAGCATTAGGCTTCTTCAGTATGGGCATAACCTGTGTTCTTCTGCCGGCTTAGGGTAGGACCCAGGTTCATGGCCGAGGTTTTGTTGCAGTATAACGCGCCGGTGGCAATGGTGAAGGCAGGCAGAACCATATCTAAACTACTACACATTGAATGTGGCTTAAGGTAAGGCTGTCCCCTATCACAAAAAAACAAAAGAAGTGGTAGAGGGTCCGAGGGGAAAATGTTTTTATAGACCAAATGGTACCTAGTCCCCCAACTTGACAGTTAAACACACGGGAGGTACCAACAGTTTGAAATAAATAAATCTGATGGAACCTAATAGTGTCCCACATTTATACTGAAACCACAAAGTTAGTCCAGAGAAGTAACATTGTTATACCAGGAACAGTGAGAAAGAGAAGATACAAAGTCTGAAAAACTAGAAAAAGTACCCATCAGCCCACTCAAAAGTGGAATCTCGTCATCTGGGTTATTTGCGTTGGAAAATGGTGTCCTATAGGCTCCTCCTCAAGGAGAATCTGAGGCTGCCTAATTTCGGACCCAGTGGTTGAGCATTCAACCAAAGAAGATGACAGTGTGTGAGTTGAAGGGGCAAAAGTTGCAGTGCTCAAAAGAAGACAAAGGAAAATGATCCACGTGATTTAAAAATACCTACTTTGATGTCATAAGAATAACTTTATTAGGTCTGTCCATCAATGTGGTATCATTAAAAGCAGTGTAATGATAGCATGCAAGGAATTGCTATTCACCATGTGTGTTATTTGGTCAACATGTTTCAGCCTTAACCGGCTTTCGTCAGGACCTATGATGTACTACTGCAACACTTACTCAATGTGATGTGATTGGATAATCTACACCCACTCTCCAATTTCCAAAAGAAAATTGGTGTATCTTCTCCTGTATATACAATGTTGGAAACAAAAACAAGACAGGGTTAAGAGTATACACATCTGTCGCATGTTTCTCATGTTTCTGTGCAAGTTACGTATTTGATTTAATGATTTTCACTCACCCTAGTTGAAGGGAGAAAGAACCTCACCTCACCTGGCAACTGCTCAGAGTAAAGGAGGCCACGCACTGGAAATAAGCGCATAGATCTGAAATTAACTCCAGATTCAGACTTAACAGTCACAAATTAAAACATTTCATCTGTGATACAAATGAAGGCAATATGGCAGGCCTAGATTTTTTGATGCAAATGGAGGGAAGAGTTCTTATAATGAAGATGCGTCTATCTAGACTACCTGATTTGGCTCAACTAAGCTGCCTCGCATAGTGATTAGAGCAGCAGAGTAACCAGATACCAGGAGCCATGGACGCTTTCTCATGAAATGTGAAGTAATTACTTCCCAAGTATAAGATCTAACAATTACAACACACGTCTATCTGCACAACCGTCTATCTGAACAAAAGCAGCCTCTTTGTATAATACAAACCCGCGATCACTCACCTCTCCGTCGTTGCCTCGGGTTAGAAACTGAGCTGAGGGGGAGGTGGTGACGCAGAGTTGTGCACGGGATTTTGTATGTGCTTGGCGGACCTTGGAGGGAGCTGTCAAGGGCAGTGCTCTGATTGGACCAGTGGGTGCTGGTAGTCTGAACCAATGAAAGCTCTCCCTTTGTGTGGCGACTCGGGGAGGGGCTGTCCGAGGCGGTTGTGTGATTGGTACCGTAAGGACCAATAGGAACCATTACTTAATGCGCAGTTTTTTGGGCGTATCTAGGTCTGCGTTTCTCAGCAGGTTCCGAAAGGCGGGGATTGTTATTAGCGCTACAACGCATAGCGGACTTTGGAGGGAACTGGTATTAGTTCAGTACGGGCTAATCAGCGCCTTTGCTTGATGTGCCGTACGTCCATTCATATCAATAACCACGTGTTCCGCAGGTACTGAGAAATAGGAGTCATTGTCTCTTACAACGCATGCGTCCGCATGCGGACTCGTCTGATTGGTTGTCTCTTTACAAGACGGAGACGAACAATCGCTAATGTAAAAAAATAGAAATGAAAGCGCAAAGCAAATGTTTATGTATTATATATATATTCCTGCGCATATGTTAAAGTGTTAAACGGCACATATGAGGCCCGGGAAGGAGTAGTGAAAAGGAACGAATACATTGAGGTAACCCCGCGCAATAAGGGAAAAGGGTCGGTTGTCAGCGTGTGATGTGTGAGCAACCGATGCCCGGTCCCAGCAAGTGGGTTGTCAGGTCAAGTGTAGTCAAAAGGTGAACAGATACAAAGTGCGTTAGTGTGGCACCAGAGGAAAACAGCTGATCATGACGAAGTAAAGTGTGGTCTGTAGTAGTAATCAAGTGATTGCGGAGACTCTGTGGAGACTTCAACGATTATGCCACCTCATATTCAGGGACCCTAGTTGGAAGTCTAGCAAAACACTTGGGGGCCACTATGTTGATGTTCTAGAAATAGGGAAAACTTCCCGATGCTGTGGGAGAAGCTCAAAGTAGGCCTCATTTAGAGTGACACCAAATCCTATCGGATGTTGTCAACTCTGGAGGTTGAATTTGTGGGTATACAGATGTATGACTGGACTTACAGCTGCATCCACGGGATGTCGTCATTCAATCCCTCCGTGTCACTGCGTAATTTGAAGACCCACCTTTGTTCTTTCCTCAATAGGAAAAGTGAGACATCTGTGACATGATCAGGTATATATGGTTGTTCTAGGATTAGCCATTTCAAATCATCAGGATTGTGTTTTTTATCAAGAAAGTGCGAGGTGAGCCGGGTCGCTTGCTTATTGCGCCTGATAGTGCTCTTGTGTTCTTGTATGCGCAATTTAATCTTCCTTGTGGTCATTCCTACATACCTCAAGCCACACGGGCAGGTAATCAGGTAGATGACTTTATCACTGTTACAATTGGTGTGGCGTTTGAGTAGCCATGGTCGAGTGGTGCCAATATCAACTGAAAGAGTCTTTGTTGTTTGTGGACACACCGAGCAATTCCCGCATGGGTGATGTCCTTGAACTGGCGGAAGGTTCCACAAAGTGGCCATGGGTTCTTCCACATTTTGTCGAGGTCTCGTGTGGACCAATTCATCTTTCAAATTTGTGCCTCTTTTGAATGAGAACAGTGGGAGAGGAATATTCTCACCGGAGCTATTTAAGATCCGCCATTTCTGTCTGATTATTTTCTGGATCTTAGAAGATGAGGTGTTATACGTGGTCACACATACCAACCTATCCATAGGTGGTTTCTTGACTGGAGGTTCCAACAGGGCCTCACGGTGGTTATTCGCAGCACGTTTTAAGGATGTTCGGACTAGAGTGTTGGGATAGCGCCGCATTCTCAACTTAGTAGAAAGATCCTTCGCTTTGGAATGCAAATCTGCGGTAATAGAACAATTCCTCCGAACCCTCAGGAACTGCCCAAACGGGAGGTTCTCCCGGAGGGAACGGGGATGATGGCTGTCGAATCTCAGCAGTGAGTTGCGTGCCATGGGTTTACGGTATAGAGAACTGGCCAGGTGCCCTTCTTGTGGAAAGATTACAAGGTCCAGAAAAGGAAGTTCAGTTCTGCTGTAATCTAGTGTGAACCTTAAATAGGGGTTCTGACCATTTAGCCAATCCTGAAAAGACAATAGGGATTGTACGTCACCACGCCAGACAACCAGGATGTCATCAATGTACCTCTTCCACATCATCAATTGCTGATGATGTGGATTGCTGGTATTCAGTACATGGTGAGTTTCGAAATGGTGGACGTACAAATTCGCCAGACTGGGCGCAAATTTGCTGCCCATCGATGTCCCTGATATCTGTAGATACAGGGAGTCTTCAAAGGCAAAAAAGTTTTCAGTCATAGCAATTCTTGCCAGTTCCATTATGAAATGAATTGGTGTTGCCATGTCAAGAGAAGAATTCTCTAGTAGTTCTTGTATGGTTTGTAACGTTTCAGTTTGAGGTATACATGTGTATAATGATTCAACATCAAAACTAGCTAGTATGTCTGAATTGATGTCGAAATGAACCTCAGGTAATGTACGTAGAACATCCTTCGTATCCTGAAGGTATGTTGGCATTGTTTTCACAATAGGACTCAAAAAGACATCAACAAAAGTTGATAATGGTTCCAGCAAAGATCCAATCCCTGAAATAATGGGACGGCCTGGCGGTGGTCTGGCCGGTTTATGGATCTTTGGAAGTGTGTAGAAATAGGGGGTGATCGGACACTTCGTAACCAGAAAAATAGCCTCTTGTGGGGTAATCCATCCTTCTGTGCTGGCTTATTCCACTAGATGTTTGATCTCATTTGTGAGTCTAGCAGTGGGATTCTTAGCAAGCGGAGTATAGAACTGTGTGTTGTCTAGTTGTTTAAGACATTCAGTTCGGTACGCAATAGTGTCCTGAATAACTATGGCACCCCCTTTGTCTGCAGGTGTAATCACTATTTTGGTGTCCTTAGAAAGGGTTTCAAGGGCAACCCTGTCTTTTCTTGAAAGGTTTTGATAGTTGCCATCTTTGGAAAAATCAATGGATTTGAGATCTTGTAGTACTGCTGCCTCAAAAGTACCTACTTTGGATGGTACTTGTTGGAGTAGAGGCATAAAGGTGGATTTGACTTTTAGCCCTGTGCTAGTGTCTTCAGTCAGTGTATCTTGCTCTTTGTCTTTGAAGAAATAGTGTAGCCTTACTGTCCTGAAGAATCGTTCGATTTCTCCTCGTATTAAGAAAGGTTCTCCGCTGTTGGTGGGAACAAAGCCGAGACCTTTGTTCAAAACCTCCTGCTCATTAGGGGTAATAACCCGACTGCTCAGATTCACTACCAGATCCTCGGTTTGCTGAGGTCCGATGTTTACTGGCCTCGTTTGTTGTGGGTCATTGAGGGATCTTGATTGTCTGCCCATTGCACTTGGCCTTGGCCCTGACCTCTCCGTCTTCCTCGGTTCCAACCACGGCCTTGTCCCAAAAAAACCTGGTTGTCAAAATACTGAGGCTGCATAGGGTAATGAGACATAGGTGGGGGAAATTGGGGATAGCCCCATGGGGCTGGTGGCCACCATGATCCTGTTTGGTACATGTTCCCACGTCCATTGTATCTCCGGTTCGGTCTATTATTACGACCTCTACCTCTCGGCTGACTGGTGTCTCCATTTTCTGAGCCGGAGGATTCAGTGTCTGAGGATGTGGCATAGGAGGAACCCTGAGTGTGTTTCTGTTTGTTAGAGTCAGTGGGAGTATAGTTGTCACTAGTGTAGGGATACACTTTCTCATGTGAGAATTTCGCCAAATCCTTTTTAAATTTGTCTATTTTAGCAAAGAAGATGGGTTCCTTATACTCCTTGTTGGCCTTATTGGAGTCCTCTTGTTGTTTTTCAAATTTTTTTGTTGTTAGTGTAGTTTTAATTTGTCCTTCCAGGATATGTATTTCCACTAGAATAGCGTCTGCAATTCTTTTAGCTGTGGTTATAATCAGAATGAGCCAGTCTCTCGTGCAGCGCCAGGCTATCAAGGACCAATCCTTAATAAAGGCTTTGTCTGTTAGAAATAGCCTTGGCGCATTGGTGACTATGAGACCTGTAGGTGAACATTTCCCATGTAAATACTCCGCCATTATCTGCCCGTGTATTATGGTGCGCGAATGGCTCTTCTTTAGATTTAGTACTGTCTCCCAGTCTCCCACCGTTGCAGGGGCTGGGGTAGGAATTTGGTCTAGCATACTTGGATTTTCAGATAGAATAGATGAAAGAATTTCATCATCAAAACCTAGGCCGCCAAAATCTGCCATAGTATCACTGGATGAAACTGCACAGTACACTATTGATGTAGTGCACTTATTAACGAGTAGGGACCCGCAGCCTTAGCTGCACAAAATGACAAAAAAACAAAAGAAGTGGTAGAGGGTCCGAGGGGAAAATGTTTTTATAGACCAAATGGTACCTAGTCCCCCAACTTGACAGTTAAACACACGGGAGGTACCAACAGTCTGAAATAAATAAATCTGATGGAACCTAATAGTGTCCCACATTTAT
Source organism: Lissotriton helveticus (assembly GCF_964261635.1). NCBI lineage: Eukaryota > Metazoa > Chordata > Amphibia > Caudata > Salamandridae > Lissotriton > Lissotriton helveticus. The sequence goes on from NC_136058.1 coordinate 264,504,829, forward strand.
ACTGAAACCACAAAGTTAGTCCAGAGAAGTAACATTGTTATACCAGGAACAGTGAGAAAGAGAAGATACAAAGTCTGAAAAACTAGAAAAAGTACCCATCAGCCCACTCAAAAGTGGAATCTCGTCATCTGGGTAATTTGCGTTGGAAAATGGTGTCCTATAGGCTCCTCCTCAAGGAGAATCTGAGGCTGCCTAATTTCGGACCCAGTGGTTGAGCATTCAACCAAAGAAGATGACAGTGTGTGAGTTGAAGGGGCAAAAGTTGCAGTGCTCAAAAGAAGACAAAGGAAAATGATCCACGTGATTTAAAAATACCTACTTTGATGTCATAAGAATAACTTTATTAGGTCTGTCCATCAATGTGGTATCATTAAAAGCAGTGTAATGATAGCATGCAAGGAATTGCTATTCACCATGTGTGTTATTTGGTCAACATGTTTCAGCCTTAACCGGCTTTCGTCAGGACCTATGATGTACTACTGCAACACTTACTCAATGTGATGTGATTGGATAATATACACCCACTCTCCAATTTCCAAAAGAAAATTGGTGTATCTTCTCCTGTATATACAATGTTGGAAACAAAAACAAGACAGGGTTAAGAGTATACACATCTGTCGCATGTTTCTCATGTTTCTGAGCAAGTTACGTATTTGATTTAATGATTTTCACTCACCCTAGTTGAAGGGAGAAAGAACCTCACCTCACCTGGCAACTGCTCAGAGTAAAGGAGGCCACGCACTGGAAATAAGCGCATAGATCTGAAATTAACTCCAGATTCAGACTTAACAGTCACAAATTAAAACATTTCATCTGTGATACAAATGAAGGCAATATGGCAGGCCTAGATTTTTTGATGCAAATGGAGGGAAGAGTTCTTAAAATGAAGATGCGTCTATCTAGACTACCTGATTTGGCTCAACTAAGCTGCCTCGCATAGTGATTAGAGCAGCAGAGTAACCAGATACCAGGAGTCATGGACGCTTTCTCATGAAATGTGAAGTAATTACTTCCCAAGTATAAGATCTAACAATTACAACACACGTCTATCTGCACAACCGTCTATCTGAACAAAAGCAGCCTCTTTGTATAATACAAACCCGCGATCACTCACCTCTCCGTCGTTGCCTCGGGTTAAAAACTGAGCCGAGGGGGAGGTGGTGACGCAGAGTTGTGCACGGGATTTTGTATGTGCTTGGCGGACCTTGGAGGGAGCTGTCAAGGGCAGTGCTCTGATTGGACCAGTGGGTGCTGGTAGTCTGAACCAATGAAAGCTCTCCCTTCGTGTGGCGACTCGGGGAGGGGCTGTCCGAGGCGGTTGTGTGATTGGTACCGTAAGGACCAATAGGAATCATTACTTAATGCGCCGTTTTTTGGGCGTATCTAGGTCTGCGTTTCTCAGCAGGTTCCGAAAGGCGGGGATTGTTATTAGCGCTACAACGCATAGCGGACTTTGGAGGGAACTGGTATTAGTTCAGTACGGGCTAATCAGCGCCTTTGCTTGATGTGCCGTACGTCCGTTCATATCAATAACCACGTGTTCCGCAGGTACTGAGAAATAGGAGTCATTGTCTCTTACAACGCATGCGTCCGCATGCGGACTCGTCTGATTGGTTGTCTCTTTACAAGACGGAGACGAACAATCGCTAATGTAAAAAAATAGAAATGAAAGCGCAAAGCAAATGTTTATGTATTATATATATATTCCTGCGCATATGTTAAAGTGTTAAACGGCACATATGAGGCCCGGGAAGGAGTAGTGAAAAGGAACGAATACATTGAGGTAACCCCGCGCAATAGGGGAAAAGGGTCGGTTGTCAGCGTGTGATGTGTGAGCAACCGATGCCCGGTCCCAGCAAGTGGGTTGTCAGGTCAAGTGTAGTCAAAAGGTGAACAGATACAAAGTGCGTTAGTGTGGCACCAGAGGAAAACAGCTGATCATGACGAAGTAAAGTGTGGTCTGTAGTAGTAATCAAGTGATTGCGGAGACTCTGCGGAGACTTCAACGATTATGCCACCTCATATTCAGGGACCCTAGTTGGAAGTCTAGCAAAACACTTGGGGGCCACTATGTTGATGTTCTAGAAATAGGGAAAACTTCCCGATGCTGTGGGAGAAGCTCAAAGTAGGCCTCATTTAGAGTGACACCAAATCCTATCGGATGTTGTCAACTCTGGAGATTTTGGCGGCCTAGGTTTTGATGATGAAATTCTTTCATCTATTCTATCTGAAAATCCAAGTATGCTAGACCAAATTCCTACCCCAGCCCCTGCAACGGTGGGAGACTGGGAGACAGTACTAAATCTAAAGAAGAGCCATTCGCGCACCATAATACACGGGCAGATAATGGCGGAGTATTTACATGGGAAATGTTCACCTACAGGTCTCATAGTCACCAATGCGCCAAGGCTATTTCTAACAGACAAAGCCTTTATTAAGGATTGGTCCTTGATAGCCTGGCGCTGCACGAGAGACTGGCTCATTCTGATTATAACCACAGCTAAAAGAATTGCAGACGCTATTCTAGTGGAAATACATATCCTGGAAGGACAAATTAAAACTACAATAACAACAAAAAAAATTTAAAAACAACAAGAGGACTCCAATAAGGCCAACAAGGAGTATAAGGAACCCATCTTCTTTGCTAAAATAGACAAATTTAAAAAGGATTTGGCGAAATTCTCACATGAGAAAGTGTATCCCTACACTAGTGACAACTATACTCCCACTGACTCTAACAAACAGAAACACACTCAGGGTTCCTCCTATGCCACATCCTCAGACACTGAATCCTCCAGCTCAGAAAATGGAGACACCAGTCAGCCGAGAGGTAGAGGTCGTAATAATAGACCGAACCGGAGATACAATGGACGTGGGAACATGTACCAAACAGGATCATGGTGGCCACCAGCCCCATGGGGCTATCCCCAATTTCCCCCACCTATGTCTCATTACCCTATGCAGCCTCAGTATTTTGACAACCAGGTTTTTTTGGGACAAGGCTGTGGTTGGAACCGAGGAAGACGGAGAGGTCAGGGCCAAGGCCAAGTGCAATGGGCAGACAATCAAGATCCCTCAATGACCCACAACAAACGAGGCCAGTAAACATCGGACCTCAGCAAACCGAGGATCTGGTAGTGAATCTGAGCAGTCGGGTTATTACCCCTAATGAGCAGGAGGTTTTGAACAAAGGTCTCGGCTTTGTTCCCACCAACAGCGGAGAACCTTTCTTAATACGAGGAGAAATCGAACGATTCTTCAGGACAGTAAGGCTACACTATTTCTTCAAAGACAAAGAGCAAGATACACTGACTGAAGACACTAGCACAGGGCTAAAAGTCAAATCCACCTTTATGCCTCTACTCCAACAAGTACCATCCAAAGTAGGTACTTTTGAGGCAGCAGTACTACAAGATCTCAAATCCATTGATTTTTCCAAAGATGGCAACTATCAAAACCTTTCAAGAAAAGACAGGGTTGCCCTTGAAACCCTTTCTAAGGACACCAAAATAGTGATTAAACCTGCAGACAAAGGGGGTGCCATAGTTATTCAGGACACTATTGCGTACCGAACTGAATGTCTTAAACAACTAGACAACACACAGTTCTATACTCCGCTTGCTGAGAATCCCACCGCTAGACTCACAAATGAGATCAAACATCTAGTGGAATAAGCCAGCACAGAAGGATGGATTACCCCACAAGAGGCTATTTTTCTGGTTACGAAGTGTCCGATCACCCCCTATTTCTACACACTTCCAAAGATCCATAACCCGGCCAGACCACCGCCAGGCCGTCCCATTATTTCAGGGATTGGATCTTTGCTGGAACCATTATCAACTTTTGTTGATGTCTTTTTGAGTCCTATTGTGAAAACAATGCCAACATACCTTCAGGATACGAAGGATGTTCTACGTACATTACCTGAGGTTCATTTCGACATCAATTCAGACATACTAGCTAGTTTTGATGTTGAATCATTATACACATGTATACCTCAAACTGAAACGTTACAAACCATACAAGAACTACTAGAGAATTCTTCTCTTGACATGGCAACACCAATTCGTTTCATAATGGAACTGGCAAGAATTGCTATGACTGAAAACTTTTTTGCCTTTGAAGACTCCCTGTATCTACAGATATCAGGGACATCGATGGGCAGCAAATTTGCGCCCAGTCTGGCGAATTTGTACGTCCACCATTTCGAAACTCACCATGTAATGAATACCAGCAATCCACATCATCAGCAATTGATGATGTGGAAGAGGTACATTGATGACATCCTGGTTGTCTGGCGTGGTGACGTACAATCCCTATTGTCTTTTCAGGATTGGCTAAATGGTCAGAACCCCTATTTAAGGTTCACACTAGATTACAGCAGAACTGAACTTCCTTTTCTGGACCTTGTAATCTTTCCACAAGAAGGGCACCTGGCCAGTTCTCTATACCGTAAACCCATGGCACGCAACTCACTGCTGAGATTCGACAGCCATCATCCCCGTTCCCTCCGGGAGAACCTCCCGTTTGGGCAGTTCCTGAGGGTTCGGAGGAATTGTTCTATTACCGCAGATTTCCATTCCAAAGCGAAGGATCTTTCTACTAAGTTGAGAATGCGGCGCTATCCCAACACTCTAGTCCGAACATCCTTAAAACGTGCTGCGAATAACCACCGTGAGGCCCTGTTGGAACCTCCAGTCAAGAAACCACCTATGGATAGGTTGGTATGTGTGACCACGTATAACACCTCATCTTCTAAGATCCAGAAAATAATCAGACAGAAATGGCGGATCTTAAATAGCTCCGGTGAGAATATTCCTCTCCCACTGTTCTCATTCAAAAGAGGCACAAATTTGAAAGATGAATTGGTCCACACGAGACCTCGACAAAATGTGGAAGAACCCATGGCCACTTTGTGGAACCTTCCACCAGTTCAAGGACATCACCCATGCGGGAATTGCTCGGTGTGTCCACAAACAACAAAGACTCTTTCAGTTGATATTGGCACCACTCGACCATGGCTACTCCACACCAATTGTAACAGTGATAAAGTAATCTACCTGATTACCTGCCCGTGTGGCTTGAGGTATGTAGGAATGACCACAAGGAAGATTAAATTGCGCATACAAGAACACAAGAGCACTATCAGGCGCAATAAGCAAGCGACCCGGCTCACCTCGCACTTTCTTGATAAAAAACACAATCCTGATGATTTGAAATGGCTAATCCTAGAACAACCATATATACCTGATCATGTCACAGATGTCTCACTTTTCCTATTGAGGAAAGAACAAAGGTGGGTCTTCAAATTACGCAGTGACACGGAGGGATTGAATGACGACATCCCGTGGATGCAGCTGTAAGTCCAGTCATACATCTGTATACCCACAAATTCAACCTCCAGAGTTGACAACATCCGATAGGATTTGGTGTCACTCTAAATGAGGCCTACTTTGAGCTTCTCCCACAGCATCGGGAAGTTTTCCCTATTTCTAGAACATCAACATAGTGGCCCCCAAGTGTTTTGCTAGACTTCCAACTAGGGTCCCTGAATATGAGGTGGCATAATCGTTGAAGTCTCCGCAGAGTCTCCGCAATCACTTGATTACTACTACAGACCACACTTTACTTCGTCATGATCAGCTGTTTTCCTCTGGTGCCACACTAACGCACTTTGTATCTGTTCACCTTTTGACTACACTTGACCTGACAACCCACTTGCTGGGACCGGGCATCGGTTGCTCACACATCACACGCTGACAACCGACCCTTTTCCCTTATTGCGCGGGTTACCTCAATGTATTCGTTCCTTTTCACTACTCCTTCCCGGGCCTCATATGTGCCGTTTAACACTTTAACATATGCGCAGGAATATATATATAATACATAAACATTTGCTTTGCGCTTTCATTTCTATTTTTTTACATTAGCGATTGTTCGTCTCCGTCTTGTAAAGAGACAACCAATCAGACGAGTCCGCATGCGGACGCATGCGTTGTAAGAGACAATGACTCCTATTTCTCAGTACCTGCGGAACACGTGGTTATTGATATGAACGGACGTACGGCACATCAAGCAAAGGCGCTGATTAGCCCGTACTGAACTAATACCAGTTCCCTCCAAAGTCCGCTATGCGTTGTAGCGCTAATAACAATCCCCGCCTTTCGGAACCTGCTGAGAAACGCAGACCTAGATACGCCCAAAAAACTGCGCATTAAGTAATGGTTCCTATTGGTCCTTACGGTACCAATCACACAACCGCCTCGGACAGCCCCTCCCCGAGTCGCCACACGAAGGGAGAGCTTTCATTGGTTCAGACTACCAGCACCCACTGGTCCAATCGAGCACTGCCCTTGACAGCTCCCTCCAAGGTCCGCCAAGCACATACAAAATCCCGTGCACAACTCTGCGTCACCACCTCCCCCTCGGCTCAGTTTCTAACCCGAGGCAACGACGGAGAGGTGAGTGATCGCGGGTTTGTATTATACAAAGAGGCTGCTTTTGTTCAGATAGACGGTTGTGCAGATAGACGTGTGTTGTAATTGTTAGATCTTATACTTGGGAAGTAATTACTTCACATTTCATGAGAAAGCGTCCATGGCTCCTGTTATCTGGTTACTCTGCTGCTCTAATCACTATGCGAGGCAGCTTAGTTGAGCCAAATCAGGTAGTCTAGATAGACGCATCTTCATTTTAAGAACTCTTCCCTCCATTTGCATCAAAAAATCTAGGCCTGCCATATTGCCTTCATTTGTATCACAGATGAAATGTTTTAATTTGTGACTGTTAAGTCTGAATCTGGAGTTAATTTCAGATCTATGCGCTTATTTCCAGTGCGTGGCCTCCTTTACTCTGAGCAGTTGCCAGGTGAGGTGAGGTTCTTTCTCCCTTCAACTAGGGTGAGTGAAAATCATTAAATCAAATACGTAACTTGCACAGAAACATGAGAAACATGCGACAGATGTGTATACTCTTAACCCTGTCTTGTTTTTGTTTCCAACATTGTATATACAGGAGAAGATACACCAATTTTCTTTTGGAAATTGGAGAGTGGGTGTAGATTATCCAATCACATCACATTGAGTAAGTGTTGCAGTAGTACATCATAGGTCCTGACGAAAGCCGGTTAAGGCTGAAACATGTTGACCAAATAACACACATGGTGAATAGCAATTCCTTGCATGCTATCATTACACTGCTTTTAATGATACCACATTGATGGACAGACCTAATAAAGTTATTCTTATGACATCAAAGTAGGTATTTTTAAATCACGTGGATCATTTTCCTTTGTCTTCTTTTGAGCACTGCAACTTTTGCCCCTTCAACTCACACACTGTCATCTTCTTTGGTTGAATGCTCAACCACTGGGTCCGAAATTAGGCAGCCTCAGATTCTCCTTGAGGAGGAGCCTATAGGACACCATTTTCCAACGCAAATAACCCAGATGACGAGATTCCACTTTTGAGTCGGCTGATGGGTACTTTTTCTAGTTTTTCAGACTTTGTATCTTCTCTTTCTCACTGTTCCTGGTATAACAATGTTACTTCTCTGGACTAACTTTGTGGTTTCAGTATAAATGTGGGACACTATTAGGTTCCATCAGATTTATTTATTTCAGACTGTTGGTACCTCCCGTTGTCCCCTATCACAATCTTCTTTGCTCTGGCCATGGAACCCCTAGCATGTGCGTTACATACCAGGACCCCAGTGTGCGATATTTGGGTTGTGGACCAGTGGCATATAGTCTCGCTGTATGCCAAGGACACACTGGTTTATCTTTGTGAAAATTAGGATAATATACAACACCTGATTGACCTACTGCATCACTTTGGTAAGACTTCTGGCCTCAAGGTGAACTGGGGTAAATCCCACCCCTTCCCCGTGATGACGATGTTGGACAAGCAGCAACAGAGGCTTTCTCGTACCCTCCTCCCCTGAAGCGGCAACACTTTTAAATACTTGGGGATCGGAATCTACCACATTGACAACCTGGAAGACAGCAATACAGGAGGGTAGTATTATCATTCATCAAAAGCTCCCTCCCATTTTAGAAGGTCTTTCTGCTTTCCTCAATGGGGTGCATCGCTATCTCCAAAATGCTATTACTCCTACAACTACAGTATTTTTTCTTGGCCATTCTGGAACTCTTGGCCAAAGGTTTTTTAATTTTCACAAAGCTACGCTTACTCTTCATAGTGTTGATATGGGGCAATGCGAGGTGCCAAGTAGCGATCACCAAACTATTTGCCCCACTGTCCTGGGACAGTTTAGTAGCCTGAATTATGAATACTACTATGCGGCAGCCCAATTACAATGGGCGATGCGCTGGCTGGTGGGAGAGGCCACATCAGAATTAGGACACTGGTTCTGGGAAGCAGCCTCTCCGGACGTACTGAGGTGGTTGCTTGGCTCTACGGAGGTGATCTCGCAAGGGGGCGGGAACATCCTTATGCTTGTGGCCAGAGCCTGCTGGGACACCTATACTACCACACGTCACAAAGAGTTCCCCTACGCACCAGGTCTGACACTCTGGGTGATGCCCAGCTGCTCTACGCTCTGGCAGCGGCATAATGTTGCCCAGTGGACAGAGGTGGGCTTCACTACGTGGGGAGACCTCTTAAATGACATGGGGCATATTATCAAGGCGGGCGATAAGAGATTATTGCCGCTTTAGCCGCGAAGCGGCGATAATTCTATCGCCCTATTAGCAAGGTGTCGCTAACAGCAGTTAGCGACAGCTTGTAGGCGATAGCGAGCGGTTTGGGGCCCGCTTTGCATGTCAGTGATATGTATCACTAATGATATGCAAAGTGGACGTACCCAACCTGTTAGCGTCTGAAAGCAGTTGCTAACATCACTATCGCCTATTATCAACGCAGGCGTAGCGATGGAAATATTCAGGCTAAGCGCGAATATCTCCAAAACCTAACGCCTGCTCAGACCAGTTCTTAGCCTGTATATCCAATGGGAGGTGGATATTCAGGCTAAGTCCCTGTTAGCGATTTTGCCTGAATATCGCTGGATTTACAGCGATATTCACGCATTTCGCCACTATTGCCGGAAATGTTATCGCTTCAGAGATGAACGTTGCTAATAGCACGTTATCACTGCGATAAAATCCTATGATGCTCGGCAATAAAAAAAATGACGCTAACCCTATTTAGCGATAAATATCGCTAGTTGTTGATAATATGCCACATAGTTCTGTACACCTTTGACGGCTTGGTAGACGATAATGGCATTTTACCAGGCTAGTTCCTCTTTTATGCTGCACTCACTTTTCAATTGTACCGGGACTGGCATAGGACACTTAATGAAACAGAGTCTTCCGACTTTGTGCAGACAATACTCACACAAGGTGGGGCTAGGCAGGCGGTTGCCTGCCTTTACAGTACTATGCACAGAGATAGGGCACATCGTTCCCAGCTCGGAGGGCCACTGGGAGGCTGTGTTGGATGAGATGCTCTTGGACAAGCAATTGATAAAATATCTAGGGATTGTTAAAACTGTCTCCACTAACTCTAGACTAATATACACCCAATTCAGTCATCTACATCACATCGTCATCCTCAAACGGATAGCCCACATGTTTCCGGGTGCCGGGGATGCCTGCCCCGTTACTCAGCTGATGCTGCTGATTTATCCACATGGTGTGGGATTGCCCTCCTATCAGCGCCTTCTGGTAAGAGATACTCACATCTTGGATGTACTAGGTTACCGCCTGATGAAAGATGCACTACATTGTCTATTGGGTCTCAGTAAATGCACCAGCAAACATACCCCCCCCCCCCAACAAGTTCATCAATCTGTCTGGAATCCCTGCCATGCATTGAATAGCCATATGCTGGAAGTCGGTCCTCTCCCCCTTACAGCTTTGGCTCTCAGATTTACACTCTGGAAAATTGGAGGAACAGGACATGTTGTGCAGAGCCAGTATGGTACATGATGGGCCGGCCTCACTCCTTGACTGGGAGAGGTAAATGGCCACGGTGGAAGCCAAATTAGATGAGAGCCGCCATGCACTCCTGGGTGCAATGTACATACATTTATTTATTTATTTATTTAATGAGTTTTATATAGCGCTGGCTAGAACCGAAGGTATCAGAGCGCTTTACATGAGAGTTACATATTGTTACAAAGTTACATCATATACAAGATACATCAGTTACTAGGACGTTACATAGAATAGAAAAACGAGAATAAGGGAGCGTAGATGGTGAGGAGAAAGAGGGGTAGCGAATGCAAATCAGATCACAGTCAAGGCGCTGATCAGTTAAATTAGTCAGTCAGGGGGAAGGTTTGCATAGTCAGCATTCCGACCATCATTTGTTTGCTGTAACACTTTTCGCCCTAAGTGGGATGGTAAGCTCAGACGTGGGTCCCTTGCTCACTGTTCCACTGGATTCAAGCTAGCCTGGCTGAAGAAGGGTGAGATACCCTGAAAATTTTCCCAGGATGTTTGTTTCTGGTCCAAGGAGGACCTGGCCTGGCAGTTCGGTCGGGACTGTTCCCATGAGGCACAGGGTCAATACTGATTTGCATATGACTGAGTCCAAACTGGGGTGGCGGAGTGGGCAAACAAACAATGGATTTAACCCAGATCTTTTGACTGGGGGGGAATGTTTGTATTGTCAGCATTCCGTCCATCCTTTTTTTCCTGTAACACATTGCTGGCGAATGTGGCACACAGTGCTATGGTATCACATCAACAATGCTTGTACAGCAATGTACACTTTATTTGTGTATGTCGATAAGTGTGATAGATTCTCTATTTGTTCTTGGAAATTTGTGCCACCTATGTAAGTTTCCTTAAGTACTAATAAAGATTCACATTTAAAAAAGTGTCTGTAATGTGGAACAAGGCGCTGATCAGTTGAATGAGTCAGTCAGGGGGAATGATATGTATATATATTTTCTTTTTGTTGGTGACTGGTGGGCATCCCCCCTCCCCTTCACCCCTCTACCTCTCCCTCCCCCGGTGATCCCATGCCATCAAGGAATCCTGGCGGTACCAACCCGATTATGCATTCTTGTAACTCCCCAACTCTTCCCCTTCCTTTCCCCAATTCTTTGCATCCCTCCCACCCCATACGGGGGCTTCTTCCCCAGGGATTGCAGGGAGTGCCCTCTGATAAGTTCCCATTGTTGCATAACTCTGGTTATCTGGGTTTGCTGGTCATGTTTCCTTTCTATTTAAATCTTTCAGTTGTTTCTACATGCTGTTGCTGACGAATGTGGCACACAGTGCTATGGTATCACATTAACTGTTCTTGTCATGCATGATCCTGCCTCCTTAGAATTTCCTTTTAATTTGTAATGCTACTCGTGATTTTTCCTTCTTTCATTATCATGTATAACTAGCCTCGCTGATTGGAAAGCGCTCTGATATCGGCAAGCATCTTGTCCGCGCTATATAAGACCTTCAAAATAAATAAATAAATAAATAAACATGAACAATGCTTGTACAGCAATGCACACTCTATTTGTGTATGTCGATAAGTGTGATCGATTCTCTATTCATTCTCTATTGACAATTTGTGCCACTTATGTAAGTTTCCTTAAATACTAATAAAGATTCATATTTTAAAAAGTGTCCTAAGCCCGACGGGTATGCCCAGACATGGATCCCTCCCTCGCTGTGCCATAGACTGCACCCCAGTGAAGAATCCAAATTTGGCAAAATCAGTCTTGGGTTTCTCGTGTTCCCATTTTCAGGAGGCCTGGTCAGGCAGTTCAGACTGGAGTGTTCCTATAGGCATAGGGCAAAACTGATTTGCATATGGCTGGTTTCTGTCCGAAGGGGCACAGTGGGAAAGAAAGTATGGACTGAGTTGCAGTCCAGAGTAATTACCACTAGCTTAGATTAATTCAAGCAATCCACCCATCTCTTTTTTGTTATCCTTGGATTGATGCCGTCTATGCAACCGGTATGCCTAGACTTGGGTTCTGTGCTCACAGTGCCATAAGACTCAAGCTACACTCTCCTGATCAGGCCTGAACAGCCCAAAACTGTTCTAGGCCTGCTTCTGTTCCCTGTTCAGCCTAGCAGTTTGGGCTGGACTGTTCCTATGGGAGCGGGGTCAAGACTGATTTACATATGGCTGATTTGTGTCTGACCTGGCTCTGTGAGCAAAAAGAAATGATGGCTAAGTTGCGGTTTGTGTATGTACAGGGGCAAAGCCATCAGAAGGTGCACTTTTTGTGTCCTATGTATGAAGTAGTGCACAGTCAGTGAGTCCACACCAAATGACGCCCCTTGGGAGGAGGGGCACAGAGGTCCCAGAGGACACCCAGGCACTCTCTTGAAGACAGGTGCAATCACACACTGCATCCACGTGCTAGGAGATGCCTGCCCCACATAAAAGTGAGGTGGATCCACACCCAGTGAAAGGAGGAGCTACGGGGCTGTCTTTCACTAATGTACTCCCCTCTCCTCAGCGAAAGGGTGCTGAATATCTACTTGCACAGAAAACAACCAAATTCTTACTCACGTGGGTATGCACCAATGCACTGTTTTATGGGAGAAGATGTGCAGAGTCAATGGGCCCAAAAGTAATCTCATATGCGGATGATACGCAGCTTCTCTTCTCATGTGGCAGGGGAGGGGAGCTGGGCGGGAGCTCATCTCAAAATGTCTCGATAAGGTGTTTCCGTGGTTGGCCCGGCACCAACTGAAATGCAACCCGGATAAGATGGAGATTGGGATGTTTGGAGAGGCTCCTCCTAACTTCTGAGAATTTGCTGGCCTAAGGATGAGCTGCAGCCAGGGCCTCTTCAGAATTCTGTAAGGAATCTAAGTATCAAATTTGACCGCACCCTCTCCTTCCAACCACAGATACAAGCATTGATGTGTTCAATTTTAAGCACTCTCCGTATGCTGAAAAAATTCCTACCGCACCTGTCTGAGTCAGCCAGCAAAAAAGTTATCCTGGCCCTGATCACTATGAGACTGGATTATGGGAATGGCATTTATTTCGGACTCCCTGAGTACCTTCTTAGCAGACTTAAGCGAGTGCAGAACTCAGCAGCCAGACTTTTACTCAAACTCCCACCTAGGATTCACATGTTCACGCATCTGAAGACCCTCCACTGGCTTCCTGTAAAAAAGAGGGTGCAATTTAAGGCATTGGTATTAGTGCACTAGGCCTTGCATGACTCTGGAGCTGGTTACCTCAGAGAGAAGATCCATAAATACTCTCCAGCTCGCACATTAAGCTCTTCCTCTACTTACCTGGCAAGAGTCCCTTGGATCCATCAACTTAGAATGGGCGGCAGATCCTTCTCCTATCTAGGGCCGCTCACTTGGAATAAACTTCCGAGAGACCTTCGCTTAATCAGCGAGCCCACCATTTTCAAAAAGAAATTGAAAACCTGGCTTTTCACGCATTCAGATTGGGTTGTAAGTTGGTGCCTTAAGCCTTGAGCACCAGGACACTCTCTGAGTAGCTGTGCACTGTACAATTGTTTTAACATAACACGTGGCCTAATGTCCAGAGCTGCTGACTTTTGAAATGGGGAACCAGGTTCGAGTCCTGGCATCTGCTCACCATCCTGTGATTCTGGGGAAGTCACTTAGGGGCATATTTATGAAATTTGTGATGCAGAGCAGTGCAACAAGTCACCCTGCTGCGCTGCTCTGCATCACTGGTAAAGGACAGGAATGTGATGCATTTATTCCTTTTCTTTCTTCTTGCGCTGGTGCCATTTTGACAGCCTACAGCCAAAGCAATCACCCTTGCACCATGGTGCAAGGGTGCCTGTATTGTAGGCCGGATTTTTTATATGCAGGAAGGGGCACCTTCGTGCACATAAACAATCCTGAGAGGCTTTTTCCTCTCTCTACATGTGCTGCACATGTAGAAAGAGGAAAAAAAGGAGAAATAAACATGTTTCTCTCGTTGTGCCTCACCTGGGGAGGCGTAAGATTTTGGCACGTTCCCAGGTTTGCAAGTCCTTGTAAATCCCGGAATGCACCAAAAACCATGAGCGTTGTGTGGGAACACCCACCGCAATGTCCATGGAACGCCTCCCTTGAGCAGAGTAACTTCTCATCCGTATAAATACCTGTGCCCTTGAGTGGGGACACTACACAGACACAGGTAGTCAATTGAGCAATACTGGAGTACTGGAGAGCCAGCCGGTACCTGGTTGTACGATATATATACATTTAAAGGCTTAGACGTTAGTACTCCATAGTCAATTGTAAAGTGAGTTCTTCACAAGTCATATGGGGGCATATTAGCAAGAACCTCATTAAAATTATTGCTGTTTTAGCAGCAGGAAACTGCCGCTCAAACAGCGATAATGGGCTTGCTAATATGCGTTATAGATTTCCAATAGAAGCCCGGGTTAGATGTCCTGCATAGTCTGCTCCTTGGAGCTGTTTGCAGTTCTCCCCTGGGATTCAAGTTACATACCTGAGCAGCCAGCAAAAGAGCTCCAAAGCATTGGGACATGCTCGTTGTCACCACAGGAGGGCAGTGCAAACCAGGCCTAACCATTCCACTGAACCCAAGAAGGGAAATTCTGTTAGGAGTCATTCTGACGTCATAAGATACTGAGGCTAGTGTTTGAACCATGCCCAAGGGAGGTGTTAGCCTCCAGCTGCCAAGGTACCACCTCCTGACTCATATGCACCATGGGAGAATCCACTTAGGAGGAAGTCCCAGAGGTTGCTGTGGGGCCTTGGGTTGCAGTGCAGGTGAACAGTTTTCCCTCCCTGTTGCTCAAGAAACCTCTTGGTATTCCATGAGCCAATGGAAAGAGAGACAAGGCAGCTGCACCAGGCAGAGATCACCATCACCCCACCAGCCTGGTCTCCGCCCCTGACTTGTGATTGGTGGCTGGTAAGCAGAAGCGAGAAGGGATGCATGGATAGGAGAGAAAGGTTCTCATGATGCAAGGAAGAAGAATGTCATTTGTTCAGCACCTTTTGACTTGAAATTAATGTTAGCATTTAATTCCAGTCTCTAGTTCTGATCCAAAATAAATCGAGCATGTATTTTTTCTAGGACTTAGTGGAATTTCAGTTACGCCTGAGTAATAGGAGAAATTTTGGTAATCACTTTTTACCTGCAAAGTAATGCAACGCAGCACCTTGCACTGCCTTGCCTTACCCTGCGTCGAGTAGGCATTACACAGGTTATTCCTGTGCGTCCACTTATTTGTTTTCAGAGACATTTTAAGGCATGGGCAAAGTGGGCAATTGGCCAGGAACCCCATTTTCCAAGATCTGTCCATTGGACCACTGTCCACTATGCTTATTTCACTATCTAAACCACACTTCATCTCTCTGCCAACCTGCACCTCTTACTCTCTCTCTCTCTGCCCAGTGTCATCTTCAGGATTTTGTTGTCCCGGTAAAGACATATTTCATCAAATCAAATCTAGTAACACAGAAGCTTTTTTATATTGGAAATATCTCTATTTCTTTTCTTTATTCAAATTTCATAAACAAATATTTGAAATCAATTATTTGAGCATTGATACGTACACAGAGAACAAAAGACACAAAGAAGAAAGATGATATGTCCCTTCAAAACAATAGTCAAAGTTGGGCATTCCCATAACACACTCTTTTATATCTGTAGACCCAATGTACATTTACAGGTCTATTTAAAGCATCTGCTCAAATTGTTTTGCATAGTTTATCTTTTGTGTACATCAAATACTGTGATAAAAGCCATAAATTGACTGCTGGCGGTTACCATGCCGCTTTTCGATTGTCTGAACATTGTATAAAAACCTCACTCATACTGGCTTTTGAAATACTGTGTTTTGTTTGGAGAATTCATCTTATGCTATACATTGAGAAGCCCTGAAGAAGTCTCTCGAGAGACGAAACGTGTTGGCTATGTTGAATGAATTTACAAAAGAAGAATCTGTTTGTGAAAAATAAAGAACATTTGGATAAAGAAAAATATACTTTGGATTTGGATACCGTTTTTATTCTCTATGGGCTGAACTATTTGAACTTCTTGATTAGTGATAACAACAAAAACTCTGATATCATTGTGAAGTGTGCTGGAACCAATTTTGTGTTCATAGTTTGGTAGGCCTAGTGCCTATATTGTGGGGAGTGGAGAGGGAAGTACTCCCTGGTTCCGTGCACCATCAGTTACTTTAGGACACTATTCAAGTGTTGAGTGCGGTTCTTAACAGCCTCTGCCCTCAGTTTTGTTGCTCACAAAGATTTTAATAATATCAAAACAAATCAAGACTCTTTACTTGGGGATGCTCAAATGTCATATTTTTGCTGAAACCTAATTTCCTCTCATTATCTTTTGTGTGCTGTATGGTTTTATCAGTAAAATTGCATGCCTCTGCAAATTTAGGGTCTCATTTACAAGGCCCCTTGCGATACTTTTGCACCGTCAGAGAGTCACTCTTTTGACGCTCTGGTGGCGCAATGTACAGCAGCATATTTACAAGGCCACGCCAAGCCACTTTACGTGCCTTTTCATAGCCCTGTAAATATGTGCCCCTTTCATGCAGAACACTGTGTGACAGGGCCGTTCCATAGGTGTTGCTGTGATGTTACCATGTGACACCCATGGAATCTGAAGCATTCCTAGATTTATGAGGAATCATAAACCTTGGAATGCTTCAGATTCTAAAGGCGCGGCGGGGAGAAATATCCTTATTTCTCCTCATTTTTTCCTCTTTCTAAGTGTGCTGCATTCTGCAGCGCACATAAAAAAGAGAATCACCTCTTGTGATTGTTTTTGTGCAGGAAGGTGCGTGTTCCTGCACAAAAAACAATACCCAAGCAACGCAGAAGGGTGCCTGCGTTGGCGCATGTCTGCCCATTGTGCGCCTGTGCAGGTTGAAAAGGACAGGAATATGATGTATCTCAAAGATATGGTGCATCCCTTTTCTTTTAACGCAAGGCAGCGCAGCAAAATTCCTTGTGGCACTGCCCTGCGTTAAAACCTCGTAAATGAGGCCCTTACTAGCCATTTCAAATGAGAATGTGCAGTCTGTAAATGGCAGTGCTCTACCCCTCCATGCGATAGTAATGTATTTGCAACAGTGTGCAACAAAATGCACCACCTGCTATATACTACACCACTCTCTTGCCAGCTGGCTGTAGCTCATTTTCTACACTTTTTCTTTGCATGACATTTGGCTTTTTGTACAATATCTATGAGTTCTGTGATGTAACATTAATAGCAGCACTCCCACTCTGAAATGTGTTTCTGCACCACTGCATAGACCATCATGCAAATAAGGAACTTGCACTGCCATCGCCTGGTTTGGAAGTAGGTATAACTGGGGTGCAGTGAACATCTCACACCTATGGATCCTGCACTATTGATGGCTACACCCACCTCCCACTTCATGTAAGACTGGCCAGGGCATTGGCTGTTATTGAGACTTTAGGTAAGACCCTTGAGCCATCCACGTCTCAAAATAAATGTTTGGTATATTCCTGGTAATCCAAAGCTGTGTGGTCATGCAAGTACATCACGAGAGGTACGTGGCACAACCATATGTTGACCAGCTAAGATAACTCTGGAGTTTCCTACGCCATCCCCAAACCATCTTTTGGCCTGATCACATCATTACATTTGCACTCCAGGGCAACATTTTCTCCATCCTCAGTCTCTTGACCTTTGATGGTGATGAGTCTCATACTAGTTAGTATTCAAGGTCATAAAAGCGATCATAGACCAATACCTTTCTCAACTGATCTCCTGCCATCTGCCATCACGTTTCCTGCATCCTTTGAGCCTTCCTCTTCTTGCTCTTCCCACCTTGTGCACCCCTCAAAGTACAGATAGTTGCATCTCTGTAGTCCTCTTTTATAATTTACAACTCACACGGTCCCACTGTGTGTCACACGATATGACCTCCCGTCACACGGAGTCCTGGTGAATAGTCAATCTTACACCTTGAAATGGAAGGTGAGCTGAAACCCCTTCACAGGGTTGGTTTCCAGCTCCTATTCTGAAGCTCTGCTTAGTCAATATCCATTTCGGGGTGTGACACCACAGGGTATTAGTGGCAGCCTCAGAAGCGTGTTTCTTTTTTTGTGGGGCTGTGGGTAGAAGGACCACAGGATGTGCTCGGCACAATGCCCACCACCTCTAATGCCCCTCCTCATATGGTGAATTATTTTCAGAAGTGGGCAGGTCTGCTCTTTTTGTGAAAACTTTCCCCGGTCAACTCACATCCATCGCAGAGCTCAGACATGACCCCAAGCCCCATCAACCTTAACATGGAGAGACCATGTCAGTAAAACCAAATCACCCCTACTCTCTACATCTCGTGCTCATACTGTCGATAATGTGGGTCTACATGTTATTCTTGCTTTTGTCTCCTACATACTGGTCCGCCTATCACTCCTCACAGCATCATTTATGCCAGCAACATGGCTCTGTGGGTTAAACGCTTGCTGCTGACATCTGCTCTGATCTGCACATGCTGCAGTGGTAATCTACATTTAAAAAAATACATTCTTATTATTATTACCACCCTTCTTCTTGCAAATATTCTTGTGCACGAAGCCCTGCCATGTGCAGAGCTTCTGTCGTCTGTTGTAAGTGCAACAAAGCAAGATGAAATCACTTTGTTACCTAGCTTCCCACGTGACTTCCGCCACCCTTTCTGCTCTCCCTGCCTAGAAGTTCACTTTGATAACCACTTGCACCTTTCCTCCTACATCAGGCACCACCCTTCCTACATGCATTCTCCTCAATATCTGCAAAATAACTGCTCAAACTGGCTGTACACTTTGCTTTCTTTTTTCTTTAGGCTGATAAGGGCATATTCACAACGAAGTGGCGGAGAGTGGCGTTAGCCTTCTTGGCTTAACCCCAAGCTCCGCCCCTTCTGAAATGCAGGACTGCATCGTATTTACAAGAATATTGTGCAGCCCTGCGTTTCTCTCCTGCGCTGGCACTCAATTTAGCAGCCTAGCACCAACGCAGGCACCCTTGCACCATAGTGCAAGGGTGCCTGCATTGAGGGGAAGATTGTTTATGTGCAGGAAGGTGTCCTGCACATAAACTGCATACATTATACCTGAAGCAGGTATAATGTGACGCAGGGCTTTACACCGTGACGCGTCCCCCTAGATTGTACATTGTAAATGTGTCGGAATGTAGCACATTGTTTACGATGCCGCTGCGTCACAAAAGTGACTCAACTGCGGCATAAAAGTGTTACAAGGGGCTTGTAAATCTGCACCCAGGTTTTCCGTGAACTTGATCAATTTATGCTGCCCTTCTAAATAGGGGGCAGCGTCAAAATCAATGAGTGTTGTGGGGTAACGCCCACCGCAATACCCCTAGCCATCCCCTTTCACGTTAAGTACAGCGTGAAAGGGTGCCTTATTTACAAGTCAGCTTTAAGCCACGTTAAATGGTTTATCTCTGCATTGTAAATAAGGCAAAGCACATATCACCACAGGAACGTTACTAAAAGTGACATTGCTGTGGCGATAGGGGCTTGTAAATATGCCCCATAGTGTCCCAGAATGGTATGAAGCGGCCATAAAGTAGCATTTTAGCACCTAATACAGTAACTAAAAATAAAATTTTGTCCCCATCTCACCCTTTGTGCAGCGTTGTCAATAACTTACCTATACCTAACTAGACTTCACTTCTGCTGGAGCCTTCGCTATGGTCTCCCTTTCTTTCGATGCAACCTTCATCTTCACCCATGTACCATACTTAATCTACCACTCCCTCCCGCTCACTCTACTACCTACTGGCATGAAGGACCCCCCACAGGGTTCCCATCGCTGCTCTTCAGCCTCAACATGCTCTCCTGGTGAAAGTTCAGGCTCAGCACCAGATGGACTTTTAAAGGCATACAGGCGATGGTTAACATTTCAGAGTGTCCCAATCACATCCACTACTGGTCAAAGGAGAGCTTCCTCACCTTAACTGGAGCCCAAAAGAGGTGTTAATCTTGGGCAAAGAGGCCTCCACAGAAATTACTTCAGCTGGCCTGCAGATTTATAACCTCTCAGCAAGTCAATTTTACAGTGAACTTTGATGCCTGGGGCTTGGCCAGCAAGATGGCCAACTAGCAGCATTGTGAGCCGACTCTACCAGCCCTCGACAGAATGCAACATCAAACCATATGCAAATCACCCTCCAGCCCATAATTTTACTCGTGGAAAGTTCCTGAAGGCCAGATGAAGTGAAGGAATGATCAGCCACGAACCCGCCGGAGCAGAAACACCGAACCGAGGAGACGGCATAAGGCCACTTCGTCCTCATCTGGGATTGCAGATAAGTGCCACATCCGGGTGAGGACCTGCAGTGGATATCGCACAATGAGGTGCGATACTGCTGCTGATCCAGAATATACGGCCCAAGAGATAACAAGAGCGGTATCCGCCCACTGGGCCGCGAAAGGCAAAAAGAGAGGCGCCGCTGTGCAACTCCCCCAGCGGCCATGAGTTAATCCGGAGGGGCCGGAGCCAGCCGTGCAGCTTCGGGAGGAGGATGAGAGAAGCACTGAGGTGGTGGAACAGGGCGCGGACTCCCCATCACCCCATGAGACATCCTGAGGAGTGCCGAGTCCAGGTGCGGACCTGCAGAGGGAGCCGTGAGACAGAGGGGGAGTACCCCTGAGCAGTCAGGAAACTTGGTGAGCCTGATCCGGGGTGCAGGAGCTGGAAGGCAACAAGGGCGATGACTGCCCCTGGTCCGGGGACGACGAGTGAACATCGTTGGGGAGCGGTGCGCCCAAGGTGAGGAATGTGGCAGTCAGCAGACTACTGGTTGTCTTGCGGCACATGCCGGAGGTCCCAGACTCTGCGCTCACGCCGGCTGGCATGAGCGTGACTATGAATAAAGATGGGTGGAGCTGCGACGCAGTCCGCACCAAACTATTACACTAAGGGGTCCATTCCGATTCGGGAAAAACCGCTCCGAATAGCCGTTCGGAGCGTTTTTCCTATACGAATCGTACCCTGCAACGTCCCCCGTACGTACGACGAAGTACGATTTGTACCAGGAGCCGTACTCCGTACGAGTCGTACAAGACACCGTACGACTCTAATCTCTGTACGATTCTCCCTCGCAACCCGCTGTACGCGACATCTGTACGGTTCGCTGCTGGTTTTTACGACCCAGCAAGTACGATACGTGTCAGGTACGCACCGTACGACCCTTTTTCTACGGGAGCTGAAAACAGCCATAAAAGCAGAGTTCGCGCCGAAACAGGTACGGAACGGCCCCCCGGGTACAGTGCGTACCCCCCATGATCGCAGGGGTACACACCGTACCCCTGCAATCATGGGGTGTACGAGCCGTACCCCCATTGTACGATGGTGTACGAGCCGTACCCCCATTGTACGATTGGTGTATGAGCCGTACCCCCATTGTACGATCGGTGTACGAGCCGTACCCCCATTGTACGATCGGTGACAAGCCTTACCCCCATTGTACGATCGGTGTACGAGCCGTACCCCGGTGTACGAGCCGTACCCCCATTGTACGATCGGTGTACGAGCCGTACCCCCATTGTACGATCGGTGTACGAGCCGTACCCCGTACCCCATGTACGATGGGGGTACGGCTCGTACACCGATCGTACAATGGGGGTACGGCTCGTACACCGATCGTACAATGGGGGTACGGCTCGTACACCGATCGTACAATGGGGGTATGGCTCGTACACCGATCATACAATGGTGGTACGGCTCGTACACCGATCGTACAATGGGATACGGCTCGTACACCGATCGTACAATGGGGGACGGCTCGTACACCCCTGCGATCATGGTGTGTATGTGTTTGTGTGCTTTTCCGTACGACTCGCCCTTACCTGACGTGGACCATACGAATCGCGTCCTCACACCCCAGTCCGGATCGTACTCATCGGGTCGTACGGCATGTGTACGAGTCATATGGTATGTGTACGAGTCGTACGGTTCACGGTTTCAGCCTTGCAATACGTATGGATCGCGACGATTCGGACGGATTCACGGAATACGGATCGTACTTCGCGACTCGGACGGACGGGTACGATTCGTACGGAAAGGGCTCCGGATACAAATCGTACGGACGTTTTTTTTCCCGAATCGGAATCGACCTCCAAGTGTTGGCGTGTAATTACTTGGTGTGCTAGCGAGTCCCCGCTATGCGCACTACGGCCCGGAGTGCAGCCCCCCGAGTGTAACACTGGTGATAAGGGTGGTGCAATACACGCTCGTCTGTGCCTCCCCCCCCCGCTGGGTAGTGCTTATGCACCTCTGTGGACAAGGACGTCAGTGTGTTTCCGAAGCCCCGCTGCTAGACTAATACCTGCTGAGTGGCCCACGCAGCAGATTGACTGGAAGCAGCATGTGGCCCCACATCAGCATCAGCATGGTCCTGCATAGCATCCAGTGCCCACACTGCAGAGGGTGAGTCACGTACGCCACCTAAGCAGGCCACATGCATGCACTGTGACCCAGACCGGCCTGCCCACCTGCCACCAGGCTGTGCCATAAGCGGAGCACACACAGCCTGACGCCTCAACAGCGCTGCCCACCCCAGGGCCACTCTTGAGCGCAGTACCATCGATGCTGCGCACAGTGCCTCCTACCGGCTTCCACCATGAGGAACCAAGATAATGCTGCACAGGCCCCGACGCAAGCAACCAAGCACAGAACCCCTCTCAGTGGTCCTGCCTCCATTTAGTGAGCTGGCGGACCCTACCACAGCAGCTTTTCAGTGGCAAACATGATGTTGGCCACCTGGAGAACTATTTCATTGCCACTAGGGAGAAGGAGGGTGCAGTGAAACGCTCACTTCTGCTCCATTATGCGGGGGAGGAGATCTACCTACTGTTCAAGCATCTACCGGACACAGGGCCCCTGGATGACTACGCAGTAGCTGTGGTAGCCCTAAACGCACACTTTGACCCACAGATTAACCCAGAATACGAGCACTTCAATCTGAGGTAAGCCAAGGAAAGGGAGGGTGAATCGGTTGACGCCTTTCACGCACGGCTCAGGGAACTAGCTGATACTCACTTCGTGGGTGACAGAGCCGCTGAAGAGATCAGAGCTCAACTGATGCTTGGAATACGCAGCAACGTCCTGTGTGGCCTCATACTCAGGCAGCCGAACATACCAATGAACAACATCCTCATACTAGCACGCTCTCACGACATTTTATCAGTGCGAGCGGAGGAGATGGACATTGCGCTGGTGTGTTGGGCAGAAAAGGGTGTTGTCGTCAAGGCGGAAAGGACCGATGCAGTTAGAACAAGAGTAAAGGCCCACAGAACACGAGATCGCCTGCCGCACGCCCCAAGGAACCACTGCGGGTACGAGGAACACTCCCCCAGTCATCCCTGGCACAAGGGAAGACATGCACCAACTGTGGCATCGCGAACCACTTCGCATCTGTGTGCAGAAAGAAAGCACAGCACAAAGAAGGGAACCAACCCAAACAGATGAGGAGGATGGTCCGCCAACGATGGAGTGTCTCGTTAGCATCACAGCCTGGAGGGAAGAAGAAAGAGCGAACGGCCTACCTGGAAGAGGCTCCTCGTCGGAGGTTGAAAGAGAGACATACCTAGTTTCGTTCACCCAAGCCCTGAAAAGTAGGAGACGACCCCAACTCTGCTGCCCGATACAGATTGCAGGGTCAGAAGTCAACGCAGTAATTGACACCGGAGCCTCAGTGACAGTAATGGGGATCCAGCAATACAACAAACTAAGGCCCAAGCCCGAGCTCAGACCGTCAAAAGTCCAAATCTTTGCATACGGTAGCAGCTTGCCATTACCTTTCCGAGGCAAAATGACTGTGCCAGTGTGGTCCGAAGGCACCAAAATCATCATCGACATCCATGTCATCAACCAATATCAAAACACTCCTCAAGGGGCAGGCTCTCAGGCTCAGCTGAGAGCAAATACTATAATATTCACTAAACTCTAGAATCTCGCCCCCATAATGCTTTTCTGGGCCTTTGGTTGGCATTGTATTTTTGCCCATACCTTTGCTTGGGGTTGTCCTAGGAGGATGGGACCACCACCGAATTGTTCAGCATGATATTCTCTTTGTGTTCAAATCATCTGCTTGCCCTCCCCCTAGGTAAGGAGTGACCCCAAAAGCATCACCTCTCTCATTGCCTGATGTTTTTCAAAGTTCACTTTTGTGAATTGGTTATATGCTTATGAGTATGTAAAGGTAAAGTTGGTTTACCAAAGGGTGGCGGGTACCGTAGGTAACTCCATTCCATAGTGAAGTGGAAATTTTTCCATGAATTCCGTGTTTTCAATGAAATGCGTAGTTACCAAATCTCTGCAACTTCCTGTAGCGGAGCGGAGTTCATAGTCCAGGGTTACACATAACACCGACAATGGATGACATTGTGGCTGACTTGATAGTCTTCAGATGGATCTCAAACTTGGACCTGAATACAGGTTATCACCAGTTGACCCTAGCCAAAGACAATCGCTACATAACCATGTTCAGGTCTCACCTAGGCCTCTGGAGGTATAAGTGGCTGAACTTCGGCATATCCTCTGCCGCAGAAATATTCCAAAACGCAGTCAAGGAAACCTGGCGTATTGAACGTGAGTGACAATATCCTCATCCACTCGCAAAGGTGGAAGAACACTACCGGCATGTGAGGGCCACACTGAAGAAACTCCAGGACCACGGGTTCACCCTACACAAGGAGAAGTGCATGCTGTTCCAATAGAAGATAGAGTTCTTCGGCTATACATTCACACAAGAAGGCATATAGGTAGACCCTCGGAAATCCCAAGCCATCAAGAACACATCGGCCCCGGTCACCATGGCGGACGTCCGCAGTTTCCTGGGGATGGCCACGTACTGCGGCTGCTTCATTCCAGATCTAGACACCATCGCAGAACCACTCCGAAACCTCAACCGGGCAGATGCCATGTGGCAGTGGGGTCCAACCGAAGAAGGGGAATTTCAGGCTGTCAAGAATGCCCTCCTCGACCACACCATGCTGGTATACTTCAACTCCGTGAAAAGGACAGAAATACTTGTGGACGCCAGCCCGGTAGGCATAGGGGCCATCCTCACTCAGGAACAAGAGCCCGGACGATGCCAGCAAAGCGCTATCCCCGACAGAGAAGCAATATGCTCAAATCGAAAGAGAGGCCCTAGCAATACACTGGGCCTGCAGACACTTCCACCGATACATATGGGGACACCCGTTTACCGTCATCACAGATCACCAACCCCTGGTGCCACTGTGCACAGGGTCCGTGCCTCACCCACCACCACGCATCGAAAGGGGGGCCATTGGGCTCCAACACTATGACATGGAGGTAGCCTACCGGCCCGGTGCCAAGAACCCGGACGACTTCCTGTCGAGACACCCAGACACAATGCGAGATGGAAGCGAAAAGCCAAGCACCAACGTCACCGAAGCACACATAAACATGATCTCAGCACTCATTTGCCCTCGATCATTGACACTTGAAGAAGTAGCTGCCACAGCCGAAAGGGGCCCAGTCATGTTCAAAGTCCGGGACGCAGTCCAAGGTGGGCAGTGGCATCACTTCTTACACTTGGCAAACTCCTGGTCAAGCCTGGAAAAGGAAAGCCTGATGCACATGTGGAGAGGCAGAAAGGAGCTGAGCCTCACCCAAGGAGGCATTCTCCTCATAGGACCCTGCATCGTCATCCCTGCATCCCTGCAACTATGGGCAACCCAGCTCGCCCACGGAGGGCACCAAGGAGTGGAAAAGATGAAGGCTTGCATGCAGGAGAAGATCTGGTTCCCAGGGATGAATACCTGGGTAGAAGAGACAGTCTGGAAATGCCCATCCGGTCAAGTGACGAGTGGGCCCGAGAGGCCGACACCCATTCACACTGAAGAACACGGGCAAAGCCCCAGGGAAAAGGTGAGCGTAGACTTTGGAAGCTACCCTGATGGGCAAGTGACCTAAGCCCTCATCGACAGCTACTCAAAATACCCGGTGGTAGAGGTTGTGTACTTAACAGCCTTCCTGCATGTTGGCCCCGCTCTAGAAAAGATGTTCACCATGTTCGGATGTCCGGATGAGCTCCGCAGCGACAACGGGCCTCCGTTCCAGGGACACGAGTTCTGTGAGTTCTTGCACCATCACGGCATCCGGCACAGGCACATACTTTAATTAACCTTAGTGCGAAATACTACACACTGTAAAAACAAGGTGCAATTTAGTGCTCTTGGTGCTGTCACACACAATAGAGCCACCCAATAATCCCAGGAGGTCTGGGTATCGTAAATAACAAAAACATAAGTTGCCCCCTAAGGAATCATTTGGGAATAATTACAATTTAAAGGATGTCACATCAGTGATCATAAATCCACAAATGCAGGGAAATTTGCACAAATGTCATGAAAATGTATTTAATTATACTTTTCTGTTCTTTTCTTATTATTGCAACATGGCAACATCCATACTACTGAGGTTTTAAACACAATTGATAGTAGTATACAAAACACCTTTTGCTTTAGGTATGGATTAAGGAAATACCATACAAAACATAATCTTCACATTGCAAATTACAAAATTCAGAATCTCAAATGATAAATAAGCAAAACGATGTTGGGCGTCGACGTTTAGGTCCCCCGTTGGTCTATTAGATCCTCAGGACCATCACCAGGACGAAAAATTGCACATATATATCTAATAAAACATTTTAAAAGGAAATATCCTTAATGTCCCTGCATGTATAAAGTGTCGTCTGCTCACCCCAAAAAAATCACAAATGATAAAACACCCTCACGGTGCAAAAAGAAAAAGGAAAACTCCATATATCAGTATACAAAAACACCAGTGTACCAAAACACATATCACCCCAAAATAGTGAACAAAGAGGCATATTATCAAGGACAGGCGATAAATTATCGCCGCTTTTATCGGCAGGAAACTGCCGATAAAGCGGCAATAATGGCCTTGATAATATGCTCTATGAATTCCAATCGAAGCCCATGTTAGATGTGAACACATCTAACATGGGCTTCGATTATGTTCACATCTAACATGGGCTTCGATTGGAATTCATAGAGCATATTATCAAGGCCATTATCGCCGCTTTATCGGCAGTTTCCTGCCGATAAAAGCGGCGATAATGTATCGCCTGTCCTTGATAATATGCCCCAAAGTGACTATCAATAATCCACATTCAATCACTTTAAAAACTCACATTTTCCAAAGACTTCCAGCCAGAAGTGATGTAATGTAAGAAGGGTATGATTATCCACAATCTAATGACACAACAAACATGTAACAATGACACAACAAACATGTAACAACTTATATTACATCATGTGGTAAAGCAGAAGACAAACAAAAACTGTTCTCACTGAGGTTCGGAATATATCTCATCACCTACAATGTCCAGAAATCAGAAATATCCCCTTAGTATAGACGATCTCAATTAACATCATTGCCGAAGAAAGCTGAAAATATGCTTTCACAATACTCACGCAATAGCACCGAGTGTCCTATTTAATCTGAAAATAAAAGAATCATCTATGTCACAAACAGTGGCCAAGTAACACCGTCACCCTAAACCCTGTAGTTAGCCCCCAATAGTGTCTCAAAAGCGTATGGTACTCACTGAGTGCAGTCAGGCAACTGTGAATCTCTATCTGCTATTCTCCCGACCTTGCCCCTTGATTCAGGCTCAGTTCCCCTAATCTAGATACCTCCAGCTTCTATGAGGTACAAGGAAGTAACATAATTATGGTTCAAGTGCAGTTACAGCATTCCTGAAATCAGTGCGTGCAATCTTTTTTTTTTTTGAGTGCGTGCAATTTTTAGCTCTCAGTCTTACCACATGGAATGGATCAGTCCCTGCAGGATTGGCACGGCTGACTGGCTCTGCAGAACACTCACGCCCTCTCTCCTGAGGGGTTGCGCCAGCCGGCAGCATCTTCCATGAGTTCAGCTTTGTTCACTTGCCCCGCTTCAGTGCAGTACGTCTGGCATAAACAGAGATACCAGTCCTGGGTGTTTAGGGTCCGCATTGGACTTCAAGTGAGTGTTACAGCAAGTTTGGGTTTTTGCCGACAGCCTCAGGTGCAGCCTCTTCCGGTTGGCCACAACATCATCAGATGTAACACTGCATGGGCTGGCAGTGCTACAGATAGGCTGATCATTCAGGGTAGTTGTGGCCACACTCAGGCCAATCACTAGGGGTAGTTGCAACTATGCACATGGTGGTCAGTCTGGGCAGTTGCAATCACTATGACCTATCATCACAACCCCAACCAGGCCTTGGCAATTTCCATTGCGATATTCACAGTTCCCAAGAGGAATCAGGATGGAGAGACTGCAGGTCTATAGATACTTGGATCCTGCAGTGGCACTCCCTAGTCATTCTCTTCTGCGTGACCCACAGACATCTATGACATGCTGCACCTACCACTCCTGCTGCTTGTAGGCACTTTCCCTCTGTCTCTCAGCAGAAGCAGCAGCAGGCATTGATCTAGACACTTCAGGGCAAGTACACAGCTCTTCTAGCAAGAGACATAGGTTGGAATGATGTCCCCTCAAACCTGGCAAACCAGCTCTGACTGCACAGCAGTCCTTTGAGTACTCTGCAGCACACTCCCTTCCTTGGCCATAAAGGTCTTAGAATTGGAAAAACAAGTGGGATAGTAAGGTCGCACTTTTTTACACCAAACTCAGTCAGGAGTTGTGTATTTCCTGTCTGCAACTGTAGAACCGATATGTGGTGGTTCTCCTTTTAAGTGTCCTTTCCTGGCTGCTCTCCAGACACAGCCTTTGTGTTGAGTCAAACATCTCAGAGCAGCACAGTCTCCAAACTGGAGCACCCACGCCAGAGGCACAGAGAGGTGTGAGGTTTCTGCACCTGGCTGTCATCAGCTAACAGAAGACATATTCAGGAAAAGACAAAAGGACAGGTCTCATCAAACGGATCTGTTGCCTCTGCAAACCAGTCTGTAGTCCTACCCCTCTCTCCTACCATCTATCAAATGGCACCATTCAGAGATACAAATCAGTAGCTCCTTGCTAGAAAAATGGCTAATCAAAAATTGAATGGACCCTGTCTCCACTCCTCTCACTTAAGTGTCTAGGTCTTCACACTCTATCGGAGGAATGTCAGCAATACACTTCCACAGTGTCACCTTCATCTTGTGCATAAGCCAGGGCTGGGCTATCCACAATAGATTCCAAAGGCCCTCATTGCTTGGTCACTCCCACCCACCTTGCATATACATGTAGGTTATATACCCAAACAGTCCCAACATACACTTGGGATGTCAGTGCTAGGAACTGGGCAGGCACATAGAAAAGGAACTTTACATGAGTGGGCCAATAGGTCTCCACTCCAGTGACACGAATAAAAATGGACTGGTACATTGGATTCACAAAACACAGTATGCTGCAACTACTGCTCTATGTGTGAAACCCATAATAGCAAGGGACAGTAGTTCTCTTTTAGGGAATGAAGACTTGCTTGATGCATGCATTCAGGTCACAAGATTCTCAGGTCTAGGCCTCCCTGGCCCCACCTGGGTGATGCCAGGCCAAAATTTAAAAAAAGGATGCCACGTACATGCAGTCCGGCACTCAGGGTAGGAGGGCACAGCTGTACAACATGCAGAGGACATTCTTGTCCCAACAACTAAGCTCTTGTTCTAGTTTACCAGTGTGCCTTGAGGCATAGTCACTGCCGCTCTGTTTAGCATCTCTGTTAGAAAGACTTAATACAAAGTATACATAAAAATTCAATCTTCTTTAAAGAAAGATCCAGTTGATTTACTAAATGTGAGTTCTTTGAAACTCCGTCTTTGAAGCCACATATTAAACCAAGGAGCTGGTCATGTGGTGGTATAACTCACCATTTTGTCGTGCTTGTGACTGTCAGATCTTTTCTGCACGTCTCCCTTCCAAGACCCACAACAAAGATCTCTGTGGTTAGTGCATAACGTCTGAATTAATGTCCACGTCGCTCATAGCATGCAAGTACATTATGCTCCATGCGCACACATGTCGCCAGTGTTGTTAGTGGGCAATAACTCAGAGCTGTGGTGGGGGGGCTGGGGGAGTGGCAGACCACCCCTAAAATATTCTAGTCTCTGACATCTGCATTGCAGCTGACTGAGGAGTTGGCAGTAAGAACCTAATGGTATTAAGGAAAGTGGATCACACAGCAAGCATCCCATGTGCTGGATAAATGTCATCAGAATAAGGCAGTGAAACATATTTTAGTCACAACTTTAAGTCTTCTACACCCTGCTCACAGTGACACATCCTACCTTAATCCAAGGTCACTAAAGGGCTTCAGCTATTGGCCCAGAGACATGAAACATCTATTAAATATCTGTGGGGGTGGAAACATCCTCCGCATAGTGATGGATGTTCACCCCAGCCCTGAGCGTCCTAACTGTACGGGTGTCTGTATCCCTAATGCTGATTTTGGTTGTCATAGGATGCACAGATCATGCATGTGCGCCATGACATAGGCCTGTCTCATGGATTGTGGTCTTGTTGGACTGGCATGGGCATCAAAAGGGCAACCCTCAAATTGGTGAGAGGTCTTCATTAGGAGATAAGCAGCACAGTGGTGTCAACATAACGTGTAGTGATCAATAGGAGAGAGCAGGTCCTTTATAACCTGCGTCACTGGAGTGAGGCCTACAAGCTCACTATGTAAACATTTCTGCTGCTTTGTGGCTTAACTCTTCCTTGGCCTATATCAGTTTGATGTGTAGTGCTGAGCAGTGAATGAGTGGTATATCTATGCTGGGTGTATGTGTGCTTGGGAACTGTGCAATACAGGGATAATGCCGTACTGTGCAGTGCGTGCATGCCAAATTAATGTGTAGGATATATGTGTGCCTGAGCGGTACAGACATGAAGGATGAGGCGCTGTGCAGTGCATGCATGTTAATTTCAGGTTCTGGATACATGGGTGCCTATGAGTGGTACAGTACATGAAGGATACTGTGCTGTGGAGTGCATGTAGGTTGGGTACATGCACTGGGTGTATGTGTGCCTGTGGATGGTACAATACAGGGAGGGTCCTTGGTTCCAGTTTGGGAGTTTGGGAGACCCAGGCCTGCAGGGTGAAACATGCAGAGGAGGTAAAGGAATTCCCCTTCACATATTTGTGAATTGCTGCATTCCTGTAAACTGGATGGGACACACACGTGAGAGGGGATAGCCAGGCTTCCCCTGTACACTTCAAAGGGTGCTCTTTGAATCAATGAGAAGTCACAAGAAAGGGCCTGGGCACATTTCAGGAAGGAGATGGGCTGATAAGAGAATCATAAATAGTAGGGCTAGGGCCCTGGACTAACTTTTGATGCATATATCACTGCGGCTAATATTCAGATGTGAACTCTAATCACTTCAGTGGACTGTGTTGTGAGGCTTTGGAGTCACTCATGCTGTGAAAGACTGCTTTCAAGTAGTGAGGACAAAGAAGTGGGACCTTAAAAGAAACAGAACTCCAAATTAAATTTCAAAGACTCAGGCTCTTAATCACATTTGGTACCTGGAAATAGACTATAGGGTGGGAGGTTGAGACCCCAAAAATCGTCATTTGGAAAGCAGCCAGGCGTGGTGTGTGAGGAGGGGAATCTCTGCAAGAAGTCTGCCGGTGACCAGGACTGAGGGCCAAGGCCTGATAGTCTACCTGCTAGGTGACGGGCCAGTACCCAGGGAATCCAAGTCCATCAGCCCTGGAGCCTTGATCACCAGCGCCTGTCTATCTGTCAAGACTAGTGTGCCCTGTATGGAAGAGGAACGTTTTGGAGGGAGCAAGGTCCAATGTTGAGTGGATTCCCTTTGCGAGTTGTGAGGAGACTGCTGATGCACCGATCAGGTCATTGCCCGTCTGCAGGACAAAATCGGTGACCCTTTTTTGCCGTAGAATGGACTCTGTGAATTCAACTGTGTGTATCACTGCCCCGATTAGACCGGAGCCCGAGAATAGTAAGGAGTTTGCCATGAGGTGCAAGACGACTGCCGTGTTCTGATGCCGGTAGCACTTGTGCAGTGGTGAGCATTGAGGCCCCTGACCCTGTATGCCAGAAGGGGCCTCCATGAGAAAATTGACATGCGGTGTGGGCCGTAGTCCTTGTGCCTTGGTGAGCTGCGACCCCTTATGCTCGGAGGGGAAGTTTTTGAAGACTTTGCTGTGCCGAACAGGCCAGAGCCATTGTACAGAGAGAAAAAGGTGACCCCTTATGCCATAGGGGGTGACCAGGAGCATTGTCGACAGGAATATTGAAGGTAAACATGTTGTTTTTAATATAATTGTAAAAAATTTGGATTTATAAAATTTTGTTGGATGTAATATCGTTTGTAAGTGTTAATTAGTATGTAGTTTACTGTAGTGTGTTTGATTATATATGTTTAATAATGTATTTTATTTGTATTTTATAAGTTATGAAACTGTTGAAATTTGTATTTTTAGCTATATTATTGTTTATTAATAATGCTTTCAATATATTTAACTGCGGGATATTGGGTTATTAGGGGATATGGGTGGAGAGATTTTTAAAAAGTGTATATTTTGAAGTTAATTATCTTAATGATATGCAAATTCATATTTTACAGTTTGTAAATGTATTTTCTAGCATTCATGTTTTTAATAAAGTTTCATGTATAATTAATCAATATATATACATATATATATATATCATATTACATTAAAAAAAAAACATTACACATATTTAAATTATTTAACTATTAAAAAAATACAAATATATACAAATGTTAAATAATTCAATTTTTTTTAAATTGAAAAGTTTTACATTTTATAATTTGTTTCTGAAATAAATGTAAGTATAATATAATTTTCTATTACAAATATATTTGTATTTTTAAATTTAAAAAATTGGATGCATTTTTTTATTTTATGATTGTTAATTTTGGATTACTATTTTTTTTCCGTTTATGGCTTAAAGTTTAGGAATGGCAGCAAATATTTAAAAATATATTAATTATTTCTGGTAATAAAAATATTTGCTATATGTTAATGTATAAATATGAATATATAGGTTTGTTGTTTTGATTAGTGTGTTTTTAGAGTAAATTATACTTTATTTTTTAAAATTAAAAATATGTGAGTGAGCATGGTGTATTGATTGTGTATATAAAATGTTTATTTTTTATTTCCTTGTGTAAAATGTTTTAGATTATAGTAGAATAAGTAAATTTCACCTCTTTAGCGTTCAACAGTTTGTTCAAATAGGCTTAGTTTGGAGTGGGAATAGTAAATGTCACCCCTTTAGTGTCCTACACCTTCCCCCAGTTTGGTTAGATTGGAGTGAGAGTAGTAAATGCCACCCCTTTAATGTCCAAAATCTTCCCCAAAAATAGTTAGATTGTAGTATGAATTGTAAATTTCACCCTTTTAATGTTCAACACCTTCCCCCTAAGATGGCTTTACTGGAGTGAGAATAGTACATGTCACTCCTTTACTGTCCAAGAATGTACTCCCAGTATGGTTAGATTGGAGTGGGAATAGTAAATGTCACTTCTTTAGTGTCCAACACCTTCTTCAAATTGGTATAGATTGGAGTGAGAATAGTAAATGTTACCCATGTTTCACCCCCAACAAGGGACCGAAACTGCTCTTCTGGCAGTAACCGAGGAGGCGAGGCGGATACTGGATCAGGGAGGCAAGGCAGCGGTCATCCTACTTGACCTCAGTGCCGCTTTAGACACTGTTAACCATTGCACCCTGATCCACCGGCTAAAAAGTGTGGGAGTTACTGGGACAGCCATAACTAGGCTACAATCTTTTCTTAGTGATTGGTTCTTTCAGGTCTTTGAGTGTGATGTTGTCTCCAACCGGGGGTCTCTCAGCTGTGGGGTTCCTCAGGGCTCCTCCCTGAGCCCCACGCTGTTTAACATCTATATGAGACCCTCGGCTGAGATTGTCCATCCATTTGGCATTAAAATCATCATATATGCAGATGACATGCAGCTTGTGGCATTAAACCACCCCGAGAGGTAGTCTAGCACCCTCGGCACGTGCCTAGAGGAAGTTGCCAAGTGGATTGAACACTCGTGCCTTAAGTTGAACTGGGATAAGACCGAGCTCATGCTCCTGGGCAACTCACCCTCATCTGACCCTGTTCTGCTCTGGCCGCACTGCCTCGGTCCCACACCAGATCCTAAGACTCAGATCAAGAGCCTTGGCGTGTGGCTTGGTCGCCAGCTCAGCTTTAATTACCAGGCTATTAAAATCTCAGCCACTTGCTACGGCCTCCTGAGGATGCTCCACAAGATCCTTCCCCTTCTCCTTTTTCAAGTGAGAAGGATTATGGTTCAAGCCCTCATCCTCTCTTGCCTGGACCATGGGAATGCCCTCTACCTGGAAGCCCCCCAGGCCACCATCCATAAGCTCCAGGTCATCCAGAACTGTGCTGCTCGCATGCTTTTGCAGGCCCCCCCATCAACAATCTGTGAAACCTGCACTAAGGAGCCTCCATTGGCTGCCAATATTCAATCAATCATTCATGGCATTTGTAAAGCGCACTACATACCCGTAAGGGTCTCAAGGCGCTAGGGGGGGAAGCTGCTACTGCCAGGTCTTGAGGAGTCTCCTGAAGGTTTGTAGAACTTTGGTCTGCCACCGGTGGATGGGGAGGGTGTTCCATGTCTTGGCAGCGAGGTGGGAGAATAATCTGCCGCCGCCTGTCACTCTTTGGATGCGGGGGACGGTGGAGAGGGCGTGGTCTGCGGAGCGGAGCTGGCGGGTGGGCATGTAGAGGCTGAGTCGGCTCTTGAGGTACGCTGGTCTGGTGTCGTGGAGTGCCTAATGTGCGTGGGTGAGGATTTTGAAGGTTATCCTTTTGTTGATGGGGAGCCAGTGCAGGTCTCTCAGGTGGGGTGTGATGTGGCTACGGTGAGGGATGTCGAGGATCAGGCATACGGAGGTGTTTTGGATGCGTTGGAGCCATTTCAGGAGTTTGGCCGGTGCTCCTGCGTAGAGTGCATTGTCATAGTCCAGTCTACTGCTGACGAGGGCCTGGGTGACCATCCTTCTGGTTTGGGTGGGGATCCCCTTGAAGATTCTGCGGAGCATGCGGAGAGTGTTGAAGCAGGAGGAAGAGACGGCATTGACCTGTTTTGTCATGGAGAGGGTGAAGTCGAGGATGACCCCTAGGTTGCGTGCGTGGTCGTTGGATGTAGGGGATGCTCCTAGTGCAGTCAGCCATGAGGAGTCGTCCCAGGCCGAGGGGTTTGGTCCGAGGATGAGGACCTCTATCTTGTCTGAGTTTAGCTTCAGTCGGCTGTATCCCATCCAGTCGGCGACGGCCTTCATTGCATCGTGGAGGTTGGTTTTGGCGGTGTGGGGCTCTTTGGTGAGGGAGAGGATCAGCTGGGTGTCGTTGGCGTAGGAGATGATGTTGAGTTTGTGCCATCGTGCAACATGGGCGAGTGGTGCCATGTAGACGTTTAACAACATTGGGCTGAGGGATGAGCCTTGGTGTACGCTGCAGATGACCTCGGTGGCTTCGGAGGAGAAGGCGGGGAGGCAGACGCTCTGAGTTCTGCCGGAGAGGAAGGAGGTGGTCCATTCCAGGGCCTTCTCTTGGATTCCGGTGTTGTGGAGGCTTGTTCTTAGTGTGCGGTGGCAGACCATGTCGAAGGCGGCTGACAGGTCCAGGAGGATGAGGGCCGTGGTTTCTCTGTTGTCCAGCAGGGTCCTGATGTCGTCGGTGGTGGCGATGAGGGCAGTTTCGGTGCTGTGGTTGCTGCGGAACCCGGACTGGGACGGGTACAGGATACTGTTCTCCTCGAAGAAGCTGGTCAGTTGTTTGTTGAAGGCCTTTTCGATAACCTTCGACGGGAACAGGAGCCGGGAGATGGGTCGGAAGTTCTTGAGGTCCTTGGGGTCCGCCTTGGGGGCATATTATCAAGCACGGCGTTAACATTATCGCTGCTTTAGCTGCAGAAAACTGCAGCTATAGCGGCGATAATGGCCTTGATAATACGCCGTAGAGAATTCACATAGAAGCCCATGTTCATACCAGAACATGGGCTTCTATGGGAATTCACAAGGGCGTATTATCAAGCCCATTATCGCCGCTTTAGCACCAGTTTTTTGCTGCCAAAGCGGCGATAATGTTAACGCTGTTCCTTGATAATATGCCCCATGGTTTCTTGAGTAAGGCATTGATCTCTGCGTGCTTCCAGCTCTCCGGGAAGGTCGCTGTCTCGAAGGAGATGTTGATGGTTTTCCGGAGTTGGGGTGCGATGGTGCTGCTGGCTTTGTTGAAGATGTGGTTTGGGCAGGGGTCTTCCGGGGATCCGGAGTGGATGGTGCTCATGATCTTGATGGTAATCAACCAATAATGGCAAGGATCCATTTTAAGGCCATGTGCCTGACTCATAGGGCCTTCTGGGAGAAGGGCCCAGTCTCATTCAAATCTATGATTACTCCTTATCAAACCCTCAGAGTTCTCCGCTCTATGTCCTCCTTCCTCATCACCTCACACAGAATGAGGAAGGCTGGATGGGGCGGGCGTTCCTTCTCTCATAACGCTGTTAACTCATGGGACTCCCTTCCACTCCATCTGCGGAAGGAACAAAACTTGCTCTCTTTTCAAAAGCTTTTAAAAACCTTTCTTTTCAATGAATGCATCTAATCTGCTCCTCTCCTGTTATTCTGCGTTAGTCCACAGTGCTGGGAGGCCTGAGGGTAGGCATTGCGCTATATAAATTTCATTTTCATTTCATATTTACAAACAATTAGTGTAGGGCAGCGCCACAAGTATTTTTGCTGCGCTACCCTACTCCAATTTGAAAGGGCAGGAGTTACCGTTCATTTCCTGCCCTTTCATCCAGTGCACAATTAGGTGCCTAAAGCCAATACAGGCACACTTGCACCATTGGGTGTCTGTGTAGTTGGCAGGATTGTTTTTGAGCAGGAAGGGGCACATTCCAACACAAAAACATTCTTTGGGGGCATTTTCCTCATTCTATGTGTGCAGCACACTCGGAAAGAGGAAAAAAACATGAAAACATTAAAACATTTCTCCTTAGTTATTATGCCTGCTCTGGGGAGGTGTAAGGTTTTGGTGCTGTCCCAGGTTTACGTGATTTTGTAACTCAGGGGCAGGGTCGAAATCCATGGGTGTTGCATAGGAAAACCCACTGCAATGCCCATGGAATGCCTCCTTGACCCAGAGTAAGTCAATGCAGTGCTTTGCGCTGCCTTACTCCATATCTATCACACCATGCAAGGACATGAAGGGTGCCTTTGTATCGCCTCATAAATATGATTGAGAGGCCTGTACCACCAGAGCATCAAAAATATGATGCTCCGGCGGCGCAGTACTCTTGCAAATAAGTCCCAATGGGGCCGTTTACGATGTTGAGACCGTCTTGGAATTGGGGTGGCCCGACCTCCTGATTAAGATGCGACCGAACGCTGTTCGGTTGCATCCTGACATTTCCCAATGGGAGCATGTATTATAGCTGTAAACCGGCCGTAGTATATGCTCACAAAGGGAAATGGGAGGCAGTGTTTATCCCTGCACCCCGTGACAAGCACCTTCTGTTGCCTGCTACGGGGTGCAGGGATTGACAGGGGGGCACCATAAATGCTCCCTCATCCCCCAAACAGAGGCTGCGCACACAAGGGGGCCCTGCTAGGGGCCCCCATACTCGCTCTCCGACAGGCTTTTAATGTCGGAAAGCACGACATGGAAAGCCTGCCTGAGACCAAGTATCATAATCCCAAGTGAAGAAAGAACGCCCTTAGGGATTACGGGCCGGCCTCCGACCTGCCAACAGGTTCCTTGAGCCAGTCCGAAGCCAGACGGAATGACTGGCCGGTTTAGCTTCCGACCGCCAGCATTGGAATGCGGCGGTCGGAAAGTAAACCAAGATGTGGCCCGGAAAGGCTCCGACCAAAAAGTACATATTTATATATGGAATGAATAAAACATTTTTCATGATTTTGTATGGTGTACATTTTCCACTTTTTTCCATTGTTTAACACTTTTTGTAAACAATGTAAACATTTCTTACATTGTTTTAAGTACATATTTTCAAAATCATTTTAAAGAAAGGTGTTTTCATTATATATTAAATAATTGTATATATTTTATTCCATTATTTAATTTATACTTTTTTAACAACTTTTGTTTACATGCTATCCCATTCATTTCCACAGGGAGATAGTCTTTTTTTTAGTTTCCTTTAGTGGTCATTTTATTTTACTGCTACCTTCTATTTGTGTTACTTTTGTCAATTTTCTCGGAAACAGATCACTGTAAGGTGCTGCTGTTCTTTCCGGGCCGCATCGTAATCAGCCCCTTAGTGTCCAACACCTTCCCCAAATTGGTATAGGTTCGAGGGGGAATAGAAACTGACACCCTTTTAGTGTTCAACACTGTTCCCAAATTGTTTTAGATTGCAGTGGGAATAGTATTTTTCACCCCTTTAGTGTTCAACATCTTCTTCAAATTATTATAGTTTGGAGTGGGAATAGTAAATGACACCGTTTTAGTTCAAAAAGAACAATTGATGGACAGAATGTTGAACAATTGATGGACAGAATGTTGAACAATGTCAAACATTCACTGCAGTACAGAGGTCTGGGCCTAAGTCCTTCTTTCTTTGCTCCCCATGCCATTCCAGTTTATCCCAACCATATGCAGATCATTCTTGAAGCTGCTCTCCATGGGAACAGTCCAGCCCGAACTGCCAGGCTAGGTCCACCCTGGAGTGGAAATGGGAATCCTGGGATCGGCTTAGGGGTTTCACCCCTCATGAGCCAGGCTAGCTTGACTCCAGTGGCATGGAGAGCACAGGAACCATGTCTGTGCATACCCATCCCACTCAGGGTGACAAATGCTTAAAGAACAATTGATGGACAGAGTATTGAACAATGTCAAACATTCACCCCAGTTCAGAGATCTAGGCATAAATCTGTTTTAGTGTCCAACACTTTCCCCAAATTGGTTTTGATTTGAGTGGGAAAGGTAAATGTCACCCCTTTTGTGCCCAACACTGTCCAGAAATTGGTTTAGATTGGAATGGGAATAGTAAATGTCACCCCTTAAAAATGATTTATGTTGGAGTGTGATTATTTAATGTTATACATTTAGGCTGAAATCCTTTGTTTTAAATGTATTTGCATGTATTAGAAATAGTTTGTGTTATTTCATTTGTATTGTTGGTATTTTGAAATATAATGATAAATTAATTAGTTGTATGTTTGTCAACAACAATATCACAAATTACATTTTCTATAGAGTAAAGTCAAGTAACACATTTTTCTCATTTTATTTATGTTTTCAAAGTTTATTTAATATATAACTTCACATTTATAAACATATATTTCAACCTAAAAGTACACATTTATATATGAAATGAATAAAACATTTTTCATGATTTTGTATGGTGTACATTTTCCACTTTTTTCCATTGTTTAACACTTTTTGTAAACATTTCTTACATTGTTTTAAGTACATATTTTTAAAATCATTTTAAAGAAATGTTTTTTTATTATATATTAAATAATTGTATATATTTTATTCTATTATTTAATTTATACTTTTTTAACAACTTTTGTTTACATGCTATCCCATTCATTTCCACAGGGAGATAGTCTTTTTTTAGTTTCCTTTAGTGGTCATTTTATTTTACTGCTACCTTCTATTTGTGGTACTTTTGTCAATTTTCTCGGAAACAGATCACTGTAAGGTGCTGCTGTTCTTCACGACAAATACGTAACTTTGCAAAGATCTTTTAAGGGTTATAAGGGTTGGGGTTTGTTGTGTATTTAAATATATTACTAGTACTAGCTTTAACTAGTTTGTAGTAACTTAGAGAACACAGGATGACAGAAGCGGAAAAGAAGAGAGGGAGTAGGCAGGGTGCAATTTTTGGTTTTACTATATATTAGAAGCCCATAGTATGTAACCCAGTGACCTGAATATAGAATAAGTGGTGATGATTCTTACGTGTCACTCAGGGGAGAGTGGGTGGCGGGAAGGGACAAGTTGGAGTTGTTGGGTTTTAAAAATGGGAGAGCAACTGATATATCCAACTAATATATGAGGTCAATTTGCAGCCTACCTGTGCCCCAGATTGCAGTGAGCAGAGCCCAGGATGTGGTAAGAAAGTAGACTAGTGCTGTCTCTTCCCCAAAGCAAGAGTTGTTAAAAAAGATTGATTATCCCTTTCTGTGATTACTGTCTTTGCCTGTGGTTGTTACAGTTTAAAATTGTAGTTTTAACTTGCCTGTGAGTGCATATTTTATCACCTATTTTGTGTTTTAAACTGGTGGTTTTTCCTGCCCATGATTGCTTTCAGTTAACGTGTTGAATTGTGGGATTTGCAGTCCAAACTCGGTATTTTATTCCTCTCATTCCAGGTGACAATTCAGTTTTTCCTCCAAATTTCTCCTTTGCTCTGTGCTGAGACTTGTATGTTAAAACAGTGCACCCCCAACCACCATTTTGTGTTCAGAAGCCAGTGAAACTAGCCCCCTTGCTGCCCCCCCACCCAGCAACAGGGATATTCTACATCAGAGGGTGCCTCTGTCAGCTGTTAAAACAGTGTTTACTAGGGACTGTGCACTTCGTGTTTTGGCCAAGAGAGGGATTAAAGTTTTGTTCAAACAGTATTGTTAGATTTCAAGTTAGTGAGGCCTTTACCTGCGGAAGTTCAAAGTGTGAATTGAGCCTGTCTGGCTCCTAGGAAATTTTGAACAGGAGAAGTAGCTCCCCAGCCCCCACCCCAGGTAGCAGACTGAGAATTGGCTATTCAGCTACCAGGCAATTCTGAGCTCTCCCCTCACACCTGCTCAGGCCCCTTAAGGCTTTGCTGGGTGCACCCTAAATCATTCTCCTCCATCTTGTGAGTTGCAGCCTACCTGTGCCCCAGATTGCAGTGAGCAGAGTCCAGGAAGTGGTAAGGAGGCAGACTAGTTCTGTCTCTTCCCCAAAACAAAAGTTGCTAAAAAAAACGATTTTCCCTTTCTGTGATTACTGTCTTTGCCTGTGATTGTTACAGTTTAAAATTGTAGTATTAACCTGCCCGTTATTGCATATTTTATCACCTGTTTTGTGTTTTAAACTTGTGGTTTTTCCTGCCCATTATTGCTTCCATTTAACCTGTTGTGGGATTTGCAGTCCAAACTCTGTAGTTTATTCCTCTTATTCCTGGTGACAATTCAGTTTTCCCTCCAAATTTCTCCTTTCCTCTGTGCTAAGACCTGTATGCTCAAACAGTGTAGCCCCAGGCACCATTTTGTGTTCACAAGCAGTGAAACCACCGCCCCTGCCTCCCCCCCCCAGCAACAGGGATATTCTACCTCAGAAGGTGCTTCTGCGAGCTGCTTAAACTGTGTTTACAAGGGACTGTGCAGTTTTTTTTGGCCAGGAGAGGGATTACAGTTTTATTCAAACAGTATTGTTAGATTTCAAGTTAGTGAAGCCTTTACCTGCAGACGTCCAAAGTGTGGATTGAGCCTGTCTGTCTCCTAGGTGATTCTGAACAGGAGAAGCAGCTTCCAACTCCCTGGCCAGCAAACCTTGTCTGAGGTCGCATGGACCTTATATGGTCTGCTAGTGGTTGGTACATGTGTACACTGAATGGTGGTTGTATCTGGTGTTTCTATTGGATTAGGGTTCTGGTTGGGTATTTGAGGGTTCTGATTGGTTTCTGGGTCTGTGATTCAATCAATGTAGGGTTAGGACTAGGGTTATGGTTAGGGTTTCTATTGAAAGTAGGGACTAGGGCTTCCTATGTTATTTGGTTGTTGGGAGTAGGGTGGGACTAGGGCTAGGGTTAGACCTTTAATTGGAAGTAGCGATTAGGGCTTCTGGTGTGATTGGTTGCTGGACTAGTTGTGGGACTAAGAGTAGGGTTAGCCTGTCTATTGGAAGTAGGGACTAGGACTTCCTGTGCATTGGTTGCTTGGACTTGGGTTGGGACTACTGGTAGGGCTAGGGCCTCTATTGGACGTATAGATCAGGGTTTTTTAACTGATTGGGTGTTTGGACTAGGGCTAAGATTGGGTGTAAGGTCCTGGTCTCCCATTGGTTCTAGATTTTAGGACTAGTGTTGTGATTGGATAGTGTTAGGGCTAGGGTTCCCATTGGCTAAAGGGGTCACCTGATTATTAGGGCTATAAAAGGCCAGGGTTAGGGTGTCTCAGCCCGGGCGTCAAGGCTAAGGGCAGAGAGGACAAGGGCAGTTGCCTGTTTGAGCCTGTTCGAGACTGACCAGGACCAGGGCCAGAAATGCTGCCCAATATACTTACCTCCTGTATGCATCTATATACTTTCAATGTACTTATGGATCTATATATTTATCACTTTCTTCAAATGAAGCATTTCCAATGCATTACCCTATTTCTCAGCCTATACTTCGCTCAATATATCTTCTAGCCCAACCTTCGGACTCATCTCAAACTTCTTTCTACTACTCTTTCCAATGCACTACCCTATTTCTCACCCTATACATCTATCAATATATTCTCTTATCCCAAATCCCATACCACTACTATGATCCCCATAATAACCCTTTCTAGACTCTCTCCTACTCTATCCCTCCTTGCATCATCTGACACCTATTTTACTATACCGAGCCCTTAAAACAAACCTTTCTAAACTCTTCCCTCTTTTCTACCCCTCCCCAACCCTTCTCAATCCAAATAACCGACTAATATCCACCACTGAAATTACTTCATATTTCACCATATTAATTCACCACTAATCCTTTATGGGCATCTTGAATAGCGTGCATCAACACCCCATCAGGGGTAACAAGTGCTATATAAATACAAACCTTTTTCCTCCTCTATCCTTCTGCTATCATTCCAAATCCAAATAACTGACAAACCTATCCACCACTTAAAATGTACTTGCATGTTTCACTATACTAATTCAACACTAATCCTCTATGGGTCCCAGAGTACTCGCCGAAAAAGCGCTTCGGCGCCGCGTCAGGGGTAGTAAGTGCTATATAAATGTGATTACAATACAATTACAATACAATACAGTACGAATAGATCCTTCGCAGAGGTGGTTGTATTATCTTTTTTCTATGTACACCATATGTAACTTTATGGTTTGTATTTTTTTAAAGTTGTCATAAATGTATTATTATCCTGGTCGGATGACATCCAATAAAATATTTTTTTTTTAAAAGAAGAGTAACACAGAGGTTGACTGATGTTGGACTTGAAGGCTAACCCTGCAGGGATCCACAGGGAACAGGAGGAAAGACTGAGCCAAAAGAAGGGAAGCGTATAGCCTGCCTGCTGTCCTCAAGATAGG
Organism: Lissotriton helveticus; assembly: GCF_964261635.1. NCBI lineage: Eukaryota > Metazoa > Chordata > Amphibia > Caudata > Salamandridae > Lissotriton > Lissotriton helveticus. The sequence goes on from NC_136058.1 coordinate 264,548,050, forward strand.
AAGCCAGCCACCGTTCTGCGCTGCCTTGCCCTAACTTTAGATAGTCCAGATAATAAAATGGTATAAAAGACAATATCAGAATCCATAGATATGTCAAGGACTACCACCACTGCTGCTGAACCTCCCATACCAAGAATAACTGGTATTAGTCAGAACTGATTCTGTCCTTTGACGAGCCAGATACTCGCTTGGTACCAGGTGCAAGAGAGAGCTTGGTTCCAGATAAGATGAAAGTTGGGAATTCAGCTCTGTTTCCGATATCTTGGGGCCAGATTCACAGAACTAACTTAAGACAAAATCCTAAACTTACTACCATTTTCGTATTCACAGAAGGCACTTACTCATTTTGGTATTCACAGAAGACACTTACTCATTTCGGTATTCACAGAAGTTAGGAGTCCTAACTTTAGGACTCCTAAATGCCTTCTGTGTATACCGGAAGTCTTAAAATTAGGATTTTTCTCAGTTTAGTAGTAGTAAAGTTGAGAAAAAACCTAATTTTAAGACGTTCGGTATTCACAGAAGGCATTTAGGTGTTCTAAAGTTAGGAGTCCTAACTTTACTACTACTAAATTGAGAAAAATCCTAATTTTAAGACTTTCGACATTCACAGAAGGCATTTAAGAGTCCTAAAGTTAGGAGTCCTAACTTCTGTGAATATCGAAATGAGTAAGTGCCTTCTGTGAATACCAAAATGAGTAAGTGCCTTCTGTGAATACCAAAATGGTAGTCAATTTAGGATTTTGTCTTGTTAGTTCTGTGAATCGGGCCCACGGAGATTAAAGGGAGAATAGCAATTGGGGAGGGAATTAAAAGGACAAAAACATCAGCATTTGCTGTCTTTAAGAGAGGAAAAACACTAAAACACCACTTTGTTTCCAAGACACTGTAAAATGGCTGGGTTCAAAGGAAAATTTCAATTATCCATGAGAGGGGTGGTAATAGAGGCAATAGTGAGATCATACAAATTCGCAGGGCAAGTGCCCAGCAGAGGACCTGTTGAAATGAAGGACAGGTTAAAACACATTCAGGCGTTGGATAATGGAATTAAAGCTGAAAGAGGAGAGTCACAGAGACAGGGAGGAAGAAGATGTAGTGATGGAGGGTGGGCAAGAAAGCTTAACTGTGGCTAGAAATGAGCAAAACAGTTCAGTAGAAAATAGTATGTGCACATCTTAGTACAAACTTGAAAACTATTTTGAAAGCCTCTTCAGAAGAATTAGGAGCAGTCTGAATGAGGCAATGCTAGCCGCTGGATTGAGCTCTACTACTTGATGATGCATAAGCCTGGTGTAGGTCTCCTCAACTCAACATTTCTTAAAGGCAAGACCTGCAAAGGCAGATCTAGTAAAGGTTGGACCAGGACAAAGACTGAAAATCATTGAAGGTTGGTTAGACCACATCACCTAAGTTTCTGTAAAAATAGTGCATCATGAGAGGATTGGATTTGGTCATGCATATATCTATACGTGCTGAGAAGGTTCGGCTGCCTTCTAACACTTCCAGACAACAGCACAAGCTTCAAGGAGATAAGGATCTCACTTTATCCTGTGGTGCCTGCCCAAATGTCAAAGTTGCCCAAAGTTTGAAAATGGTCTCCTTAGGTGTACAGGTTATGGAAAAGGTGACTCAAAACTAGAGGCATCCCAGGGAGTTAGTAGGCTAGGCATTAAATGTAAGCGCAAAGGACAGATGGCCTTGCTTGGATAATAGGAATATCTGCTTAGTCATGCATAGGGGTGGACAAGCCGGGATGGGGAGATACAACTTGATGATCACAGGGCACCAGGGCAAGATGGCCGATCCATGGCACCAGGGCAATATGGCCGCTGCCAGGGTAAGGGCCGGGAGATGATGAGTCACTCTGCCAAGTTCTGGTTGGGATAAAGAGAACCGAGGACACATCTTCCACAAGCTTGAGAGCTTCGACTTTATGTCTGCCGAGAGAGTGAGTATCAACAAGGACACAATGAAGAGGATGAGGCGGGAACTCCACAGACTGGGAGGGGGGAGGAGGAAGCTGGGAGAGAGAAGGAGAGGCCTGGAGAGGTCTACAGCTGAGCCTGCCCTTCCCCTTTTTTGCTGTGTAGAGAAAATAGACATTAAAGTTAAAAACGTGCACATTAGACGAAGGAAACATAAATGAAAGGTCTGTGCACAAAGGCAGGTTTAAGTTTAACTGGTGTAAGGATGTGTAACTATAAATTATACATAGTCATCGTACAGCACTCCAACACAAAACCTGATGAACAAAGAAAATGGATACAAATGCACGATAAAATAAATTGTACTAAGGTAATACTCATTTGATGTGTAGAAATGCAGGTGTTTAAAGAATGAATTTGCAAAGTTGTGATTCACAACCCCTGGTGTGCGGTTTTAGCCAAGCAACTTTCCCTTGGAGTGCCACAAATGGCCAGTCATTTCATTCCATTGCTTTAGCTGCTTCTTTCTAATTGTAATGCAACATATTTCATTTGTTTGCGTTTTTTCCAGGGGTGGTGCAAAACTTTCAATTCTCGTGACTCCCACCTTTGTGTAATCTTATTTTTCTAAATGTTGAAAACATCACAAAGTCTGAAGCTAGCAAAGATTGCCGCAAAAAAGGGATTGCATGCTTAATAGCTATTTGCTGTTCCTGCTGCCCCCAGGGCTAGGATCAGTGGTGTCTGTATTGATGCATGTAGTATTTGTGCAGCGTAAAGCAGCCAAAAGGCAGAGAGTGCTGTGCTGGGTCGAAGCCACAGATATATTCAGGGAGCTGGATTCCTGAGAGTGGAGATGGCCATTACTTCATTGTGATGTAGTGTTTTCACAGAGGTGAGGTCTTCTGCTTTTTCCTGAATTTGAAAAGGGTTGGGGCAGCCCTGAGGGGTACAGGAATGCTGGTCCGGATTCTAGATGGAGAAGGCCTGCTGCCTTGCTGCATGGAAATATGATGAATATTGAGATTTATAAAGCGCACGCATTCTCCAAGGAGGGTCCCGGCGCTAAATGTAAGGCCACTTGTAGTAGTGCTGAGCGACAAATCATGCTTGTTGGAAGCAGCAACACATTCATGGGTCTGGCTTGCATGGTTAGCCAGGAAGGAGCTGAGGGGTTCTAAGCTGTTCTTAGAACTTTCTGCAGGTCACAGGTCTTCTCTTGAACCTAAAGGGTCCCAAGTCACCCAATGAAGGTCTATTGGGGAGAAAGGAGGTGAAGCAGTGCACTACAGAGCCTGTGAAATCCATTTGAGTCAATGACATAAACTCTGGCTAGAGCAGCAGTAAAAGGCAGGGAATGCCATCACTTTCCATAAAGTGTGTGCCAGCCCTTTGGACACTGGAAATTTGACTTGTCCCCAAAAAAGAAGGAATTGTTGTGGATTCGGTTTTGTATTTGGATGCGTGCTACTTTTTCTGACGCCTTTCCTTGGACGGGTAAATGTGTGATTCACCTTGAGTGGGCAAAGTTATCAATCAATTTGTAGTCGGGTCTGGTGACTCAGTGGACTAATGTGTTCATTGCAGGGGCCTGTGTTCGACCTCAATGTCACAGGTTCAAATCCCGGTGGGTCCACTCAGCCTTTCATCCATCAAAGGTCGATAAAATGAGTACCATTGAGTTGGGTAACAATAAACATCTGTTATTCAGCGCCAAGACACCTACGGGTAATTGTGCGCTTAACAAATACACCTCTTATGTTATAGAAAGCTTTTTTTCAATAGGATTGAGAATGCCCTGTGCAAGGGCATTCATTTTTTAAAGCATTAACAACCCTGGTTAGTTATGCTGCCAAGGTTCTCAGACAATTGCTCAATCACTAAGTGTCATAAGTGCCTGGAAAACATTTCCTCTTCACCTGACTCTTGCTTTTTTTTTGTGGCCTATTCCCTTTAAAGGATGGAGAGAAAGCATCCGCACCAATGATTCACAACTACAAAAAACGCATGGCCAAGACGTCGCGGAAAATCTATTTTTCTGTGTAGGGATCCAGGAATCTGTGGGTCCCATTCAGTTCTCAGTTTTTTTTAATTGAAAAATAGATAGTATAGCCAGGAAACGATGCCATGAAATAATGTAGATCACAAATCTGATGCAAGCACATGTGCTCTCTAATAAAATAGCTTTGATCATGGTCATTAGGAGGGACGGGATGCTGGGGAAAGTGTCAGCACAAAAGGCACTGCAAACACAAATTGTCACCATTGAGTTCAAGACACACAAAGTGGATATGCTCCAAGATGGGCAAACCACAACAAATCTCTGCAAGTTATGTAGGCAAAGACTCCCAAGTTGTTAATCTTGTGACAGAGTATCCCATCTGCCAAGATCTAAATCAGGCCAAAAGTCTTTTTGGTACACAATATATGTACATTTTCCGGCACCATCACATGGTGCCCACCAGAAAACAGTATTCCTGTCTACCGTCTGTTTCGGCCGCTGGTGAATCATGGTATCTTCCTCAGGACCACAAGTTAAAGATGACCTTCTGTGCTATAAACATCTGTCAGAGCCCCCAGAAATGTGTTTTATAAAGTAAATAATAATATATGGTATCTCTACAATTAAATGTGATTTTTTTTTGTGTTTGGTAAGAGTTAACAGTATTCGTAAAAACGGAAATAAACTACAATTGATAAATAAAAACAGGTAAATCATTTTGAAAACTAATAAATTTGAATATGTGTGGATCACTATTATATTGATCCAATACAAGCTGTAGTAACAACTTGTCACTACATGGTCTTCTGATTGCCCATGATTTCCAAATCGCCGGAGTTACAAATGAACACAAGGAGGACCTTCCCCAGGTGCCATTATCACCTCTCCAGGACCAGAGATAGGTATCAGGGTAACTTAAGAAAAGTCCCAGTACCAAATTATAAGAGGATGGGACCTAAGGGAGGAAAAAATCTATCCCAAAATATAAGCTAATACTGAAAAACAAGAAGAACCACAAAGGAATAGACATAAATGAAAAAATGAAATGTTTTGCAATAGGCACTGGACACAACAAAAAAGGGGCTCATGAAGTGTTGTGATACATATTAATCTATAGTTACCCACATTTTATAGTGGTGGTTTCATAACTGTTCCAGTTCTGGAAAAAAAAAGCGACATTTGCCTTTGGTTCTAACACCTTAACATAGGTTTTAAAACCCCCTGAAAAATTCACTGAAGAAAACACAATTAAAATGAAGTTTTGGCTACAACACAATACCAAAAAACTAATCCGGTAATGAGCAGGTAAACTCACCAGAATTCTTGCCCTGTCATTCCCTCCTTAGCCTTTACATATTACATCACTCATGACATATCAAACAGCAGCATTGATTACAGCAGTGATGACGTCTCAAATGTGCCAACGTGTACTGGCCTCCCTGAACCCAACACATTGCGGGCAGCCAAGTCCCGCGTTTGTTAACAACTGAGGTCGGCAAGTCACTGAAAGGTCGAGCGAGGTTCAAGCCAAATTAATTTATTTATTTAGTTATTTATTTAATGCGATTGTATATACCGCGAACATTACCCGAAGGTGTCAGAGCCCTGTACAAAAGAACCAGTTGTGTTACATAAGGACTTTGGATTACATGAGTTACATAAGAGATACAAACAGAAAAAAATGCAAATGTACAAGTTGTAAAGTCACTCAAGGAAGAGATACAAACAGATAAACTCTAAAATCGCATGGAATGGTAGTAAGTACAAAGGTCTACTACAAAAATTAGTGGTTAGAGTTAGATATATATATGCAAATTCACTCAGGATTACATTTTAACAGCGATTAGGCTTGGACAATTATGTATTACATATTTACAGAGCAGGAAATTCTTGCCATCGTTCAGCCAGGTGTTCAGGTGGTGTTGCACTCAAGGGTGAGGGTCTTGGGTCTGGAGGGATCCCCGAGTTGGAGATGTCCATAGGGGTAGAAGGCCAGATGGTGGTGGGGGAAGCAGCATGCTGGATCCCCGGGCTGATCTTGAGGTCATGCGGGGCTCCATCTTGTGGATAGAGGAGGGCGCTCAAGGGCAGGTGGAACTGTGCCACGAAGACAAGTCTCCCGCCTGCCTCAAGCACCCGCAGTGATGCCCCGGCACTCCCAGCGCGCCAAAATTGCGTATAAGCATTGTAAGTGGGGGGCGCCATTTTTAAGTCAGGCAGATTGTGTTTGGGCGCCCCCGCTGTACTTCTCAGCCGCCCAGGCTCCTAAACCTCAATTATGGGCATTTTGCCTCCAGGCTGTCCTCTTCACTAAAAGGGGGTCACGCTGGCAATCTCCAAGCTCCTACCAACAGCGGTCACGAGGCATCAGGCGGGCGCGAACACCAACACAGTTGTTCTGCCGCCCGCACCTCCGGATTCCTCGATTTCTCCTCGTTGCCCTCCACCGCTATTCCAAATCTGCAGAGGAGACCCACCTCGCAAGTCGGGGCAGCTGGTGGCTGAGATAGCAAATATTAAATGCCTGGCTCTAGCTCAGCTCGAGCTCCCCTTGGACCCTCGAGTCCAAAATGAGCCACATTTGTCTGTGGATTCTGCCTACAATTCACTGTAATCTCATGCACAAGGAATTTTAAAAAAGCAGTGACTTGAAATGCACAATGTGAAACTAGAAAACCTGGAGTCAATTCCGGGTTCCCTTCTTGATCAATTTGTGTGATTCTAAATAAATATTTCATTTCATCAAGCTTTTTTCTTCATTATCACCTTTGAGAGCACCTTCAAATGTGTGAGTTCAGGATGTACACTGTAAAAACAACTATTGCGTTTGATTTAATATCATGTAGTGTTACGTCACGTATAATAAGAATCTAAGGGCCTCATTTATGAAAAGTGACGCATCGCTGCGTGAAAACAGAGATGCGTCACTTTTCACTGCGCCCTCCTTGCACCACCAATGATGCGTCATATTTACAGTATGACGCATCATTGCGCAAGGAGTTACAGATACGTCAGTATTTCTGACGTATCTGTATGGCGCAAAAGTGACACATTGCTGGAGTGTGTCACAAAAGTGACGCAACTCCAGCAATGTATCCTTTCACATGGGGCAAGCCCCATGTGAAAGGGCCTGCGTCAGTCTTACGCCTGCTGTGAGGCAGGCGTAAGAAATTGACGCATTTGTGTCCTAGAAGTGGCGCAGTGAAATCACATAGATTTCACTGCGTCACTTCTACGACCCTTTCTTGCGTCAATACGCCCCCTTGCATACATTATACCTGGCGCAGGTATAATGTGGCGCAGGGGTTTACAAAGTGACGCATCTACCTAGATGCATCACTTTGTACATATGGCGCAACAAGGCGCATTTTTTACGCCACTGGTGCGTAACAAAAAGTGAGGCACCAGCGGTATAAAATTGACGCACAGCCTCATAAATGAGGCCCTAAGAATCTAGGCTACACAGAGTGCATACATGACAACTGACCTGCCTCTTAGTTCTCTAGTGGCATTGTTTTCAGTGGAGGGGGGGCATGCGTGTTTCTAAGTTCATTTTTAAATCCTATCACTCTTAATAAATGCCTCACAATGCAGTGAAATAATCTGATGTAATAAGGTGAAACACCTTGCATGTTAAAAAAATACACTCTTGAATTTTGATGAGACTTTATCATATTTTACTTGATATCTGTTGCTTGACTTACATGCTGAATATTTCACAAGCTTGGCACAGGCATGGGTTTTTAGAGCCAAGCCAGACCTTTGGCTCGGCTCTCCGTGTTAATTTGTTGAGTTGCCCATCTCCATATAACATACTGTCATCTAATCTAACCAAGTGGTCAGACAGTATGTGCCTCCTGTGTCAAGTGGTTGTCCACTGATCATGAGTGCTGCGATTTCTTGTGTGATGCACCGGTGGGTTTATTTTGGTGTGCAATTGCTGTTCTATCTGTTTTTTAAAGTGTTATTTTGGTGACTTCATGCCGGTGCTCAGTTTGTGCCAGTGCAGTGCTTAATTTGTGCCAGTGTTTGCTAGTGCTCAGCAACAGCACTTAATTGTTGACAGCTGCAATTACCTACGACAATCCACCACATGGTGGCATTATCTGTCTATTCTTGGATAGAGCACATCACATTAAAAATGAAATACAAATGTAAAAAATAATTCTACAGAAGTCCAAACCATTCTCACTGGTTTAAATGGCCCCTAATTGTTTAAATTGTCCCATTTACAGGACTGTTATATTTAGTGCTTGATTTGTAAAAAAAATAGGTGCCAGGGGCCTCATCATGGGGCCACTCGAGCTCGCCCCACCCATTGACCATGCCAGCGCTGCCAGTTACATTACAAACACACCTACTAACCATCACACTCCTACAAGTGTGAGAATTCAGACTATTCCAGGCCACCCAAGCTAATTGAATGGCTTGGGTGGCGGGTATTAGTCATTTTCAATGTACACTGAATTTATAATAACTTATGTTATGCTACTTTCTAAATAGGATAAACAGCGCCACCATGTGGCAGACTGCTATAGGTGCCTGTGCTGACAAGTGCTGGTGCCGAGCTAAGTAAACCACCAGCTCAAATTAGGCACTGAGGGGCATATTACCAAGGGCCTTATCGCTGCTTTAGCGGGAATTTTTCCCGCTAAAGCGGCGATAATTTTATCGTCCTATTACCTAGCTGTCGCTAACACCAGTTAGCGAAACCTAGTAGGAGATAGCGATCATCTTGGGGCCCACTGTGCATGTCAGCGATATTTATCGCTAATGACATGCAAAATGGGCGTGTCAAGATGTTAGCGGCTGGAAACAGTCGCTAACATCGCTATCTCCTATTACCTACTTTTGGAAATAATCGCGCTAAGCGCGATTATCTCCAAAAGCTAACGCCTGCCCAGAGCAGTTCTTAGCCATGTTATCCAATGTAGGTGGATAACATGGCTAAGAGCATTTGCTCGGTAATGCATGAATATCGCTGACTTTACAGCGATATTCATGCATTTCGGCCGATTTTTACCGCTTTTGAGATAAACCTTGATAATATCAAGGTATCTCAGTGGTAAAAATCGTCGGAGCGCGGCGATATAATTTTAGCCGCTAACCATGCATAGCGATAATTATCGCTATTGCTTGGTAATATGCCCCTGAGTGTTTATACTGGCATGTGATAGTGATGGCAGTTCCAGTCAGTAGTGCAGCCTACAGTAGCCTCCCAAGCAATACTTTGGGCCCTGGCACTTCTCTATTTACAAATTAAGCACTGTTGACTGTGGCTGTTGTGGGTACTGGAACCCGGCTTCCACCCAGAGCAAGAGAGAGAAAGGTAGAAAAGGGAAAAGCAAGCAGGAAGAGAAAGATAGGAAAACAACAACAGCCAAAAAGCTAGAAATAGAAAGAACCAGCAAGAGTGAGCTGAATAGACTGGAGGTGTATGGTGGAGGAAGAACGAGGCATGTGCGGGAGTCGAGACTAGGTACCATTGGCACTGGGCATCACCGCCAAAGCCACACACAGAAAAAAATTGGGCACCAGCACTTCCTTTTTTTTTAATCTAAAAATTAAGCACTGCTTCCTGCACTGTCTGAAGCACAAACCTTGGACTTGTCATCCCTTCATGTTCCTCGGATCTCATATTTGGACTGTCTCTGTTCATGTTGTTAGATGTTTTGGTTGACTGTAGACAGTGAAGGGTAATCCATGAAAATGACTTTCATGTATTCATCAGAGCTGAATGGTGGTTTGGTTGGCGTTCACACTTTTCAAAAGTTGGGATAATGTTTTGTGGTTTGTGGCCTCTAGAGAAGAGTGGTCTGTAGTTTCCCTTGCGCGTTTTGTAGAAAGTTGTCTCTTTTAATACTCGGAATGCACCAAGTCTGGTCAATGTTTCCATCTGATTGTGGTTTCTGCACATAGAGAAACATGGGAGCAGCGGTGTTTTGTCTCTTGTCCGCACATCTGTGTGTGTGCGGCAGCCCCGGAATGTCTGGCTCTGTCTTACTCATATTTTTGTGGTGATTGCAGTGAAACCTGTCGTGTGGAGGCATTGGTCCCCGTCTGTTTGTTTCCTGTGTTCACTGTTTCCAAGTGATCGCTCCTTCCCACGGTCGGGTGGGATCTGGGAAGCTTTTATTTGGCTTGCTTAGTCCATGGTAAAATGAATACAATGATGACCTTTATTGAGCGGCTTCTGGAACTGCTGGCCGTTCCCCTCACACACAGAACATTCAAGGGCACTGTTGCATAAGGCAGGGTAAGCCAGCAGCCTTAGGGCACCGCCACTAGATGGCTCCAAATTAGAGGATCTATTACGATGCCGGTCGGACAAGTGTCGCTTTCATATTGCGGCAGGTGCTGCGGGCTGCAGACATCCCCCAATAGTAAATATGCAGGGCCTCATTTATGAGGCCTTGCGTCAGTTTTGCGCTTCCGATCCATCACTCTTTGTGACGCATCGGCGGCGTAAAACCTGCCTCCTGATGCGCAAGCAGATCTAAGCAGATGCGTCACTTTGTAAACCCCTGCGCTACATTATACCTGCGTCAGGTATAATGTATGCAGGGGGGGGCGTTCCGCCGCAAAAAGCCTCGCAGAAGTGACCCAGTGAAATCTTTAAGATTTCACTGCGTCACTTTTAAGACACCGTTGCGTCAAAATCTTACGCCTGCCTCACAGCAGGCCAAAGACTGACGCAGGCCCTTTCACATGGGGCTTGCCCCATGTGAAAGGACGCATTGCTGGAGTTGCGTCATTTTTGTGACACACTCCAGCAATGCGTCACTTTTGTGCCATACAGCTACGTCAGAAATACTGACGTATCTGTAACTCCTTACGACATGATGCGTCATACAGTAAATATGACGCATCAGGCATGTCGCAAGGAGTGCGCCCTGAGAAGTGATGCATCGCTGCTTTCACGCAGCAATGCGTCATTTCTCATAAATGAGGCCTGAACTTTTTAAACATCCATGCAGCGTGTGGCAGGCACCAGGCGGTGGCAGCCACATGATGCATGGATGTTTGGGGGGGCACCGCCGGTGCCCCCTAGACCTCTTAGTGGACGCTGCAGGAGGCCCTGCTAGGGCCCCCCAAAGTCCATTTGTGACAGCCTTTCTATGGCGGTCGGACTGCCATAGAAAGACTGTCAGAATCGTGCAATGTAATCCCCACGGCGGTGCCTGAGTCAGCACCGCCTCCATTCTGGGGATTACAATCTGCCCTCCACCCCATCAGTCGGAACACCCTTATCATAATACGGTGGTCGGACCGATGCCTCAGATGTCGGGCAAACGCCACCGACGAGCTATCGGATGGCCTTATGCCCTACATTGTAATAGGGCCCTTCGTATGAAAATTTATCTTTTTGTTTTGTTTTAGTTTAGAGGGAGAGCTGTAGCAGGAAAATGGATATTGTACCCGTAGTGCTAAAATACTAGCTCCATCCTGAGAATATAGGGCCCGATTCACAGAATGAATTTAAGACTCATTCCTAAACGTACTACTATTTTGGTATTCACAGAATTCCCTTACTACTTTTGGCATTCACAGAATGCACTTACTACTTTTGGTATTCACAGAATGAACTTACTACTTTTGGTATTCACAGAAGTTAGGATTTTGTCTTAAGTTTGTCTTAAGACAACTTAAGACAGACTTAAGACACACTTAAGTTAGGATTTTGTCTTAAGTCTGTCTTAAGTTTGTCTTAAGTTTGTCTTAAGTCTGTCTTAAGTTTGTCAAGCGCAACGCAACTCCAGCACTGCTCCGGGGTGCCCTATACTTGCTGTGCTGCGTCACTCCTTACGTCTGCTACAAGCAGGCGTAAGGTTTTGACGCAGTGGGGACATACAAGTGACTCAGTGAAATCTTGTAGATTTCACTGCGTCACTTTTACGGGGCTTCCTTTCGACAGAACGCCCACTCTGCATACATTATACCTGAGGCAGGTGTAATGTAGCGCAGGGCTTTACAATGTGACGCATCTCACTAGATGCGTCACATTGTAAATATGGCACATAGTGGCGCATTGTTTACGCAAAAATTACGCAACGGCGGCGTAAAAGTGTTGCAAGGGGCTTGTAAATCTGCCCCTCAGTTCGTCAAGATTTGAATGTAAAAAGCTCTGTGAAATGTGCAATTTAATTGAGGCAATGAACCCAATCAATCCATTTCTCTCATTAACCTAGATATGTCCATGTATATTGACTGAAATTTGGTTCAGCTTTATTTGTTCTATTATTTGTATTTATGTTATCCGAAAGTAGAATATATATTTTTGTGTGATGTTGCAAATCATTGTTGAAAGAGAAAGAAATTGAGAGATAAAAATGATGTCTTTCATACCAATTGAAACTTGAGTGGCGTTATGCATGGACTCAAATAAAGTTGCACTAAATTTAAGTTAATTTCCCTATATTAAGGTCCCTGGTCCACAGCCCACTTTCGTGGGTAGCACCACACTAACTCCAGAAAGCAGCCATGAGAAGCCCATCTTAAAAGGAATCACATACCCATGTATGTTTCATGACCACCTGCATTAGCATATTACATAAAATTGTTTTATAGAACAGGGTAAATCGTTATACATTTGTCCCAAAAGGTAAGTGTAGCTGTCAGATGCCAGTGAAATATCATTTCAATAGAGACAGACATAGGCCCTGCTTATGTGTAGGATGAAGTGGTATGCATAGGGAGGATGCTGCTTTGCCAGAATACAAATGGGCAATTGTTGCCACATCCAGGTTTCTCTTATTCTGCACCAATAGGCCCAGTTTCACCGGTAGGGTAAAGTGCACCAGTAATACCACAACACGCTCTGGCTGCAATATCAGCCCAGCTCCCTCATCCCACTCCTCAAGCCTAGGGGGGAGGGAGCAAGGCCCACTCCTCCATTCCAGCCCACATTCTGCTCCCTAATATTCTCATATTCCTTAATTTACACCCTCCCGGCCCCACCCATATTTACCAAATGCTGAAAAGTGGTGTAAAATAGGAGCAATAATATGAAAGAAACAAGGGGGCATATTTTAAAAGAGTTAACGCCACCAGAATTTCACTTTTTGAAGTTCTGTTGGCATTAAGTCCTTTGCTCTATTTACAAAGCGACATTAAGCCACTTAACGTGGCTTAACGCCGCCTTGTAAATAATGCCCCTATTCACGCTGCACTTAGCGTGAAAGGGGCATGCAATGGGTGTTGCAGTGGGTGTTACGATGCAAACCCCATTGCTTTTGGACGCTGCCCCATATTTACAAGGTATGGTGAAGCGCTAAAAATATCGTCTGGGAATACCTAGTCTTAAGCAGGTGATACGAGGAGAAATGTTTCATTCCTCCAAGTGTTTTGCTCTTTGCAGCACACATAGAAACAGCAAATCGCCTATTAAGATTGTTTATGTGCAGGAAGGTGTTCCTTCTGCACATGGAGATTAACTCCAAATACCTGATTTAGGTGCAGTGATATCAGCTGAAAAATGTATTTCTGGCCACACAGTATCCCTGCACATAAATCCCACCCACTCACAATTGGTGATGTAATTTTGCCCTTAAATACAGATGTTCTTCATCTTGTCCTGAGAACTCTTTCTTGAAAAAGTAAGGAATAACTCACCTAACTTGTTTCATAGTAGGGAGTTCTACAACAAAAAATGACAAATGCCCTTCGGGCACAAATTACAAAGATAAACTTAGACCAGAAGTCTTAGTTTAGACATGAAGTCTAAGCTTAGACCTGAATTTTAATGGCCCAATTCACAAAGGTAAACTTAGACTTCAAGTCCAAGTTTAAACCTTTGTCAATTGAACCCTTAATTTTCAGGTTATAAACTTGATTTAAACAGATGTGAAATGCCCCCCTACTAATAAGGGAGTTGCTAGTGTGCTGTTAAATCTGATATGGGAAGTGACTACCAACTCTAGAGCTGGAGGATAACGTGTGTAGCACCTAGGTTCTGCCCATTTAGTCCACCAGAATCTTCCAAAAACAACTAGGCTATGAGCATGTCTCACCATCTGAGACTCACTCATGGTAAATTAATGGCAATTAGAATTTGCTAACCACAAGTACCTGCCTTTTAATAAAAGTTTGCAGCTCTGCAGCTAGGGTAAGCGGCACTGGGCTGGTTGTGTGTGAACATATGAGCACACATGGGCAAGTACTAGGAATGTACATGTTAGCCTACCATCGTACTCAGCCTGGTATCTGTGCTCAGGTAGCTTGTTGTGGAAAAAACTCTGCAACAATTGGTGCTGACATGGGGTAGGCCTTATAATATGAGTGGGCATACATGGGCCCGACTCACAGAACTAACTTAAGACAAAATCCTAAACTTACTATCATTTTGGTATTCACAGAAGGCACTTACTCATTTTAGTATTCACAGAAGGCACTTACTCATTTCGGTATTCACAGAAGTTAGTAGTCCTAACTTTAGGACTCCTAAATGCCTTCTGTGAATACCGAAAGTCTTAAAATTAGGATTTTTCTCAGTTTAGTAGTAGTAAAGTTAGGACTCCTAGCTTTAGGACTCCTAAATGCCTTCTGTGAATACCAAAAGTCCTAATATTAGGATTTTTCCCAATTTAGTAGTAGTAAAGTTGAGAAAAATCCTAACTTTAAGACTTTCGATATTCACAGAAGGCATTTAGGAGTCCTAAAGTTAGGACTCCTAACTTTACTACTACTAAATTGAGAAAAATCCTAATATTAAGACTTTTGGTATTCACAGAAGGCATTTGGGAGTCCTAAAGTTAGGAGTCCTACCTTTACTACTACTAAATTGAGAAAAATCCTAATTTTAAGACTTTCGGTATTCACAGAACGCATTTAGGAGTCCTAAAGTTAGGACTACTAACTTCTGTGAATACCGAAAAGAGTAAGTGCCTTCTGTGAATAGCAAAATGGTAGTAAGTTTAGGATTTTGTCTTAAGTTAGTTCTGTGAATCGGGCCCGGAGTGTATGTCTATACTGCTTACTAGAAAATCTTTGGTGTTTTCACTGTGTTACACATATAGGTTAAATCTGACCTAAAATACAGTTTCTCTCCACTTAAGCCTACTAGGCACAGCAAAGTACAAAACTGGGGTAAAACCTGCACACCAAGGTTGAATTTGCATGTTTCATTAACTCACATCCACAACTCATGGGACTTCAGTATTTGTCATATTTTATCTGGCTCAGCTCATAATCAGATTTAAGGCCATTGTTCCCTCTACAGTATACAGTGAATTGCTCTGCTGCCCAGCAGTGGGAACAGCAGTCCCCCCACACAAAAGAAGCAATGAACAGTGATTGACTCCATTCTTGGGAAAGTAAGCGGTGGCAAGGAAATCTGCATTTGATAATTACCTTGTCACCCTGCACCTGGGTTGCGGCAGCGCATGCCCATGGGAAAAAAGGAAGGAGCCCAGACCTCCGGAGCCAACAAAGGAGGGGTTAGCCTTTGACGTTCTAGTAGAAAAGGTCAGGTAGCTGTGTCTTCCATGGGCAGAGCTGAGGCCCTCAAAGAAGCTTTGGCTAGAGAAATCTTGAAGTTGCCATTTTAGATTGTCCCATAAAGCTGAAAAGTTGAGGTTGGACGGGGGTAGGGATGATATGGCATTATAAGATTGGCCTGGGGCGCCTGGCCCCTAAAGCTCTCCACACCCACTTAAAAATCTGCACACGTGGGAGAGACAGTGGAGAAGACACTGTACCTGGACACAACGGAACCGGAAGGATGCCCATCTTGAAGGAGATGCCCTACAAAGATGGGGCCTCTGACTCCAGCTGACCCCCAGGACAGGGGTGGGTATTTCCAGGGCAAGTGGGGCCGGCCCACTTATGCTTCCTGAGGGAAAGTTGAGGAAACGTTTCACTCAAACATCTGTGGATTGGCCCTTGACTCCTTGCTGACACATAGGTGCTCTGCAAAATAGCCAGAAGGCCATAGTACATGAGGAGTGTGGCAGGGAGGATGTTCTACTTGCTGGTTGTGGAGGGGCTGTAGAAAACACCCCCACACAGAAGGGAGCTCTAGAGTGCAGGCAGAGGGCAGGTTTGACACAGGGAGGAGTGATGATCTAGCCCCACGTGCAAAACATTCTTTAAATGCCAGAATGCCTGATATGAATGCTCCTGGTAGTAAGCCCTGATTACCAAGAAAATCAGCCCAACGAGGCTAGTAATAGGAAGTTTTAAAGGTTTGCCCTCTTTAAAAAAGAAATTAAGAAAACCACTGTATCTTAAAGACTTTCCCGGGGAAGGGTCAATCTCCTGTGGGCTGATGGAACATTATTTCATTAAATCATTGATAGAGGAGCATGTGTGAAACCCACCTCCTCCACTTTCCAAGTCAAATTCTGGCCCCAGGGACCACATCTTTTAGGGCCCGCCAAAAGGAAAACTACTCTGGCACCCTATTCCCAGGCAGGCATGTTGCCTGTCCTCATGCCTCTCTCTGCCTGGAGTTGACTCGACCTCTTTCCTCTCTACCCTAGCTCCTCACAGGCAGAAGATATTGCATTGCTCCCACTGCAGGTGGGAGTCAGAAGGAAAGGAGGCTCCCACCCAAGAGGAGCAGAGAAGAATGGTGCCAGCTTCCATGACACCTTGGGAAGCACATGGGGAGCTGGGGCGGCCACCGGGACCTTGGCAAACCTGAAGCTGTGGGTGACACAGGTTGGACCAGGACACTCATCAAAATAAAGAACAAGCATTTACAATGCAATGGTTTTGCCTTTGTTAAAGTTAGAGCTATTGGCATTGCTCTTGACACTCTGAAGCTCCACTCTGAAGCTCCACTCTGCACTCTGAAGCTCCACTCTGCACTCTGAAGCTCCACTCTGCACTCTGAAGCTCCACTCTGCACTCTGAAGCTCCACTCTGCACTCTGAAGCTGCACTCTGAAGCTCCACTCTGCACTCTGAAGCTGCACTCTGAAGCTGCACTCTGAAGCTCCACTCTGAAGCTCCACTCTGAAGCTCCACTCTGAAGCTCCACTTTGAAGCTCCACTCTGAAGCTCCACTCTGAAGCTCCACTCTGAAGCTCCACTCTGCACTCTGAAGCTCCACTCTGCACTCTGAAGCTCCACTCTGCACTCTGAAGCTCCACTCTGCACTCTGAAGCTGCACTCTGAAGCTCCACTCTGCACTCTGAAGCTGCACTCTGAAGCTCCACTCTGAAGCTCCACTCTGAAGCTCCACTCTGAAGCTCCACTCTGAAGCTCCACTCTGAAGCTCCACTCTGAAGCTCCACTCTGAAGCTCCACTCTGCACTCTGAAGCTCCACTCTGCACTCTGAAGCTCCACTCTGCACTCTGAAGCTGCACTCTGAAGCTCCACTCTGCACTCTGAAGCTGCACTCTGAAGCTCCACTCTGAAGCTCCACTCTGAAGCTCCACTCTGAAGCTCCACTCTGAAGCTCCACTCTGCACTCTGAAGCTCCACTCTGCACTCTGAAGCTCCACTCTGCACTCTGAAGCTCCACTCTGCACTCTGAAGCTCCACTCTGAAGCTCCACTCTGCACTCTGAAGCTCCACTCTGAATCTGCACTCTGAAGCTCCACTCTCCACTCTGAAGCTCCACTCTGCACTCTGAAGCTCCACTCTGAATCTGCACTCTGAAGCTCCACTCTGAATCTGCACTCTGATGCTCCACTCTGAATCTGCACTCTGAAGCTCCACTCTGCACTCTGAATCTGCACTCTGCAGCTCCACTCTGAATCTGCAGCTCCACTCTGCACTCTGAAGCTCCACTCTGCACTCTGAAGCTCCACTCTGAAGCTCCACTCTGAAGCTCCACTCTGAAGCTCCACTCTGAAGCTCCACTCTGAAGCTCCACTCTGAAGCTCCACTCTGAAGCTCCACTCTGAAGCTCCACTCTGAAGCTCCACTCTGAAGCTCCACTCTGAAGCTCCACTCTGCACTCTGAAGCTCCACTCTGAAGCTCCACTCTGAAGCTCCACTCTGAAGCTCCACTCTGAAGCTCCACTCTGCACTCTGAAGCTCCACTCTGCACTCTGAAGCTCCACTCTGAAGCTCCACTCTGCACTCTGAAGCTCCACTCTGAATCTGCACTCTGAAGCTCCACTCTGCACTCTGAAGCTGCACTCTGAAGCTGCACTCTGAAGCTGCACTCTGAAGCTCCACTCTGCACTCTGAAGCTGCACTCTGAAGCTGCACTCTGAAGCTCCACTCTGAAGCTCCACTCTGAATCTGCACTCTGAAGCTCCACTCTGCACTCTGAAGCTCCACTCTGAAGCTCCACTCTGCACTCTGAAGCTGCACTCTGAAGCTCCACTCTGCACTCTGAAGCTGCACTCTGAAGCTCCACTCTGAAGCTCCACTCTGAAGCTCCACTCTGAAGCTCCACTCTGAAGCTCCACTCTGAAGCTCCACTCTGAAGCTCCACTCTGAAGCTCCACTCTGCACTCTGAAGCTCCACTCTGAAGCTCCACTCTGCACTCTGAAGCTCCACTCTGAAGCTCCACTCTGCACTCTGAAGCTCCACTCTGAAGCTCCACTCTGCACTCTGAAGCTCCACTCTGCACTCTGAAGCTCCACTCTGCACTCTGAAGCTCCACTCTGCAGCTCCACTCTGAAGCTCCACTCTGCACTCTGAATCTGCACTCTGAAGCTCCACTCTGAAGCTCCACTCTGAAGCTCCACTCTGAAGCTCCACTCTGAAGCTCCACTCTGAAGCTCCACTCTGAAGCTCCACTCTGAAGCTCCACTCTGAAGCTCCACTCTGAAGCTCCACTCTGAAGCTCCACTCTGAAGCTCCACTCTGCACTCTGAAGCTCCACTCTGAAGCTCCACTCTGAAGCTCCACTCTGCACTCTGAAGCTCCACTCTGAAGCTCCACTCTGCACTCTGAAGCTCCACTCTGAAGCTCCACTCTGAAGCTCCACTCTGCACTCTGAAGCTCCACTCTGAAGCTCCACTCTGCACTCTGAAGCTCCACTCTGAAGCTCCACTCTGCACTCTGAAGCTCCACTCTGCACTCTGAAGCTCCACTCTGAAGCTCCACTCTGCACTCTGAAGCTCCACTCTGCACTCTGAAGCTCCACTCTGCACTCTGAAGCTCCACTCTGAAGCTCCACTCTGCACTCTGAAGCTCCACTCTGAAGCTCCACTCTGCACTCTGAAGCTCCACTCTGCACTCTGAAGCTCCACTCTGAAGCTCCACTCTGCACTCTGAAGCTCCACTCTGAAGCTCCACTCTGCACTCTGAAGCTCCACTCTGAAGCTCCACTCTGAAGCTCCACTCTGCACTCTGAAGCTCCACTCTGAAGCTCCACTCTGCACTCTGAAGCTCCACTCTGAAGCTCCACTCTGAAGCTCCACTCTGAAGCTCCACTCTGAAGCTCCACTCTGAAGCTCCACTCTGAAGCTCCACTCTGAAGCTCCACTCTGAAGCTCCACTCTGAAGCTCCACTCTGAAGCTCCACTCTGAAGCTCCACTCTGAAGCTCCACTCTGCACTCTGAAGCTCCACTCTGAAGCTCCACTCTGACTCTGAAGCTCCACTCTGAAGCTCCACTCTGCACTCTGAAGCTCCACTCTGAAGCTCCACTCTGAAGCTCCACTCTGAAGCTCCACTCTGAAGCTCCACTCTGAAGCTCCACTCTGAAGCTCCACTCTGAAGCTCCACTCTGAAGTTCCACTCTGAAGCTCCACTCTGAAGCTCCACTCTGAAGCTCCACTCTGCACTCTGAAGCTCCACTCTGAAGCTCCACTCTGCACTCTGAAGCTCCACTCTGAAGCTCCACTCTGAAGCTCCACTCTGAAGCTCCACTCTGCACTCTGAAGCTCCACTCTGAAGCTCCACTCTGAAGCTCCACTCTGAAGCTCCACTCTGCACTCTGAAGCTCCACTCTGAAGCTCCACTCTGAAGCTCCACTCTGAAGCTCCACTCTGAAGCTCCACTCTGCACTCTGAAGCTCCACTCTGAAGCTCCACTCTGCACTCTGAAGCTCCACTCTGAAGCTCCACTCTGCACTCTGAAGCTCCACTCTGAAGCTCCACTCTGAAGCTCCACTCTGAAGCTCCACTCTGAAGCTCCACTCTGAAGCTCCACTCTGAAGCTCCACTCTGAAGCTCCACTCTGAAGCTCCACTCTGAAGCTCCACTCTGAAGCTCCACTCTGCACTCTGAAGCTCCACTCTGCACTCTGAAGCTCCACTCTGCACTCTGAAGCTCCACTCTGCACTCTGAAGCTGCACTCTGAAGCTCCACTCTGCACTCTGAAGCTGCACTCTGAAGCTCCACTCTGAAGCTCCACTCTGAAGCTCCACTCTGAAGCTCCACTCTGAAGCTCCACTCTGAAGCTCCACTCTGAAGCTCCACTCTGAAGCTCCACTCTGCACTCTGAAGCTCCACTCTGCACTCTGAAGCTCCACTCTGCACTCTGAAGCTGCACTCTGAAGCTCCACTCTGCACTCTGAAGCTGCACTCTGAAGCTCCACTCTGAAGCTCCACTCTGAAGCTCCACTCTGAAGCTCCACTCTGAAGCTCCACTCTGCACTCTGAAGCTCCACTCTGCACTCTGAAGCTCCACTCTGCACTCTGAAGCTCCACTCTGCACTCTGAAGCTCCACTCTGAAGCTCCACTCTGCACTCTGAAGCTCCACTCTGAATCTGCACTCTGAAGCTCCACTCTCCACTCTGAAGCTCCACTCTGCACTCTGAAGCTCCACTCTGAATCTGCACTCTGAAGCTCCACTCTGAATCTGCACTCTGATGCTCCACTCTGAATCTGCACTCTGAAGCTCCACTCTGCACTCTGAATCTGCACTCTGCAGCTCCACTCTGAATCTGCAGCTCCACTCTGCACTCTGAAGCTCCACTCTGCACTCTGAAGCTCCACTCTGAAGCTCCACTCTGAAGCTCCACTCTGAAGCTCCACTCTGAAGCTCCACTCTGAAGCTCCACTCTGAAGCTCCACTCTGAAGCTCCACTCTGAAGCTCCACTCTGAAGCTCCACTCTGAAGCTCCACTCTGAAGCTCCACTCTGCACTCTGAAGCTCCACTCTGAAGCTCCACTCTGAAGCTCCACTCTGAAGCTCCACTCTGAAGCTCCACTCTGCACTCTGAAGCTCCACTCTGCACTCTGAAGCTCCACTCTGAAGCTCCACTCTGCACTCTGAAGCTCCACTCTGAATCTGCACTCTGAAGCTCCACTCTGCACTCTGAAGCTGCACTCTGAAGCTGCACTCTGAAGCTGCACTCTGAAGCTCCACTCTGCACTCTGAAGCTGCACTCTGAAGCTGCACTCTGAAGCTCCACTCTGAAGCTCCACTCTGAATCTGCACTCTGAAGCTCCACTCTGCACTCTGAAGCTCCACTCTGAAGCTCCACTCTGCACTCTGAAGCTGCACTCTGAAGCTCCACTCTGCACTCTGAAGCTGCACTCTGAAGCTCCACTCTGAAGCTCCACTCTGAAGCTCCACTCTGAAGCTCCACTCTGAAGCTCCACTCTGAAGCTCCACTCTGAAGCTCCACTCTGAAGCTCCACTCTGCACTCTGAAGCTCCACTCTGAAGCTCCACTCTGCACTCTGAAGCTCCACTCTGAAGCTCCACTCTGCACTCTGAAGCTCCACTCTGAAGCTCCACTCTGCACTCTGAAGCTCCACTCTGCACTCTGAAGCTCCACTCTGCACTCTGAAGCTCCACTCTGCAGCTCCACTCTGAAGCTCCACTCTGCACTCTGAATCTGCACTCTGAAGCTCCACTCTGAAGCTCCACTCTGAAGCTCCACTCTGAAGCTCCACTCTGAAGCTCCACTCTGAAGCTCCACTCTGAAGCTCCACTCTGAAGCTCCACTCTGAAGCTCCACTCTGAAGCTCCACTCTGAAGCTCCACTCTGAAGCTCCACTCTGCACTCTGAAGCTCCACTCTGAAGCTCCACTCTGAAGCTCCACTCTGCACTCTGAAGCTCCACTCTGAAGCTCCACTCTGCACTCTGAAGCTCCACTCTGAAGCTCCACTCTGAAGCTCCACTCTGCACTCTGAAGCTCCACTCTGAAGCTCCACTCTGCACTCTGAAGCTCCACTCTGAAGCTCCACTCTGCACTCTGAAGCTCCACTCTGCACTCTGAAGCTCCACTCTGAAGCTCCACTCTGCACTCTGAAGCTCCACTCTGCACTCTGAAGCTCCACTCTGCACTCTGAAGCTCCACTCTGAAGCTCCACTCTGCACTCTGAAGCTCCACTCTGAAGCTCCACTCTGCACTCTGAAGCTCCACTCTGCACTCTGAAGCTCCACTCTGAAGCTCCACTCTGCACTCTGAAGCTCCACTCTGAAGCTCCACTCTGCACTCTGAAGCTCCACTCTGAAGCTCCACTCTGAAGCTCCACTCTGCACTCTGAAGCTCCACTCTGAAGCTCCACTCTGCACTCTGAAGCTCCACTCTGAAGCTCCACTCTGAAGCTCCACTCTGAAGCTCCACTCTGAAGCTCCACTCTGAAGCTCCACTCTGAAGCTCCACTCTGAAGCTCCACTCTGAAGCTCCACTCTGAAGCTCCACTCTGAAGCTCCACTCTGAAGCTCCACTCTGAAGCTCCACTCTGAAGCTCCACTCTGCACTCTGAAGCTCCACTCTGAAGCTCCACTCTGACTCTGAAGCTCCACTCTGAAGCTCCACTCTGCACTCTGAAGCTCCACTCTGAAGCTCCACTCTGAAGCTCCACTCTGAAGCTCCACTCTGAAGCTCCACTCTGAAGCTCCACTCTGAAGCTCCACTCTGAAGCTCCACTCTGAAGTTCCACTCTGAAGCTCCACTCTGAAGCTCCACTCTGAAGCTCCACTCTGCACTCTGAAGCTCCACTCTGAAGCTCCACTCTGCACTCTGAAGCTCCACTCTGAAGCTCCACTCTGAAGCTCCACTCTGAAGCTCCACTCTGCACTCTGAAGCTCCACTCTGAAGCTCCACTCTGAAGCTCCACTCTGAAGCTCCACTCTGCACTCTGAAGCTCCACTCTGAAGCTCCACTCTGAAGCTCCACTCTGAAGCTCCACTCTGAAGCTCCACTCTGCACTCTGAAGCTCCACTCTGAAGCTCCACTCTGCACTCTGAAGCTCCACTCTGAAGCTCCACTCTGCACTCTGAAGCTCCACTCTGAAGCTCCACTCTGAAGCTCCACTCTGAAGCTCCACTCTGAAGCTCCACTCTGCACTCTGAAGCTCCACTCTGAAGCTCCACTCTGAAGCTCCACTCTGAAGCTCCACTCTGAAGCTCCACTCTGAAGCTCCACTCTGAAGCTCCACTCTGAAGCTCCACTCTGAAGCTCCACTCTGAAGCTCCACTCTGCACTCTGAAGCTCCACTCTGAAGCTCCACTCTGCACTCTGAAGCTCCACTCTGAAGCTCCACTCTGAAGCTCCACTCTGAAGCTCCACTCTGCACTCTGAAGCTCCACTCTGAAGCTCCACTCTGAAGCTCCACTCTGAAGCTCCACTCTGAAGCTCCACTCTGAAGCTCCACTCTGAAGCTCCACTCTGAAGCTCCACTCTGAAGCTCCACTCTGAAGCTCCACTCTGAAGCTCCACTCTGCAGCTCCACTCTGAAGCTCCACTCTGCACTCTGAAAGCTCCACTCTGAAGCTCCACTCTGCACTCTGAAGCTCCACTCTGAAGCTCCACTCTGCACTCTGAAGCTCCACTCTGAAGCTCCACTCTGCACTCTGAAGCTCCACTCTGAAGCTCCACTCTGCACTCTGAAGCTCCACTCTGAAGCTCCACTCTGCACTCTGAAGCTCCACTCTGAAGCTCCACTCTGAAGCTCCACTCTGAAGCTCCACTCTGAAGCTCCACTCTGAAGCTCCACTCTGAAGCTCCACTCTGAAGCTCCACTCTGAAGCTCCACTCTGAAGCTCCACTCTGAAGCTCCACTCTGCACTCTGAAGCTCCACTCTGCACTCTGAAGCTCCACTCTGCACTCTGAAGCTCCACTCTGAAGCTCCACTCTGCACTCTGAAGCTCCACTCTGAAGCTCCACTCTGCACTCTGAAGCTCCACTCTGCACTCTGAAGCTCCACTCTGAAGCTCCACTCTGCACTCTGAAGCTCCACTCTGAAGCTCCACTCTGCACTCTGAAGCTCCACTCTGCACTCTGAAGCTCCACTCTGCACTCTGAAGCTCCACTCTGCACTCTGAAGCTCCACTCTGAAGCTCCACTCTGCACTCTGAAGCTCCACTCTGCACTCTGAAGCTCCACTCTGAAGCTCCACTCTGCACTCTGAAGCTCCACTCTGCACTCTGAAGCTCCACTCTGAGCTCCATTTCACTCTGAAGCTCCACTCTGAAGCTCCACTCTGAAGCTCCACTCTGAAGCTCCACTCTGAAGCTCCACTCTGAAGCTCCACTCTGAAGCTCCACTCTGAAGCTCCACTCTGAAGCTCCACTCTGAAGCTCCACTCTGAAGCTCCACTCTGAAGCTCCACTCTGCACTACTGAAGCTCCCACTCTGAAGCTCCACTCTGCACTCTGAAGCTCCACCTGAATCGACTCCACTCCTCCTCTGCACTCTGAAGCTCCACTCTGAAGCTCCACTCTGCACTCTGAAGCTCCACTCTGAAGCTCCACTCTGCACTCTGAAGCTCCACTCTGAAGCTCCACTCTGCACTCTGAAGCTCCACTCTGCACTCTGAAGCTCCACTCTGAAGCTCCACTCTGCACTCTGAAGCTCCACTCTGCACTCTGAAGCTCCACTCTGCACTCTGAAGCTCCACTCTGAAGCTCCATTGAACTCCACTCTGCACTCTGAAGCTCCACTCTGCACTCCACTCTGCATGAAGCTCCACTCTGAAGCTCCACTCTGCACTCTGAAGCTCCACTCTGAAGCTCCACTCTGCACTCTGAAGCTCCACTCTGCACTCTGAAGCTCCCACTCTGAAGCTCCACTCTGAAGCTCCACTCTGAAGCTCACTTCACTCTGAAGCTCCACTCTGCACTCTGAAGCTCCACTCTGAAGCTCCACTCTGAAGCTCCACTCTGAAGCTCCACTCTGCACTCTGAAGCTCCACTCTGAAGCTCCACTCTGACTCTGAAGCTCCACTCTGCACTCTGAAGCTCCACTCTGAAGCTCCACTCTGAGCCACTCTGAAGCTCCACTCTGCACTCTGAAGCTCCCTCTTGAAGCTCCACTCTGAAGCTCCACTCTGAAGCTCCACTCTGACTCTGAAGCTCCACTCTGCACTCTGAAGCTCCACTCTGAAAGCTCCACTCTGCACTCTGAAGCTCCACTCTGAAGCTCCACTCTGCACTCTGAAGCTCCACTCTGAAGCTCCACTCTGCACTCTGAAGCTCCACTCTGAAGCTCCACTCTGCACTCTGAAGCTCCACTCTGAAGCTCCACTCTGCACTCTGAAGCTCCACTCTGAAGCTCCACTCTGAACTCCACTCTGAAGCTCCACTCTGCACTCTGAAGCTCCACTCTGAAGCTCCACTCTGAAGCTCCACTCTGAAGCTCCACTCTGAAGCTCCACTCTGAAGCTCCACTCTGAAGCTCCACTCTGAAGCTCCACTCTGAACGCTCAAGCTCACTCTGCACTCTGAAGCTCTCACTCTGAAGCTCCACTCTGCACTCTGAAGCTCCACTCTGAAGCTCCACTCTGCACTCTGAAGCTCCACTCTGCACTCTGAAGCCTCCACTCTGAAGCTCCACTCTGAAGCTCCACTCTGAAGCTCCACTCTGAAGCTCCACTCTGCACTCTGAAGCTCCACTCTGCACTCTGAAGCTCCACTCTGCACTCTGAAGCTCCACTCTGAAGCTCCACTCTGAAGCTCCACTCTGAAGCTCCACTCTGCACTCTGAAGCTCCACAAGCTCCACTCTGAAGCACTCTGAAGCTCCACTCTGAAGTCCTCCCTTGCACTCTGAGCCACTCCTGAAGCTCCACTCTGCACTCTGAAGCTCCACTCTGAAGCTCACTCTGCACTCTGAAGCTCCACTCTGCACTCCCTGAAGCTCCACTCTGAATGCTCCACTCTGAAGCTCCACTCTGAAGCTCCACTCTGAAGCTCCACTCTGAAGCTCCACTCTGAAGCTCCACTCTGAAGCTCCACTCTGAAGCTCCACTCTGAAGCTCCACTCTGAAGCTCCACTCTGAAGCTCCACTCTGCACTCTGAAGCTCCACTCTGAAGCTCCACTCTGCACTCTGAAGCTCCACTCTGAAGCTCCACTCTGCACTCTGAAGCTCCACTCTGAAGCTCCACTCTGCACTCTGAAGCTCCACTCTGAAGCTCCACTCTGCACTCTAAGCTCCACTCTGAAGCTCCACTCTGCACTCTGAAGCTCCACCTGCACTCTGAAGCTCCACTCTGAAGCTCCACTCTGCACTCTGAAGCTCCACTCTGCACTCTGAAGCTCCACTCTGACACTCTGAAGCTCCACTCTGAAGCTCCACTCTGCCACTCTGAAGCTCCACTCTGCACTCTGAAGCTCCCACTCTGAAGCTCCACTCTGCACTCTACTCTGAAGCTCCACTCTGCACTCTGAAGCTCCACTCTGCACTCTGAAGCTCCACTCTGCACTCTGAAGCTCCACTCTGCACTCTGAAGCTCCACTCTG
Source organism: Lissotriton helveticus (assembly GCF_964261635.1). NCBI lineage: Eukaryota > Metazoa > Chordata > Amphibia > Caudata > Salamandridae > Lissotriton > Lissotriton helveticus. The sequence goes on from NC_136058.1 coordinate 264,574,528, forward strand.
AAGCTCCACTCTGAAGCTCCACTCTGAAGCTCCACTCTGAAGCTCCACTCTGAAGCTCCACTCTGAATCTCCACTCTGAAGCTCCACTCTGAAGCTCCACTCTGAAGCTCCACTCTGAAGCTCCACTCTGCACTCTGAAGCTCCACTCTGAAGCTCCACTCTGCACTCTGAAGCTCCACTCTGAAGCTCCACTCTGCACTCTGAAGCTCCACTCTGAAGCTCCACTCTGCACTCTGAAGCTCCACTCTGCACTCTGAAGCTCCACTCTGAAGCTCCACTCTGCACTCTGAAGCTCCACTCTGCACTCTGAAGCTCCACTCTGAAGCTCCACTCTGCACTCTGAAGCTCCACTCTGCACTCTGAAGCTCCACTCTGAAGCTCCACTCTGAAGCTCCACTCTGAAGCTCCACTCTGAAGCTCCACTCTGAAGCTCCACTCTGAAGCTCCACTCTGAAGCTCCACTCTGAAGCTCCACTCTGCACTCTGAAGCTCCACTCTGAAGCTCCACTCTGCACTCTGAAGCTCCACTCTGAAGCTCCACTCTGCACTCTGAAGCTCCACTCTGAAGCTCCACTCTGCACTCTGAAGCTCCACTCTGAAGCTCCACTCTGCACTCTGAAGCTCCACTCTGCACTCTGAAGCTCCACTCTGAAGCTCCACTCTGCACTCTGAAGCTCCACTCTGCACTCTGAAGCTCCACTCTGAAGCTCCACTCTGCACTCTGAAGCTCCACTCTGCACTCTGAAGCTCCACTCTGCACTCTGAAGCTCCACTCTGAAGCTCCACTCTGCACTCTGAAGCTCCACTCTGCACTCTGAAGCTCCACTCTGAAGCTCCACTCTGAAGCTCCACTCTGCACTCTGAAGCTCCACTCTGCACTCTGAAGCTCCACTCTGCACTCTGAAGCTCCACTCTGAAGCTCCACTCTGCACTCTGAAGCTCCACTCTGCACTCTGAAGCTCCACTCTGAAGCTCCACTCTGCACTCTGAAGCTCCACTCTGCACTCTGAAGCTCCACTCTGCACTCTGAAGCTCCACTCTGAAGCTCCACTCTGAAGCTCCACTCTGAAGCTCCACTCTGAAGCTCCACTCTGAAGCTCCACTCTGAAGCTCCACTCTGAAGCTCCACTCTGAAGCTGCACTCTGAAGCTCCACTCTGCACTCTGAAGCTCCACTGAAGCTACACACCGCGCAGGGCAGCTCTGGATGCTGATGCGAGAGGCCAGCTGGGAGGCGCGCTGCTCGTCTTCCTGCTCGTGCTGACTCGGAGAGAAAACTTGTTTTCATTGGGAGAGCGGCCTTCAAAGACCCGGTCACTGCGCCTCTCCGAGTGTTTAGCTTGGGATAAAATGGGCGCAGTGTTGTGGTGATGACAGTAGAGCAAGGGAGGTGCCGGCAATGCCGGAACAGACTCGGGGGCGTTCCCGGCGTCGCGTGACGTCGGCAAAAGGCAAAGAATGTCAGGAACGCCCCCGTGTCTGGTCCGGCATTGACGGACAGGCCCCTCGTCCAATGGCAAGGCTCCGTTTACGGAGCCAGCCAATCAATGACGAGGGCCGACCCAAAGCACCCTACAGTTCTCAACAGGATTTCGCCTGCGCGAAAAGCTGCGCAGAGCGCAGCTTTCGCTAGGCAAAACCTAAAAACTAAGGAAAACAGATGTGTAGCAGGATGCAAACCTGAAGGAAGCACAGTTAGTGAACCTGCTTATTAAAAATTAATCAAATGTGGCAGGAGCCCCCATAATGCCAAGTGTGGGTTCAAATTACATATTTTCAGTCTCGTGCTTCCACAAAAATGAGCAGGGGCACCACCAGCCTGTACTAGGGAGTGTTTGGCGGGATGGAAAAGGGAGTGTCCGCCCATGGTGAATTTCAAAAATCAACCCTGCATCTCCCAGGGAATTACATTCCTGACCTCGGGAGCGGGTTGGCTTTGTTTTCATGCACTTGCAGAGCTGGAGGATTTGCTCTTGGACTCTAGATTGCAGAGATTTCTTGTGTTGAATCCTATGGCTGCATGTGTTACCTTTAAATTCTGAAGAATGACTCAGACCCACATGCAAGTTTGAAGTCAATGGATGTATTAACAGCACTAATATTGAACAATGAACATTTCCCATTAATGAATACTATAGATTGTTAATATTGTGTTAACTGATTTTATTGATATTATAAGACTGAAGCATGACTTTGCTGATTTTATTAATGTGGTGACACCCTGACCAAACTAATAGGCTAGCCTTATATATTTACTAACACCCCTTATAATGTGTTTCATTGGCAAAGTATAACCTGTGGTTATTCTTGTTAATGTGATGACCCTCTGTCAAAGGCAGTAGGCCTGCCTTATTTGAAATCACACCCCTTATATTGTGATGTTGCATTTGGTATAGGAGGAGGGTATAGTGATTATGAGGTTCGGGACCAACTAGGGGTGTAATGTGTCACGAAGGTGTCACCAAAGCTACTTCCATCTACCCGAATGTAGATATTTGTAATTTATTGTTTAGTATTTAGTAGTGTGTGTGTAATAAATGTGCTTTTCTTTTTAAAAAGTAAAAAGCACTGACTGGACAATCATTTATTGAGTGGTGTTGTTGTGTGCCATTGAATTGCGATTGACAGCCTACACCCCCTCCGCTAAGTGGACCTTAGGCTGCTCTGCTTCACTGCCCTGAGAGAGCCAAGTGCAACAATGAGGTGCTTGGACAATTGGGCATTTATTACTTGTGAAGGACTCAGATCCTTCACAACTAATAACCCAATTTATTATAATGTGTTTCTGTTTTGTTTTTGTTTTTTAAATTTACAAAATACTTTTTATTTTTTGGAAACCACATACAGACATGTAACATGTAATCGTCATCGCTTTGTCCTTACAGGGTTTCAGCCCAAACTGGCTGATTTAGTGGCGGAACAGTGTTAGCCTGGGTTTCAATAACAATTTAATAAAATCTGCAAGTATGTGAAGCCAACTCCAGTCACTTCACACTGCTATGAACGCGCAGGAGAGGGATTCTTGGTAATGGGCATGGATATGAACGAACACACATGGAATACTGGTGGCACTGAGCCTTGATGTGAGTCTTCTTCAAATCTTTTTCTTTGCAGAATTGTGGACGGCTGCGGTCACAGTGTGAAATAAAGCCTCCTCCTGCAGTACCACACACGCATTTCTGCAGACTGAGCACGAAAGACATAAAAAAAACGAGCATCTCGGCTGTGTGGAGAGACCTTTAGCAAAGTACTGTTTGGACCAGAACTATCCAGGTAAGTCATCTGAACAGTCATTAATTGGAGCCTGTGATTGCAGGCAGGTCATGGGCACCGGCGCTCGTTTTTGGGACCAGGATTTGTTTTTCACCACCAGACTTTGATGAAGAACAAGAGAACGAAAGCAGAAAAGTGAGGAAGAACGAGGAAGACAAAGACAGGAAAACCGTGACAAAGGGAGAAAGTGGGGACGAAAAAACTCAAAAGAGTGAGATAACTAGAGAGGAAGTGTAGGGTCTGGAAGAAAGATGCATAAGGTGGAATCAAAACTAGGAAGTCTTTGTATTCAGCAGCCACAGCATGCAGCAGTGGGTGCCAGCGGCAGGCTCCTAAAGGAACATTTTGGCCTATGCACATATGTTTTTGACAAGTTAAGCACTATATTTGACAATCAATTGAAAACAATAAATCAAATACATCTGAAATCAACGAATGGGCAACTTCAACAACCTCTATCCGAGGAACCACAAGGCCTACATGAATCAATCTTAATTTCAATGAACTGTTCAAATGTTAATCCAAAAATGCACATTCCATGAAGTTTCAGGAAAACTTTCTCCCATAAATTCTATGGCGTTACCAATGAGCTTTCCAAGATATCAGGTGGCACTGGATAGTGAAGAAGCTGTAGGCGCTAGAGAAAAAATATAATAATGAACAAGATAATCACAAATCCCGTCAATGGGCGCTAACATGCTAGTTAATGATTTCCTAGGTTTGTTCGAAAATGCTGTGACAGATTCTCAGCCATGCTTATAAGGATCAGAGGTTCAATTTGTTACCTAAGCTTTGTAAGTTGAAAGATCTGCAAAATGGGAAAGGTGCAAATTCAGGAAGCAAGCCTGGTTGGCTCCATTTGAGGAGCATGAATGTGTGAATATTGAATTCCTTTTTTTAGGATTAGTTTTGTTTTTTCTAAGTGGAATCCATTCTTAAAACTCAATAATGCATTCACAAACGTGCATGTGCGGTTCAAGTAATGTAAACTAGAAAAGTAGCCAGCAATATGTAAAATGTGGGCAAATGAACTCCAAAACAAACAAAAATTGACAATTGACAAAGAGCTAAAAGATGTTTCGCACCGAAGGGTACTACTTTGTGTGTGGAAGTGTTTTTTGTGACGGGGAAGAATGCTGTCACTCATAGTGAAGTTAGCCAATGGCTGAAGTGGGCTGACCCGCTACCACACGCTGTATGCTGTGGCATGCAGAAGTAAATTGTGATGCCACAATAACAGACAAATGGATGAAGAGGGTTGGCTGAAAGCCTGTATACGTGCGTATATTGTACATAACATATTTAGTAAAATATCACGGTCTTGGTTGAAGCCAGACCTAATGAAATACTGCAATCAACCAATGCAGTACATCCATGTTTGTTCCACTCCATATCACACCTCTACTGTCATTAAAGAGAATAAAAAAATACATCAGATGTATTACCAGCACATGTATGTGGTGCATTGATGTCGATGAATCCACATAAATACCGCATGTGTCATTCATCCGCTTTCAGTGAATCAGGAGATAGGATCAAAGGGGTGTGACATACATTGGTAAACCCTAGTGCACCAGTGAAAATGAAGGATCCTCCTATGGTCAAAACAAATTGGAACAGAAAGGCGAGAGTCCCTAGTCCAGCTTTACCATCCATTCTACTGGGAAAAGAACATCCCTGAGATAAACAATGACCTCCATTTCACAGTGCCTGTTCTTATTTGGTCACAGGCACCCTTAAGGTGGAGTGAATGCTTTTCTATGGCTTCTTTGGAAAGAGGCTTAGGTATATTCTATAAGGGCTACAATTCTTCTATATGTAAATGAATTGGCCTTAGAGAAAACCTTGACATGAAGAAGGGGATTTGACACAACCTATATAGTTTGAAGAACCCAGGGATTCACTGAAATTGTTTGCTAAATTTGAAGAAACACACATTTTGCAACCAATTAATAGAGGGGAAGACGGGATGTTGACCTTGGGAAAAAGCTCTTCCTTATCCTCTGTTGACGAGAAATATCGGCCAGTTCTCCTTTGCAGAAAGAAGGAGGGTAATTGGTATTTAGAAACTGGCCACCATATGGGTACTATAGTAACCAAGGGGCAGATATATCAAAAAAAAAATTGTCGCAAACGCTGCGAATCGGTAAAAAGCAGCGTTTGCGACAAAAAAAACCAGAAAATGGAATGTATCAACTAAAACGCATCGCAATATTAAGGAATCGAAAATTTTGCGATTCCTTAATATATTCGTAAGCATTTAAGGAATCACAAATTGCGATTCCTTAACTGCTATGTAAGAAGCAATTACGTTTTGCGAATTTACACTAAGAAATCGCAAATTACCACCAACTTGTAGTTGGTGGTAATTTGCAAATTCTTTTAGAAATGCACTTTTTTGCATTTGTAAAGGTGCCATGTGGCGCTCATACATGCCTTTAGGGAATGTATGTGCGCCATATGCGCACACATGTAAATTTCTGGGGTGCAGCAGGGTGTCCTTAAGACACCCTTGCACCCTTGAAATGATTCTCAATTTGCGATTTGCAAATTGGGAATCGCAAATTGAGAATAACTTCACATTCCTTCCTATGGGCCTCCTGACCCATAGAAATGAATGGAAAATTATTCCTTAGTTGCGATTAGCAGTTTGCTAATCGCAATTAAGGAATTTTAAGAAATCGCTAAAAAATAGCGAATTTTTATATACAATCCATTTTGCAATTCTCAAATAGCGATTCTCAAAAAATCGCTGTTTAAGAATCGCAAATAGGTATTTTGATACATCTGCCCCCAGGTGCTCAAGAGGTAACAGTTGGCACACTAGAAAGAGGAATATGCTCAGGGGATTGTTTTTGTGGATAAAGGTGCCCCTTCCTCAGCAATCCTCCATGCAGTGCAGGCAGTGCAGGCACTCTTGCACCATGGTGCAAAGGTTCCTGCATAGGCGCCAGGCATCACATTGTGTGGCAGCGCCGAGTAAAAGGCAGGAATGTGCCATAAACTTTTCGCAAACACTCTCTTCAGAGAGCACTGTATCTTGTATATAGAGGAAAAGCCAAGACCTATGGGCCAGATGTATCAAGATACACTTTTTCGATTCTCAAATAGCGATTTTTAAGGAATCGCTTTTTGAGAATTGCAAAATGGTATGTATGTAGAAATTCGCAATTTTTTATCGATTTCTTAAAATTCCTTAATTGCGATTAGCACGTTGCTAATCGCAATTAAGGAATAATTTCCCATTCATTTATTCTCAATTTGCGATTCGCAATTTGCTAATCGCAAATTGAGAATAATTTCAAGGGTGCAGCGGTGTCCAAAGGACACCCTGTTGCACCCCTTAAATAAGCATGGGTGCACATGTGGTGCACATACATGCCCTAAGGGCATGTATGTGCATCAAATGGCACTTTGAAAAATGCAAAAATGGGCATTTTTCAAGAAATTCGCAAATTACCACCAACTTGAAGTTGGTGGTAATTTGCGATTCCTTAGGGACAATTAGCAATTTTTTTTGCATCATACATTGCATTTAAGGAATCGCAAATTTTGCGATTCCTTAAATGCAATCGCAAAATAAGGAATCGCAAATTTGCGATTCCTTATTTTGCACTGAAATTTGCTACATACATACCATTTTGCTCAAATGAGTTTGCAAACGCCGAAATTCTGCGATTTTCGGCGTTTGCGAACCCATTTGAGCTTCATACATCTGGCCCTCAATCCCTATTTTCTTTTTAAAATAGCAATTGAAAAGGAAGGCTGAACTCCTGGACCAGTCTTTGAGCCTGCAATTTCACATAATTTGTAAATAAACTCACAAAACAAGACTTTGAGCCTTCAGCAAAATAGCTACATTGGCATTATCAGCAAAACACGAAGCTTATTGAGACTTGTTAGACAAGAAATGTTACTGAATCCCTGGACATTTGGCTTCTTCAGAGAGTTGTAGAATCTCAATAAGTTGATCCACCAAAAATAAAAGCTCGTCCTTTCAAGAGACACAGAATATTTTTTTTAATCACAGAAACACATAATTTTTTACTTGTACTTTTTTGTAATGAAACAGACACCTGACTGCGAAGATGACAGGATTTGAAATCTTGTCTTTCAGACTGAGAGTCTTGCACCATGGGGCATATTATCAAGACAGGCGATAAAATTATCGCCGTTTTAGCAGCAGAAAACTGCCGCTAAAACGGCGATAATGAGCTCGATAATACGCTCCATGGAATTCCAATTGAAGCCCATGTTAGATGTCCTTCACATCTAACATGGGCTTCAATTGGAATTCCATAGATGATATTATCAAGCGCATTATCACCGTTTTAGCGGCAGTTTTCTGCCGCTAAAACGGCGATAATTGTATCGCCTGTCTTGATAATATGCCCCCTTATCCTTTGGGCCACAATTGACCCTCCCCCATTTGGTGAAAAACAGGTAACTTTTACGATCTAATATAGGGACAACTGTGCACAATTGGGGTACTAAGAAATGGATCAAACATAGTGTTAATAATGGCATATATAACAAAAGACTAATTCTGGGATATTCCTATCTCTAGGGATGGGACAATGGACATCTTTTGTCCTTTTGGCAGGTCAGGGCCAAAAACAAGTTACTGGAATTATTTGACTATCATTGTCTGAATCAGTGGCATTATAATTATAAATCAGTCTTTTGTAGTTTCTCCAGAACAACATTACGTTATTTATTTCTCTTGCATTCTGCTGCCAGACATGAGGGTCAAAGGATTGACTAAGCGTTATTGTTGGGCTGCAACGAACCACTAATCACAATACCGGAAGTCCTGGAATCATCCCAGTTTGCATTGTCTGAACCAGTGATATGATAATTATCATTATCATCCTTTTGTGTATTCTCCAGAACAACATTAGGTTCTTTCTTCTTCTTGCATCCTCCAGGTGTGAGGGTCAAAGCACTGACTGAGTGGCAATACCTGTGGGCGGATTAATACTGTTAATTACAATACTGTCAGAGTAGAACATGCATTGTATAGAAAGCTCCTCGACCTTATGAGAATGCATATGTTTAGATTTAAAGAACACTTTCCTCTTTTGGTTGAAGTCTGAATTACTGTTTCTACACAGACAGATTCAACAAAAGAGTGTGCACCTTTCAAAATGGAATGTGTGTAGTCTGCTACTATCTGTAGGTAAGGGGCGTTTTCACCAATTGCACAATTGCGCAGGCCCACAGCTATTATCTTAAACCATGACCTTGAAAACAGAAATAGCTGAGGAAAGAATATAGGCGTGGTTTTAGCACTTTTTCCTCTTCAGATTCATATATATGATAAATACCTGGCCCTTCATAACTATTGTTGTCATAATCTCAAATGTGCATGAAAACTACCTGCAACAGTATTCAAAAATATATATACTGAAACCCAGGGTTGAGAAGGTCACAGACATGTAAGTTGTCACTTTCATCCGCGCTGCGTGAACCAAACAATCTAACTCTGCATGCACAATACCATCAACCATTCCTTCTTCAAAGGTTTTCTCCAATGCTTCCTGATAAAGACATGAATGGGCGTCCCAGGTGTTATGAACACAACGGGGAGGGGAGGGTCCAAGGGGATATTTAACGACCTGGCACAGCTACAACCCCTAATAAAGACAGTATGAGCAAACAAAGAGTAACTGTGGGTCAAAAAACAATCTGTCGGCTAACCATGTATCTAACACAAAACAGAAAGAAAAACAGAGAATGTATCTAAAGATGTAATACAGGGTCAACAGGATACTTTCCAGATGTGAAAAATACCCATCAGTTATCGACCGATACCGCCCTTGACATCATCTGGGACCCTTCACACCAGGAAGAGTAAACTTTGCAACCACTTGTGAGTTTGGTCAGTATGTGGGTGCCCCAGTGGGCTATGGATATGTTGGCGTGTATTGATAACTGAAAAGCAGTGCGTGAATGGAAGTGAGGGTGAAAAAAGGTGCGAAAAGGACTAAAATTGGAGAGACAGAAGGAAAATAAGTTTAATGAGTACCTCTCAGCTTCCAAAAGATAAAATCAGTGCGAGAATATAGTAGTTTCAACAAATAGCTACTATATATATCAGAAGGTCAACATGTGTCTGCAGTCTGTGGACCCAAGTAGGTGTTCGCTGCTTTCATCGGGACCGGAGGTCGCTACTGCTTAAAAAGTGGTGAATAACAAATAAAGTGGTAAAAGATATCACCTGGGGGTCCTAGGTGTGATCATTCTGCTAGCTGCTGGTGTTTGTCCAAAATAGGAGAGCAGTTGAGTCAGATACAAAGAGAGACAAACAGAAACAAAACAGATAAATAAATATTGACGTTAGACAAATAAAGTGTCAAGCATAGCCAATACTAGGTGTCAAAGAATATTCATAGCACCTCTCGTGTCAAACAAATGTACACCAGATAACTCATCGTGAGTCAAACATCCCGCTTACCTATTTGGTAGGAGGAAAATGCTCCGCCTTACCTGGTTGCGGCTCAGGTAAACAGAGCACCGCTCTAATAAGAGAGTACAAGAAAGAGAGAGTTAAAAGGACAGGTCAGTAATTACTGACTTTACATAATCACTAAATCAAGAGAACAACCCCGGGTTCATTGGAAAGAATGTAAACATATTCCCGTCTTATTTACTTGTTTCTATCGGGTCGAGAGTGTAGGATGACCCTGGTAGTAGCCGCATTAGCATACATTGTAGCCTCATTAGCATTCATAAAGAGCAAGGATCTTCTTATCACAATACCCGTGTGCTCCCATCTGCACGCAGTCTGTTTTGGCTGCCCGTTATAGAAAAAATCTCACATGGAGAAATTCGCCATTAGAATGACATCCTTGGCGTGCACTGACGTTAAGCCAAACTAAACAAAACCTACTCGTGTGTTACAAAACTTGCCCTGTGACCCTTACTCTTATTTAGAGGCCTGCGCTCATAGCGTCCAACCTCAACGGCCACCGGCTGCCGAAACCCACAGTGCTCGTACGTCTACAGAACTATTCTACCCAAACCAACCAACGCGCGTTTGCTTACCTGACCGTCGGTTCTCCGGGCGTCCCTCTGGGCCATCTCGGGGAGGTACCGGGTCAGTCAAGCGCGCCATTTTTGTTTGGATTTCGAAAGCAGCGGTGCGTGTCGACGTCACAGACGTTGACGGCGCTCTCTGCCACAAGCATTCTGGGAATCGTGGTCTTGAGATTCTCTACAGGTTATATGTACCTAAAAAGATTAAACTTTTACCGCAATAAAATCATGGGGGGTACTCTCAGCAATGGCATAAAAAACGGCAATACTTGATAGCTAGTATTGCCAAAAATAGCACGTGCGGCTACTATCTACGATCTGATAATTATAATGTAGTATTAGATAGGCCCGGCATTTGTACTGGCTGTGTGGAAAAGATGTATATGAGCACTCTTTCAGACACTTGACACAGAGTCTGCTGGTCATCTGTTGCGAAAAAGAAGAAACGTTACGACGGTGGCTACAGTCCATCGCATGGTTAGTGTGGCCGACAAAAGCGCCTCATATGCTTTAATGTAAATTCTTCGGTAGTCACGACCTTTTCCAAAATGGCACGTGCGACTACTATCTCCAATCTGATCTTTATAATATTAAGTGCGCACGGCATTTATAATGGTTGTGTGGAGAAGATGCGTATGCACACTGCAAACACTTGGCACCGAGTCTGCTGGTCATCTACTAAAAAAAGTGAACATTGCGATGAATGCTACAGTACATTGCGAAGTTACTGTGGCTGAAAAAAGCATGGGCAGCCACCACGTGTACTATAGTGTAAATTCTTTGGTAGTCACGATCTTTGTGATGGCTTTAAACATATTTGTTACGCACTGCTCGGACATAGGCATACAGCATCTGTTGGTCATCTATTTACAAATGATCATCCTTATGAATGTAGAAGTCCTCTATATTTAGCTTAATGTAAACAAGGGTCCCCACCAATATATGTCAACCTAAAAACGGGTCAATAATGCCCGGAGGTGCAGGTGTCATACTTTAAAAGGGCCTTCATGGATATCTATAGCTAGTCAATGAGATGTATTTTGCTACACAGTGATGATGCCGGATAAAATGAAACAGGTCCCTCATGGATTGAGGAACATCCATTTCAATGTTAAGTGTAGGGCTAGTGTGACAGACACCCCTATTGTTAAATATTGAGTTTATTGGGAATTCTGGGATAAGAACAAAAGGGACTCATATTGCTCTATGTCTCCTGGACGGGAGAGTTGTCAAACTGGAATTGTTCTACAGACTAATTCTCATGTAGGGGTCTCTATAAGGACATCCAAGGAATGTCCTCATTTGGACCATCCTTGTCTGTGTTTAATTTATAGACCCATTTTTGTTCTTTTTTTAATAGATATTTGCCAACGTCTACTATCTGCGCAGGAATCAAGGGTTGCTCGATCACTGTCCAAGTGAAGTCCGTAGGCGCGTGACCCACCTCTAGAAAGTGGTTTGTGAGGCGGGTCGCCTGTTTCCAGCACCTGATGGTACTTTTGTGCTCGGAAATGCGAATTTTCACCTTTCTTGTCGTCATGCCTACGTACTTGAGATGGCACGGGCAGGTTATCAAGTATATCAGATTTTGGCTATTACAGTTGGTGAAACGTCTCTGTTGCCACGGACGATCACTGCCAATATCGATACTCGTTGAGCGGGAAGTCTGTGGGCAAGCCGCACAGCTACCACAGGGATGGTGCCCCTCTACTGCTGGCAAATCCCAGAGTGTTCCAACTGTGCGTGCAACCCTAGTCTTTGGTCTCGTATGTACAAGCTGATCTTTGAGATTCGGGCCGCGTTTCGTTTAAAAGCAAATAGCGGCAAAGGTAGGCTGTCAGTTCCTGTATTCAAAATAGCCCAATGTTTCTTTATAATCTTTTGTATACTATTGGATTGAGTACAAAAGGTATTGACACAGGTGATCCACTCATTCTTCTCTTTAGGGATTGGTTGTTCCAATAGGCACTCCCAGTTGTTGTTGAATGCTCTCTTTAAGGACCGTTGTATCAATTTCTTCAGATATTTCATCGCACACAGTTGTTTCTCCAACGTTTTTGCGTGATCATAGAAATTCTCTTTTGTAGAGCAATTCTGTTGTATCCGCAAAAACTGGCCATATGGCAGGTTGTCTTTCAATGCCTTCGGGTGACAACTGTCATAACATAACAACGAATTCCGGCCCATAGGTTTTCGATATAGCTCGGATTGTAAGCCCATAGATGTTGTTGAGATGAGAAGGTCTAGAAAGGCCAAATGATGCCTATCGTGTTCGACCGTGAAACGTAGGAAAGCATTTCTACTATTAAGCCATTCATGGAACTGTAGAAGATCTTCCATAGTTCCACGCCATACCACCAGGATGTCGTCGAAATACGGCATTGTTGGGTGTACTGTGCGTAAATACTGTGCTTCATTAGTAGTTAGCCAACCTTCAGCAGGTGCCTCTTCCACTAAGTGGCCTATGGTGATAGTTAACCTCTCTGTAGGGTCCTCTGTTAGAGGTCAATATGATCTGATATTTTTCAATTGCCTCAGACATTCATCCCGGTAGGAGGTGGTATTTATTTATTTATGTATTTATTTATTTAAACTTATAAGGCGCACAGCTACCTGCAGTGGGTTTCCCGGCGCCAAAGGACAGACTAAAGGAGGAAAGAACTGCCAAGCAAACTACTTGAAAGGATTGCACAGATCACTGCTTGAAAAGCCAAGTTTTTATTCCCCTGCGGAAACGGAAAAGATCCGTCTCCAATTTCAGGGTCACGGGCAAGGCATTCCAAGACTTAGGACCTAGATGGGAGAAAGAGCGGCCGCCCATCTTCACCAGCTTAAATCTGGGAACAATGCAATCGCCTTTTCCCGAGGATCTCAAGCAGCGACTGGGCTTATAAGCCTAAATGAGACCCTGTAGATACTTCAGGGCTGTGCCCTGTTTAATATTAAAAATGTGACACAAGGCCTTAAATTTAATTCTACTCGTGATTCTAAGCCAATGAAGATTGCGGAGGGCTTGAAAGGCGGATGTTCTCACGAATATCCAACAGCACTATGGCACCACCTTTGTCAGCTGCTTTAATCATCACTGACTCATCTATTGTCAGACTCCTGAGTGCATCTTGCTCTCTCTTGCGGAGATTAACAAAAGGCTTGGAGGTGCACACGTGATTGGCTTGTGCTTATAATCAAGACAGCTAAAAAAGTGGCCGACAAGATCTTGATTGAAATACAAACGCTAGAAGGCCAAATTAAAACTACTATCTCAGGCAAGCATTTTTCAAAAAATCAAGAGGAAAGTAATAAGAACAACAAGGAATTTAAAGACTCTGTCCTTTTTACTAAACTGGAGAAGTTTAAGAAGGATCTAGCGAAGTTTTCATCCGAGAGAATCTACCCATATACTAGCGACACCTATGTTCCAGTTCCATTTAATAGGAACAGCCAGAGAGGAGGGTCCACATATGGCACATCAAGTTCAGAAGATGTTTCCAGTGATTCGGACTCGTCCAATCCTGGTATCTCTACCGCTAAAAATCAAGGTAGAGGGAATTTCAGAAGTTGGAGGGGGTACAATTACAACCAACCCCAAATCGCTCCTTGGTGGCAACCCAATCCCTGGGCGCAAGGTGGGCTGATATTTCCACAACATGCGGGCCTTTTTGGTCCCCAACAGTTCCACTCCGATTTCAACATGCAGCCTTTTTTAGGGTATGGCTGGGGGAGATCGAGAGGGAGGAGGCGGACACAGCAGGGACAGGTGCACTGGAACTTACCACCCCCTCAATGGTTTTGAGGAGTGGGAGGAAGATCCCTCAAGAACAAACAGAACCAACCACAGGGACAGCCTCCTGATCAACCTTAGTTCGCACGTACTGACTGAGGACGAGGAAAAAGTACTCAATAGGGGACGAGGCTTTGTGGCAACAAACACTGGAGACCCTTATCTTACCCAAGTAGAGATGGGCAAGTTTTTTAGAAAAATCCGTCTACATTTCTATTTTGCAAAAAATAATGAGGAGAGTACTTGTATGACAGAAATTGATGAGAACACTGGCCTTAAGAGACCTTCGACCTTCAATCCACCAGTGATAGGTCTACCGGCTAAGGTCCTCACTTTTGAAGAAGTGGTTGAATGCGATATCAAGAGACTCTACCAGCAAAAACATCAGCCTTTTGTTAATTTCCCCAAGAGAGAGCAAGATGCACTCAGGAGTCTGACAAGAGATGAGTCAGTGATGATTAAAGCAGCTGACAAAGGTGGTGCCATAGTGCTGTTGGATACCACCTCCTACCGGGATGAATGTCTGAGGCAATTGAACGATATCAGATCGTATCGACCTCTAACAGAGGACCCTACAGAGAGGTTAACTAACACCATAGGCCACTTAGTGGAAGAGGCACTTGCAGAAGGTTGGCTAACTACTAATGAAGCACAGTATTTACGCACGGTACACCCAACCATGCCGTATTTCTACGTGCTTCCGAAAGTGCATAAAAAACAACGACCACCACCGGGACGCCCCATAATATCTGGGATCGGCTCTCTTTTGGAACCCTTATCCATCTTTGTGGATTTTTTCTTACGACCTATGGTGAAAGAGATGCCCACATTCTTGCAGGATACTAAGGATGTGCTCCGGATCCTACCCGAGATTGAATTTGACGTGTACACCGATCTACTACTGTCCTTCGACGTTGAGTCTTTATATACTTCCATTCCGCAAGGCGAGACTTTGGAAGTTATAGAGAATCTTTTGCAAGCAAGAGACCTGAAATCCATCACTCCGGTGTCTTTGATTATGAATCTTGCTAGCCTGGTAATGAAAGAAAATTTCTATTGGTTCGAAGACACTATATTTTTACAAACGTCCGGGACCAGCATGGGCAGTGATTTTGCCCCAAGTCTTGTGAATCTCTATGTACACAAGTTCAAACAGGACCATGTTCTAACGCCTACCAACCCGTATTACACCTCGCTGCGTTAATGGAAACGCTATATTGACGACATCCTGGTGGTATGGCGTGGAACTATGGAAGATCTTCTACATTTCCATGAATGGCTTAATAGTAGAAATGATTTCCTACGTTTCACGGTCGAACACGATAGGCATAATTTGGCCTTTCTAGACCTTCTCAGCTCAACAACATCTTCGGGCTTACAATCCGAGCTATATCGAAAACCTAAGGCCCGAAATTCGTTGTTATGTTATGAAAGTTGTCACCCGAAGGCATTGAAAGACAACCTGCCATATGGCCAGTTTTTGCGGATACAATGGAATTGCTCTAAAAAAGAGACTTTCTATGATCATGCAAAAACATTAGAGAAACAACTGTGTGTGAGGAAATATCCGAAGAAATTGATACGACGGTCCTTAAAGAGAGCATCCAACAACAACCGGGAGTGCCTATTGGAACAACCAATCCCTAAAGAGAAGAATGAGCAGATCACCTGTGTCAATACCTTTTGTACTCAATCCAATAGTATACAAAAGATTATAAAGAAACATTGGGGTATTTTGAATACAGGAACTGACAGCCTACCTTTGCCGCCATTTGCTTTTAAACGCGGCCCGAATCTCAAAGATCAGCTTGTACATACGAGACCAAAGAGTAGGGTTGCACGCACAGTTGGAACACTCTGGGATTTGCCAGCAGTAGAGGGGCACCATACCTGTGGTAGCTCTGCAGCTTGCCCAGAGACTTCCAGCTCCACGAGTATCGATATTGGCAGGGATCGTCCGTGGCAACAGAGACGTTTCACCAACTGTAATAGCCAAAATTTGATATACTTGATAACCTGCCCGTGCCATCTCAAGTACGTAGGCATGACGACAAGAAAGGTGAAAATTCGCATTTCCGATCACAAAAGTACCATCAGGTGCCAGAAACAGGCGACCCGCCTCACGAACCACTTTCTAGAGGTGGGTCATGCACCTAAGGACTTCACTTGGACATCGATCGAGCAACCCTTGATTCCTGCGCAGATAGTAGACGTCGGCAAATATCTATTCAAAAAAGAACAAAAATGGGTCTATAAATTAAACACAGACAAGGAAGGTCTAAATGAGGACATTCCTTGGATGTCCTTATAGAGACCCCTACATGAGAATTAGTCTGTAGAACACTTCCAGTTTGAGAACTCTCTCGTCCATGAGACATAGAGCAATATGAGTCCCTTTTGTTCTTATCCCAGAATTCCCAATAAAATCAATATTTAACAGTATGGGCGTCTGTCACACTAGCCCTACACTTAACATTGAAATGGATGTTCCTCAATCCATGAGGGACCTGTTTCATTTGATCGGGCATCATCACTGTAGCAAAATACATCTCATTGACTAGCTATAGATATCCATGAAGGCCCTTTTAAAGTATGACACCTGCACCTCCGGGCATTATTGACCCGTATTTATGTTGACATATATTGGTGGGGACCCTTGTTTACATTAAGCTAAGTATAGAGGCCTTCTACATTCATAAGGATGATCATTTGTAAATAGATGACCTACAGATGCTGTATGCCTATGTCCGAGCAGTGCGTAACAAATTTGTTTAAAGCCATCGCAAAGATCGTGACTACCAAAGAATTTACACTATAGTACACGTGGTGGCTGCACGTGCTTTTTTCGGCCACAGTAACTACGCTATGTACTGAAGCCATCATCGCAATGTTCATTTTTTTAGTAGATGACCAGCAGACTCAGTGCCAAGTGTTTGAACAGTGTGCATACGCATCTTCTCCACACAACCATTATAAATGTCGTACCCACTTAATATTATAAAGATCCGATTGGAGATAGTCGTCGCACGTGCCCTTTTGGAAAAGGTCGTGACTACCGAAGAATTTACATTAAAGCATATGAGGCGCTTTTTGTCGGCCACACTAACCATGCGATGGACTGTAGCCACCGTCGTAACGTTTCTTCTTTTTCGCAACAGATGACCAGCAGACTCTGCGTCAAGTGTCTGAAAGAGTGCGCATATACATCTTTTCCACACAGCCAGTACAAATGTCGGGCCTATCAAATACTACATTATAATTATCAGATCGTAGATAGTAGCCGCACGTGCAATTTTTGGCAATACTAACTATCAAGTATGGACGTTTTTTGATGCCATTGCTGAGAGTACCCCCGTGATTTTATTGCGGTAAAACTTTTATCTTTTTAGGTACATACAACCTGTAGAGAATCTCAAGACCACGATTCCCAGAATGCCTGGGACGGAGAGCGCCGTCAACGTCCGTGACGTCGACACACCGTCGCTTTCGAAATCCAAACAAAAATGGCGCGATTGACTCACCCGGTACCTCCCTGAATCGGCCCAGAGGGATGCCCGGAGTACCGACGGTCAGGTAAGCAAACGCGCGTTGGTTGGTTTGGGTAGAATAGTTCTGTAGACGTACGAGCACTGTGGGTTTCGGCAGCCAGTGGCCGGTGAGGTTTGGCGCTATGAGCGCAGGCTTCTAAACAAGAGTAAGGGTCACACGGCAAGTTTTGTAACACACGAGTAGGTTTTGTTTAATTTGGCTTAACGTCAGTGCACGCCAAGGACGAATTTCGCCATGTGAGATTTTTTCTATAACGGGCAGCCAAAACAGACTGCGTGCAGATGGGAGCACACGGGTATTGTGATTAGAAGATCCTTGCTCTTTATGAATGCTAATGAGGCTACTATGTATGCTAATGCGGCTACTACCAGGATCATACTACAATCTAGACCCGATAGAAACAAGTAAATAAGACGGGAATACGTTTACATTCTTTCCAATGAACCCGGGGTTGCTCTCTTGATTTAGTGATTATGTGAAGTCAGTGATTAGTGACCTGTCCTTTTAACTCTCTCTTTCTTGTACTCTCTTATTAGAGCGGTGCTCTGTTTACCTGAGCCGCAGCCAGGTGAGGTGGAGCATTTTTCTCCTACCAAATAGGTAAGCGGGATGTTTGACTCACGATGAGTTATCTGGTGTACATTTGTTTGACACGAGAGGTGCTATGAATATTCTTTGACACCTAGTATTGGCTATGCTTGACACTTTATTTGTCTAACGCCAATATTTTTTTATCTGTTTTGTTTCTGTTTGTCTCTCTATGTATCTGACTCAACTGCTATCCTATTTTGGACAAACACCAGCAGCTAGGAGAATGATCACACCTAGGATACCCAGGCCAGGTGATATCTTTTACCACTTTATTTGTTATTCACCACTTTTTAAGCAGTAGCGACCTCCGGTCCTGATGAAAGCAGCGGACACCTACTTGGGTCCACAGACTGCAGAAACATGTTGACCTTCTGATATATATAGTAGCTATTTGTTGAAACTACTATATTCTCGTACTGATTTTATCTTTTGGAAGCTGAGAGGTACTCATTAAACTTATTTTCCTCCTGTCTCTCCAATTTTAGTCCTTTACGCACGTTTTTTCACCCTCACTTACATTCACGCACTGCTTTTCAGTTATCAGTACACGCCAACATATCCATAGCCCACTGGGGCACCCACATTCTGACCAAACTCACAATTGGTTGCAAAGTTTACTCTTCCTGGTGTGAAGGGTCCCAGATGATGACAAGGGCGGTACCGGTCGATAACTGATGGGTATTTTTCACATCTGAAAAGTATCCTGTTGATCCTGTATTACATCTTTAGATACATTCTCTTTTTTCTTTCTGTTTTGTGTTAGATACATGGTTAGCCGACAGATTGTTTTTTAACCCACAGTTACTCTTTGTTTGCTCATACTGTCCCAGGTGTTAGCCATAAATGCATGTGGACAGTACTTATAATTAGCAAATTGCACCAGTGCTGAATCTATCTCACAACAGTAATATCTTCTGTTCGTTGTAGTGGCAACTTCGTAACTTTAAACAAAATATCAGTGCATGGAATATTGTGTGTGAGTAGCGGAGTCCAAGTAGCAGGAAAATGAAAACATTGACCAAACATCTATCTAGAAATATAAATACAAAGCAAAGGAGAAGCACCACTGTGGGAAACATGTCTCAATTAAGCCTAAGCCTTGAAGATGATGGCGATGCCCCCGTCATGTTTATATGTGCGGTCTTAGTGTATTGTCTGGTAGCCTTTCAGGGTAGGGATGACCATGTCAGGATTCAAGAAGGGGTTGAGCCATGTTTTGGTGATGAAAACAATGTCTGAGGAGAAGGTGGTGATGGTATCCCAGATTTCCGTGGCGAATTGATCGAGCATTGAGCAGGAGGCATTGGAGTGGTGCTGGGTCATTTGTAGTCTTCAGAGCAGGAGCGGTGTGAGGTCTGGTGTTGGCAGGGATTCCGGTGTGCCACATGAAGCAGCAATGGCAATAGGTGAAGGGTTCTTTGGTTGATCATGGGCGGCCGTGAAGCAGTTGTTGTTCCGGTGTCTGTGGTTCAAGGCAAGGAGCTCCTCAGCGGTGTAATGGAGGATAGAGGGGAGACCAGGGGTTCGATGCTGGGCATGGTCCAGGCATGGGCGGGTGCAGACGGACTTAGCTTTGGTGCCTCAGCGGCGCGACAGCACAGCAGCCTCCATATGTAGCCTTGGAAGGTGCTGTCAGGGAGGCAGGAGGGCAGAGAGCAGGAATAGCGATGGGTGGGAGAGAGAAAGTGGGAAAACCGGGCAGGGCAACGAGCGGGACAAACGCCTAACAAGGCACAAAAGTAACAACGTAAAATATGCAGAAATAACAGTAACAGTAACAGTGCAATAGTGCTAAATACAGTGATACGGTGACAGAATTTGGCCAGACAATAAAAGGCAAAGCAAAAGTTAGCTACTAGCAGAAATTAGGCTCTAGCAGCTAGAGTGAACTGTCGGCAGTGGGGACTGGATCGTTGATGCTAATCACAGTCTGAGTCACGGGAGCTATGCAGCAGAGAGGGGGAGCAACGTGCAAGACCAGAGTTCAGGGGCTGCTACTGAGGCCGTACAGCGGCTTCCATAAGTAGCCCTGGGAGGTGCTAGGGGCTATGCTGGAAGTGGGAGGCCGAGAAGCAGGAACAGCAGCCAGTATGCTGATACGCTATAACTGACTTTACAGGATCACTTTGCAGGCCCTTATCAAGGAGGCTCTTACACCGTTTTGCAGTGACATGACCGAGTGCTAATGGCTTCATTTCCAGAACAGGGTCCGGACCAGGTTGGACCCGTCAAACTCACGTTTCTTACTCGATAGTCACTTATCAATTCGTCCACCATTTTGCCCTGACGAAGTTCAATCCTTGAACGAAACGCATTGGCTGATGTGCTTTACAAACCGTATGGATTGTTAAAAATAAAGATTGATGCAACGAAGACACTGAACAAGCTTCTTTATTGACGCACTATTGACCGCTCCATTGTTCTTAAAGTAGATGGGAGAGAAGCGGTGGGAGAAATGGGTGGGGCAACCAGCAGGACAAGCGTCTAACAGGACACAAATATTAACCTTATAAAATATGCAGAAATAACAGTAATGGTGCAATAGTGCCAAATATAGTTTCACAATGAGGCCAAACAAAAGAAGCAAAACAAAAGTTAGCTACCAGCAGGAATCAGGCTCTGGGCAGCGGGCGCGAACTGTGGCAGTGGTGACTGGATCGCTGAGGCTAATCGCGGTCTCAGTCACGGGAGCTATGCGGCAGAAAGGGGGAGGGGCGCGCAAGACCAGAGGTCTAACAGGCATTCTAGAATGTTCCTGAGTTTTATGACTTCTGCTTAGGGTTTGAAACTAATTATCACATCATTTACTTGACAGACCCTTTAACTTCATTTAAAGGTGTTATATTTGAAAATAAATGACTGAACGATTCTGAGGTTTCATTTTGTGGATCATTCAATGCTTAAGACTGCTTCCCTATAATCTACTGCTGCCTCCCTACCTCTCATTCTTTCATTTCTTCTAGGGTCATCACTAAAATGTTAGACTCCTGTTATTAAACCTATTTTGATTTCCAATGTGGCTTCATAGGATGTTCTGAAGTGCATTGCATAAATACCACAGGCAGGGCCGGACTGGGAACAGAAACCAATCATGGCAAACTGCTCAGCCGCCCCCCCTGGGGTGAGGGGGAGTACAGCCGAGCAGTTTGCGAGGGCCAGTTTTGGACGATTTTGTTACAGGGTTCCAATATTGCCAACCCCCTGAAACAAAAACGGCCCCCAGGGGCCCAAAACCGGCCCACACCCTAGCGGCCTACCAGGAAAATGCCCGGTGCCTGCTATGGCCAGTCCACCCTGACCACAGGTGCAATTCCGACCACGCAGACGTTTATCACATGACATGGCAGTGCTGTAGTCTGTGATTACCTTACACACATAATTGGCAGACACGACATTAAAACCGCAAAAAACACACTTGCTGGGCTGTATGCCCCATCCCAAGTTGGAGAAGGCTGTAATCAAGTTCATCGATCTGGTCATGCATTAGCAAAACCAGTGGCTGGGCTGAACTGAAGGGAGGCTCCCCTCTTTTGGTATCTACCTAGAAACTCAGGGGCTTATTTACAAGCCCCTTGTGCTGCCAGAAAGTCACTTTTCCCATATTAAAAGTGACGCACCAGTGGTCCAAGGGGATTGTAAATAAGCCTCTCAATCTCTTTCAGAGGGCACATTCTGAAGATGATGTGATGCAGCAGCTGCCATGCACAGCCAAACAGAGTACACAAATTACAGGGTGGGACCGGACTCAGTCTTAGGTTCGACGTGGCCGGCGACTGCCCATTCCCACTTTCACCACATCACTAGGCATGCACGCTGCCCGCAGAGCCCCCTGGCCGCAGAACTACTCTTGTTAAGGTGCCCATTACCATTGATGCTCCCCAACACCTTTTACTGCACTGTGCAACCACACTAGGTTGGAAGATCATGCTGTGCACTGTGTTCTAGCACACTCCACATGGCATGTACTGCTGCACGCCTTGCGGTATTCATCTGGATATGACCTGACAGGATGTATGTCACTACAACGCACACTTTTACAACGGATACCTTTACAACGCATTTTGTACAACGCAACATCCATTACAACGCATTCCATTACAACGCATGCCATTACAATGAAAATTCAAAAACTACATTTACAACGCATAACATTACATTGCATGTTTGGTAAGTATTGGATAGTGTAGGGGTAAAATTTACTATTCTAACTTCAGGGGGTGCAACAGTAGGGTAAGTGTTGGATAGTGTAGGGGTAAAAATTACTATTCTAACTCCAGGGGGTGCAACAGTAGGGTAAGTGTTGGATGGTAATGTTATGCGTTGTAATGGTGTGCGTTGTAATGACTGCGTTGTAAAGACATGCGTTGTACTGGAGTGCGTTTTAGTGTCATACGTTGTAATGGTTGTGTTGTAATGGCATGCGTTGTAATGGAGGTTGCGTTGTAAAAGTTTTGTTGTAATGGTAGTGCGTTGTAAAAGTTGCGTTGTAAAGGTTGTTTCCCGACCTGACATGACCCTTGTTAGGCCTGCTTGTTATGTACAATGGTTGATAACTGTATGTAACCCTGCACACTGTGTCTGGATATGTGTCTATTCCAACTTCTGGGCCTCATTTACAAGCCCATTACACCGCGGGTGCATCACTTTTTTGGACGCACTGGCAGTGCAATGGGCTTGCTCATATTTACAAGGCCATGTAAAGTCACCGTGCGTGACTTTTTATTGCCTTGTGAATATGGGCCCCTTACACGTATTATTCTGCGTGAAAGCGGCGTCCCAAGGTGTCCGTTCCTGCACAAAAGCAATCATCCCCACAATGCACACACTGCTGCAACATGGCGCAAGTGTGTCTGCATTGGCAGACCGCTGCTGTTTGTGCTCCAGCGCAGGGGAGAAGGACAGGAATGAGCCGTATTCCTGCCCTTTTATTTTGAAGCATGGCAGCACAGCAAGAAGGTTTGCTGCGCTGCAGTGCATCAAAATATAGTAAATTAGGCCCTCTGTTTTGTCACTGTTTACTAAAGTTTCACTAAAGAGCAATTAGAAAAAAATCCTATTTTGGTGGCCTATAGAAATATGATGAAGGTGCTGTCCCACATACATTGGATACATCCCAAGCTGCCTCCATTAGTTGGTACCCCTGACTTTCTCCCATTACTGACACTTTGTTTGCACAGATCAGAAAAAAAGCCCTAGAAAGATTTTAGCTATTTAGTAATTATGAGAAATTCCTGAACATGGAGGAGGGAATTTCCAAGTACATTTAAGACAAATTTCAATAACAAGAGAAAACATGTATAACAAGCTAATTATGGAGTGGTCCAGGAACTATTGATCTTCTTCCTGCCATGTCTGGCTCATTTTACATGCTTTTTAAAACCTTTTATATCTTTAATGAGGCACTTTGTGAGAAGAGGGTTGTGAGAAAGCTGAAATTACCTCTATGGAGTGTTGAGAATGGCCCTTGCGCAGTCTCTCTTGGGGAGATTGTGACGTGCCTGCCTATTTTACAAAAACAAAAGAGGAGTACCGTCTAAGGCATTAGCTACGGACTGAGTGAGATGACTACAAAAGGAAGAGAGTCCTTCTTTTATTTAAAAACCCCTCACTCACCAACCTGGTTGGTGACATGCTTCATCATCGGGGTCCACCCTGACAGCCGAATGCCATCAGGGTGTGCTGCGACACCTGAATTACAGTGGAGCGGGTATTTTGTGTGTGAAGTGAACAAAAAAATGTTAAAAATTGTCCTGGTATCCTTGTGTGAAAAAATTTTATTTGCAAGTTACTGGACAATATTAAAATAAAGTGTGTGGATACAGAGAGGTATGTTATGACCGTGTGTATCACTATGTGTGGTTCAGGTCTACATGTTTCAACCCGTTAAAGGGAAAAACCGGGTTTTCATCAGGACCAAAAAAGGAAGATGGGTGGTCAGGACACACTAACGACCTGCCAAGCCTAAATTCCTTAGGACCGTTGACAAAAAATCTGTCACAGTCAAATACTCACACTCAATGGTGGTGAGAAAAGCAAAAGACCTGCGGAGGAAAAAACATAGGGGTCACGAATATGCATGTTACAAGCCTGTAACGTCGTGCCGTGCTGATTCTCACGTGTCTGCTTGCTTACAGTGCATCCCATTCAGAACTCGTAATTGACGTATTGTGTATATGTAGGCTTGCTCATCACTAAAATTAGTGATTGTGCCTTCAGTAGATATAAATTTATAATAAAGCCTGCCGGGGCTACAGCAAGCACACTGTATCAATGACGGCGTGCTCAGTGATCGATAACCGTTAAACCAACAGTCGACAGCACTCAGCGATTATCTGTGCGTGACTCGACTTCTCACTACAAAGTTAGCGTGAATAGTAACGGCGTGAAATCAAAACCCACTAGTACATTCACATTTAACAAACACAAACACACAACACACAATAATAAACCCTCATGGTCAACAGGGCTTACTCCTGTTGTGGATCTTTAGGGCTTCACGGGGTGGAGGGAAGGAAAAAACCTCAGAACGTAACGTATTCTGTCGAGGAGAAAAAAGAAGATCGTCTCATATGTGGGGGTTACCGGTTAAGGATAGACGATCACATGGTGCTTGAGTCAGATAGAAGGGGTTTAAATAAACTTACAGTTACTGCGTGGTTAGAACGCCAAGTACCTACTCGCCTCTCCGTGCCTCCCCGCTACTGGGCTAAGGCGCCCGGCAGGGATTAGTAGCGTCGGAAACGCTTCCGGGGTGGGCGTGGTTAGCACGTAAGCGTGATGACGCGTTACGGCGGTAGAGACATAGTTGAAGGACTCGAGAAGGGTTGGGTTGCCGGGCAACTCTGATATACATGTATCAGCCGGCGAAATTAATTAGCGAACTAAGCAATTGGAACGGCGGGGTATGCCAGGTAAACGTAACGTGACAAGAAAATCCTTAAAGATGAGGATAATAAAAAGACTAATAGTAATTAACAGAAAAACTGCTTCCAATAGCGGGTACACGGTAAAAAAACACAACGGAAGGACGGGTCAGTCCTCTTTTGTGTAACCCCTGACGGAGCAGATAAAGGTGATGCCCTTTCACTTACTGTACCTATTGGAAAAAAAAATAAAAATTGGGGGGAATGGAAAAGTTGTTTATGTTGCAAGGGAGCATGCGAGTCCAGTTGGATTGATAACAATGTTCCACCTTGTGACGCAAGCGATGGGAGTACTGGTGCTGCTAACTTCGAAAAAGAGACCAAGGTCCAGTGGATTACATGACACTGGCCCACGGAATATTATCGTTCAATCCTGTGATATGAGTGGAAAGCCTGTATATCCATCTTTGTTCCTTCTCAAACAAGCGTTTCTGCAGGTTTGGACCAGGGGTGATTTGCTCGATGACTGTCCACTTCATGTCATTAGGCGTATGATTGTTTTCAAGGAAATGGTCCGTGAGCCTTGTTGCACTTTTTCTGCAGCGGATGGTGCTGCGATGTTCACAGATTCTCTGTTTGATTTTTCTTGTCGTCATTCCAACGTAGCGCTTATTACAGGTGCATTCTATTAAGTACACAACGTTGCAACTATTGCAATCGGTATGGGATTGTTGTCTCCATATCTTGCCAGTCTCAAGGTTCAAAGTCTTGGTGTCACTTGTGAGGTGGCACACGCTGCAGTTGCCACAATGAAAGTGTCCTGTGACATCAGGTAGACCCCAACTCTTAGTTATTGAGTTTTCGTTAGTCTGTTTTTTAGGCTTGGGCCTTGTGTTCACTAAGCTGTCTTTCAAGCTAGGTGATTTTTTGTAGGAAAATAGAGGTTTTTCCCAATGGAGACTACCAGATTGGAGAATGGACCAGTGTCTATTGATGCTTTTGGATACCTGGTTAGAGATGGCATTGAAGGTGGTAACACAAGTGAGTGGTATCTCTTCCCCTTTAGCTGGTTTCTTCTCAAGGAGGGCTTCCCTTGGCTGGTTTCTTGCACGTTTTTGACATTTGGTTATGATCTTTGTTGGGTAACCACGGATCTTAAGTTTTTCTGTTAAGTCGGATGCCTGTTTTTTATAGTCACTGAGTTTGCTGCAGTTGCGCCTGAGTCTCAGGTATTGCCCATATGGGAGATTTTCCCTCAATGGACGCGGATGAAAGCTCTCAAACTTGAGGAGGTTGTTCTTGGCGGTTGGTTTATAGTGGGTTTTGGTATCCAGATGTTCAATGTTCTTTGTAATGACTACATCTAAGAACACTATTTCTTTGTCACTGAAACAGTGAGTGAACCTCAAGTTCGGATCGCATGTATTGATCCAGGTGGTGAACTCGATCAGTCGCTCGACGGGTCCCTGCCAGATGGCAAGGACATCGTCGATATAGCGCTTCCAGAATTTTAAATTGTTTCTGAAGGGATTGTCATCACCCAAGACAAATTTGAGTTCAAAGTTGTGGACATAGAGACCCGCCACGCTAGGAGCAAAAACACTGCCCATTGATGTTCCCCCCGTCTGGAGGTACAGAGACCCTTCAAATTCAAAGAAATTGCGTTTTAGTGCTAATCTAGCACATTCAATGATAAACGCTCTTGGTGTGTTGAATGTCCAATTCATGTCTCCTAGTGTTTTCTCCAGAACTGATAGTGTGTCATCTTGGGGTATGCTCGTGTAGAGACTCTCTATGTCGAAGCTCAACAGAATAGTATTTTCATCCACGGTGATTTCCTGTAGTAGACTCAGTAGGCTCTTTGTGTCCTGTAAGTAGGTCGATGTGGACTGCACGATGGTCTTTAGAAAGAAGTCACAAAATCTTGACAACGGTTCTAGTAAGATGACGCAATTTCTTTGAATTTGAAGGGTCTCTGTACCTCCAGACGGGGGGAACATCAATGGGCAGTGTTTTTGCTCCTAGCGTGGCGGGTCTCTATGTCCACAACTTTGAACTCAAATTTGTCTTGGGTGATGACAATCTCTTCAGAAACAATTTAAAATTCTGGAAGCGCTATATCGAGGATGTCCTTGCCATCTGGCAGGGACCCGTCGAGCGACTGATCGAGTTCACCACCTGGATCAATACATGCGATCCGAACTTGAGGTTCACTCACTGTTTCAGTGACAAAGAAATAGTGTTCTTAGATGTAGTCATTACAAAGAACATTGAACATCTGGATCCCAAAACGCACTATAAACCAACCGCCAAGAACAACCTCCTCAAGTTTGAGAGCTTTCATCCGCGTCCATTGAGGGAAAATCTCCCATATGGGCAATTCCTGAGACTCAGGCGCAACTGCAGCAAACTCAGTGACTATAAAAAACAGGCATCCGACTTAACAGAAAAACTTAAGATCCGTGGTTACCCAACAAAGATCATAACCAAATGTCAAAAACGTGCAAGAAACCAGCCAAGGGAAGCCCTCCTTGAGAAGAAACCAGCTAAAGGGGAAGAGATACCACTCACTTGTGTTACCACCTTCAATGCCATCTCTAACCAGGTATCCAAAAGCATCAATAGGCACTGGTCCATTCTCCAATCTGGTAGTCTCCATTGGGAAAAACCTCTATTTTCCTACAAAAAATCACCTAGCTTGAAAGACAGCTTAGTGAACACAAGGCCCAAGCCTAAAAAACAGACTAACGAAAACTCAATAACTAAGAGTTGGGGTCTACCTGATGTCACAGGACACTTTCATTGTGGCAACTGCAGCGTGTGCCACCTCACAAGTGACACCAAGACTTTGAACCTTGAGACTGGCAAGATATGGAGACAACAATCCCATACCAATTGCAATAGTTGCAACGTTGTGTACTTAATAGAATGCACCTGTAATAAGCGCTACGTTGGAATGACGACAAGAAAAATCAAACAGAGAATCTGTGAACATCGCAGCACCATCCGCTGCAGAAAAAGTGCAACAAGGCTCACGGACCATTTCCTTGAAAACAATCATACGCCTAATGACATGAAGTGGACAGTCATCGAGCAAATCACCCCTGGTCCAAACCTGCAGAAACGCTTGTTTGAGAAGGAACAAAGATGGATATACAGGCTTTCCACTCATATCACAGGATTGAACGATAATATTCCGTGGGCCAGTGTCATGTAATCCACTGGACCTTGGTCTCTTTTTCGAAGTTAGCAGCACCAGTACTCCCATCGCTTGCGTCACAAGGTGGAACATTGTTATCAATCCAACTGGACTCGCATGCTCCCTTGCAACATAAACAACTTTTCCATTCCCCCCAATTTTTTTTTTTTTTCCAATAGGTACAGTAAGTGAAAGGGCATCACCTTTATCTGCTCCGTCAGGGGTTACACAAAAGAGGACTGACCCGTCCTTCCGTTGTGTTTTTTTACCGTGTACCCGCTATTGGAAGCAGTTTTTCTGTTAATTACTATTAGTCTTTTTATTATCCTCATCTTTAAGGATTTTCTTGTGACGTTACGTTTACCTGGCATACCCCGCCGTTCCAATTGCTTAGTTCGCTAATTAATTTCGCCGGCTGATACATGTATATCAGAGTTGCCCGGCAACCCAACCCTACTCGAGTCCTTCAACTATGTCTCTACCGCCGTAACGCGTCATCACGCTTACGTGCTAACCACGCCCACACCGGAAGCGTTTCCGACGCTACTAATCCCTGCCGGGCGCCTTAGCCCAGTAGCGGGGAGGCACGGAGAGGCGAGTAGGTACTTGGCGTTCTAACCACGCAGTAACTGTAAGTTTATTTAAACCCCTTCTATCTGACTCAAGCACCATGTGATCGTCTATCCTTAACCGGTAAGCCCCACATATGAGACGATCTCTTCTTTTTTCTCCTCGACAGAATACGTTACGTTCTGAGGTTTTTTCCTTCCCTCCACCCCGTGAAGCCCTAAAGATCCACAACAGGAGTAAGCCCTGTTGACCATGAGGGTTTATTATTGTGTGTTGTGTGTTTGTTAAATGTGAATGTACTAGTGGGTTTTGATTTCACGCCGTTACTATTCACGCTAACTTTGTAGTGAGAAGTCGAGTCACGCACAGATAATCGCTGAGTGCTGTCGACTGTTGGTTTAACGGTTATCGATCACTGAGCACGCCGTCATTGATACAGTGTGCTTGCTGTAGCCCCGGCAGGCTTTATTATAAATTTATATCTACTGAAGGCACAATCACTAATTTTAGTGATGAGCAAGCCTACATATACACAATACGTCAATTACGAGTTCTGAATGGGATGCACTGTAAGCAAGCAGACACGTGAGAATCAGCACGGCACGACGTTACAGGCTTGTAACATGCATATTCGTGACCCCTATGTTTTTTCCTCCGCAGGTCTTTTGCTTTTCTCACCACCATTGAGTGTGAGTATTTGACTGTGACAGATTTTTTGTCAACGGTCCTAAGGAATTTAGGCTTGGCAGGTCGTTAGTGTGTCCTGACCACCCATCTTCCTTTTTTGGTCCTGATGAAAACCCGGTTTTTCCCTTTAACGGGTTGAAACATGTAGACCTGAACCACACATAGTGATACACACGGTCATAACATACCTCTCTGTATCCACACACTTTATTTTAATATTGTCCAGTAACTTGCAAATAAAAAATTTTCACACAAGGATACCAGGACAATTTTTAACATTTTTTTGTTCACTTCACACACAAAATACCCGCTCCACTGTAATTCAGGTGTCGCAGCACACCCTGATGGCATTCGGCTGTCAGGGTGGACCCCGATGATGAAGCATGTCACCAACCAGGTTGGTGAGTGAGGGGTTTTTAAATAAAAGAAGGACTCTCTTCCTTTTGTAGTCATCTCACTCAGTCCGTAGCTAATGCCTTAGATGGTACTCCTCTTTTGTTTTTGTAAGACTTTGGACCTAGGGGACCAGGAGTACACTCCGTTCGCTTTTTGCGAATTGATCCCTTACTCTCTCTTTGTTTAACTATGTGCCTGCCTATTTGCCTGACCATCAATTATAAGTTCCTATTTCTAGATGTGGCATCATGGTTTGGCAAGCATGATGTAAACTTCTCAGATGTACTCTTATTTGTATTAATTTTTTAAGAGAGTTTAAAAAATGTATTACCTTCTAACATCAGCACCAGGAAACCTTAGGGTATTTCCACGCTTAAAAAAACCTAAACTAAACTAAATGAAACTAGACTTAACTAACTAAATGAAACTAAACTAAACATACACGTCTCTTGGTGCAGTAACTATCAACCTGTCCTATAAATAGCCACATACTAGCATGTCCGTGGGAACTAGAGGCCTCATTTACAATGATTTGCAGTGCTGCCCTAGCCAAATCAAAAAGGCGGGAATGCACTGTGTTTACGAGATACGGTGCATTCCCGCCCTTTCATCTACACCTGGTTGCACAATATGGTGCCTAGCACCAATGCAGGTAGCTTTGCACCATGGCACCAGGGTGCCTGCATTGTTGGCAGGATTGTTTTTGTGCAGGAAGGTAACCTTCCTGCAAAAAAAAATCCATGGAGGCGTTTTCCTCTTCCTGGATGTGCTGCGAACACAGAATCCAGCACACAAAGAAAAAGAAAAAAACGAGAAGTGAACATATTTCTTCTTGTTACACCTTCCCTGGGGAGGCGTGCAGTTCTGACACATTCCCAGGTTTACAGATCCTAGTGATTGCAAAAAGTGTTAGAAATGGGGTACCTAGTTGGCAGAGGTATGCACCCTGTCCAAGTAGGGACCCCCACTCTAGTCAGGGTAAGTGTTGTACACACTAAAAGTTTACCTGTGCTCACCCTCTGGGAGCTTGGCACAGAACAGTCAGGCTAAACTAAAGAGGCACTGTGTAAAGCATTTGACCACACACAGAGAGTAACACATTGAAAACACCACAAAAGTACTACTTACCAGTATATAAAAATAACCAGTGTGTATCTTAGTGAAACAAGACAAAAATAACAAACATCCAACACACAAGTCAAGATATGAATTTTCAAAGATTAAATTAAAATGCAGTGTTTAGAGGTCTATACCACCAGCTGGGGCTATCTGGTTGCGCTTGACCGAGACAAATCCAAAAGTTCAGTCTGACCTCGATGAAGTGTGGGCCGGATACAGAAATCAAGCAGACCCCCTTACAGTACCTTGGATGTGTGGGAAATCAAAAATGATGCGTGGTGCAGAGGAGGTGAGGTATCGTGGATGCAGGTGCGTTCTCTGATCCTTAAGATGGTGCAGGGTCTCTGAAGCTTTTCAGCTCCGGAATGATACATTGCGCAGAGTAGGTATTGCGTCTGTTGCTTGTGCGAGACCTTGGTTCCAGAAGGCGACGTGGTGTCGATGATGCCTTGAGGTTGCAAACACACTGCATCGACTCTTCAACGGTGATGTCGTACCACTGGGCTGAAGTTTGATGTGAGTTGAAAGCCGGACCGGGTGGTGTCAGAGTTCTGTGACTCGGTGCTCGAAACTTACGTTGCAATGGTTCTTTGGAGGTGAGGCAAAATCGGGGCTGAATAGAAAGTCGAGGTGCATGCGGCACACACTCAGCGAGCGGTGTCCATGTCTTTGGCGCAGGCAGCGGCGAGGTGACGATTACACAGGAAGGCGTCAGTATCGAACTGACGCTTGGAGTCGGTGCATTATTTTCTTGGTTGCAGCACCAAATACACCTCCGAGAGCCAAGGACTGTATTTGGCACCACTTGGCAGGACAGGACTCACAGCAGAGAAGCCCAGGTGCTGGTAGCAAGATGCAGGGGAAGTCTTAGATGTACCTGAGACTTCAGCAACGGGAGTCAAGCTCATTCAAGCCATTGGAGATCCTTAGAAAGCAGGATGCAGTGAGAAAACTGCAGAACTCTAGTCAAGAAGCAGCAGGCAGCAGGCCAACACAATAAACTAAACAGCAAAGTGGCAGCCCCTCCTGGCAGCACAGCAGCTCTTCTTCCTGGCAGAATTGTTCTGTGTATATGGTGTCAGCGGTCCAGTACTTATACCCATTTGGCCTTTGAAGTAGGGAGGCTTCAAAGAAAGGACTTTGTAGTGCACAGGACCCTGCCCTTCTTGGCCCTGGCTTCAGACGCACTACATGGAGGTATGGAGCTCTTTGTGTGGGGACCGGCATAGCTCTATTCAGGTCAAGTCAAGTCAAGTTTAACATTTGTATAGCGCACTACTCACCCAGAGGGTCTCAAGGTGCTTGAGGGAGGGGGGGTACTTTACTTATCGAATATCCAAGTTTTTAGTTGTTTTCTAAAGGAAAGGTGGTTCTGTGTAAGGCGAAGGTGGGTAGGGAGAGAATTCCAGGTTTTGGCCGCTAGGTAGGAGAAGGATCTTCCCCCCATGGTGGGTCTATGGATGCGTGGGATTGCGGCGAGGGCTTGATTGGATGATCGTAGTTGACTGGTGGGGGTGTAAAAGGACAGGCGCGTGTTGAGGCATTCGGGTCCTAGGTCGTAGAGGGCTTTGTGTGCGTGGGTGAGGAGACGGAACATTATTCTCTTGTTGACGGGGAGCCAGTGGAGCCAGTGGAGGTCTTTCAGGTGACTGGATATGTGAGCTTGGCGGGGGATGTCTAGTATGGGTCTGGCTGAGGCGTTTGGATGCGTTGGAGTTTTTTCTGTAGTTTGGCTGTGGTTCCGGCGTATAGGGTGTTTCCGTAGTCCAGTCGGCTTGTGACCAGTGCGTGGGTGACAGTCTTTCTTGTTTCGGTGGGGATCCAACTGAAGATTTTTTTGAGCATGCGTAAGATGTTGAAGCATGATGATGAGATGGCGTTGACTTGTCTGGTCATCGAGAGGAGTCCAGGATGAAGCCCAGGTTACGTGCGTGGTCCGTAGGTGTGGGTGCGTTTCCCAGGGCCAGTGGCCACCATGAGTCGTCCCAGGCGGAGGGGGATGAACCTAAGATGAGGACTTCCATTTTGTCCGAGTTCAGTTTTAAACGGCTGTTCTTCATCCACTCGGCTACTTCTTTGTATTTATATATATATATATATATCCATATATACAGGTGTCAGCTCCTCCCTGCCAGAGGTGGCCGCAGCTTATATAAAGTGGTAGGGTGGCCGCAGGGAGCATGAAGGGGGTTGGAGGTGAGGAAGAGAATGAAATAAAAATAAAGAAGACTTACCTGCTGCGCTGCACCTCTCCCCTCCCGCTGACGGCAGCCTCCTTGTTGCTCCTCTCATCCGAACCCGGATGTAGATAGGCCTCAGGACACAGGCTTTACACCCAGTCCAGACGCTGCTCTCAAGCGTGAGAGGAGCAACAGGATTGGTCTGAGCGGCCTTGCTTGCCCCTCAGACGGTGCATAGGAGCCTGTGGCTTTTCTCCAAACCAGCTGTGCAGCACAGCCAATTTGAAGAAACCTAAGTGTGCTTGTGTGTTTGGCCGGCCTAGGAAGGCCGGCCAAACATACATGCGCACTTATATGTGCAAAGAACTCCTCCCTGCCATGCCCAGCCCACCCAATATTTATTCCATTGCAGCTCAGACAGCGATAACTAAAATTATAATAACATTGT
The DNA here is from genome assembly GCF_964261635.1 of Lissotriton helveticus. Taxonomy (NCBI): domain Eukaryota; kingdom Metazoa; phylum Chordata; class Amphibia; order Caudata; family Salamandridae; genus Lissotriton; species Lissotriton helveticus. Next base: position 264,608,221 of record NC_136058.1, read on the forward strand.
GTTATTATCATTTTATTTATCGGCTACTAGACCTGGGGAGTGGGGCGACTCTCCTCCACCATTACAGAGAAGCTGCCCCTGCTTCCACCACTCTAACCTTAGCTCCCTTTCTGTGTGATTGTCTATAGTGAATTCACTGAGCTCAGCTGGCATCCAACCCAGACATGTATTCTAGGAACAGGCAGAGGCACAGAATGGTTAAGTAAGAAAATGAAAACTTTCCAACTGCACTAAAAGATGTGTTTTTAAATTGTAACCCCAGAGACACCAAACTCCAATTTTCCATCTGCTCTCAATTGGAAGATAAACTTGAAAGATGTTACAAGGCAGAACCAATGTTAAGATATGTAAGAGATAGGCCTTGCTGTAGTAAAAAACACATTTAGCAGTTGTTCACTACCAGGACATGTAAACCTCAAATGCATATGTTCTACCCTTTAAATACACTGTGCCCTGCCCATGGGGATTCCCAGGGGCTACCTTGGGGGTGCTTTACATGTAATAAAAGGGAAGGTTTGGCCTGGCAAGTAGGTGAACTTGCCAGGTCGAAATGGCAGTTTAAAAATTGCCCCACAGGGTCTGCACCAGCAGGCCTGAAACCTGTTTGAAGGGCTACTTATGTGGGTTGCACAATCAGTGTTGCAGGCCCACTAGTAGCATTTGATTTACAGGCCCTGGGCACCTGTAGTGCACTGTACTAGGGACATATCAGTAAATCAAATATGCCAATCATGGAGAAAACAATCATACCATGTTTTAGAGGAGAGAATATGTACACTTTAGCACTGATCAGCAGTGGTAAAGGGCCCAGAGTCCTAAAACCAACAAAATGAAAGTCTGAAGAATAGGAGGAGGAAGGCAAAATGATTGAGCATAATCCTGCAAAATGGACAGGTCCAACAAACAGTACAAATGCTTATTACCTTGAAATACTGTGACTGGTCTCCTTGATGAGGTCACCGCTGGAAACTTTAGTGATGTCATGGATAGTACCACATGCGATGACCTCAGCGATATCTTTACTTTTTTCATTTATGATGTTATCAGAATGACATTGGAGAGAGTGAAGGTCATTTTGCCACATTTATTGGGTGCCATTTTCCATTTTGAGAGTTTTGCTGATACTTTAATTGGGAAACCATTACACTTTTTACGTTTCACCTAGACAGCGCATGAGCTGTCTCAGCAAGACATGTTTATATACAGTGGGCTTACAGCCTGCTCATAACATACATTTATTAGCTTCAGCATAGATCTCATTTCCTTTGTCCCAGTTTGGCACAGCATGGTGGTATCATGTCCCCTGGAGAATGGAACAAGTGCATGTGTCCATCCACTACTCCCGTTTTTGGAGTTACTTTTAACTTTATGTTCAAGCACTCCACATGAGTGCTTGTGTTTTCAGTCTGTCTCCCATATGCCCGCCCATGTAGCTTCTGTCCCCTCCCACCCATCTCCCTTTCATGGTGCTTCTTTTCCAATCCACACCCTATGTCACTCCACTCTATGCCACTGCAACCTAATTTATTCCACTGTACTCTACGCAACTGGACTGTACTCTATGCCACTTCTCTCTACTCTGCACCACTCTACTCTACGCCACTCTGTTCTACACCACTCTATTCTACACCACTGCCCTCTATGCCACTGCACTCTACATTACTCTACTCTGCACCCTTCTATGTCACCGTACTTTATGCCACGCTACTCGGTGCCGCTGCACTATGCGTTACTGCATTCTACTCTGCACCACTCTACAGCACTTCACTCTACTCAGCACCACTCTACTCTATGCCACTGTACTCTCTGCCACTGCACTCTACTCTGCACCACTCTACTCTAGGCCATTGCTTTTTATGCCACTTCACTCTACACCCCTATACTATGTACCACTCCAAATGCCTGATCTTTACGCCTCTTCACTTTATCCCACTGTATTCTACAACACTACTCCACACCACTCTATTCTACGCCACTGCACTCTAAGCCAATGCAATCTACGGCACTGGACTCTACTCTATGTTACTGCACTGTATTCTATGCCACGGCACTCTACTGTGCACCACTGCCCTCTGGATCAATGCACTCTGGACCAATGCAGTCTTTGCCAATGCGGTCTATGCCAATGCATTCTATGCCCCTGCACTCTACTTCACTCTACTCTTCACCACTATGTTCTACACCACTGCACACTGTTCCACTCTACTCTACTCTGCACAACTGCACTCTAATCCACTGAACTCTAGACCACTGCCCTCTATTCAACTCTACTCCGCACCACAGCACTCTATGTCACTACACTCTACTTCACTCTACTCTGCAAAACTGAACTCTATGCCACCAGCCTCTATGCCAATCTAATCTACTCTGCATCACTCCACTGTATGACACTGCACTCTATGCCACTCTTTTCTACTCTGCGCCACTCTTCTGTACTCCACTAAGAGCTATGCCACTGTACTCTATGCCACTACACTCTACTGCACCATACTCTACTCTGCACCATCTATGCCAGTGCACTCTACACTACTGCAATTTATGCCACTCTACTCTGCACTACTCTACGCCACTGCACTCTATGCTACTGCCCTCTACTCAGCACCACTCAACGCCACTGCCCTCTTTGCTGCTCAACTCTACTCTACACCACTGCACTCTATGCCATTGCACTCTACTCTATGCCACTACACTCTACGCAACTGCACAGTACACTATGATACTCTATGCCACTGGACTATAGGCCACTCTACTCCACTCACTATACACTAATCCACACCACTCTGTGCCATGCCACTCCACTCTACTCCACGATCGCTCCATTACATGGCTAAAAGACGTTGGCAAAGACATGGTTGTATGATGCTACCATGCATGCCTTTACTACGCTGTCAATGTAGCGTATGCGTTATTACCACGCAGGCATTTACTACTATTTTTTTACAGCGCATATCGTTTTACCAGGCATTTACTATGACATTTTTGCTGTAAAGCCATGATTGGTAGAGGCATAAATGTGCAGCAAATTTGGCATGCTTGGTAATGTGCGCCGCAAGCAGGGCTCTGCGGGCGGAGTGTACAGTGGTACCTAGTTAGCTGCAGGGTGGTGCACGTCCGAGGGCCTCCATGAACCCCACAGTGCCCCGTGTTGCAAGGGGCCAGTGACCGGATGATGCCGGTGGGTGAAAAGTAGCACCATCAGTATCGTGGAGGCTGGACGTGGGTCCTCCACGTCCCATCCAACGGGCAAACACACAGTCTGGGACCAGGAAATGCCACACCAGGTGTCAGGATGGGATTAAATGATGCGCAGGTGTATCCCAGGAGCCCTGTTGGCCAGAGGCCCCAGGACACGCCCTCCTTGTCTCTGCTGCTGGCGCGCACCAGCCCTGTAGCCCAATACCTAGAGTTCTAAAAACTGTCCTGCCTGAGCGTTAATACCCACCCTCGTGACAAACCCCCTGATTCTGCAGCTCTAAAAACCATCCTGTCCCTGTTCTTGATCCCTAAATGCCACACTTCCGGGTCCGACCATCCCTATAACCCAATTACCACCCTTCAGGACAGCCCCTGAGGCCTAAAAACCAGAGACCAGCATGACCGAAGACCGGACGTTGACCGGAGAGCAGCTTTAAGTGAACAGCGGTTAGTGTGCTTAATTTGTAAACAATTTAGGGGCATATTACCAAGGGGGGGCGATAGGCAATTATTGCCGATTTAGTGGCCGTTTTCGGCCGTAAGCGTCGATAATTCTATCGCCCTATTAGCAAGCTGTCGTTAACTGATGTTAGCGACAGCTTTTAGGCGATAGTGAGCGGTTTGGGGCCCGCTTTGCATGTCAGCGATAGGAAGTAAAACAGACATTGAGCCCCAGGGGGAAAAGAGGCACAGAAAAGTCAAGTCCAGGTGTTATGGCAGATTATGAAAGATGTAATGGTGCCAATGTCCCAGCCCACCACTATATGCCTGGCTGACATACCCTTCCATCTAGGCGCTCTGAATAGAAATTGCCCTCTGGAGTAGGATACAGCTTCCTATGCATCAGCTTTACAACTCTCCATCAGGCCATTCATGCTCCCTTGACCCATCTGAACCACCCTGGAGCAAGTGTAAAATACTGAAACCCTGAAACCCCCAGAAAGGCCCTGTAAGGCATGGGGCAGAGCAAGAACAGGGGTTCTCCCTTATCATGTGACTATGACCATTGCATTCCACATCCCAGGCAAGGCGCCTGCGCAGCTCATGTCCTAGTGGTCCACCCTCCACCCACAGTGACAACGCCCCCTCCCACTCTTTCCTCACAGCAGGTCCAGCTCGACAACCTTTTCCTCTCTGACTGCCTCATGACCCCTGAGATAGTCCACCAAATGCAGAAAACACATAACGCAATTTTGGTAAGCCCCAATGGGAAGCCTGAAGGGTTTAATTCCATCATCCTCACCCAACAGTGGGTCAAACACAGGCTTCCCCAGACCCATCCCACAATCTGAACAACCCTTTGCAAATGTACCAAGATGAAGCCACCTGGATTCAGAAGAACAACAAAGGGACAATAGGAAGACCTACAAAGACCCAGGGGCATATTACCAATGGTGGCGATAGGCAATTATCGCCAGTTTAGCGGCCGTTTTCGGCCGCTAAGCGGCAACAATTCTATCGCTCTATTAGCAAGCTGTCGCTAACTGATGTTAGCGACAGCTTTTAGATGATAGCGAGCGGTTTGGGGCCCGCTTTGCATGTCAGCGATATTAATCGCTAATGACATGCAAAGTGGGTGTACCCAACCAGTTTGCGACTGAAAGCAGTCGCTAACGTCGCTATCGCCTATTAGCAAGGCAGGCGTAGCGATAGAAATATTCCCGATAAGCGTGAATATCTCCAAATACTAACGCCTGCCCAGACCAGTTATTAGCCATGTTATCCAATGGGAGGTGGATAACATGGCTAAGAGCATTTTGTCGCTAATGCGTGAATATCGCTGTATTCTCAGCGATATTCACTCATTTCGCCGCTATCGCTGGATATTTTACCACAATGGAGAAAAATGTTGTTATAGCATGTTTTCTCCGCTAACATATCCAGTTATAGGCAGCGATAAAAAAATCGTTGCTAAGCCTATTTAGCGATAAATATCGCTACTTGTTGGTAATATGCCCCTTAGTGCTGGGGCCCTTGACAGGAGGACACTAGAGCTTGCACCATCCGTTGCCCTTGGCAGTACTGCCAATGACAGCACCAACACACTACGAAACATCACACTCTTTCTTACAAGTGTGAAAAATCATACAATTACAGGCTCCCAAAGCTATAAGAATGGCTTTGGAGGCAAATTCGAATAATTGGAAATTGAAATTGAAATAATAAACAGAAGTTGTTGTGCTCATACCTAAATTGGCAGACACCATAACCATATGGCAGAGAGTCATAAGCCCGGGTGCTGGCAATTAAGTGCCGGTGCTGAGCACCGGCACAAATTAAGCACTGGGGATGCTTGCATTTGTTTTTATCAATCAATCAATCAATCAATCAAAGCATTTATATAGCGCACTACTCACCCGGGGGGTCTCAAGGCGCTGGGGGGGGGTCGGCTACTGCTCGAACAGCCAGGTCTTGAGCTGCTTCCTGAAGGCAAGGTGGTCCTGGGTCAGGCGGAGGTGGGTCGGGAGGGAGTTCCAGGTCTTGGCGGCGAGGTACGAGAAGGACCTTCCCCCTGTGGTGGCTCTTCGGATGCGGGGGACGGTGGCGAGGGCGTGGCCGGTCGATCGAAGCTGCCGTTTGGGAGCGTAGAAGTTGAGGCGGTTGTTGAGGTATCCTGGGCCTTCGTTGTGTAGGGCTTTGTGTGCGTGGGTGAGGAGGCGGAAGGTGATTCTCTTGTTGACCGGGAGCCAGTGCAGGTCTCTCAGATGTCTGGAGATGTGGTTGCGACGGGGGATGTCCAGAATGAGTCGGGCTGAGGCGTTCTGGAGTCTCTTCTGGAGTTTGGCGGTGGTTCCGGCGTAGAGGGCGTTGCCGTAGTCCAGACGGCTGGTGACGAGGGCATGGGTGACCGTCTTCCTTGTCTCGGTGGGGATCCACCGGAAGATCTTACCTAGCATGCGCAGGATGTTGAAGCACGACGAGGAGACGGCGTTGACTTGTCCGGTCATGGAGAGGGAGGAGTCCAGGATGAAGCCCAGGTTGCGTGCGTGGTCTGTTGGTTTGGGTGCGTTGCCTAGGACGGAGGGCCACCAGGAGTCGTCCCAGGCGGAGGGTGAAGATCCCAGGATGAGGACTTCCGTCTTGTCCGAGTTCAGTTTCAGGCGGCTCTTCTTCATCCATTCTGCTACCTCTTTCATCCCTTCGTGAAGGTTGGCTCTGGCGGTGGCGGGGTCGTTGCTTGAATATTACCTTTGCCTGCATTATTATTACTGTGATTTGTGTTTCTTTTTGCGATGCTGTTACCACTTCTCTATTACCACACATATGCCTTTATCATTCATACCTTTAGAGCCAAATTCTTTGTAAAAAATGAACAAAGAGATTGCCAGTACTGTGCAATTATTTATATTAGTTTGACCAGGTGTTGAGCAGAAAAGTTTACTCAACCCAAAGACCACCAATTCAGTCTTGAGTCTTTATGAAAATAGATTTATTTTTTTATTATATTTATTTTGACTTGTTTCTTTTTTTTCTTTTTTCTCATAAACGAAAGGTATATATAACCAAACAAATTGACCAAAAAATTAATTACAACAAAGAGTGTTCACAGAACGCTCAACAAGTAAACACCAACATTTTTTTAGGGGCTTTTTAAATGATAACAAAAGCCAAAGACAACAGGGTACAAACCCACAACACAGTTCGCCAATACAACATCAATGGCACATTTCGACAACAATTAGACAATAGACAATCGACAACATATAAAGGTAATAGGGCTAACTAAAGCCACTCTTTAGATGCTAACTATGCAAGGTAAGGCCTATTGCAGAGTTTCTGCTCAAATTTTAAGACAAGGCCTATACATCTAAATGAAAACGTGCCAAATTAGACATATCTTTTTGTATATACGACCACACACTGTGTGTATATTTTCAATATTTTGAAATAAAGGTTGGTCGCAAAAACAGAATGTATCAAAATCAATGAGGAGAGAGGGTCAATTAATGAAGGAAGGGGGTCGACGCGTTTCGAATCTCTACTTAAGTTGAGAGATTCTCTTCAGGACCGACAGACATAATCTGTTTAAGCTTGGTGCAACTATTCAAGTCCTTGTAACGGAAGACGCCATCTGGTTTGGAACAAGCCACACCAGATGGCGTCTTCCGTGTGAGTGAGGAACAACCAAAATAGGACAGCGCAACAATTACAAGGACTTGAATAGTTGCACCAAGCTTAAACAGATTATGTCTGTCGGTCCTGAAGAGAATCTCTCAACTTAAGTAGAGATTCGAAACGCGTCGACCCCCTTCCTTCATTAATTGACCCTCTCTCCTCATTGATTTTGATACATTCTGTTTTTGCGACCAACCTTTATTTCAAAATATTGAAAATATACACACAGTGTGTGGTCGTATATACAAAAAGATATGTCTAATTTGGCACGTTTTCATTTAGATGTATAGGCCTTGTCTTAAAATTTGAGCAGAAACTCTGCAATAGGCCTTACCTTGCATAGTTAGCATCTAAAGAGTGGCTTTAGTTAGCCCTATTACCTTTATATGTTGTCGATTGTCTATTGTCTAATTGTTGTCGAAATGTGCCATTGATGTTGTATTGGCGAACTGTGTTGTGGGTTTGTACCCTGTTGTCTTTGGCTTTTGTTATCATTTAAAAAGCCCCTAAAAAAATTTTGGTGTTTACTTGTTGAGCGTTCTGTGAACACTCTTTGTTGTAATACATTTTTTGGTCAATTTGTTTGGTTATATATACCTTTCGTTTATGAGAAAAAAGAAAAAAAAGAAACAAGTCAAAATAAATATAATAAAAAAATAAATCTATTTTCATAAAGACTCAAGACTGAATTGGTGGTCTTTGGGTTGAGTAAACTTTTCTGCTCAACACCTGGTCAAACTAATATAAATAATTGCACAGTACTGGCAATCTCTTTGTTCATTTAGTATCTGGCACAGCCTTACTGTGCTTTTGCCAAAACCCTCCTTGATACAAATTCTTTGTAAAGGCATGCGTGGTAAAGGCATGCATGCTAAAGGCATGCTTCGTAAAGGTTTATGCGTGTAATAGCTTCGGAGTAACAGCATCGGGTGGTTATATGGCTGTTTCCCCAAAGTCAATAGCTTTCGCATGAGCAAACCCTATTGGCTTTGCCAATGCTTGTTGTATATTTCAACATATTCTTAAATTTTGTAAAGAGTGTTCTTAATCCCATTGCGTTTTATACAATGCACGGTCACATGGTTATTAATAACATTTAACCACAAAGTTGCTATGACAGATATTTGGGGAAGGAAATTACCGAAAGAAGTTGGGTTACCAGGAATGACAGGTACAAGGGAGCTTTGTGGAGCAGAGAGGATTCCACGAAGGCGAGGGCACATCTGAGGGCCCCGGGTTCCCCCCACATCCTCAGCTGCTCGGCCCTCTTACAAAGACACCTTGTTCCTCCTCGGCCATCACCTTCCTCTGATGCTGCAAACAATGCAGGTGACGACGCGTGCGGCTGTGCTCTGTGTCACGCAGACAAACAGACCTCTGGGATCAAGGAGACGAGGCATAGACTCCTGCCAACTTCCCCATAGACATGCGAATAAGAAAAGTCACGTCCCATTGCTATTCCCTGAAAAGCAGTTCAGGGAACTCAGTCAGAGGAGGAAGTTGGGCGCGCTCCCTGCGCGCTCCCTGCCACGCTCCAAATGAAAGTCACGAAGCCAGGAAGGTCATCGTTTGGGCCTATTGCTTCTGCAGCTGTGACTTACAAGGATCAGGGCAGGCAAAAAAAGGTGGGGCCTCATTTATGAGGCCGTGCGTCACTTTTACGCCGCCGGTGCGTCACTTTTTGTGACGCACCAGCAGCGTAAAAAATGTGCCTTGTTGCACCATATTTACAAAGTGACGCATCTAGATAGATACGTCACTTTGTAAACCCCTGTGCCAAATTATACCTGCGCCAGATATAATGTATGCAAGGGGGCGTTATGACGCAAGAAAGTGTCGTAGAAGTGACGCTGTGAAATCTGCAAGATTTCACTGCGCCACTTCTAGGACACAAATGCGTCAATTTCTTACGCCTGCCTCACAGCAGGCGTAAGACTGACGTAGGTCCTTTCACATGGGGCTTGCCCCATGTGGAATGACGCATTGCTGGAGTTGCGTCACTTTTGTGACACACTCCAGCAATGTGTCACTTTTGCGCCATACAGATACGTCAGAAATACTGACGTATCTGTAACTCCTTGCGCAATGATGCGTCATACTGTAAATATGACGCAACATTGGTGTCGCAAGGAGGGCGCAGTGAAAAGTGACGCATCGCTGTTTTCACGCAGCGATGCGTCACTTTTCATAAATGAGGCCTGTGGGATTTAGATTGGGAGTCATCTGGGATTAGGGCGGAGGGGAATGGAGGGGGATATAACGGGGCAGAGGGGCTGAGGCCTGGCACTGCCAGAGGGGTCAAGAGGTCAAGAGCTCCTGAAGTGTAGAAGTGTATTAGCTGGCAATTTCCAGAGAGATGGAAAGATGCCCAGAGGAAAGATGGCGCTGACAAGTGATGTTCAGAGGCACTCAGCATCACAGCACAGGGGAACAAGATATGATTGCCTGGGGGCTGCAATGTTCGGAGGGGTGTATTTGAAGGAACTGAGGGGTTCAATGTTTAGAGGAGGTGGAGACAGTGGAGGCTCCTCCGCCAAGGCACAGGAGCGTCATCTCACGGCTTTTAGCAGTGCAAAGAAGGAAAAATCAAGTAACAACACAATATTGTTATTATTTAATTTTTTGCGCTGACGTAGGGTTTGGGGCTGCCGTGGCTTGGCTGTCTACAGCCAGCAGGGGGTGGAGGAGGTCAGGGCAAGATGTATGACCTGCAAAATAGCGCATCGTAAATTGCAAGTCATTTGCGACTCGCAATTTGCGAGCACTTTTTTGCATGTACAACAGTGTGTTTTACACTGTTTGCGATTCACAATGGGGTCGCAAATTGCAAGGCTCATGAATAATAATGAGCCTCTCGCAATTTGCAAGCCCATTGGGAGTGACAAGCCCTCGCAGGGATGGTGGCCTTCTGGGCTCAGGAGACCACCATGTCTGGGACTGCGTTTTTAATAAAACAGTTTTTTTTAATGCAGCCCGTTTTCCTCTAAGGATGCATTTAAAACAGAAAAACTAAACTTTTCAGTTTCATTTTTTAAGGGCAGGCACTGGTGTCTGGGACCACTGCCTGCTCTTAAAAAATATTTTCCAACATACTCACAAAGGGGAAGGGGCCCCATTTGGACCCCTTCCCCTCTGCGCGTGGTTTAACACCTACTTGAAGTAGGTGGTAAACTGCGAGTGTTTTGTGGCCGCAAATGCGGTTGCAAAACACTGTACATACCATGTTGACTCGCTGTTAGGAAGGGATGCCCCTTCCTAATAGCAAGAGTAGCAAATGCTATTTTGCGAGCCAGTGACTCGCAAAATAGCATTTTTACGTGCTATTACCCTTTTTTGCGGCTGCAAACGGGAGGTTCTCCCATTTGCGGCTGCAAAAAGAGTCGTACATCTGGCCTTAAGTGCGCATGACGGTTTGGCCAGCCCTATTTGGCCAGCCAAACCGTCATGCGCACTTAGCATGTTTCCCACAGGGCTGTAATGCACAGAATCCCACTGCCTGTCTGAGCGCCGAGCCACAACACTCAGACCAATCACAATGCTGCATTGCAACGTTGTGATTGGCTTAGGGGAGCCTGTTTGTGCTTCCTGTTCTCGCCGGAACAAGTAGACGGTGATGGAGGAGAGTCGGGGCTTTGTAAGGTAAGTGCTATTTATTTTTTAATGATTGCCCCCCTCCCCTCAGTCTCCCTCCCCAACAGCCACGACTGGGAGGGGGTGGAGTCTAGATTGTTGTGGCTACCTTGAGCTTTTGCAGGCAGACAAAGATCAAGATCCAGATTTATAGTTTGGTGGAGAGGGTACTCCGTTGTAATGGTGATAATGCAGATAAAATTCAACCTTCCCCAACAGTCTCCTCTTCCGTAGGCATCTACAGCCTCAAAGTTGGCTCCTCCACTATTCAAAAGTGGATGCCAGGCACCTACCTCAAGGTAAACGCAGCCAAGACAGAATTCATTGTCATTTCACTAGCACCAGATGAGGCCTGAATCGATACTGCCGGCTGCTTCGAAGATAGCTTCGGATTTTAAGTGGTGCTGTAAGTGGATAGAGAAGGTTTGGGGACCCTATAAGAACGGTGGCCTAGTAGCGCTGCAACAAATCATTTCTAACAGACATAGCAGGGCACATCTTTCTATATGTGGCTTAAAATCACATTGGCCAGCCGTTCCAACCTAGGAGGACTGGCCTGAAAATGTGGCGATCGCAACAGCACATGAACGCCTGCTCTACCGATTGGAAGATCAGAAACATTTCTTCACTGACATTTGGTCCGCCCTGCTCCGTCAAGCATTGTGACAACCTGTTGCCCCCCTGGGCCCAGGACTTTTGGGAAAATGCCCATCAAAACTTCCCTCCACCAAATTTGTCCTTTTGGGCTTGTTTGTATGTTTGGATGGCCGCCGTTCCCACACCCCTCCCTTTCACCGTTGACTGACACCTCAATCCTGATCTTTTGCTTTTATAACTGGGGGCTCCACCACCTCGTCACCAGCCCCTTGCCCACCCTTCCTTCTTCACTGCTGAGCTCTTACCATGTGCCTCACCGACCAGGTAACAGCTCTGATTGTTCCCCTCTGAATATGTTCTTTCCGACTCCCATGACCTGCCACACCTCACGCGATATTGGTTCCCCACCTTTTGCAACCTCCTTGACTTTCCTGTGGTTGCAACATACATGCAATTCCCTCTTTCTTTTGCATTTTTGTTGCATGTTTTATGGAAACCTTTGAATTTGGCAAGGGTACTGTGATTCCATACGGTGCTCGGCTTTGCTGTTGTTGTTTAATGTTGACATGTTGTCTCTGATACCACTCTTGGTTATGTCTCCTGGATTGTATGCATTTTCTTCTTGAAAACATAATACAAAGATTTAAACACAAAATCACATTGGCCTACTATGCCTCCTGGTTCTTCTCCCCCTGTCTGCATCCTCCTACTAATCCTCTTGGTCTGCCTCCTGGCCCTCCTTCCTCATGTATCCTATTCCTCGTCCTCTTGCTTCTCCTAGTCCTATCCTCCAGTTTCTCATCTTTATGGTCTTCTTTGTCCTGGCCCTTCTATTTTTTTCAGTTCTGTTTCTTCTGGTATTCCTTTCGTTCCTGGTCCTCCTGGAGGTCTTGGACCTTCTATTGTTGATCATAGCCCTTCCACTCTCCCTTGACATCAGGTCTCTATTCTTCTGGCTCAGGTCCTATCTTCCAGTCTCCTTGTGCTCGTTCCCCTGATTGTAGTCCTGATTCTCCTCATTATCCTGGTTTACCTGGTTCTGGTCCATTCCCTTCCGTTTCTCCTGGCCATTGTCCATTAAGTCTTCCGCCTCTTGGTGCTCATGGTTCTTGTTCTCCAGGTCTCGATCCTTCTGGTTGTGATCCTCAAGTCCTTGTCATCTTCATTCTTTTGGTCTTGGTCACCATGCAGGTATTGATGGACTCCATCCTCCTGGCCACGTGCCTCTTCTAGGTGCTGCTCTGTTTTTGTCCTCCTGGCCCTGTTAGCTTTGCTGCCCCTCATCATCTTAGTGAGAGGGTGGGGGTGCAAGGGGGTCTACAGGCTGTTTAAGAGAAGGAAGTTGGCTACAGCATTGGTGACTGGGAGTGCTGAGGTGGTGACTGAGTATGGGCGAATTTTGCAAATTCGCGGTTCGCGAATTTCCGCGAATTCGCAAATAAATCTGTGATTTCGTGGATTTCCCCCGCGAAATTGCGGATTTTTTTGCAATTGCACTATACTCAACTGGAGTACTTTCTACTGGCTAATCAGTAAGTGCTACCTCGTTGGGTAAATGTATCGTGCTTTTCCTACACTACAGCTGCGTAAAGGCCCAGAAGAGTTGTCCATTCACCACGTGTGTCTGTAACTTTGCCACCGCGCCCATAGGCGTCGAGATCCCTCGAGTGAGCTGTCCATCACAGTGGGGGAAAGGGCGGGAAGAGGTTGCATAGCCTAGTGTGTGTGGGGCCGGACTTCTGTGCGAGTTCACATGCCTCTTGTTTATAAAGGGTCAGACACCGATCAGAGCAGCAGATGAGGAGAAAGCAGTAAGTGCTACCTCGTTGGGTAAATGTATCGTGCTTTTCCTACACTACAGCTGCGTAAAGGCCCAGAAGAGTTGTCCAGTCACCACGTGTGTCTGTAACTTTGCCACCGCGCCCATAGGCGCCAAGGTCCCTCGAGTGAGCTGTCCATCACAGTGGGGGAAAGGGCGGGAAGAGGTTGCATAGACTAGTGTGTGTGGGGCCGGGCTTCTGTGCGAGTTCACATGCCTCTTGTTTATAAATGGTCAGAGACCGATCAGAGCAGCAGATGAGGAGAAAGCAGCCTCCTGGTCACTGGAAGTACAGGGGGATTGCGCTTGAGAAACTCGTGGATGCCTAGACCTCCATCACGGATTACAGCTATTTGTAGACGGTAGATTTGGGGAGAAAGCACACCTGCCTAGCATCGACTGTGCTCACTAGATTCTTGGGCTGATTATAATGCGTTACTGAATTTGAGCTTCAACTCGGGCACCTGCTTTATTTATATCTGTAAGTGCTTCCTGCTGAGGTTTAATTTTTGTGACAGGAGCCTCACTGCCTAATTGTAACTATTCTCTGACCCTGCTTCGAGGGTCAGAGCAGGGTCAGAGAATAGTTGCAAGCAGGCAACGAGGCGGCGCTCAGGAAGCACTTACAGGGTTACAGCAGATGCCCAAGTTGAAGCTAATTTCTTTGTAACCCTTTTGTAAATGGTTACAAACAAATTAGCTTCAACTTGGGGGCCTACTGCTGTAACCCTGTAAGTGGTTCATGGAAAATTCATCCCGCTCGCGGATTCGCAGATTTTTCTGCGATTTCGCGAGATTCGCGGATTGCGAAATTGCAGAAAATTCGCAAATTCCGCAAGCGGATCAAATTTGCGGCCCAAACTTAGTGGTGACTACTTCAGGATGTCAAAGGTTTCTGCCAGTGCTGATGTATGGAGGAAGGACAGTGCCCACATGCGCATCAGGTTTGATCTCACAGGAGAGAAAATAGGACAGTGCCTGTCAGTGGTGATTTGAGGAGGGAGGACATTAGGAAACCACAAGGAGCGCACATCTGGAGTAGACATTATCCAGCAATGTTGACCTGAGGAGGTGAGTTCAAGACAGTGCCTAGCAGTGCAGGTCAGGGTTGAGGTCCTTAGGTAGATGCCTAACAGTGTTAATTTGGGGCAGGAGGTCATGAGGACAGTACCTGTCGATGCTGATATGAGGAGGTAAGTGTTAGAACAGTGACTTTCTGAAGTGCAGATCTGGGGATTCAATCATTAGGACATGTACAGCAGTGCAGATCTAAGGTGTTGGTAGTTGACACCATGTGAATAGTGAAAATCTGTTGAGTATATATTTAGGACAGTGCCTGAAGTGCGGCTCTGGGTAGGAGGTCATTAGGATGGTGTCAGCATTTCTGTTCTGTTGAGAAGGTCCTTTACACAATGACAAGCGTGCAGACTTGAGTGATGGGGCCCGATTCACAGAACTAGCTTAAGACAAAATCCTAAACTTACTACCATTTTGATATTCAAAGAAGGCACTTACTCATTTTGGTATTCACAGAGGCATTTACTCATTTCGGTATTCACAGAAGAATTACTCATTTCGATATTCACAGAAGTTAGGAGTCCTAACCTTAGGACTCCTAAATGCCTTCTGTGAATACCGAAAGTCTTAAAGTTAGGATTTTTCTCAGTTTAGGAGTAGTAAAGTTATGACTCCTAACTTTAGGACTCTTAAACGGAGAAAAATCCTAACTTTAAGACTTTTGGTATTCACAGAAGGCATTTAGAAGCCCTAAAGTTAGGACTCCTAATTTCTGTGAATACCGAAATAAATTAGTCCCTTCTGTGAATACCAAAATGAGTAAGTGCCTTCTGTGAATACCAAAATGGTAGTAAGTATAGGATTTTGTCTTAAATTAGTTCTGTGAATCGGGCCCTAAGTCAGTAGGACAGTGCCATCAGTGCAGATCTGCGTAGTCCGTCTTTAGGACAGTGCTGTTCAGGAGTGCAGGCAATAAAGGCAGCAACAGTCGTGCACATTCATTAGGAGAATGCCAACAGTCCAGACCTGGGGTAAATGTCATTAGGACAGTGATAACAGTGCAAATCTGAGTAGTCCGTCTTTAGGACAGTGCCGTCTGTGCTGTTCAGGAGTGCAGGCAATAAAGCCAGCACCAGTCATGTGTATCATTAGGAGAGTGCTAACAGTGCAGACCTGGGGGGAATGTCATTAGGACAGTGACAGCAGTGCAGACCTGAGCAGGAGGGCATTAGGACAGGCACAGTGCAGTGCAGATCTGGGGGTAATGTTTTTCTGGCAGTCCCAGCACTAAAGCTCTAAGGAGGAGATTATTAGGACAGTGTTGACAGTTAGGGCTCGATTCACAGAACTAACTTAAGACAAAATCCTAAACTTACTACCATTTTGGTATTCACAGAAGGCACTTACTCATTTTGGTATTCACAGAAGGCACTTACTCATTTCCGTATTCACAGAAGTTAGGAGTCCTAATTTTAGGACTCCTAAATGCCTTCTGTGAATACCGAAAGTCTTAAAATTAGGATTTTTCTCAGTTTAGTAGTAGTAAAGTTAAGACTCCTAACTTTAGGACTCCTAAACGCCTTCTGTGAATACCAAAAGCCTTAAAATTAGGATTTTTCTCAATTTAGTAGTAGTAAAGTTAGGACTCCTAACTTTCGGACTCCTAAATGCCTTCTGTGAATACCGAAAGTCTTAAAATTAGGATTTTTCTCAGTTTAGTAGTAGTAAAGTTAGGACTCCTAACTTTAGGACTCCTAAATGCCTTCTGTGAATACCAAAAGTCTTAAAATTAGGATTTTTCTCAACTTTACTACTACTAAACTGAGAAAAATCCTAATTTTAAGACTTTCAGTATTCAGAGAAGGCATTTAGGAGTCCTAAAGTTAGGACTCCTAACTTCTGTGAATACCGAAATGAGTAAGTGTCTTCTGTGAATACCAAAATGAGTAAGTGCCTTCTGTGAATACGAAAATGGTAGTAAATTTGGGATTTTGTCTTAAGTTAGTTCTGTGAATCGGGCCCTGAATCGGGGGAATAGGCTTTTAGGGCAGTTCCAGGGATGCAGATTTGGGCAGGAGTTCTTTAGGACAGTGGCAGAAGAGCTTTTCTGGGGAGGAGGTGATTATGACAGCATCAGCAGTGCAGGTCTGGGGAGGAGGTCATTAGGACAGTACACAGTACTGAAGATGCACACCTAGGGCGGCCATCATGAGCATACTGACGTGCAGATCTGAGTGGAGGTGATTAGGACTGTCCCATCTATGCAGATTTGAAGATTCAGGGCCATTTGTACGAAAATAAATTGCATTTCTTAATGGACCAAATCGCAATTTTGGTCCGTTAAGAAATAAAAAACTGCTTTTCCATATATACAAAGGCCTAAACACGGTTGCAAAATGTGATTTCTATCCATTAGAAATCGCATTTTGGGATTCCCTAAATAGCAAATCGCAAATAGGGATTTTCTATTTGCGATTTCCTAAGCACATGTACAAACCATTTCCTAAATGCAAAATCGGTATGTGAAATGCAATCATCATCAAATCCAAGTCGATGGTAATCGTGCAAATTTGGGAAAAGCATCCAAAACTACAGTTTTGGTAATGCCATAAAGCATGCACTCGCCCCCCCCCCTCCCGGGCATTTGTGCGCATTACATGTACATCACCTGTTTCTGGGGTGCATCAAGCGTGATCCTTAGGCTTATAGGCACCTTTAGTTTTGCATTTCCTAATAGGAAATCACAAATTTGGAAATGCACAACGATTTGTTCCTATTGAACCTTTAGCCAATAGGAATGAATGGTTTAACTTTTCCTTATTAGCCCTTTCCTAATAGCAATTGCGACTCTGTAGGAATCGCTGTTAAGAAATCGTCATTTTAGTACATTCCATTTTGCATTTCCTAAATAGCGATTTCTTAGGATTCTCTATTTAGGAAATGCAAACTGGAAGTTTCATACATATGGCCCCTAGGTCTTTTGGACAGTTCCAGCAGTGCAGCTGTGAGGAGGGGATTTGGACAGTGCCAGCAATGAAGATCTAAGGAGTGGGTTTTTAAAGCAGTGCCGGAAGCGGGGATTTGGGGAGGATTTATTTAGGACAGTGCCTGCAGAGCTGTACTGGGACAGTACCAGCAGTGCGAATCTTGGAAAGAAGGTATTAAGAATGTGTCTGGCTGAACTGAGACGGTGATCACATCATCATGGCCAAGGCTGCAGGCTGTACTGAAGCAGTTAACAGGAACTGTGGCTTGGCACAGCTCTGACAGTAAATGTTTTCATGGAGCCTGGGATTTGCCAGCTTTTCAGGGTTGCAGAGTTCAGAGGGCCTGAAGGATGGCATTGTTGGGAGGGTGAAAGAGTTCACAGCGACAAAGCAGTGCTGGCACTGCTGAGGGTAAGAGGCATGCAGTTTAAGCAGACTGAGGGCCACGGTTAATGGGGGAGTAAATGGTTCAGAGGGCTGAGGGCTGGCACTGCTGAGAGGGTCAGGCACTTGAAGGAACAGCAAAAGCAGTTCTGTTTAACCAGCCCTGCTTGTCTAACAATCACCAACAATAGGCATTCTAGGGTGTGACTTGTTTGATGATGTCACCTGGGGTCCTGTGACATCATTCACTGGATGACCCCTTCAAGAGCGACTGAGGGCTAGCATTGCAGGATCTCCCTGTTATTAGATGTCTTATGCACAGCTGGGCCTCATGTATGAGGCCTTGCATCAGTTTTGCGCTTCTGATGCGTCACTTTTTGTGACGCATCGGCGGCGTAAAACATGCCTCCTGTTGCGCACTATTTACAAAGTGACGCATCTAAGCAGATGCGTCACTTTGTAAACCCCTGCGCTACATTATACCTGTGCCAGGTATAATGTATGCAGGGGGGGTTCCCCCGCAAAAAGCCTCGTAGAAGTGACGCAGTGAAATCTATGAGATTTCACTGCGTCACTTCTAGGACGCCGTTGCGTCAAAATCTTACGCCTGTCTACCAGCAGGTGTAAGACTGACGCAGGCCCTTTCACATGGGGCTTGCCCCATGTGAAAGGACGCATTGCTGGAGTTGCGTCACTTTTGTGACACACTCCAGCAATGCGTCACTTTTGCGCTTACAGATACGTCAAAAATACTGACGTATCTGTGACTCCTTGCGACATGATGCGTCATACATTAAAATGACGCATCAGGTATGTCGCAAGGAGGGCGCACTGAGAAGTGACGCATCGCTGCTTTCACGCAGCGATGCGTCATTTCTCATAAATGAGGCCCAGCTGCACTTTACCTTCAGAGGTTGGGGCTTTTTCTGAAACATGCCAGTTTTATTTGCTCCTGCACCTTCTCTTCAGAATTCAGAATAACTCATTCTGGTGGCAAAGCAGCCATAAAAGTTAAAGAAATCACAATAAAAACAGGCAATGCTTACAAGATGATTTCAGTGCGGCTTCAGTTGACATGACACAAATCTCATATTAAAATACAGTGCAGTGACAAAAACTCATATATAAACAAATAAGTCAGAACAAAGGGATAAAACATTATCCAAAGTGCATAGTACTATGTGCCCTCACAGCGGCTCACAAAAGAGAACTAACATAAAAACAGGACTCGTCATCAGACAGTTGTTGCAAGAAATAAAAAGCTTGGGCGCACTGCCTAAATTTCCGAGACTTCATAAAATTAATTTAAAATAGTTTGGTAAATGTTTTATAAAAACCGCAAAAAAGTTAAAATGCATCATCGATTCCCCAGACTTATCATAACAAGGGCACGAATTTGGGGGCATATTATCAAACAAGGCGTTAACATTATCGGCGCTTTAGCAGCAGAAAACTGCTGCTAAAACGGCGATAATGGGCTTCATAATACGCCATAGAGAATTCCCATAGAAGCCCATGTTCACACCAGAACATGGGCTTCTATGGGAATTCACAAGGGCATATTATCAAGCCCATTATCGCCGCTTTAGCGGCAGTTTTCTGCAGCTGAAGTGGCGATAATGTTAACGCTGTTTCTTTATAATATGCCCCTTGATTCAAGATTCCTTTGGAAGTCCAGTGGAAAACAGAATGGGTATTTAATTGTATCTGCCCTGAAGTGAAAAAGTAAGCATCGTTCCCAACGCCCGCATGTACTAAACAAGAAAATAGTTGGAGATCTATCAGGGCTCAAATGGAGACAAGCTGCAACAGTGGGCTTTAGCACTTCTGTTTTTAGCCTGTCTAATCGGGCCTGGCCAACTAATAACCCTTGCACATGGTTTCTATTTAAGTTGGCACTCAAGGCAGGCTTAGGGAAGGCATGGGCTAACCCAATCTCTTGGAAAGTTTTCTTTACATAGGCTAACCACGGGATGGAGAGAACTTCCCCCAGATGCATCAAGCATACATTTTGCGATTCCTTATTTGCGAAAAATAAGGAATCGCAAATAAGGAATCGCAAAATGCAATGCATCAAGAAATTTCTTTAAAAATCGCGATTTCTTAAAATTCCTTAATTGCGACTCGCAATTAAGGAATAACTCCCCATTAATTTCCTATGGGCCTAGAGGCCCATAGGAATGAATGGGAAGACAATCTCAATTTGCGAATCTCAAATAGCGATTCGCAAATTGGGATTGCGATTTCAAGGGTGCAGGGGTGTCAAAAGGAAATTGATCTGTGCACATATGTTGCGCACACAAGCGCAACATGAAATTTTGAAAAACGCACTTAAGTGCATTTTTCAAAGTTTTTGCAAATTACCATGAAGTTGTACTTCATGGTAATTTGCGTGCCCTATTAGCGGAATCGCTATTTTTTACACTCTAATGCATTGCATTTAAGGAATCTCAATTTGAGATTCCTTAATTGCAAGTAATCGCAATTTAGCTAATTCTCAATTTGGGATTTTTGCATTGGGATGATGCATCCCAAATGCAAAAATACTGGTCGCAAAGGGCAGTCAGGCTGCCCGGGTCCACGTAGGGGACCCTCCTAACAGGGCGGCCGCCTTAGTGCCCCAGGAAGGCACACTAGTCAGCTTACTAGTGCCCCCGGTGTAAGGATCAGGGGGTCAGTCGGCCGGGTCACTTCCGGCCGTGGTGGAGGAAGTCAAGGGTACAAATACCTTCCCCGCCCACGGTGCAGCCTCTTGTCTGCTGCCCGGTTCGCAGTTCGGCAGGTGCGCAGGGCAGCTCATGTTCCTCAGTATAATCATGCTAGCAAAGGACCGTTTAGCCGGAGAGGGCAAAGGCAACAACTATTAACTTATTGTAATGGCGCAAGTGAATAGAATCTCACAGCTATGTTGGACCAGTGGCAGTAAGCGGGTTCCTACGAAATACTTTGCCATGCACCGCACATTACCTTTTAATCTACATACAGAGTGCTTATCTTTTGCGGTGCTCAGCAGTTTGGGCCTGTTTAGAGTAACAAGCAACCGTGCCTCAGAGGCAAGGTCTACAGCATTTGGTGTGACTAGTCCGTCCAGGTCAGGGTTCAAGGCCAAGCAGGGGGGCAAGATCTTATTTACAGGTATATTTCATCCTTGGGTACTGTCGCTACACATGTCTGCTTTACAGCTATATTTAATAAAGCACATATGGTATGTGCATTATGTGGTGTGCAGTTGATAGGCTGGAGACATTAGTGTTATAAGGACAGGTTTTGTCTGATGTCTCCTTCCCTTCCACAGACGTCGCAACTCTGTCCAAATGCCTTACTTCATGCACTGAGTTCACTAATTTCAGAATTCAATTACGTCATACTTCCACAGTTGACATAGAGTAGTAAACTGAGCAGAACCTCAACCACTCTGATGTGGATGTCCGCACAAAAGTGGGTAGTGAAGTAACACACTTAGGAAAGACCATGAACAATGCAACCTCGGTCGCCTGTCCGGGAAAGGTACATTGTGAGGTACAATATGACTATTTCTGCATTCATCTACAGATTAGTATAAGTGATTATATTGTATATTGAATACTGCAGGGGGAAAGACTAACATTTTCACCCTTGCCCCATCAAAAATCAGTGTTTCTCACTTATTTGTAAGAGGCATTGAATTGTCACCCTCGTTTTGTCTAAACCCACAATGTGAGAAAGTCAACACAGGAGTTTCAATTGTGCTGCCATGACCTGATACTTCAGAAGTTCAGCATCAAGTTTCCTGGGCTAATCTTGACCTTGTGGTTCTGGGTGCGCGCCACTGTCAATGAATTTTCAACACCAGTGTTTATGACAGTCTGCCACTAGTTTGTGCTGCCTGTCCAGTATGAGATGTCCACCACAGGCATTGTTTATCCATCATACTTGGAATTACTTTTACCTGCTGCTCATAGATTTGGGGGCCTGGAACATCCCGATGTGCACTCTAGCATATGCCAGGGTTAGTAGTTGTGATGTTACGATGACTAGCAGTACGGCAGGAGCTATGTGGCCGTCTGACTTTAGTCCTGACACTTACATGCAGATTTACAAGCCCATTGCTCCTCTTTTACGCCGCCGTTGCGTCACTTTTGTGACGCAGCGGTGGCGCAAAAGATGCAGCATGGTGCGGGGTATTTACAACGTGACCCATCTGGGAGATGCGTCACATTGTAAAGCCCTGCACCAGAAGGAGGAGTTCCGGCACGGGTGGGGGGGGGCTCTTAAAAGTGGCTGAGTGAAATCTACAAGATTTTACTCAGTCACTTTTAGGCCAGTGCTGCGTCGAAACCCTGCGCCTGCTTGAAGCAGGTGTAAGGATTGACGCAGCATTGGACAGATAGGGCCCCCCAGAGCATTGCTGGAGCTGTGTCGCGCTTGCGACGCAACTCCAGCAATACACCGCCTTTACGGCACAGATGCGTCACGCATCTGTGCCGTTTTGCCCCATGGTGCGCCTCATTGTATATGCGGCGCACCATGGGTGGCGGAGCTGCGGCGCACAATAACTGGCGCATCCCCAGGGATGTGCCAGTTATTGTAAATCTGCCCCTTAGTTGCCAAGTGTCAAGGTTAGCAGCGGTGCTGTTAATTGATGCAGCACGGCAGTAGCAAGGTCAAGATATTTCGGTGTGCCATGTGTCCTTTCCTGCGCGGGACTCAAAACAGGTGAGCAGTGACATGGGCAAAGCTCCTTGCTGTAGTCCACGTGGGGTGTTAATGCGTGTTTAATTAAGGCACGCCACAGTACATGACCTACGGAATTTCTTGCATCCTCCAGTGACCTCCTATACACTGGCACGCCCATCTCTTTCACTTCCATTACTTCCCCTGGTGCTACACCACAAGATGTAGGGAAAGTCGAGGGGTGGATTATATCCATGGAGGCAATGACAGAATGGGGTGAACAATGCAGCACCCACTTAACAGGGTGGGCTAATCTTTGCAGGCTACCTTGCATGGTTTACTGACTTAAGGTTGGCAGGAAGCTGTATCTGGCAGTATAGTACACACAGGCCTCTAATTAAAGGAGCAGGTAATCCTCCACTTCTAGTGCAGTATACGATTAGCAGTTTGAACCCCCAAAGCTTGGAAATCTCTTGGCACCGCACATGGTCATCACTGAACATCCAAAGTTCTCCTTACCAAAGCAAGGGGGTAGCTATCATGTTATGCCCAAGCTAGCAGGACATTTTCACCGTCTCCCACTATCGGGAGCCCCCGGGGGAAAACAGTGGGGGTGCTTGCGATTCGAGCAGAGGACAGGAGCACTGGCACAGGGAGGGCAGCAGCACAAAGATCAAAGGCTACGAGTTATTGGACATTAGACATTCCCATTGTTTATAAGGGCAGGCTACTGCTTGTATGGTTCGCTCCACTCCAGTAGCTTTTCTACACACAGGCCTGCTTCATGGATACATCAGCTGGAGTCTGGCCCACGTTAGGGTGGGGACTTGGGCCAGCAAATGGGGATGACTTGCTTGGCATGCTCTCTACAGTTGTTTGCACTAACTATGGTTATGTGGGGAAAGGTTGCAAGCATGCGCCGAGGGATGGGTTATTCGACACCATCCATTATGTTAACCTGGTTAGTATTCAGGCCAAGGAGCGAAGGCACGACCCCCGGAGGGATTTCCAGGAGGAAGGGTTGTGCTGGGTATCTTTCCAAGGGGCACATCGGGTTGGGCAGTACATAATTTTAAAGTACAACCAAGGATACCCTCATTTATGTCAGATCCTGCTTAGTTGTTGTTTCCGCAATGTTTGGGATAGGTTAACTGGCCGCATCTTGTCGTGGTGGGTTTGATGTGTGGTCGGGTCAATTGACCGAGTACAGCCATTTTCTCTTGGTATATCTGGGCATGAAGGAATGCCAGGCAAGATTCTAGCAAAGGCAGTTAGCTGTACTTATGGGGTATGTGATGTATTATCTCACTGGCAGGCCGCCATGCAAGGGGACCATGTAACTAGGTCACACACATCATGCAGAGGTGCCCAGTCGAAGCATGGGGGGACTGCACAGAACAGGACACTGCACAGGTTAGATATTGGCGAATTGTGGCTGCACTACTGCACATGGCAAAGTAAACCTAGACTGATTCACAAGCGGGGTATGGTGGTGGTGGTCCCTACCTCTTTTCTCAGGATCACTCCCTGTCGGGCTTATCTAACGATCATCATAATGGGCTTTAAATGTACAGCCTCTCTGGTCTCCGCCATACTGTGAGTAGGTTAGAAATTTACTTTAATAAGTGCTGCAATGGCCCTCTAATGCGATAGTACAGCATCTAGTTTAGCAGTGCTATTTGTACCATCATTAGCACCAGCCGCGGCTCTCCGGGATAGCACTAAAGCTTCTTTTTATTTCGCCTGGGTTTGGAGCAGGCAGTGTCATCACTTTGCAGCCAGAAACTGATTAGGCAAAGACATACCTGTGATGGTGCAACGGGCACTAAGCTGTAGAACCAGCTAAGTATCAACATAATCCTGGTATACCGTCAGTGATAAACGTAGAGTCATGGGCTACACACGAATAGGCACTTTATGTCAGCTGGGGCGTGAGAGTGCCATTCCCAAGAGAGTGTGGGTTGCCTTGTTAGTGCTGATGTGGAGTGGATGGAGCACTTATACAGACAGCTACCAGAGCACATTTTGCAGTCACAGTTAAGGTTAAATTGATTATATTGTTTGCATGTTACCAGATGCTTCAGTAAAGCGAATTTACCTTGGGAGTTGTCAGTGAACATTCAGACTGCAATGTTGGTGGTTAGCTGGTTTGCAGGCCTTTTAGATGTGTGTTTCTAGCTCAGGCAGGTCCAAGTATGGTTTATGGTGCCTGAAGTCTGCCCTGGGATACAAGTTCACAGGCAGGTGGAGCGGCGGAAATGGTCATCCAACGAGTGTGCTATGGGCCATAAGATTGGGGAAACCCCTGGGTTAAGCACAAATGGGCTACAAAGGGCAGGTATTTAGACATATGGTTCCCCTCTGGGTCACCGCGTCCAGTCTGCTCCCTGGTATACGAGCAGAAGTTTGGGAGGACAAGACGTCACCTAGGGTGGTGACTGGCTGAATGTGATGGACATACTCCGACAAGGGCTATACACAGTTACTGGGTGAGAGGAAGTAAGGCGGGCTTGATAACTATTACTTCCACTCACATTGGCACTCCTTGTCAGGAGTGGCTTGTCAAAGGTATTGATCTTCATACAGGCAATGTTAACATTAAACCATCACGAAACTAATTGTTTTGGGCCATCCTGGGCGCATATACATGAAGGGCTGGGCAAGGCGGGTACCATGGATACTGGGTCCCTCTCTGAGGCAGACTCAGCCGGACATGCTAACAGGTGGGGTGATGGGAATCCCAAGGCATTTAAAGGGATAGCTGGGAGGCAATGATTTGACTTTCCAGGGTAGGAGGGTCCTGCTGCCAGAATTGAATTCTCCCTGGTGTAAGTTATGCATCCATCCCTGAACAGAGTGGTTTTGGGTTTTATCGGTCTAAAGTCCACATGGAGTTTGGAAAGGATGGGGGCACCTGTCCAGAAGGGGCATGCTGGCTTCCGGTCCTGTATGGGCTTGGACTTGATTTGGCTGGATCTGGGAGAAGCCCACTAATCAGCAGGATGTAGGTAAAGATGCCTACCTTGGTGGGGAGCCCTGGTTTTGACGGTGGCCACCCTCAGAGCTGTGGAGGAGTTACAGGGTGATCCAGAGTCTGCAAGGTACAGAAGGGTACTATATGCAGCAGCACAACAAGGGTGCTAAGCCAAGGATACCCAGGGATGTCTTAGCGTTGTCCCCTGGAGGAGCGACGGCACCCCATTAGTCCTAGCGGCAGTTGTGGGTCAGAGCAACCGGGGGCTACCTGGAATGCTCCGCCCACCTTTTGGGGGCATGAGTAAGTGCGTGGACTGGCGGTCCACTGATGGGAGGTGTGGCCCCTCCCGAAATTGGTAACCACCAATTGGCGATGGTCACAGTGAAATTTGGCTCATCAGGCGGGCATGCGGCAGAGGGGCTGGCCTGCTCTTGGATCGCCCGTAAGATAACCCACCATGTTGGCATATTTGTTATGCAAATAAACCTGCAGCAATGTTCTCCACTAACAAGGTGTCTTGTGGCTTATTTATGCATGTTGCTGTATGTGAACTGAGAAGTGTTGCCGATATTGGCACTAAGAACTTTTCTGCTAAAGCAGTTTTCCTTCACCTGTATAGCTGCATAATCTGCAATGCCTCATGTTTCAGCCCCATAGGTTGCCACGGGGACACATTGGGCGGTACCAGTGGTTGAAGTGAGCGATATCAGCAAGGCACAGCATGTTCCTAATTTTTCAATTTAATAGAATGCGTACCCCTACTATTTATTTAAAAATTCAACCCAGCAGAAATAGCTAAGGCCTATAGATAAGACTCGGCGGGTGGGGGGGCGGAGGAGGAAAAGTACTCTATCACTTCCTTCTTGCCCAGAAAAGGCAAGGACAGAGAAACTTCTGCTCTACCGCTGTCAGCTACTCCCTCTTTATTTCTTCCTCTTTCACTTATTCCCTCTCTTTCTGTCTCTGTTTCGCTCCTCCTCACATGCTGAATAACGGTGTGACTTCAAGAAACTGGCTTCTACCCTGTATTTCCTCTCCTTTAATTCACTCATTCCCCTGTGAAATGGATCCAAAAGAGAAAGAAATACTTTAGCTGGAAATTACTTTTTTCTGACATTTTTCTATTCCAAAGTGCAGCCTCAGGACAGAGAGAAAAATAGGTTAAAAATGCAGAAAATAATTAAATAAAGCAAGAAAGAGTGGTCGCAAAGTGGCCAGATTGGTTTTATTCACACCCAAACACATTAGCCCCACTTCACAGAGTTTACCAGAGAAGGCTTACTTTTGTTTTCTCATCTTTCTTTGAACAGCATTGCTTTCCCCAGGTGTGTAAGTGCACAGTTCCTGGTGGAACAGCAATACCTGGTTGATGGGTAGAGTGGAAAACGTTTAATGTGACCCTAATCAGCTGTTTTCCTTATTTTAGTGTATAAAATGTGTACAGCGGCTCTGTGTTCAGGGATGAGGTCTGTTTAAACCATACTGCTTATGTTTTGTAAGGATATAAGCAATGGACATTGAAACGCTCCCCTTCTGCGCCAAATAGTCATGTCCTTGACTTTTAAGGAAAAAACACAAATTGATTTCTGAACAATGAGTTTTAAAGCGTTATTGTAACTATGTTGTTCCTGCTTACATTTATTTATTTTTTATTTATTTTTACCATTTGTTGAGCGCACTGTTACCGGGCGGTGTCCTGGCGCTGAAACGATACATTTTCTCTGAGAGGCAAAGGAATCACTAGAGGTTAAAAAGCCATGTTTTAATAATTTTTCCTGAAGGTCATAAGGTCATTACCTTGTTTTAGGGAGAGAGGCATTTCATTCCAAATGGTGGATGCTCCATGGAAGAAACTGCGTCCTCCCCATCGGGCTTTCCTAATACAGTTAGTCATAACCAGGCTTTTATTAGCAGATCTTAGTTGTCGTCCTGGTTTGTACAGTTGGAGGTGTTCTTGAAGGAATGATGGACCAATCCCATTTACTGCCTTGAATACTATACAGAGAGCTTTAAACATAATGCGTTTCCGTATTGGAAGCCAGTGTAGGTTTTTTAGTTCCTGAGTGACCGATGCAAACTTAGGTAAACCCATAATCATACATTTCACATGCTTTACTTAATCTTGCATTCCCTATGAGTGATTGCTTTTTCCAGGATGTTATAACTTATTTTTCAGGCAGCATATTACTCTTGTCTAGTGCATAATTTGAAATGAGTCGCATCCAGGTGTTTATTGGGGGGCACAATTGGGTTGCAGCTGAAGGCAGTGCAAGTTTCTCTCAGTTGGGCAGTCTGGTGTTAAGTAGGGGAGACGATGTGGCACGATGGCAATAGATGCCGAATTTGGAACTGGGGATCCAGGTTAAGCATTCGTGACCAGTCCACCAGACCACTGTCCTGAGGGAGCACTTTCCCATGCTAGACCTCAGAAGCCTTGGTGTCAGCACCAGCAGGTGGACCCTAGTGGTGTCAAGTGCGGGTTAACCTTGACGGTCTGTCCACCTCAATCCATACTGAAGTTCACATCCAGTCTTGCAGGCCTACGAAGCAGCACACCCTATAGCAACAGTGACACTGTCAATGAGGTCACAGGGCCCTTGAGGCCAGTCTGCCTCATCCATTGGTACTTTAATTGGCAGCCATAGTGCAACTCACCAGGGATTGGCAATGCAGGATTTGCACCCACACCAAACTAAGGGGCCGATTAGGATGGCAGACGGATTGACCCCGCCGGGCTGGCGGTAGCCACCACCGGCCTGGTGGGGGCAATCTGCCCGCCATCCTCACTGAAATGACTCCCGCCACATTAGGATGGCTGGCGGGTCCGCGGCGGATGGGAAGACCGCCCACCGCTTTTCCGTCGGTCGCCTTTGCTTTGAAACGCAAAACATGCATTTTTAGCATTGCGGCGGCCGGTGCTTTCAGCACCGCCCACCGCAATGTTAAAAATGCATGCGCCACTGTGGTGGGTGCATCCTAATTCGACGCATGGGACCCCCGCCCTTATGGCGGACGGTCCCTTCCCACGACAGGATGGCGGGCAGACAAAGTCCATCCGCCATCCTAATCGGCCCCATAGTTCGCAAACTTCACGGTCTCGCTGCTTCATGCACAAACACTTTTAACATATGCTGCCTGCTTTGGGGCCACTGGAATTATGCAGCAATGGAGAACAAAATTATGTTGAGGTTGACTAAATTATCCAGGAAAAAAAAGGCTGCAGCATAATGCGGTACATTTTCTGATACTTTATTATTTTCACATTTTTACACATACTAACAGCCTCTGCCAAGATTTTGCCTCATTAGTACCAGTGTAATATGCAAATGCAGCAGTGACAAAGGTGACCTGTCAACCTTTGCAAAGGGGCCTCCACTGGGCAGCAAAACAAGTCACATTGTTTAGTAACTTTTGATCCATTTGGGCTACAAACAATTTTTTAGTTAAAGTCATCCGATTATGCAGCAGATGATGAATTATGTGACAAAGTTGGCAGAACCATAATTATGTGGAAAACATTTTCAAATTAGGATATTTTACCCTTCATGTTTCAACTGCTCTTGTGGAAAAAGGGAGAAGTGCTGATGACAGAAATTGCATGTCTCGGAGACAAATGGTTTATGATTCCACTTTTAAGCGTATTTGGGACATTCTGTGTTTGGAAACATTTCCACTTTCTGAATGTATTTAATGTCAACAACACATATTAAACCTTAAATAAACATGTGCTACCGTTGGTTAAAATAAATAACGTAATAGGCTGTAAATGGTCAGTGAAATGGAAAACAAATACTAACAATTGGCTACACCCCTGACTCCGCTCACTGACCCAATCCTCAGGTTATTCCTGTCCTCTGAGTCTCTGCCCACAGTTCCCCTACTTTTCTTTCCCCAGTTTGACCACTGGGTGGTACAAGTCTGTAGTGGAGGAGCACATGCCCTTCCCCAGGTGATTGTGGGAGACTGAGGAGTGAACCAACTGCCCTAGATAGCTTCATCCTATAGTGGGGGATATTTGGTGCCCATGAGCCCAATGCATCAAAAGTGACCCCTAGATAAGAAAAGGTGCTTTCCACTTTCTCTTCTCATCAGCAGCCCCTGTATGTAGCTATTGGGAACATCAGATCTCTTTTCCACTCTGTAGGTGACTTAGCTAATATAATAAGGCTGCTCACCTTGAGTGGGTAGCGCTCCCGAAGGTGAGGCCAGTGGCGACCAACACAACGAAGAGGTGGTTGGGTGGGTGGAGGGGACGTGGGGAAGTGCAGGAGGGGAGCTCTTGGGGTTGGGGTGTTAATAATAAAAATGTCAAAAAACACTCACCTGGCTGAAAAGACCAAACCAGGGAGTATCTGCTGTGTGTCTAGGCTGGCTGGGCTGGAGAAACCTAAGTGCACATGTGTGTTTGGCCTGCCTGAGAAAGCTAATTGCAAACACAACAGTGATGGACAGAATGTGGATCAATGTCACACATTCACCCCAGTCCAAAGATCTGGGCCCAAATCCAGCTCAGACGTGAGTCCCAGGCACTCCACACCACTGGAGTCAAGCTAGCCGGGCTGATGAGAGGTGTTACCTCAAAACCGGGCCGGTCCTCGGATGCTTGATTCCGTTCTGGGAAGGACATGGCTTTTGTAGTTCGGACTGGACTGTTCCCATGGGGCACAGGGTCAGCGCTGATTTGCATATCGCCATTGTCTAACCCAGGGTGGTGTGGAGTGGAAAAACTATGGATTTGGGCCCAGATCTTTGGACTGGGGTGAATGTGTGACATTGATCCACATTCTGTCCATCATTGTTGTGTTTGCAATTACTGCCTGAGAAAGCTGGCCAAACACACATGTGCACTTAGAAGTGCCCAGGCCTGCCTGAGACAGCTGGCCAAACACACATGTGCACTTAGAAGTGCTCATAGCACTCATCCTCCTGCCTCCCATGCCCTGGCCCCACCCCTCCCTGCACAAGCTGGCTCAGAGCCAGCAAATGAAAAATAATCATTTTATTTTTCACCTGCTGGCTCTGAGCCAGTGGGGCGACGCTCCTCCGCCATTGCGGAGGAGCCGCCCCTGGGTGAGTCTGAGATCCTACCTCCATTATACTCTGGAGGGCCTACAGCACTCCATACCTCTGAACCACTTCACTAAAAGACTCCATCGACTGGCTGCACTGATCTGTCCCAGCCAATGCAACAAATAAGAAATCATCCTACTAATGGATGACTCCCTTCGATCTTGCCTGCATATCCACTCCATGAATATGTGAAATGTGGAGGACCCAGTGATAGGTAGCATACAAGATGAACTGTCAGCAAGCGAAACCTAAGTGCTTAACTTGTAAAAAAAAAAGTGCTAGGGCTCTTGTCAGGAGGCCACTTCAGTTTGCACCACACATTGCTCCTGCTATACAGCCAATTATAGTACCAACACATCTACTAACCATCACTCTCCCACAAGTGTGACAATTCAGACTATTTCAGCCCCTAAAGCTATAGGTGTGGCTTGGGCCATTTTTAATGTATACTAAATGAATAATTAATTATTGTTGTGGTCATCTCTAAATTAGCTAGACAGCACCACCTTGTGGCAGGCTGTCATAATCACCGGTCCTGACAATTAAGTGCTGGTGGTGAGCACCAAAAACCACCAGCTCAAATTAAGCATGATAGTGATATAATGAATGGGTGCTTGCCTACCAGACCCCTGTTGCTTACCATCACTCCACAGCTGTAAAAGGATGTATAAGAAACAGAACCAACCTCTTGGTGTGGGTGATAGCTCATTGAATATAACTAGGAATTCATCACTTTCTTAGGCGTGAGACTCAAAGGGAAGACCATGATATTTTAATCCGAAGGAGTCTCAAACTTCCTTCTTCCCTCCACATCCCTGTTCCTTCTGACTTTCTCCGTACTACGAAAGGCGTTTTCCTGGTGTATTTCTAATTATCCACCAAGGAGGCTTCCTTGCAACCAGGAAATTTTATTAGATCCCCTGTCAGCTCCCAGCACCGTCAGGACTCCTCCCTCTTCTTGTTCACCTCTCCTTGTTGTTCATCATTTCTTCTGAGGCCTTTTGAAGGCCTTTTGTTGAGGAAGAATAACTATCCAAGTGGCATGACCCAAAGTTCCCTATAACCTTGACTCTGCCCACAGTTTGATTTGGCATGTCCCCTACATACTAATTACACTCCATGCAATATTTGTTGTCTCAACCAGGCATGCAGTAACCAATTTCAAACTTCCAGCAAATTTCTCTCTTCCTTGTGAATTTCCTAAATATTTACTTTATCTGCATCCCTCTTGAAGGGCCAGATGGAAAGGGCTGGTGTGGAATTCTATCGCTGCTCTCTCCCATAAGGTTATTGTTCATCCCAATGGTAATCAAGATATTTTTGCTTGTGTTGCCTGAACTCTTTTTCTTTTTTTCAAACATTTTTATTGAGTTTTCCAGTGTAATTGTGGAAATAAACAAACAACAAATTTAGAAGATCTGACATTTCTCGCCCCACCGTATTCATATACACTCAGTGAGTTTCCAAACATCTTATTGTGAGCCCCATCTGTCCGCTCCTTCCTGTACCATTCAAGGGTCCATGCCCCTCGACTCTCTCCACGAGTCACAAGCTTTAATACATTTCCGCAGGTATCTGCGTGCCTTGTAGACAGTCTCTTCCACTTGCATGCACTAGTTCATTTCCCTTGCCAACTGTTCTACTCCTGGTGGAGTTGGTGTCCTCACAAAGGAGCACAATACCTCTTCTTGCCACCAATAGGGCAACATTACACCATACTAGTGTACACTTGAGCATGTTTGGTCACCCCATATCAACAGAGTTGCCAGTGCCAGAGTCAGACTTATATTTTCTCCTGTGACCGCTGCTATTCTATGATTCTCCTGAGCCCAGAAGAAGCAAGTCTGAGGGAATCCCACAGTGTGTCGAGCAGCGTCCCCACCTGTCTTCATCCCCTCAGACATTTAGCGTTCTCAAGTGTCCCCATCATGACCATCCTGCTTCTGGTGTAGTATGCCTGCGGCAGTATTTTGAGTTGTACTAAGCGGAACCCCGCATGCCTATCAAATTGGGTGGCTAGTACCTCATATTCCAGTGGGTCTTCCTCAACCTCATGCAGCTGTGCATTATATTTGGCGAGCACTTACCTCACCTGCAGGTATTGCAATCTTTCACTGTCTGCTAGTTCATGCTGATCTTGAAGTTTAACCAAGGGCAGCATCCCCAAGCCCCAAAACTTCTATATGCCTCCCAGCTTAGAGATGCCTAATATGTCTCACTGTCACCCCCTTCAAGCTTCACAAGCTCAGCTGAGACCCACAAAAGTTCTTCTAACATACTTTTCTCTCCACATCCCATTTTCTTTGTGGCTTTCTACCAGACCTTGACCACTATTGCTGTCAGGGTCGGCAGAGCTGGGGCATCCCTTCGACAATATAGCATCCCAATGTATCCTTTCCCATCCATCGCCTGCCTTTCCGCCAGCATGGCTGGTTCCTGCTGGGAGGGGAAGGTCCATTTGTTCACCATTAGTAGCTGTATCACCTCCTAATAATATTGCAGTGTGTGCAGAGCAACCCCTCCCTAATATGGGTTACAAGTCAATGTCTGTAGTGATTTACTGGGGATCCCCATCCTACAAGAGCTGTTGTGTCACTCTGTCGACAGTCCTTAACAAGCATTTACAATGCAATGGTTTCGCCTTTTGAAAAGTTTGAGCTATTGGCATTGTAAAGGACAACATTTGTATTCATGTGTTGGTTTTGAAAACAGATAAATAAATGGCATTGCCATTTACAATGCCAGTAGTTTAATCTCTGCCAAATGCCACACAAAAACACACAGACCCACACACACACACAGACCCACACACACCAACAGAGCCCCACACACACACATTTACACTTTGTGTAACTACCCATTCCACCCCACCCACACACACGTAGTACATCTGTGTGACTACCACACAAACACATAGTACACTTATGTGACTACCCATTCCACCCCTGCCCACATACATATTATAATTTGTGTGATTACCCATTCCACCCTCGCGCGCACACACACAAATATTACACTTTGTATGTATTTTTTCCAATCCACTTTGAGCGCACTGAAATATATTATTACATATATACCCTTCGACCCTCAGTGCGTAAATGAAAAAAAGCAGCAATATGTACACGCCAACCCACACAAACACAGAGAAACACACCAAACACAAAACACAAAAAATAAATACTGGCATGGACACCTTACCACACAGATGCATATACACCCAAGCATACAGAAATACAAACGGAAAGAGAAACACGTGCGTAGAAATATACGCAGGTGAAGAGAAAACGCACAAAACGAGACACACAAATATAACACTGACTTCAAACGTAGGCAGCCCGCGATTAAAAAATAAAAGCAGAGAAGTACACACACGGGTCCATTTAACTCGCATGTCCAACTCTTTGCGTAGCCAACTTCCTGTTTCAGAGCCTTCACCGGCGAGGGGAAGTGGGTTCCACCCCTACAGGACACTGGCTCTTCTCAAATGAGCCTAACTTTTATTGCCGATTAACAAAGGAAAACTGCATCTTGTATTATTCTGTTGAGTCTTTTAAACATCCACATTTATACAGAAATAAAAGTGACTCAACCTTTTGGCATTAACTTGAAACTCCCCCTGGCCTGGGAGGGATGCAGCGCTCACAGCCACTAACTTCGTGGCCGTGAAATGTCTGGGTAAACACTGAAAACACTTCCTCGGGCAGCGTATCCCGCCACCAGTCCAAATCGAAACTAAAAGTGCAGAACGGGCTAATTTCAGTGTTTGAGCTTGTAAATCTTCGGAGGAACGCGCTGGATGGGCTGGTTAGGCCCTGTTACCAGCTCACATGAAGATCACATCACACGCCGCTCGGTGAGCACAACCAAGTAAGGAACACGGCCATATTACAGCTGGTGCCATTTTTAGGCAGTATCTAATAACGGGTCGATATTGTTTCTGAAGCAGCAAAGGGGAGCGATTATCGATGAACTGACGGAGCGGGGCCCTCTGCTTTACACTACTAGCGGGAGGGGGACGGGCACACGGACAGCGGGAGGGGGGACGGGCACACGGACAGTGGGAGGGGGACGGGCTCACAGACAGTGGGAGGGGGACGGGCTCACGGACAGCGGAAGAGGGAGACGGGCACACGGACCGGGAGGGGGGCGGGAACGGAAGTAAAATATGCCGCTTACCTGCTAGCAACTCGAAATCGCGCAGCCCACCCCTGCAAGGCACACGTTGGTAATGAAACCAACATGCCGATACGAAACAAAAAAGCACAGCCCACCGCCGCATGACGTGGGCAATATGCGAAAAACTGTCGGGAACGCCCAAGAATCTGGTCCGGCCATGACGGACAGATCTCTGTTCCAATGGCTAGTCTCCATTTATTGAGCTAGCCAATGGAACAGAGAGGCGGCACAAACATCCATACTGTACCTCATAAGATTTCGCCTGTGTGAAAGTCTGCTGCGCAGCTTTCGGCGAGGCGAAACCTAAAAATAATTGTGCACTTCAAAGGGAGTGTTGTGTAACATATATAGGAATTTGGGCAATGTTATCATTTTGTATAGGGACCCCCCCACTGATGAAATAGGAAGCCACCACCAGTGTCTAACATCCTTCCTATAGTTCTCCAATACTATCCCCACATTGGAAGGAAAAAAAAAAATCAGAGCGCCCTATGAGATCTGGGTTGGAGCGATGCATATGTCGGACCCACAGTAGCTGTGGCAATCTTCTTTTAAGTTGGTTTATAAAGTAGTTAAACCATCGAACTTGAAAAGAAATCATTTTTTTTTACGGTCAACAGGCTCTATTGGTCCCCATATAAACTAGCAAAGTTTGTAACAGCTGTTCCCCCAAGATGTCATAGATGTGGTATGCTGAGTGCTGACGACAGACATATGTTTTTTGAGTGCCATTTGTTAGAGGGTTACTGGTCCACAGTGGAAAAGGCTATACATTAAATTTGATGTGCCAACATCAAAAGAAGCCTACCATTAATAATTTGGGGAGTAGAAGATAAGCCAAGTATGCCCTTCACTTGGGATAAGCAGGCCCTGCTCTTTAATTTGATTCTCCTTGCAAGGTGAGAAATTTGTAAAAAAATGGATAGAAGCTGCCCAGCCCCTCGGGATAGACTGGTTCCAGACGGCAAAAAACCAGAATACCAGATGTTACCCAACTCAATGGTACTCATTTTATCGACCTCTGATGGATGAAAGGCTGAGTAGACCAACCAGGATTTGAACCTGTGACCATAAGGTCGAACACAGACCACTGCAGTGGATGCATTAGTCCACTGAGCCACCAGACCCGGCTTCACATCATAGGAAGAGGTAAAGGTGCTAGCACTGGGTCAAGGATCACCAAGAATGCAAAAACTTGACTTCAGTATTTCTCTCTTGAACACTGTGTGGAATTACCAACAGCAGTGTTTTGACGTTCAATATATCAGTGTGGTAAGGAAGGCCAAGCCACATTCTTGGGAATTAGCTTGACTTAGTTATGAAGAAGAATGTCATTCTAGCAGGAGCAAGAAGAGAGGTAGACATGGATGTTTGGCTGTAATGGGTGGTGCTTGCAAAACTGGTCCCAGTATGGTCAGATTTACTCACTTCGTGGGCCATCGCGTCCGTGGTGTTCTTCTAGATAGTGTACTGTCACACAACGCAAACGTTTAAACTCGTGGTGAATGGTATCAGCTCATGCTGTGATACAGAGTGCCAAGAGGATGTCTGTCTGTTGCAGACAGGAAAAAGGTGGGTTAAGATGAGTTGTTGGAAAGGCCATGTTTCCTGGTTATGCAGGACAGTGTGAGAGTATCGATAGCACACTGTCCTGAACTCCAAAAGGCAAAGAAAACTGAAGAAAGCTTCAAGGAATACTTTAGGATTCTTCACTTTAAACTTAAATCTAGGAGATGGTGGAAGACTGAAAACTTAAGAGAAACCCTGAAAGACTAAGGATAGAAGTAGGCGGAGGAAGGACAGAGGCTCTATGTCATTATATTCCAAGACAGACTTGGTTATTTTGTCTCTGGGAATAGTGCCCAGGAGAGAAAAGGTAAATTCAGGCCAAAACATCACTTCTTTAGGTCTGAAGGACATTCAGCAAATTACTTTATTGATCATGTGGCAGCCTCATTGATGGAGTCTAACATGGACAGAGAGATTAAATTGGTAAGGGGCTATGGGACTAGAGATAAACTGGCAAGCTGTGATATCAAATTGGCATTTCAAAGGTACACCCAGGTGATTTTTATCTCCCAGGCATCCAGGTGGGGGCAGAGGTGTGAGTTGACAAGGTGATGCCCATAGAGTGTTTTGCTCCATGTCCAGTTTTTGAAACATTCAGCACATTTTTAGAATTAGTGGAACATGGATAGTCTGGGCCCAAGGAGGGGGTGTCCTACCATGATGGTTTCTTGTTTGGGGCAGAGAAGATGACAAGGACAAATAAGGCAGGCTAATTAATAATTTAGGTATTGAATTATGTTGAGTGCCTTTGGAGCTGAAAAGAAGGAAATGCATGCTAGGAATTTACTATTTATGAGGATCAAGTTGTAGTTTTGGGTAGGGCAGGTTGTGATTTGAGAAAGGTACAACAGGTGGTAGATCAATTGAGCTATAGATGCAAAGAAGCTGCACTTGGACGAGCATTCCGTAAACAAATGAAAATGTCAATGGGTGGTGCAACGTCAGCACACCACAGGATAAGAGTGATAAAATGGATTACGGATGACATCTCTTGAAGAGTAAAATGGCCTACTGGTGTGTACGCCACTGTACTCTACTTGGTCTGCTGAGGAACCCAAGGAATCCGAGGGTTGAAATCTCTGTGTAACGCGACAGGAGGATTTGGAGTGTCTTGGGAGGAAAGTTGGTGTGTAGAAGGGTGGCCAATCACATGATATGATCTCTTGAATTCTTTATGGATGCCTTGCAAGTGCACTTATGTGCATTGAATTGTCCAATCAAATGGTGAACCATTTCACTGCAGGCGCTCAATGCGTGACCAAAATGTCTACATGAATACCTTTCGCTGAACATGAATGTGAATAAATGAAGGAACAACACAGATAGAACACACAGACGCAAGTGACTCGAATCTAACCTTCACCACATAGAAACAAAGGCCTTATTGAGCCTCTTCTGAAGGACATGCTGGTGCACCATCCTCAAAGAGTTGGCGTGCAGAGAGAGGGTAGCTATGAAATCCCAAGCGCCGCCCACTCATTGTTGACGGATTATGGCCATGGTGGGCCCAACACGAAAGTCATGCACCTTCAGCGACAGTTCTGAGAATCCCCTGGCAAGAGTTCTGAGAGTGCCTGGCTCCATCCGTGTCGCCTCCAGGCACATCGCCACCACGCAACGGATCATGGGTTATGCAACGTTGCATTGTTTCCCCGAAGGAGCGTGTCAACGCATAATTTGCCTCGTGTTTGCATTCTCACATTTTATTTCCACTGGCAGGCCTGAAGAGATTCCAGAAAGACTGGAAAAGAAGCATGTTTAATTGCAAGATTAGGTCATATGTTTCATAACGGGAGAAAGCAGTGCTTTCAGGAGTGAAATTACATTTTGCAAACTCACTTGGAGATACTATTGGAGTTTACTGGCTGAAGTACCTAATCTTAGAGTGCATTTGCTGTGACACTGAGAGGGGTGTGTTTATTACATTTTATAAAATATGAAAATAGAGTACGAAGCAATGTCTTTAAACAAAATGCCTCAAACGCACTTTACTGTCAAAATAAATATTAACCCAGCTGTAATTCGCAGGGAACTTCATCTAAAGCATACCCTGCTCATCACATCTTTCTTTTAACCCTTAAATGAAATGCTGTAAATCTTCTCCTGTCCATCCAAACCTTTCAGAAGAGGCTTTTGTACAATCTCCT